>NC_090445.1:769384160-770009160 GCF_031143425.1 Pleurodeles waltl
CCCCCAGGAAGTCCTGGCATGCCAGGCAAAGATTCAACCTCAGGGTGGTGACTCTGGGTTGGATACCCAGGTTCAGAGGTTAAACTCTGACCTGGTGGGAGGTAGATGTGCCTCCCAAGAAGTCCTGCTGTGCCAGGCAATTGTCCAACCTCAGGGTGTTGACTCTGGGTTGGATGACCAAGTTCAGGGGATAAACTCTGACCTGGTGGGAGGTAGATGTGCCTCCCAAGATGTCCTGCTGTGCCAGGCAATTGTCCAACCTCAGGGTGTTGACTCTGGGTTGGATGACCAGGTTCAGAGGTTAAACTCTGACCTGGTGGGGGGTAGGTGTGCCCCCCAGAAAGTCCTGGCTTGCCAGGCAATTGTTCAACCTCAGGGTGTTGACTATGGGTTGGATGACCAGGTTCAGAGGTTAAACTCTGACCTGGTGGGGGGTAGGTGTGCCCCCCAGGAAGTCCTGGCGTGCCAGGCAATTGCCCAACCTCAGGGTGGTGACCCTGGGTTGGGGAACCAGGCTCAGAGGTTAAACTCTGACCTGGTGGGAGGTAGGTGGGCCTCCCTGGAAGTCCTGGCCTGCCAGGCAATGGTTCAACCTCAGGGTGTTGACTCTGGGTTGGATAACCGGGTTCATTGTTTTAAAGTAGTCCTCAGTTGATGCTCCAGTTGTTCTATATCCGATTAAGCTGTGATGTTGAAATATTCCCGATTTTACTTTCGGCTTAGATTGTCATGTAATTCAGTGTATGAGGACTTACATGAGAATTCCATTAGACTGTTCAAAATTATGCAAGAAGAGTAATTCTCAGTTTAGCGCTATGGCTCAGCGCAGAAATGCCTCTTGCATCCAATGTGTATGAGAATGCATTTTGCACAAAGAAGTAGCCCTAAATGCAGTAAAACACACATAGAAAGCACAAGGGGACACTCGCGCTTGCTAAGTGTGCTCTTGGGGCAATTACTCATATTTAAGCTAGCAGGAGTAATTGTGTAATTATCAGCAGTTCTGCATCAAAGCACAACATGGAATTACCAAAATTATTCTGATTACTCCGACGTACCTGAACCGCCCCCAGGGCCTAGTCTTTACTGAGTAACATAATGTTCTTTACATCAGACAAGCATGAACATAAACAAAATAAACTACAAATATGTCTTCCTTCTTCTTCTTCCTTCCTTCAGCAGTATAAAGGAGAAAGAGCCCCAGGCCAATTCCAGTAGGAAACACGCATTCTAAAAATAAAAAAATTATATGTTAACACATGAACCTAACTACCCTTTTCTGATTGCCACCCTAAAAGTCCAGATTGGGATAGGCGGGCAACTTGGACTTGAATGAAGAAGGCCTAAACTTAGAGCAATGAAGATTACCAGTAAGTAACCAGCTCATTACATCCTCGTCCATCTTTCTCATCCCAGTTCTTACTCAGTGACACCCTATCCAAGTATTAATGAGCAACCAGAAAATTAATCTTTCAACCATCATACTGCAAACACCCTGTAGTTTATGCAAACATCTCTATCTTTAGGTAACACTGAATCTGGAACTGGTTTATCACATTTTGCTGATATCCCACGTCCCACCTAGAGATGATAAAAGTATGCAGAGTACCCATGTCCCAGTTAGACATGCATATTTCATGAAAGAGATTTTTGACATTCTCCAGGTGGTATCAGTTAAAATTACCCTGGAATTGGAAAGGAGAAAGAGAGAGCTCTAAGTTGTATGCACCTGAGAAGTAAACTAAAATGTAGGAGATTAATTGTTCATTTAACCAATGGGGGACGTTGCCATCAGACTGCTCACTCCTTCAATTCATTCAGTCCATTAGTGACAGAGTCCATCCAATGATTCCATTTTCACTAATGCTTGTTTAGGATTTCAAAGATGTCCCCACCTTGTTGACTGTGGTGCACTTTTTCAAAGACAAGCTTCCTCCAATACTCTGGGACGTGTTTCATTGTTTTAAAGTAGTCCTCAGTTGATGCTCCAGTTGTTCTATATCCGATTAAGCTGTGATGTTGAAATATTCCCGATTTTACTTTCGGCTTAGATTGTCCTATGTATAATGATTTGCATGGAAAAATAATCACATACAGCACAATCATGCTGTTGCATTAGTTAAATAATTTAGATCAAATGTCTTCTCTTTATTCTAAAAAATATGTTGTCTAAGTAATTAGAAAAATATTGAGTTTAAAATATCGAGGACATAAATATCGGAAATTAAATATTGTGACAGAAATATCATGATGCACAAATATCAATGACAAGAAAATTATTTTTTGAAGTAGGTAATATAATTTTAAATAATATTGATGTTTTTATATTCGCTTTCAGTAATATAGTGGTTAAAATGTTGTTTTATAATTTTTTGTACATGTTATAGTTGGTATATTATTTTTATGTGCTATTATTGTTTATATAAATTATATTAATGTTTTGAAATATACCTCGTAAGTTACAGTGATTTAGAATTTTTATTTGAACATTGATGGTAATTTATATTGTCATAGTGGGTGTTGGGTTTGTTGGGGGGATAGGGTGGAAAGTTAATTAGGTAATAACTAATTATACATTATTTAATACATTTTATTTAATTATGTGATTGGTAGTTATGTAAATTATGTAATGTTGATTTATTTTCATTATATGTTATTTGGGGGCTGTTAGGTTTGTAGGGGTATAGGGTTGGAAATTAATTACATAATCATTATCTAACAAGTAGCATTTACTTTTAAATATGTAATCTATTGAATCATTATTTTTTTACTTATACTTTAGTTGGGGGCTGCTAGGTTTGTGGGGGTCAAGAGTGGGAATCTAATTAGACAAGAAATTAAAAAAGTATTATTAAATGTTAATTAATTTTTATTTAATTAAGTAAAATAGAGAATACTGATTTGTTTCACTTTTATTTTAGTTGTGGGCTTCTATTAGGCAATACCTTGCCTATCGATCAATATCATAGAGTCATGTACACCGATGGCTCTGCGCAACCGGCGATTGGAACTAAACATCAATACTCCGTTGCTTGCGCAGTCGTAAGTGGTTATATGGAGGGGGAGAAATTCTGTCCCCTACATACCTTTACACAGACTTTAGGGGATTGTACAGCACAATTGGCTGAGCTAAAAGCTCTGCTGATGGCACTAGAACATACGGATCCGGCACAGCCTATGCTGATTGTTTGTAATTCATATTACTGTGTCCAGTCCATTATTGAATATCTGCATCATTGGCACCAGAATGGGTTCAGAGATTCCAAAGGCAACACCATAAAACACAGACTCCTGTCGGGGAAGGTAGCAGACCTGAAAGAGACGCTACCGAAAGTCCATGTTGTGCATACACTTGGACACCAGCGCGTTGGAATACACGTTGCTGGAAATACTTTGGCTGATGAAGCTGCAAAGTCAGCGGTGGCAGTAGCCACTGTAGCTGCAGTGACTCGTTCGAGTTCCAAACCAGACGCAGACATTTTGGCTGCCATAAAGGCTATGGCTGATGGTACGCCCGATCCTAAAGGATTCCCGAATAAGTATCAATACTGTATGGGAAGTATGCTGAATGCTGAAGCTAGAATACCAGGCGCAGGCGTACGTGACATCCCTAACAAAGATATAAGACCACAATTGATCAAAGCAGCGCATGAGGGGGTGGCATCTGCACATGCTGGTGTGGCGGCTTCAATTTCAATCTTACAGGCCCGTTATTGGTGGCCCGGTCTCTACAAAGAGACTAAGCAGTATGTCCTTTGTTGTGACATCTGTCAGCAAATTAAAGTTTCCACCGCCAAGTGCCTGCCGCAGACACCCCTCTTGTTTTCAAGCAAACCATTACAGTGTGTGTACTTGGACCACTGCGGTCCACTACCACCTGATAGTGCATACAAATACATATTAGTCGCTGTTGATTCATTTTCCAGATTTGTATGGGTGTGTCCACAACGCTCGGCTGACGCTCGGACTGTTATTAAAGATTTGCGAGTCTTTATCGGTACATATGCAGTTGCGGCGTTCCACTCGGACCAGGGCCCTGCTTTTGCCTCAAGGGCATTCAGGAACACCATGGCTTTGTTGGGAGTCCAACTGCAGTACTTGTCTCCATTTCATCCCAAGGGAAATAGTGTCATGGAGCGATTAAACCCCGATTTAAAGCAATCATTAACAGCCAGAGTCTTAGGTACGGGTCGTAGTTGGCTTACCCACCTGTATGGAGTTCAGAGAGCACTAAATTACCTGCCTAGAAGGTCCTTGGGGGTCGTACTTCATATGAGTGCCTGTTCGGAACTCAAATGTTTGTTCCGGATCTTGATGGTCCTGGCATGGAGGCAGCAGGAACAAATTTTTGACATAAATGAACATGTCACTGTTTTACAGGAATTTCAACAGTTCCGTGAAGATAATTCTTCTAAAAGTGCTGCCTCCACAGGAATTAAGGATGTGCCTGTAACATCTAATGGCTGGATTCCCAGAGCTGGGGATCTTGTACATGAAAAGGGGCTGGTGAATAAGGAATTTGGCCCTTCTTATCGAGCACCAGTCCCTGTACCGGGGATACACTGTACCAAAACTGTTATTCTACCACCGTTGCCAGGTGCCAAAGAAAATCGTTTTGTTTCAACTGACAATGTCAAATTACACCATGTGGCCGATCCTGCACAGCCAACAAAGAGGAACATCCAGTAGTTCCCGAATCCCTCTCACTACTGGAGAAGAAGTTCCGCTACAAGTTGTTTATACCAACACTGATACCTCTCCGAGCTTGGGGAGGGTGGATGATGATCTTGCATTAGTTCAACTAACAACAAACAATTTAGAAACATTTGATCAAGTCACCTCGACTACGAGCCAGACGGATGGTGCCGTCTACAGTGTGCCACCACAGGAAACACCAACTCCACCACTGACAACGGCTACGCCATTTGCACGAACTGCCTCTGGTTATTTTGTTGACTTCAACAAGGCTCTATCGGACTCATTTGCCTCTTCAACAGCTGACCTGTCAGGTGCACGGAAGCTAATACATTGGCTTAAAGAAACATACTTCATTTTTCCATGGAACTATGTATGGCTTTTTTGACTGTTTTAGCCTTTTTACTTTGGATCGGTTTTGTAATAAATTTTTTCTTCTTAATACATGGTCATTTTCTTCCTGAAAGATCGGCGGTTGAACAGGTGGAGGAGGTTTTGAAACCACATTTTTCATCACATAAAATTCTAAGAGACTTGTCTTTTGTGAACATTTCTGCAGTGCCAATTCCTGATGGGATTGTTTGGGACAAAGTAATGTTCGATATATATGGTCCCACAGAAATTATTCAAATATCGTATGTGTTAAAATTATCAATGAATGATATAGTCATACCAAGCATTGTATCTGATGATTGGGACATTAAAACAGTTGATTCTATGATGACAGAATTGCAATATTATACTGTCTTTGAAAACGAAGATGTTTACCAATTCAAAGAAAATTATGGTGATATGTTTTGCTATAATTATTATGGGCACCACTTCATACATAAAGCGAGTAGTCCCAAAACAATATTTAATTACACGCAATGGGAACATTGTCCAACTCCACCGCAAGGGAGTTCTAAAACTTATACTGAAAAGTTTGCGTATTTTTCTGGGCATCATCAAAAAATTGCTGAGTCATATTATTTTAAAGCAACTCCTACTAAGGATATACATATGTTATTGACCAATACAAAATGTATGTATTCAGGAATCCTTTGTTTCCCAGTTATCAATAGAAGGTTATGAATATTGGTCCAAATCTATTGATTTGAAAAGTGTTTGGGGAACAAAAAATTAGCAGACCAAGGGAAAGGAAACATTGTTTAGAGCATGTCTAATCCCTGTTCAAATGATCTTTTTAAATGAAACAGTGCAGCAAACAAGTTGTTTAGGCTTAGCAACAATCAGGGAATTAAACATGCCCAGTATACCTGCCCCTGCAAAATTTGATAACTGGCAAAAGTACACAAATGCAACCAAAGATGAGCTCAATGAGTGGGTCCAGAATGCTTCACTGACACGTCCAGGCGGGTGGTTATTGTGGCCCATAGATACCAACGGGTGTCATCAATGTTTTATCACCTCCTCGGGGGGTTTTAGGACGAATAGGCCGGACCCTCGCTATATATCACCAGAATATGCTGATATAATTACAACATATAGTGTAGGAAAATTGTGCCAACAGTGGCTTAAATCATCCTCACTAGATGCGGATAAAGCACACCTCAATTTCTTGTCTAACACCTATGACTTACAAGATTTCTTGTCAGGCCCCAAAATACCACGGAGGAAGCGTTTCTTGTATGCAGTATACAATGAAATATGGAAACTTTCCCAACAAGATGCTGCAGCCTGGTTAAGGCAAATAGACCAGGAAAAATTGAAAAAGGCATTAGCTGTTGTGGATAATGGGATTAACACCTTGTCCAACCGGATATATACGATAAACAACATTGTATCGTCTGCTATAGACATTATACAATCTGATATGTCTTCTTTATACCATGGGCAGAGTCAGACCAGGTCCATTATGCAGTTGGGTTGGACACTTCAAACATTGAAGGCGGGTTGCGGTCCGTGGCAGCACATCAGTGCCAGGGAAATATTTTTCTCCTTTAATCTAACGCAGAAACAACAACTAATGGCTAAGAAAGAAGCAACTTATGTCATGCTTAACATAGAGAGAATAGAGAGGTTGCCTTTCACCGTGTCAGAAATACCATTGGCAGAGTGGTTAATACACAGGGTTATTAATCTGCCTTTTTCAACGCTACAATTCACCTCCTTTTTGAAACACATTCCAGTAGTGTCAACACCAGGGCAGTTCGCGCTCTATTGGCGACTAGAATGCAAAAACCCAGCAATCTCAAAACAACGTAATTTATGCATTGTGCTGATATGATGTTGTTTAACCTTTTGCATTGCAGAGTTTAATCCTGAAGACTTATTTTTAATGTGTTTAAAAATACTGTTCATTTGCAATGTATTGCTGCAGGCTTTCAGAGTGTGTTAGGGTGTGGTCCCTTTCCAGGGCCTTCCAGAGACTTTCCCTGCAGCATGCCTGGGTGAGATTTTGGGCTGGGCCAATACCCTATAAAAGGGAGCCAGCCCAGCTCAAAGCGCTCACTATTCAGAGGTCCCGGTGCAGAGCAGCACTAGTTCCTGAGCTCCTGTCCCGGTGGCCTATTTGATCTTCCAGGCTTCTGCCCTTCATGCTTCATTGGTGATCCTTGTTCTGGGAGGTAAGACAGTGCTTGGGCTGGCCTCCCGACACCGTATCGAGAACTTTCATATTCTTGGCCTAATTCTTTAATGATTAACAGATTACTTTGCGCGCTACCATTTCTTGACATTTACATGGTGGCTAATGAATCGGCAAGAAGCACAATTCGTTTCATGCTGATTTAATCTTGTTATTCATTGCGCGCTACCATTTCTTGACATTTGCATGGTGGCTTGCGAATCGGCAAGACGCGCAATTCGTTTAATGCTGATTTGATCTTGTTATTCATTGCGCGCTATCATTTCTTGACATTTGTATGGTGGCTTGCGAATCGGCAAGACGCGCAATTCGTTTCATGATGATTTAACTTTGTTGTTCATTGCGCGCTACCATTTCTTGACATTTATATGGTGGCTTAAGAATCGGCAAAAGATGTGCGATTCGTTTCATGGTGCTTTAATCTTGTTATTCATTGCGCGCTGTTATTTCTTGCCATTTACATCGTGGCTTACGAATCAGCAAGACGCGCGATTCATTTAATGGTGATTTAACCTTGATATTCATTGCGTGCTACCATTTCTTGACATTTTACATGGTGGCACTCGAATCGGCAAGAAGCACGATTCTCTCCTCGAGCTTAATTCATGTTGTTGATTGTATGCCAATATTGTAAGACATTTATTAGGTAATATTCGAGTTGATAAGTTGTGTGATTTGTTTCCTGAATCCATATTGTGTTATTCATGGTGCACAATCCTTTTATGGTGTTTACTATATACTGTATATATGAAAATCTGCAATGTGCGCAATTCGTGTTGAAACATTTCAAGAGAACACAGAAGGCCAGAGTTTCTAGATGCAATATTGCATGGTCCTAGTATGCATTCTCAAAAAAGGATTCATATGACTGGTTTAGAACTTATTCAGAATGGTTTCCTGATTCTCATGTAAAGGAAAGTACTTGAATTTGAAAGTTTCATTTAATCCATCTTGATTTCCTTACAGGTATCCGGCCATCTTGAAACTTAGTCATTTTAAGCCTAATTCTTAGGTTGTTCATGTTTTCAGAATGACTAGGCTTAGAGTCAAAGTCTAGTATTCATTTCATGAGATGTAATTTTCATATTGTGTGTTTTAACCTTTTTCTTACTACAGGTCTCCTTCCCAGCTGTTCCCTTCTTAATCCCCTCTTCCCCTCTTCAACTCTCTTAGCCTCTGTGATTTATCTATCAGAGTCTTGGAGCTGTTCAGTGGTGGACGTGTTGGGAACGTGCGCAGACCCCGAGGATCTGGTGACTCTGACAAGTAGGCAGATATGAAAATTTGGGAGATAATTACATCCATGAGGTGTGGGAGCTTCCCTTCTCGTACAAACCCTTCAATGGCATGAAAGAGGTCTTTCTTAGCGGTAGTGAATGCGAGACTTCAGTCAGCCATTCGATGATTTGTAAACAGCTGTCCTTGCATGGGGCGTGTAACGCCTCGGTTGCAAACTTGGCTTGCTATCTGAAGGGAGTTCCAGTCCCCATGATTAGACCAACGTTCTAGGTGCTTTCAAACGGCAGCTATGTTCTTCTCAATAGTAAAGACTGTTGTGGCATGCGGGCCGGAATAGTTTACGTTGTTTCAGTCTCTAAGGTCGTTACATGCTGTGGGAACGTGCTGTTTCCCCCCACTAAATTAAGGGAGGTAGCTGATATCTGGCCTCACATTGCTACTTCAAAGGTGAATTTTGACAAGTTGAGTAGACTCAAGGCTTTATTGTTCCAGAAGCATGTGGCCCTTACATCTGCACTTGAGACCTACGCACTTCAAGTGGCAAGGTCGTCGGCAGAAATACAGTCCCTGTTAAATACAAATTTTCAGAGACACTTTGGTGAACTCGTGGGACGTATATTTAATGCGTCCAGCACGGCTGGATTAGCACATTTTTTCAAAGCTGTTAGTATTGGTTTTGTTCACATGTTCTCCTCTATATTCGGTTTGATACCTTCAGCTATCCACTCAATTTTCAGTAGTATTTTTAGGGGATTTCCAATAACTTTGGCTTTATTAGCCGGCATCTTGCTGTTGCTGTTATTTTTCCGCAATGGCTGTCCCGCCGCAACAAGGACAAATGAAGGCTCTCCCATTGGCGCAGCTGTGTCGTGAACGTATGATGGAGCATTTTGGAGCAACACTCCTGGAACATTTGGGGTGTGACTGGTCTTTGTCATTCAGACCAGTTTTGGATTGTGTGCAGCCAGTGTTTCAGTGCCTTTGGTGCTCTTTTGAACATGCACTGGAAGTTTGTCTTTCACAGCAATGCCCCCCAGCAATTGATGCTGATCTGTTGATGTTCTTGTTGAGGGTTCATTACCAGACATGCACACTGAGGTTGCATTTGCTACTTGAAGCTGATTACCAGCTACCCTTCCTGGAGGAAGTTGCCATCGACTGGTCAATGGGCACTGCAAGGGATGGCGCCTTGGTTGATACTGGGGCTATGGAACACACCTGCTCCTTGGTCGTTTTTGGTGCAGACTTTCCGGTGTTGTCATCTGACGAAGTGGAAGATCTCTTGCTTTCCCTGATTAGTGCTTGATTCGGAAACTACTCTAAATTGACATTTTTTCTTTTGTTTCTCATTTAATTTGGTTCTAAGCTGCATGCTCATTTCTTAAATAGTCAAGTAGTATGCTTGTGTGTCCTCTTAACTTGTCAAAATTGAGTAGGGTTTTAAATATATCTTAGGTTGAGATATTTTAGTTTTGGCTTCAATCACTTTCTACCGACAAGGGGAGGGTGTTGTGTAGCCATTTTAAGTATAGCTCCATGCACGTTAGTTTAATACACTAGGCCGCTGTGCACCTTGACCCAGATATATTTTATTCAGCTTCGCATTGCTATTTTTACAATAATCAGTTTTACTGTCTTGTTTTAATTTCTTCTATCAAACTGTTTTGCTTAGTTCAGCACTGTGTTCTCAAACAATGCATTCTTGATCACCCTGTGCTTCAGTCAAGGCTACAGTCTGGTACATTGCCGGTAAACGTGGTACAAGTTTAGTCTCCAACATTTTTAGAAAATACACATCCTTACGTAGGGACATTTTCTTATAAGATCTGCTGTGTTAGTTATAAAAACACTTTCTAGTCCTGGTACATGTCAAGAGGGAGATTCCAGCCAGGGAACCACAACTGGATGCGGAATGCTCCGCTGCAGATGCTGACGCAGATCACAGGCCTTTGCTCAGGTATGAGGGTTGATGTCCTCCAGAGGGAACCTGAAAGGCAGGATTAGAGCTTAACATGCTGTGCTCTGAATATGATTTATATAGGGAATAGTCCATCGACTCTAGTGGCACTATGATAGCATTATTCTTATGCTTCACTCTCATCATCACTATTTTAATATTGTTGTGTTGTATAGTTCTGGTTACTGCAGCTCACGCTTTGCTATCCAAAATGCAGTTGTTTTATTAAACCAATCTTTAAAACTTATACTGCCTTTATTGTCATTTATATATGAGACCGCACTGTGTATGAGAGAACCGGTTGTGACTTGAGTGACCACGACTTCCCTGAGAAGTACCGATATGTCATGCGCTCGGCTGCCCAATCGTCTCTACCTCTTGGGAGAGATGAGGCACTGCTAGTTAGCTGGAGCAAAGCCCGGATTTGGAGTGACAAGTGTCATCCACTGTGGTTCAGACTCAGGGGGTCATTCCGACCCTGGCGGTCCATGACCGCCAGGGCCGGGGACCGCGGAAGCACCGCCAACAGGCTGGCGGTTCTTCCTGGGCCATTCTGACCGCGGCGGTAAAGCCGCGGTCAGAAAAGGGCAACCAGCGGTTTCCCGCCGGTTTACCCCTGGCCCAAGGAATCCGCCATGGCGGCGCTGCTTGCAGCACCGCCATGGGGATTCCGACCCCCATCCCGCCATCCTGGTCCTGGCGGTAAATACGGCCAGGAACAGGATGGCAGGAACGGGTGTCGTGGGGCCCTTGGGGGCCCCTGCACTGCCCATGCCCCTCACAGGGCCCCATAATGATTTTCAGTGTCTGCAAAGCAGACACTGAAAATCGCGACGGGTGCCACTGCACCCATCGCACACCAGCAACTCCGCCGGCTCCATTCGGAGCCGGCTTCATCGTTGCTGGGCCTTTCCCGCTGGGCCGGCGGGCGGCCTTTTGGCGGTCGCCCGCCGGCCCAGCGGGAAAGCCAGAATGGCCGCCGCGGTCTTTTGACCGCGGTGCAGTCATTCGGCGGTAACCGCATGGCGGTTGGAATGACCGCCTCAGTCTCCCACACTGTGGACGATCTTGCTGCTCAAAATCCAGTTGTCTCATTAGAATAATGAGAGCCTACGTGACACTTTGAATGATGAAACTGCAAAATCTGCAGTAGCTACAGCTTCTGTTGCTACAATTACTCATTCTCATACAAGATTGGACGAAGAACCTTTGGCTGCTGTAAAAGCTTCGGCTGATGGCAATCCTTTACCAAAAGCATACCCTGCAAAATATTCCTACCACCTCAGTGCCCAAAATATTGCATTTGCAATGTGGTTGACTGTGTAATCCCCAACCAACCTCAGAGATTATGGGGGTCATTCTGACCCTGGCGGTCAGTGTTAAAGCGGCGGCCAACCCGCCAACAGGCTGGCGGTCAAAAAAAGGGAATTCTGACCCTGGCGGGAACCGCCAACACAGGCCGCCGCTTTAACACTCCGACCGCCACGGCGGCACAAACAAACAGCGCGGCGGTCACCTCCAACAGGCAGGCGGCAGACAATGTACCGCCCACACTATCACAACTCACCAATCCGCCACCTTTTCCGGGGCGGGAGCCCCGCCGATAAAAACACGGCGGAAACAGACTACGAACGGGAAAACGCTCACCTATACACACTCCACGAGGAAGGAGGACAGCATGGAACCCGAATTAAACATCCTACCAGCTATTGTCTACCTGCTCATCTACCACGAGTACGAACGCCGGCGCAGACGACAACGGTGAGTACTGCACCTACAACACAGGGGAGGGGGGAGGAGGAAAGGTTACGGGCACACACATATGCGACACCCCCCCCCCCCCCAACTATCTACACACCAATGCAGAGCAACAAGTCACAGTGACACCCCCCAAACCCCCCGGAAAATGCAAAGACATAATAAAATTGAGATTTATAATTTATGTATAAAATAGGTTCATTGAAGTCATGGTAAATTAGCAATATGAAATATAAAAAATTAAGAATGAACAATGCGAAATCTATAAACATAGGCAATAAGTCCTGCACAGTCACTTAAATTTCCACTGTCCGTGGGCCAAAGTGTATCAACACATGGGCAAAGCCCACACAGGAGACCTTAGTCCGTTGGAGAGAACACTGCTGGGGCATCAGATGACAAAACTACAGGCACCTCAGGGGGAAGAGAAGGGGGGGCACCTCAGCCACATGAGTCCACGACACCAGATCCACGAAGGGTCCACCATGCCCACTGTGCCATCCTGGGGAGTGCAAAGCCACAGTCTCACAAGTCTCTACAGTGGGTGGTCTGCCCATTGTGCCATCCTGGGGAGTGCAGAGACACAGGCCATCAGGTGGATTACAGACTCCACAGGTAATGGAGGAGGCAGGGTGCCCTGAGTGCAGCGTGAACACTAGCTCGACACAGAACCGGCACTGTCAATGGGCCAGCGGTGCTTGACAGGAAGGGACCAGCGGAGCGGTGCTTCACAGGAAGGGCCCAGCGGAGCGGTGCTTGACAGGAAGGGCCCAGCGGAGCGGTGCTTGAGAAGGCGGGGCCCAGCGGAGCGGTGCTTGACAGGAAGGGCCCAGCGGAGCGGTGCTTGACAGGAAGGGCCCAGCGGAGCGGTGCTTGACAGGAAGGGCCCAGCGGAGCGGTGCTTGAGAAGGCGGGGCCCAGCGGAGCGGTGCTTGACAGGAAGGGCCCAGCGGAGCGGTGCTTGACAGGAAGGGCCCAGCGGAGCGGTGCTTGACATGAAGGGCCCAGCGGAGCGGTGCTTGACAGGAAGGGCCCAGCGGAGCGGTGCTTGAGAAGGCGGGGCCCGAGGCCAGCGGTGCTTGACAGGAAGGGCCCAGCGGAGCGGTGCTTGACTGGAAGGGCCCAGCGGAGCGGTGCTTGAGAAGGCGGGGCCCAGCGGAGCGGTGCTTGACAGGAAGGGCCCAGCGGAGCGGTGCTTGAGAAGGCGGGGCTCAGCGGAGCGGTGCTTGAGAAGGCGGGCCCAGCGGAGCGGTGCTTGAGACGGCGGGCCCTCTTCAGCGGTGCCTTTCTGCATGGCGGGGCCCTCTTCAGCGGTGTCTTTCTGCACGGCGGGGCCCTCTTCAGCGGTGTCTTTCTGCACGGCGGGGCCCTCTTCAGCGGTGCCTTTCTGCACGGCGGGGCCCTCTTCAGCGGTGGCTTTCTGCACGGCGGGGCCCTCTTCAGCTGTGCCTTTCTGCACGGTGGGGCCCTCTTCAGCGGTGCCTGTCCAGTCATTCAAGGGAGCCAGACCTGGCCAGGACTCCCTGCTTAGTCGCCCTCCGACCGTGCAGTTGCTGGACCCTTCTGTGGCGGAGTCCTGGGCCCGTGGGTGTCCTCATTCACACCCGGGATGGGGCTTTTGGGGCCCTCCTGGTCCGCGCCCCTGCTGGCTGACTTCTCCGCCTTGCTGCCCTTGCCCTCCTTCGATGAGGCTCTCTGGCCCTTGCCTCCCCTGGATGTTGTGGCAGGTGACGGCCCAGGACTTTGCTCCTTGGGGGCAGCCGTGTCAGTCCTCTCGCGGCGGCCCTTGATTTTATGGGTCCTCTTTCCAGGGGGGGGGCTGGCTGTCCCCTTGCTGCTGGCCGATGTATCAGTGCTGGGAAAGGGTGGACTCCAAAACCTGTGCACAATGGTGACACTTGAAGCAGGGCTGGTGGTGGCTGAGGTGCTCTTGGGACTCTTAGCAGATGGAGGGGGTGGGTCAGGTGGGGCAAAGAGGTTATGTTTGGAGAGGTAAAGTTTTTTAGGACCAATGTAAAGGGTAGGTGTAGTGGGTATGGGAGTGGAGGAAGAGGATGTGGTTGTAGGAGAGTCAGGTGTGCTGTCTTTGGGTGCAGGTGCTTGTGACGTAGGCTGTGGTGAGGTGGTTGGCTGTTGGGTGGGTGGCTGCCTGCGTTTGTGTGTCTTGGAAGAGGGGTGAGACACAGTGGGAGAGGACACAGGGGACGTGTAAATGGCAGTGGGGGTGGTGACTGCACGTGTGCGGACTGTACTGGAGGGTGTGCTGGTGATGGAAGTACTGGCTGATGGTGGTGTGCATGCAGGTGTGAGTGGAGACGTCACAGGGAGGGAGGAGGGAGACGAGGAGGAGGGGGACACAGAGGTGGTAGTGACTGTTGGCATGTCTGCATCTGGGTGTTGCTTGGGTGAATGTTTGTGTGATCTGTGGTGCTTATGTCTGGATGAGCTGCCCTTGGGTGTTGAGGTGTGTGCAGGCTGGTCTGATGGTGTGGATGGGATAGGCTGAGGAACAGGAGACAGAGACAGGATGGAGGCAGTTAGAAGAGGGAGGCTGGAAACAGGGACAATGGCTGCCGTCAGTGCTGAGGCCAGAGCATTGAACGATCGTTGATGGGCAGCCTGATCCAAATGAATGCCCTCCAGGTATGCATTGCTCTGATGCACCTCCCTCTCTACCCCCTGGATGGCATTCAAAAGGGTAGACTGCCCAACAATGATGGTCTGTAGGAGGTCAATGACCTCCTCACTGAGGGCAGCAGGGGTAACAGGTGCAGGGCCTGAGGTGCCTGGGGCGAAGGAGATGCCCGCCTTCTTGGGCGAGCGGGCACGGAGCGAAGGCTGAGGGGCTGCTGGGAGGGCGGAGCTGGTGCGCTGGGTGGCGGCTGTACCTGTTGAGGCGGGGGGCACGGATGTTGCCGCCACCGCTAGGGAGCTCCCTTCCGAGGACGTGTCGGTGTCGCTGGTGTCACCACGGGTCCCCGTTGTGGTGCTCCCCTCGCCCTCCGTATCACTGGTGACCTCGGTGTCTGTACCATGGCTCCCTCGTGCTCCGATGCCAATTCTCCTCCACCTGATGATGCTAATGCACACATGCACAAGAAGATAAAGAAAAAGGGTGGGGGGAGAAATAAAAACAGGTTGAGTGCATGCATTGTCAACACCGTTGGCGGAGAGGACAGACACAGGAGCCTCATGCACTATGCCGCGCAATCGGGGTACACTACTCAGTACTTGTGACTAGGCCAACAGGTCTATGGACAACAAATGCGCACATGGGTGATGCTGGACCATCGATTGCTGTACTTGGCACCCTACAGAGGTGGGGGGCGGGGGCACAGGGCCATGCCTAAAGGAGGGGACTACACTACAGAAAGCGCCCTGGCCTAATGTCACCCACAGACCTCCTCCCCCACCCAGACGCCTCCACTGCTTGTAAAAATAGCAGAATGTGCTGGTACTCACCCCCTTGTGTCTGCTGTGATGTCCTCACGCGCCCATCCAAATCGGGGTAGGCCACCGCCAGGATCCGGGACATCAGGGGGGTCAAGGTACGACTTGCACCCCTCCTACGTTTTGAGGCCATCCCCAGCAGTGACTCAGCGGTCTTCCTGATCCTGCGGCGGATGTCCTCCCACCTCTTTCGGCAGTGGGTGCCCCGTCTGTTGTGGACCCCCAGGGCCCGGACTTCCTTGGCGATGGCACGCCAAATGTCGACTTTCTGATGGGCGCTGACCTATTTGACATGTACAGGGTGGGAAAGGAATTTTCATCAATTTTCTGCATGTTAGATGTGATTGCCCCCCCTCCCCAACCGTGCCATGTGGCACATGCTCTCATCTGTCGTGCCTTGCACTCCTCATTCGCTCCCCACCCCACCATCTTACATCCACCATACACAACCCAGGCATAGCCCATTCAACGTGCACCCAGTGTACTTACCTGTTGGTCTGGAGGACCATAGAGTAGCGCATACTGGGGCAGGACCCCATCCACAAGTTTCTCCAACTCTTCTGAAGTGAAGGCAGGGGCCCTTTCCCCAGTCGCAGCAGCCATTGTCTCTTCCAGACCGAGGTCACAGCAGCACTTGCAGTATAGGTCCTCTCCTGTGGATGGTCAGGTCTCGAGTGGTTAAGCAGATAGAAAATGGCGGTCACGCCCGCGGCGGAGCGTACCGCCGCGGTGCGTACCGCGAACGCCGGTGCACATCGTCATTGGCTCCTGAGACCCATAGGGTTCAATGTTAACCAATGCGCCTTCGCACTGCGGTCTTCGACCGCCTACCGCCACAGTGTGCCACGCCAGCGCGTTGACCTCATATCCCACTGTCACACCTCTCAGGTCAGGCAGCCGCCATTACAAGGGCCCACATGGCTTAATTTCTACTGCGTCACACAGGCCTAGGCCTTGCATTGACACTCATACAAGCCTTTCAATGCATAGCGATTCGTGTACTGTGCAAGCTGGGTGAACGTACCTGTGGGTTGCTTGACTCTGTGCTCCATGTTGTCCTTCCTAGGCACCGTCCGCTGGGACTTGCGAGGAGAAGGATGAATCCTCCCGTGTACCGACCGCTGGTGGACCTGTCGACAATGGAAGAACGACATATTATACTTCGATACCGACTTGACCGAGCCACTATACATGAACTGTGTGCCCAGCTGGAGCCTGACCTGATGTCCCCCATCCGCCAACCCACAGGGATTCCCCCTCTGGTGCAGGTTCTGTCAGTACTCCATTTTTTGGCAAGTGGGTCTTTTCAGACAACAGTGGCCATGTCATCAGGGATGTCTCAGCCTATGTTTTCTAAGGTTTTGTCCAGAGTGTTGTCTGCCCTGATGAAATACATGCGGAGATACATTGTTTTCCCTGAGGAGGGTGATTTGGCCACTGTGAAGGGTGATTTCTATGCCCTTGGACATATCCCCAACATCATTGGTGCCATTGATGGGACCCATGTGGCTTTAGTACCCCCAAAAGACGATGAGCAGGTGTACAGAAATCGAAAAAGTTACCATTCGATGAATGTCCAGGTGGTCTGTTTGGCTGACCAGTACATCTCCCATGTAAATGCCAAGTTCCCTGGATCAGTGCATGACGCGTATGTCATGCGAAAAAGCAGCATCCCTTATGTGATGGAACAGCTACAGAGACACCGTGTGTGGCTAATAGGTGACTCTGGTTACCCCAACCTGCCTTGGCTATTGACCCCAGTGAGGAATCCCCGGACCAGGGCAGAGGAACGCTACAGTGAGGCACATGGGCGAACTAGGAGGATTATAGAACGGACCTTCGGGGTCCTGAAGGCCAGGTTTAGGTGCCTGCATATGACAGGTGGATCCCTAATGTACTCACCAAAGAAGGTGTGTCATATCATCGTGGCCTGCTGTATGCTTCACAATCTTGCATTGCGACGCCAGGTGCCTTTCCTGCAGGAGGATGGTCCAGATGGTGGTGTTGTAGCAGCTGTGGAGCCTGTGGAGAGTGAAGAGGAGGAAGACGACGGGGACGACACGGACAACAGGGACACAGTTATACAACAGTATTTTCAGTAGCACACAGGTAAGAATCACCCACGCCTTTTTACATTTACTTCTGCCCTCCTGCATCTCTACTTTCTGTGTTTCCCCCCAGTTCCTTTTAACTGATTTTTGACTTTCCGTTCCCTTTTCAGAGCTGTATGACCCACAGCGTGACTGCTGCTTTGTTTGCCCATGGACTAATGCTTATAGACATTGGTATGTTGTAATCACATTGTGACTGAACATTATTGCACCGTTATGTGTAATACATTTGTAAAGAATACAAGCAGACTCCTGATTTTTGAAGTGCAATTGGTGATTTATTTTAAGTGCTGCATAAGGGTCCATGATAGTAAAACGGTGATGGGTGGGGGTGGAGTAATGTCCATGGCAGAGTCCAGTTCTCAGTCGTACAGGTGCATTGTCCATATGCCTGTGGAAGGATGGAGCAGGGGCAGTTCAAGGTTGGACAGGGTGACAATGTGGGACAGTGGGATGACATCAGGGGGTATTGTTTGCTGGCGGGGGTCTTCGCATCCTACTCTGTCTTCTTGTGAGATCTCAGGTTCCGCTTGCGGGGTGGTTGATCTTCAGCAGGAGGTGGGGTTCTGGTGGCCTGTCGTTGTGTGGGGGCCTCCTGTCCACTAGCGCCGGCGGAGGTGGTAGGCTGTTCGTGGTCCGGGCTAGTGACAGGGGCCCTTTGGGGTGCCACATGGTCCCGCAATGTGGTGACTATCTGGTTGAGGGCCAGGACGATGGTCCCCATTGCGGTACCTATGTTCCTGAGTTCGTCTCTGAACCCCATGTACCGTTCCTCCTGCTGTGCCTGGATCTCCTGGAACCTGGCCAGTACCGTCGCCATCGTCTCCTGGGAGTGGTGGTATGCTCCCACGATGGTGGTGAGGGCCTCTTGGAGAGTGGGTTCCCTGGGCCGGTCCACCCCCTCTCGCACTGCAGCCCTCCCAGTTCCCCTGTTTCCCCGGGCCTCTGTCCCCTGGACGGTGTGCCCACTACCACTGCCCCCAGGTCCCTGTTGTTGGGGTGGTGGGTCAGCCTGGGTGCCCTGTAGTGGCGGACACACCGCTGATTGAGGCGTCCTGGAGACAGAGGCATGGGCCCACTGGGTGGGAGCTGTGCTGGTATTCCCAGAGGGGATTGGGTCTGCTGTGGCCTGTGTCTGTGTGTGGTGAACCGACTGTCCAGAGGTCCCCGATGGTCCGGGCTGGTCATCAGGTTCTAGGTCGACAGAGCTGCTGTCATCACTTTGGGCCTGTTCTGGGGGCGGGATGGACAAATCTGGACCCTCCTGGCCGGTGTGTTGGCGTTCGGGCCCTGCAGGGGTAAAAGAGTATGGTTATTGCTTCTGTGTGTGCCATGGCGTGCGATTTGTGGGTGCCCTTGTCCCCCAGTGCTGGCATTCCCTTGTGGGAGGAGTTGTGAGGGTGGTTTGTGGGGGGGGTAGGGTATGTGCAGTGGTCATGCTTAAGTGATGGGTGTCCATGGTTTGTGTTGGCATTCAGGGATTGGTGTTGGGTTGGGTGGGTTGTGCTGGTGAGACATTGGCAGGGAGGATGTGTGCTGGGGGGTTGGGGGTGAGGGTGGGGGTGTGGGTTGGCATGCTGGTGGTTGGGGGGGTAAGGTAGTTGAGATTAGACTTACCAGAGTCCATTCCTCCGCCTACTCCAGCGAGGCCCGCAGGATGTTCAAGACCTCTTGCTCCCATGCTGTGAATTCGGGGGGAGTGGGTGGGGGTCCGCCGCCAGTCTTCTGCACAGCAATGTTGTGTCTTGACACCATCGACCGCACCTTCCCCCGTAGGTCGTACCAGCGCTTTCGGATGTCTTCCCGGTTTCTGGGATGCTGTCCCACAGCGTTGACCCTGTCGACGATCCTTTGCCATAGCTCCGCCTTCCTGGCTATTGTGGTGTGCTGCACCTGTGTGCCGAATAGCTGGGGCTCTACCCTAATTATTTCCTCCACCATGACCCTGAGTTCTTGGTCCGAGAACCTGGGGTGTCTTTGGGGTGCCATGGGGTGGTGATGAGTGTGGTGTGTGTGGTGGTGTGTGGTGTTTTGTGCGTGGATGTAGTGTGGGTGATGATGTTGTGTTCCTGTGTGTGTTGGGGTTTTCGATAGCTGTGCTCTCTCTCTCTCTCTCTCTTGCCTTCTCTCCGAATTTCTAGTTGTGGGGGTTTGTGGGTGATGTGGGTGTGTGTTTTATAGTTGATTGGATGTGTGGGAGTGGTGTTTGTATGTGTATCAGGTGTGTGTATTTCAAATTATCCAATGTGGCTGTGTTTTGGAGCTGGGTGTGTATTTTGACCGCGGCGGTGTGTACCGCCAATGGAATACCGCGGTTGAAAGACCGCCGCGTGGATTCGTGGGTCGTAATGGCATGGGCGTGTTTGTGTTGGCGTGACGGTGGAGGTTTGGTCATCTCCAGTTTATCGCTGACCGCTGATGAGGCGGCCTTCTGTGGATGTCGGGTTTTTGGCGGCTTGGCAGATGTGGGTCAGAATGACCGTGGCGGTTTACCGCGGCGGTAGAATGGCGTTCTTCTGACCGGCGGTAAGAGCCTTTTACCGCTGAGGTCAGAATGACCCCCTATATCTTATTAAAGCAGTGCTTGAGCGTGTTGTTTCTTCCCATGCTGGTATGGCGGCTGCCATCTCCATTACAAAAACGATACTGGTGGCCATGTCTATATAAGCAGACCAAAAAGTATGCCATTTGTTGTGATATCTGCCAACAAATTGAGGGGTCCGCCATCGAATTCCCACCACAGACACCCGTCTTAGTATCCAGTAAACCACTACAATGTGTGTACCTGGACCACTGCAGTCCCTTACAACCTGATGGTGCATACAAATACATCTTAGTCGCTGTTGACTCATGTTCTAGATTCTTATGGGTAGGGCCACAATGATTGGCCAAGGCCCAAACTGTTATTAAAGAACTGCAAGTCTTCATCAGGACATATGCAGTTGCAGAATTCCACTCAGACCAGGGCCCTGTGTTTGCCTCCAGGACATTCAGGGACACCATGGGAATGATGGGTGTTCAACTCAAATATTCCTCACCCTACCATCCTAAGGATAATTGGGCCATGGAGAGAAAGAACCGAGACTTAAAGCAATCTTTAGCAGCGAGGGAATAGTTTTTGGTCATAGCTGGTTTCATCTCCTATAGGGGGTCCAGAGAGCACAAAATAATCTGCCCAGAAGGTCCTTGGAGGACGTACACCTTACAAGGTCTTATTTGGGATACCTATGTATGTCCCAGATCTTGATGGCCATGGTGCAGTGACGACAGAAAACATTTTGTTCAAGAAAAGATTGCTGTGAAAAAAGAATTTGCCCTTTATGCAGAACACTGGTTGCAGTCCTGGGAATACAAGGTACTACAACTGTCATCCTATCACCGCTGCCTGGTCCTAAAGAAAACCGCTTTCTTTCAATTGTTTCACTTGACAAATTGCACCGTGTGGCCAGTCCTGTACAACAGACCAAAAGGATTGCTTGGCAGTTCCCTTGCCTTTCTCACTACCGCACGGGAGATACCTCTTCGAGCACTCAACAATGCTCCACCAAGTGCCAATGCTACAATTGCCCCTCCAAGTTTGGGGAGGGAGAAGAATGACATTTTGTTAGTTCCTGTCGCCATCGATGAAAAATGTCCAAAATGTAGATCTCTACTATTCCAATTTAACACAAACGGATGATATAATTTATTATAAGCCACCACAATTGGGTTCATCTACCAGTTCTGCACCTACTTCTGTTTTTGCACAGACTGCTTCTGGTTATTGTGTTGACATTAATGCCTTTTTTTCAAATTCCTCTGCATCAGAGACGTCTCAAGAACACATAAGCTTTATAACTGGCTTAAAAACAATTATTTGGTTTGTCCATGGTACTTTCTATGGATACTGCTGACATTGTGTGTCTTCCTGCTTTGGATTGGGTTTGTCATTGTTTTCTTCCTGTTGATAAATGGTCGCTATCTTCCTAAATGCTATGATGTTGAACTGGTGGATGAGGTTGTAACACCTTACCTTTCTTCCCCTGAGGTGTGAACATTTCAGCTGTTCTGACTACTGACTGGAATGTTTAGGAAGTACCATATAATATATTTGGACCTACTAAAGTCATTACACCTGGGGTTGTTTCTGATGACTGGGATGTTAAACAGTTGGTTCCATGTTTTCTGAGCTTGAATATTATACTATGAAAGTGAAGATGTATATGTGAACACAGCAAATTATCGGAGAATGTTATGTTACCAATATTATGGACATTACTTTCTGCACTGAGCTAGTACCCCAAGATCATCTTTTAATTACACACAATGGGAGCATTGTCCGACTCCACCAGTGGGAAGTTTCAAAACAAATGTAGAAACGCATTTTTATTTTACTGGGCATGACGCTAAAGATGCAGAATCATATTATTTTAAATTACCTCCTTCTAAAGTGAGAAAGATATTACTAACCAACACAAAATGAATCTATTCGGATTTCTTTGCTTCCCAGCCAACCTTTGAGGGCTATGAGTTTTGGAAAAGCACAATGGATTTAAAGAGTGTATGGGGAGCACGAGATTGGCAAATACAGGGTTTGGAAATGTTATTCAGAGCATACGTTATTCCTTTACTAATTATATTTTTAAATGACACTATTCAGCAAACAACTTGCATTGGGTTAGCAAAAATTAAAGAGCTGAATGCACCCAGTGTCCCCGCAGCAGCAATATTTAACAACTGGCAGGGACTTCTGAATGTCACTGAAGAGACGCTCACTAGTTGGGTTCAGAATGGTACCTTTAATTCCTCATGTTCACATCCCAGCTGGTGGTTATTGTGGACAATGGACACAAATGGTTGTTAGACACATTTTGTAAATTTCACATGGGGTTTCAGAAAAATCTGACCAGACCCTTGTTCCATCACAGCTCAACACTTGGGTATCATTAAAACATATAGGCCCTCATTACAACCTTGGCAGTAAATGCTGCCTACCGCTGTGCTGACGGGTGCCAACATATGGTGACTGTGGTGGTATTATGACCCACACAGAGAATACTGCCACAATACAGACACCCACACAAGTCCGCCACACCAAAGGTCAGTGATAAACTGGCGATAGCAAAACCCACACTGTCACGCCAACAGGAACACGCCCATAGGATCACGACTCATGAAGCAACGCAGCGTTCTTTCAACCGCGGTAAACCATTGGCGGTACACACCGCTGCACTCAAAATGCACCCACACTTACAAAACTACACCACATTGGACAAATTGAAATACACACACCTGACACACATACACACACCACACCCTCACACTCATACCACTATAAAACACACACACACATTGTCCACAACCCTTTCAATGAACAAATTAAAACAAGCAGAGAGAGAAAAGCAAAGAGCACACCTTCACTCAGAGGTACAGAACACCATCACTCATACACCATCCACGCACAGCACATAATACATCACATCACCCCACACATCACCTCACACATAACACTCACACCACATCATGGCACCTCAAAGACACACCAGGTTTGCTGAGGAGGAGCTAAGGATCATGGTGGAGGAAATCATCCGGGTAGTGCCACAGCTATTCGGATCACAGGTGCAGCAGACATCCATTGCAAGGAAGATGGAGCTATGGCGGAGAATCGTCAACAGGGTCAACGCCTTAGGACAGCATCCAAGAACCAGGGATGACATCAGGTAGAGGTGGAATGACCTACAGGGGAAGGTGCGTTCCGTGGTATCAAGACACCAGATTGATGTACAGAGAACTGGCGGTGGAACCTCACCTCCTCCCCCACAACATGGGAGGAGCAAGTCTTGGCGATCATGCATCCTGAGGGCCTCGCAGGAGTAGCAGGAGGACTGGACTCTGGTAAGTCAAATTTTTACTACTGTATCCCCCCCATCCTACCTGCATGCCGTCATTAACTCCTACCCTCACCCACATCACTCCAACACCTCCCATATACCCCACTATCTCAACCCACACATCCCAAACCAAGCCCTGCATGCAACAACAATGCATGGACCCCCATCACAGACCTGTATGAACACCCATCATCACAGCATGCACACTGGAGAGACTCACCCACCCCACACAATCAGCAATCACATAAGGCCGGGGCGACAGGGAAAGCACAATTCTATAAGGGAAAGACACCCATTGCACAAGATGGCACACACAGATACAATAACAATGCATTTGCATCCCAACAGGACCCCTACCCAATGTCACCGGACAGAAGGTGCCAGCTACATCCAGTACCCCCACAGAAGATGCCCACAGTGATGACAGCAGCTCTGCACGCCTGGATCACGATGACCAGCCTGGCCCATCTGGTACCTCTGGACAGTCGGTTCCCCTGCCACAGTCCCAACCCACCACAGACCCTCCTCCCTCAGGAAACAACACCACAGCACCCACCCAGCGGGCCCATGCCACTGTCCCCAGGACACGTCAATCAGCAGTGTGTCCATCACTACAGGGACCCCAGGCAACCCCACAAACCCAAGACAATCAGGGACCTGGGGTCAGTGGCAGTGGGCACACGGTTCAGGGGACAAAGGCACAGGACAACAGGGAAGCTGAGGGGACTGCTGTGCGCCAGGGGGAGGACAGGCCCAGGGAACCGACCCTCCATGAGGCACTCTCCAACATCATGGAGAACATCTTCTTCCTCTGCCTCCTCTTCCTCACTGTCCACAGGCTCCACCACTGCGACAAGACCATCACCAGCCTCATCCTCCCGCAGAAAAGGAACCTGGCGTCTCAATGCCAGGTTGTGCAACATACCACCATTCCCAGGAGACCATGGACACGGTACTGGCCAAGTTTCAGGAGACCCAGCAGCTGCAGGAGGGACAGTACATGGGGATCAGGGATGACCTCACCAAAATCTATACCATCCTGGTCACCATAGCAGGGGTGCTGGCTGATATGGGCAAGGCCATGAGGGAGGCAGTGGCGCAACAAAGGGCCCCTGACACTAGCCAAACCGAGGAACAGCCTTCCACCTCCGCCGGCGCTAGTGGACAGGAGGCACCGCCACAGGACCAACAGGCCACCAGCACCCCACCCCCTGCAGAAGGAGAACCACCACGCAAATGGTCCCTGCGATCCAAGCAGAAGACAGAGAACATTGCCAAGACCCCCACCAGGAAATAGAACCCTCCTGATTGTCACCCTTCTGTCCCACTCTGTTTCCCTGTCCACCTTGAATTTACATTGATCCACTTCCTATGCCCCCTTGGACAATGCACCTGTGATACTAAGAGACTGGACTCTACCATGGACCTTCCTCCACCATCGCCCCAGCACACAATAAATAAACACCATTTAAATATATAACCATACTGGAGTCAGTGTAATGATTGGAAAGATTATACCAATGTATGAGAGTTGGTGGGCAGCAGTACACATAGCAGAAGGCAGAATGGGGGGCACAGATCTGAAAAACGGAAATCCAAAGGGTACAGTCAGTGTCCATAGACAGAGGTTAAGAGGCTGCCATGTACAATGTCCTAAAGTAAACTGATATGTGAAGAGGAGTTACAGTCTCTTACCTGTGTGTCACTGGAAGTACTGCAGGATGATGTTTTTCCTGTTGTCAACATCTTCTTCCTCTGCCTCCTCTTCCTCACTGTCCACAGGCTCCACCACTGCCACAAGACCATCACCAGCCTCATCCTACTGCAGAAAAGGCACCTGGCGTCTCAATGCCAGGTTATGCAACATACAGCATTCCACGATGATCAGGCACACCTTCTTGGGTGAGTAGTACAGGGAGCCACCAGTCGATGGAGGCACCGGAATATGGCTTTCAGGAGGCCGAATGTCCTTTCATTAATCCACCTAGTTCGCCCCTGTGCCTCATTGTAGTGTTCCTCTGCCCATGTCCTGGGATTCCTCACTGGGGTCAGTAGCCATGAGAGGTTGGGGTAACCAGAGTCACCTGCAAATATTCGAGGGGTACCTGTTAGACACACACTCATCCTTATGGACAATCCCATACCCAGACACCTACTCATACTGTGTGGGGACCTTGGGCTCACCTATTGGCCACACCCGGGGCCTCTGGAGTTGGGCCATCACATAAGAGATACTGCTATTGCGCAAGATATAGGCGTAATGCACAGAGCCGGGATATTTGGCATTCACATGGGAGATGTACTGGTCCGCCAAACAAACCATTTGCACATTCATCGAATGGTAGCTTTTTCTATTTCTGTACACTTGTTCATCTCTCTGGGGTAGTACAAATGCTACATGGGTACCATCAATGGCACCAATGATGGTGGGGATATGTCCCAGGACATAGAAGTCAGCTTTCACTGTGGCCAAATCCTCCACCTGGGAGAACACGATGTAGCTGTGCATATGTTTCAGCAGGGCAGACAACACCCTGCTCAACACATTTGAGAACATTGGCTGAGACATCCCTGATGCCATGGCCACTGTAGTTTGGAAGGAGCCCCTTGCCAGGAAATGGAGCACTGACAGGACCTGCACAAGAGGGGAGATACCTGCTGACATCAGGTCTGGGTCCAATTGGGCACACAGTTCTTGGATTGTGGCACGATCAAGTCTGTATGTGATTAAGATGTGTCTGTCTTTCATTGTTGACAGGTCCACCAGGGGTCTGTACACCGGAGGATGCCGGCATCTCATATGCTGCCTCAGCGGTTGGAGCCTAAGGAGGAGAACAGTGAGCAGAAAGTTATTTACCACATAGATAGCACAATTGTGTCTGAACTAATGTTACAGAAGCCGTGTGTTAAATCCTGAGTCAGCATATGTGCCAATATGTGCTGTGACACAGTTAGGTGCCATGCAATGTGCTCTCCTGAAATGGCAGCTGCCTGACTTGTGAGGAGGGACAAGGGGAAATGAGGTAACTGCACTGGCGATGTGTAGCGTTGCGGTCGAAGACCGCCATGCAACTCTGAATTGGTTATCAATGGGCCCTATGGGTCCTAGGAGCCAAAGGCAATGTACGCCGGCGGTGACGGTACCCACCACCATGGACGTCACTGCCATTTTCTACCCACCCACATCAACAGGAGAGGACCTACACTGCAAGTGCTGCTGTGACCTGCGTCTGGAAGCGACAATGGCTCATGTGTCTGGGGAAAGGGCCCCTGCCTTCACTGTGGAGGAGTTGGACAAACTGGTGGATGGGGTCCTCCCCCAGTACACACTACCCTACGGTCCTCCAGACAAACAGGTGAGTACACAGTGAACATGATGCGTGGGCAATGCCTGTTTGGAGTGGTGTGGATGTAAGCCACAAGTTGGGGGGTGGCCTGAGTGCTGCATGTGAGGTGGTCAGTGTATGTGCATCAGGGCATGGGTGGGAACTGGTGGGCAATGATATGACGGTCCGGACGGGTGAGTAATTAATTTTTTTTGCTCTGTCAACCCTGTAGGTCAGCGCCCACCAGAAAAAGGGTATTTGGCATGCCGTCGCCAAGGAGGTGCGGACCCTAGGAGTCTATCACAGGCGGAGCACCCACTGCCGCAAGAGATGAAAGTACCTGCACTGCAGGACCGTTGGAGCAAGAAGACAGTGGAGGCCCAACTGGGGCTGGCCTCCCAATGTGGAAGGGGTGCTCATCGCACCATGACCCCCTGATGTTCCGCATCCTGGTAGTGGCCTATCCGGAGTTGGATTGGTGCATGAGGGCATCACAGCAGCCACAAGGGGGTGAGTACAGTTTCATTAAGCTGACTGCGTGCTTTAGGAACTAGCTGGGTGGGGGATGTGGGATGTGGGTGCCCCTAGGCAAGGGCGATCATGCCAGGGTAGGTCCCTTGTTTGCAGGCTCAGAAGCACCCCTACCCCAATGGTCTGGAGAGACTACCATAGTGAGTGGTAGGGCAAGGCCTAGTACACAGGGCAGCTCAGTATGTGTTGTGTCTGCCAACGGTAGTGGTGTTGCTGGCATTGACCATGTGTATCCTCTGTCTCCCCCCCTTTTTGTTTTGTCACCCTGTCCTTGTGTGCATTAGCATCATCTGGCAGAGGAACTGAGGCACCGGCGATGGAGGGAGCTGCATCCCACATGGCCCATGAGGGTGAATCCACGGAGGGTGAAGGCACCAGTGGGACGGAGTGCGAAGGGAGCACCACGATGGGGAAAGGAGGGGTTACCAGTGACAGCGACTCCTCCTCTGATGGAAGCTCTCTGGCCATGGTGGACACGTCTGTGCCCACCCCAACAACAGGTACAACCGCCACCCCCCCTATCAGCACCACCCTCCCAGCAGCCCCTCAGCATGTTTCTCGTGCCCACTCACCCAGGAGGGTGGGAATCTTCTTCACCCCAGGCACCTCAAGCCCTGCCCCAGTGAGCCCTGCTGCCCTCAGTGAGGAGGCTATTGATCTCCTGTGATACCTCACTGTTGGGCAGTCAACCATTCTGAATGCCATCCAGGGTGTTGAGAGGCATTTGCAACAAACAAATGCATACCAGGAGGGCATTCATTCTGGTGTGGCGGCCCAACAGAGAGCATTTCAGGCTCTGGCCTCAGCACTGATGGCAGCCATTGTCCCTGTGTCCAGCCTCCCTCCTCCAACTTCCTCCACCCAGACCCAATCCCCTTTACCTCAGCCTATCCCAAGCACACCTTTAGACCAGCAGGAACACACATCAACACACAGAAGTGGCTCAGGAAAACATTAGCACCACACATCATCACACAGGCACTCACACAAGCACCATACCCATGCACACATACCAACATCCACTTCCTCCACTGTGTCCCCTTCCTCCACGTCCTCCACCTCCCTCCCAGCCTCATCTCCACTCACATCTGCATGCACTACATCATCAGCCACTGCCTCCATCGCCAGCACGCCCATCACAACACACCGCTCACAAGCAATCACCACCCCCACAACCATTCACACGTCCCCTGTGTCCTCTCCCAGTGTGTCAGTGAGCCCTCCTCCCAAAGTTCACAAACGCAGGCACACACCTACTCAACAGCCATCCACCTCACAACAGCCTCCAGCCCATGCACCTTCATCCAAACTCAGCAGAGGTACACCTCCTTCAACTACGACCTCTTTCTCCACTCCCACACCCCCTCCATCTTCCCATCCCAGTGTGTCAAAAAAAACTTTTCCTAGCCAACATTAACCTCTTCCCTACACCTCTCCCCGTCCTTCCCCTAGGGCCAGGATGTCTAGATCCCAGCCCAGCACCTCAGCCACCAAGTCTGCGTCCGCTGTGGTCCCTGCAAGTCTGGGGGAATAGAAGGGACCACCCGTCAGAGCTGCCAGTGTGCCACCTATAGATGGGAAGGACCACCCGATTCCGCCACCTGCCAAGGTCAAGAAGGGGCCGGCATGCAGCAGGGGAAAGTCGGACCATCCACCCAGCAAGGCGTCATCCAAACACAAAGAGGACAGTGCCAAGATCCCAGCAGCAACTACCAAGGTGGGGAAGGGACACAAGACAAAGGCCAAGTCACCTCAGGGCACGAAGCCTCCTGGTGAGGGGCTGGTGACCACCATTTCCCCAGAGATGCCAGAGACCTGTGCCACAGTCACCACAGCCGCAATGACCGCCACCTGCACCGCCGCTGCCACAACGTCAGTCTGCAGCATCCTCCCCAAGGATCAGCCATCCGAGGCTGCCGGAGAAGGTCTGGTGTCTCCCTCCACCACTACAGACACCTGCACCACGGGCAGCACTGGCAGCATCTCCGCCGCAGCCAACGCCGCAACCACTGCCACCTGCACCACCATCTGCACCGCCACATGCCCAGCCGGTGCCAGTACATTGGACGTTAGCAGCATCCCCAGCCGCCAGGCGTCCAAGGCTGCAGGTGACTTCCTGGAGCCTCGACACACCACATGAGGCACCACCACCAGCACTGGCACTACCAGCAATTTGCAGCCTAAGTTGCGGCAGGATGGAGTGTGGATCTGCCTCCATGGAGTATCATGCTACCTGTTCCATGTACATCTAGTGGCTCAGACACCCATGTGAGAGAATGTTAACTGCCATACTCCAGGTGCAGCATCACTGGTCACATCCTTGGCAGGATGAAGCACTCTGGGCACAATTCCCCCTCCAGAACCAGTGGAGAAATGCATCCACTCACCCAAACCTTGGAAAGATGAAGAACTCTGAGCACAATGCTCCCTCCAGAACCAGTGGAGAAATGCATCCACTCCCCCTATCCTTGGCAGGATGAAGCATCACTGGGCACAATGCCCCCTCCAGAAACAGTGGAGAAATGCACCCACTATCACTATCCTTGGCAGGATGAAGCACTCTGTGCACAATGCCCACTCCAAAACCAGTGGAGAATTGCATCCACTCACCCTATCCTTGACAGGATGAAGCATCACTGGGCACAATGCCCCCTCCAGAACCAGTGGAGAAATGCATCCACTCACCCTATCCTTGGCCGGATGAAGCATCACTGGGCACAGTGCCCCCTCCAGGACCAGTGGAGAAATGCATCCGATCACCCAATCCTTGGCAGGATGAATCACTCTGGGCACAATGGCCCCACCAGAACCAGTGGAGAGTTACATCCACTCCCCCAATCCTTGGCAGGATGAAGCATCACTGGGCACAATGCCCCCTCCAGAACCAGTGTAGAAATGCATCCATTATCACTATCCTTGGCAGGATGAAGCACTCTGGGCACAATGCCCCCTCCAGAACCAGTGGAGAAATGCATCCACTCACACTATCCTTGGCAGGATGAAGCATCACTGGGCACAATACCCCCTCCAGAACCAGTGGAGAAATGCATCCACTCACCTAATCCTTGGCAGGATGAAGCACTCTGGGGACAATGCCCCATCCACAACCAGTGGAGAAATGCATCCACTCCCCCAATTCTTGGCAGAATGAAGCACTCTGGGCACAATGCCCCCTCCAGAACCAGTGGAGAAGCCATCCACCGGAGAAACTGTGGCTTTGCACTCCCCAGAACCAAGCAGTGGGCAAACCAACCACTTGAGAGACTTGAGAGACTGTGGCTTTACATTCCCCAGGACCAAGCAGTGGGCAGACCACCCACTTGAGACACTTGAGAGACTGTGGCTTTGCACTCCCCAGGACCAAGCAGTGGGCAGAACACCCACTTGAGAGACTTGAGAGACTGTGGCTTTGCACTCCCCAGGACCAAGCAGTGGGCAGACCACCCACTTGAGAGACTTGAGAGACTCTGGCTTTGCACTCCCCAGGACCAAGCAGTGGGCATGAAGCCCTCTCGAGGAGCAGTGGCGTCGTACCATCTTGGGGCTGGGCCCTCCCCCCCCACTGTGTGCTAGGTGTATCTGACTCCATGGCGTCCTGGTTCTTCATGGAGTGTCGGAAGGTGAGTGGTTCCCATTCGATGTACTGTTTCCGCCATGCTTTTGATGACGTTGGTACTGCCCCGGAAAAGCTGGCGGATTGGCCTCTCATGATAGGGTGGGCAGTACATTGTCTTCCGCCTGTCTGTTGGCGGTGACCGCCGCAGTGTTTTTTGCTACCGCCATGGCGGTCTAAGTGTTAAGGTGGCTGTCTATGTTGGCGATTTCCGCCGTGGTCGTAATTCCATATTTTTTACCGCCGGCCTCTTGGCGGTGTTACCGCCGCTTTAACACTGACCGCCAGGGTTGTAATGAGGGCCATAGTGTGGGCAAAGTGTGCAACCAGTGGTTACGCTCTTCCACATTACCAGCTGTCAAAGAACACCTTAATCTTAGTCAATTTACAAGATTTACTATTAGGTCCTAAAATGCCATGCTCAAATGTTTTTGTTAATATGCCATATATAATGAGATCTGGAAGCTTTTGCTAATAGAAGCTGCAGCACCTTTCAGGTAGATTGATAAAGAAAATATGGAAAAGGATCTAGCCGTTGTTGATATAGGTATGAACACATTGTCCAACCTCATTTACATGCTCAATAACATTGTGTCATCGGCAATAGACATCATTCAAAATGACATGTCACTTTCACATCATGGGCAGAGTTAGCTTAGGTCCATTATGAAGGTGGGTTGGGTGTTGCAGGTTCTTAGAAGTGACACGTGCCTTTGCAGCATGTTAACTTCACTGAGTTGTTTGCCATGTTTAACTTAACAAGACAATGGCAGATAGTGGCTAAAAAAGAAGCGAGTAACATCATGGCAAACATTGAAAAATTAGAGAAGGTGCCTTTTACTCTAGTGGAAATTCCATCAGCAGTAGAGATAATAAATTGGGTGTTTAATATGCTCATTTCAACATTTCAGTTAACCAAGGGGGTCATTATGAGTTTGGCGGTCTCAGGACCGCCATGTTGGCAGTTGTATCGCTAACAGGCTGGCGGAGAAGACCGCCAAATTATGCCTATGGCAGTATTTTCAACAGAATACAGTCAAAGCACCGCCAGCACCGCCATGGCGTATTGGCTGCCAGGGCCGACGGTTGGCACCTGGAGACTATGTTTCCACCGGACAGATTACGAGGTTCCACACCGCCAAGGTTTCTGCCTTGGTAGCACCACCACGGAAACCCAGGTGGAAAAAAACTGCATAAAAGGAGACACTCACCTTTAGGAAGCCATACTCGTTTGGAGCTGCCATGGAACCTGAACTACATGTCTTACTGCTGCTCCTGCGCGCCCAAAGACTTCCAAGTCTGCAACGATGACAGCAACCGTAAGCACACACTCTTACCTGGTACTGTTGTAGATTGTCAACTTTTGTACACTCACACACAAGTCATTCAGGAAGGGGGTGTGAGGGCGACACACACACGTAACTGCACACTTACATGCACACTCACATATAGTCACACACATTCCCATGTATACAACAAACACTCCATGGCCACCAAACACACACATACACGTAACTAACACACACAAATACTCACGGAAATACTGCACAGGCCTGCACTCACACAGTACCACACAACAACACTACACGTCACAAGCACAACACAACAGCACCATCTCAAATCAGTTGCAGGAGCCCACAGGGGACACTACCTGGAGACACACCACACATACATCAGAACGTAACACCAACAGGCAAAAAATTACATACAAATACACAATTACACTACTTACAGATCGACTTACCAAGAACATTGTATCTAACATTTCATGCACATAACACGCACACAGTCAAAGCACACAAATCCATACAGTACACCAAAAAACACATCACAATACAAACAACACACAATACCAACACAACAAAACCTCTTGAAAACACAAATGTCCCTCACACAACAGATATCCTAACACTTTAATATGAAAGCACTGCACACAACCTCATATACTGCCTAAACAACAAACGTTGCCCAAGCAGAACACATACACACACATAGATACACACAACTAATGTCAGCCAGGAACAACCACATACTAGGAAAAGAAATGTATGCCAAAGAAGTAACCAGGATACCTACTACTTGCTGGTCCTAATAATTATTAAGATAAATATTTTCAAAATAACAAAGGCCATAGGCCAGTCCATTTGTGAAACAGTCTGTATGCACACAGTGCACAGATGTGTGCCCCGAACTTGACTCCTGACTGCCATGTAACGTCCACAGGTAGGGGCATCTATGGGGCAAGCAGGTACCTCAGGGGTTCTCTGGTGGGGGATAGGGTATTTGGGTTTAGGTCTTGGAGGGGGGCCTTTGGAATCTGGCTTGGGAGGGGGGCTTTGAGATTAGACTTAGGTTTAGGGAAGGGTTGGCTTTTAGGTGGGGGTAGACTTCTTGGCAGGGGGAGGGACATGGAAACCTGCATGGGGGGAAGGGGAGGTCTTGAAGGTGGAAGGGCCAGACCTGGGGAGGGACACAGCACATTTAGTGGAATCATGGGGTAGGAGAGGAGTAGGGAAAAGTGAAAGCTCTGAAGGGAAGGTTTTCTCAGACACACAGGATGGTCTTAGCAAAAGGGTTTGGTTGTGGAGGGAGAGGGAGTGGTTGTCTGAGGTGTTGGTGTGGATGTCTTGGGTGCATTTTTGGGTGAGGTATGCTAGTGGGTGGGTGAGTGAAGGCGTTTATATGCCTTGGAAGGAGGGGGTGGACGTGCTGGGGGATGCTGTGGTGGATGGGTGAGTGTCTGTTGGGTGGTAACTGCAGGTATGGTGGATGTGCTGCATGTAGGCATGTCTGTGGTTGTGGTGTCTGCGGGTATGGTGACTGGGGTAGATATCAGTGTCTGCTGTGGTGCAGTCTGTGGGTAGGATATGTGTAGTGGCTGTATCTGTGAATGTTGGTGTGGTGTCTGCAGGTGTGTCAGGTGTGCTGTTGGTGATGCTGGGGGTAGTGAGGGTGACTGTTGCTGTGTGTGCACGTATATGTTGCTTGTGTGCATGCCATTGGTGTGACTTGTGGTGCTTCTGTTTGTCAGAGCTACCTTTGGAAGTTGAGGTGGACGTATGATTGTCTGTCTGTGTGCTTTAGCTGGGTCTGGGAAGAGGGGGCTTTTGTCAGAGTCACCAGATCCTCGGGGTCTGCGCACATTCCCAACACGTCCACCACTGAACAGCTCCAAGACTCTGATAGATAAATCACAGAGGCTAAGAAAGTTCAAGAGGGGAAGAGGGGTTTAGGAAGTGAAACAGCTGGGAAGGAGACCTGTAGTAAGAAAAAGGTTAGAACACACAATATGAAAACTATATCTCCTGAAATCAATAATAGACTGTGATTCTAAGCATAGTCATTCTGAAAACATGAACAATCTAAGAATTAAGTTTAAAATGACTAAGTTTCAAGATGGCCGGATACCTGTAAGGGAATCAAGATGGATTAAATGAAAACTTTCTTATTCAAGTACTTTCCTTTACATGAGAATCAGAAAAACTTTCTGACTAAATTTTAAACCAGTCATATAAATCCTTTTTTGAGAATGCATACTAGGACCATACAATATTGCATCTAGTCACTCTGATCTTCTGTGTACTCTTAAAATGTTTAAACACAAATTGCTCATATAGTAGATTTATACATATGTATATATATATTTATATATGTATATATATATATATATATATATATATATATATATATATAGTAAACACCATAAAAGGATTGTTCACCACAAATAACACAATATGGATTCAGGAAAAACAAATCACATAACTTGTCAACTCGAATATTACATGATAAATATCTTCGAATAGTGGCATACAATAAACAACATGAATTAAACTCGAGGAGAGAATCGTGCGTCTTGCCGATTCGTAAACCACAATGTAAATGCCAAGAAATAATAGCTCACAATGAATAACAAGATCAAAGTACAATGAAACGAATTGCGCGTCTTTTGCTGATTCTTAAGCCACCATGTAAATGTCAAGAAATGGTAGTGTGCAATTAACATCAAAGTTAAAACACCATAAAGCGAATTGCGCGTCTTGCCGATTTTTAAGCCACCATGTAAATATCAAGAAAAGGTAGCGCGCAATGAACAACAAAGTTAAAACACCATAAAACGAATCGCGCGTCTTGCCGATTCTTAAGCCACCATGTAAATGTCAAGAAATGGTAGCGCGCAATAATTAACAAGATTAAATTATCATGAAACGAATTGCACGTCTTGCCGATTTGCAAGTCACCCTGCAAATGTCTCAAACACTCAAGCGCATATTTCACACGCGCAAAGTACTCTGTCAAATCATAAAAGAATTAGGCCCAAAAACATGAGAGTTCTCAATAACGGCGTCGGGAGGCCACCCCAACCACCGTCTTACCGCCCAGAACAAGGATCTCCAAAATGAAGAATGAAAGTCAGATGTCTGGAAGATCAAATAGGCCACCGGGACAGGAGCTCAGGAAGTAGCTGCTGCTCTGCACCGGGACATCTGAATAGTGAGCACTTGGAGCTGGGCTGGCTCCTTTTTATAGAGTCTTGGCCCAGCCCACAACCACACCCAGGCATGTTGCAGGGAAAGTCTCTAGAAGGCCCTGGAAAGGAACCACACCCTAACACACTCTGAAAGCCTGCAGCAATACATTGCAAATGAACAGCATTTGTAAGCACATTAAAAATAAGTCTTCAGGATTGAACTCTGCAATGCAAAAGGTTAAACAACAACATATCAGCACAATGCATAAATTAAGTTGTTTTGAGAGTGCTGGGTTTTTGCATTCTAGTCACCAATAGAGTGCGCACTCCCCTGGTGTTGACAGTTTGATATTGGGAAGAGAAAGGTGGAGGGGCACGGTAGACAAAGGGTGACTGGCTGTTGTCAGTGTGAAGGGCAGAGGATCTCTGTAGGCCAGCCAGTGCACCTTCACTGCCCTCCATGAATGCATTACTCTGCTGTATCTGAGTTGCCAGGCCCTGGATAGCATTCACAATGGTCGACTGACCCACAGAGACCGACCTCAGAGATCACTGAGGGTAGCAGGGCTGACAGAGGTGCCTGTGGCAAAGGAGACACCACCCTCTTGGGAGGGGGGCCATGGCCATATGGGTGGCGAGCTACAGGGAGGGCAGTGGTAGTCAGGGGGATGGGGACTAAGAGGGTGCTGGGGTGGTCCCATATGGGTACACCATTGTCAAGGAGTGTCAACTGGAGGAGGAATCCAAAGATGAAGACATGGGTCCTGTCCCACCTGTGGCACTCCCCTTGCCCTCCAGGCCACTGGGTCCCTCTGTGTCAGTGGTATCAGCACTCCGAGTCCCGTGGCCAGCAGTTTCCCCACTCGGCTACCCCCTGTCTCCTTAGCCTGCTGATGCTGATGCAGAGAAACAGAGAGAGAGAAGGTCATTGCGTTCTTAACATACACATACATAACACAATACACAACATTAACAACACATTTATGTCTGATAAAGCCCTAGGTAGAAACCATTTAGAGCCCACATCATGCCACAACTACATACGTCCTATAATCCTACATGACATCAGTATCACCACAACATAAGGCAACCATCTGACCACTAGATCACCATCACATCAAATCAGATGCAACACAAACTATTCATGCAGAAGATCAATTGGCTACATCAAACATCTCTCCCTATACAGATTATCACAGTGTATCAACAAATCATTAAATCAACAGATCAACAGGTCATCACTATGTATGAAAAAATCATCCTTAGAAAATGCTGTTAACTGACTGCTGATGCCTACCCCTAATGCCCAGTCCATTATCAGTAGTCGGTTTACATGAAAATAAACTCATCTTGCTTCAAATACAACACAGCATTATGCTTTACAGTCACATACCTAACATGTGGCTCTGTCCATAACATTCACAATGCCAAATATCTCAGATGAAATCACTACATGTGGCATACTCAAACTGTGAGCCTCGTAAAATAACATAGCATGTCATAGAAACATCTATCAAAAGTGTCTAAAAGAGGGTTAGAATGAGTTTTGTGACACAGCATTCTTACTCATTGACACATAGACTTCAATTACATGTCCAGCAATAGGGGCTACTTAGCACACAGGATACACCTACAGACAACCACAAGGAGGATAACAACACCTTCAATACAATGGACACTAATTGTTAATAAATGCCACATAGCATTCCACAATTCATGCAAGTATAAACTTCCTCATGAATACATAAACATACCTACATCACTAGCAAATGTACAGTCCTAACACTTTAGGACTGAATTAACACTGACATAATCCACTACTAATGTAACCATGGTTGACACATACACTTAGGGGGTCATTCTAACCCTGGCATGGGCAGTGCAGGGGCCCCCTAACAGGGCCCCAGCCTGCTTTTCACTGTCTGCGTAGCAGACAGTGAAAAGCGCGATGGGTGCAACTGCACCCGTCGCACACCTGCAACACCGCCGGCTCCATTCGGAGCCGGCTTCAGTGTTGCAGGCCCCCTTCCCGCTGGGCCAGCAGGCGCTAACAATGTTAGCGCCCGCCGGCCCTGCGGGAAGGTTGAAATGGCACCAGCGGTCTTTTGACCGCAACCGCCGCCCGCCGGAGTCAGAATGACCCCCTTAGAGTCCAGTAAATTGACTGACAGCATATCCCATTGAATCCAACATGTTTTTGTCAAATGTAACCCCAGCCACACTATTAAGTGAGGCAGAAATGAGCTGATCCATTACAAAATTTGTCTTAACTGCCTCAGATTAGCAAAAGTAAGTCTGGCAAAGTGGAAGCCTCGACATACCAGTAGGCACAATGTACCAATTGACACATGATGTAGGCATAAAATAGTGTATGTTCCACCCATATAGGTATGGTACAGCCCTATGTAGCATGGACAAAATACATGGCCCAAGGGATCAGCATGCTATCTACTTGCCTTCTGACCACTATATACATGGTACAAAATGTTATGATGTATCTTGTACTGTTAATGCTTTATTACCACCATGTTTTTCACTATGTAGGATGTCCACCGTGATCAAACACCACATTTGCCAATATATAGTTCAGACATAATAATGGGGACACCTCCTTACACCTCAGATGGAGTGTAGTAATTATGCCATGTCACATTCCTGTTTGGGATGACAGCCTCACATGAAGTTCACAATGATTTAAGGACACAGGATTACTTGGCCCTGTTACTTATGTATCAAAGTCTATGTTGCACATAGAGCTAGATCCAGTGGAATAGGATTGGTCAGAGACCAAAGAGCTGGAAAACTTACCAGTTGGGTATATGGACTGTGGAACAGTAGGTGGGAAGGATGACACTGCAAGTTACACATACGAATAGCAGTGTAGAGGTACACATATGACACTGTCACATGTGCATCACCACATGCTGTCATACTATGTGGTTGACATAGGTGAGTAACATGTCCCTATACACAATACGATGTCCACATTTGTGTATTAAAGTTGGCAACTGTAGAACTATGTCTTTCTAGGAGATTCCTTACCTGTAGCACTTACCACATTGTCACAGCTGAGATACTTAGACATCATACATCTAACTGGCAGAGGCATAAACATGTGTTAAGTCAGTACTTTCCCCCTTGTGGCTGCTGTGCTGGCCTTAAATGCTCAGCCACCTCAGGGTTGGCAACTGCCAAAAATTAAGGGGGGTCATGGTCCAATGTGCACCCCTCCCTTGTTGGGGGGGACATCCCTGCTGGGCCTCTGCATTCTTCCGGGCCCAGAGTCTCAGGTCCTCCCACCAATTCCTACAGTTGGTGCTCCACCGGCAGTGGGCCCCCACACTTGCTTGGCGATGGCACACCAGATGCCCTTTTTTGATGGGCGTTGACCTACATGGATGACACAGATAAAAGCAAAAAGTCAGGTCCACATCACCATACCAACACAACTGGACAGAACACTTCAGTGACAGCAAGTAGTCAAACATTACCATCCTCTCAGTTCACACTCATTCACAATTTAGCATCTGCGTGCATCAACACCTTCACAAATTTCACATCTCAGTTACACCATCATACACCCCAACACACATTGGTATTCCATTGGACTCACCTGCTCCTCTGGTGCACTATATAGCTGGTCATACAGGGGAAGGACCTCCTCCACAAGCTTGTCCAGCTCTTCTAGGATGAAGACTGGGGCCCGATCAGCTGCAGGATGTGGTATTATAGCTCCCAGACGCAGTACATAGCAGCTCAGGCAGTGGAGGTCTTGCTGGCAGCAGAGTCAGGAATCAAGTGAGCAATACAGTACTGTCACTGCCGGCAGACATCGCCATTGGCCCAAGTCCACCAAAGGCATCAATGTGTTCTAATGACAATTTCCACAACCGTTGTGACCACCTACGGCCATGACGACATCCGCCGGCGGAGTTAGGTCACATCCACATGTTTAGTAGAGTAGGTCCAGCGGCTGCTATTTTGAGCACATTTCATGTATGGAAAAGTTTTTGAATCTGTGTCATTAACAAATCCCTATATTGTGCTAATTATCACTACATACTGCCTTCAGGTTTATTGGTCTATTTGTACATTTGAGTAGTTAAGGCAGTGTAACAGAGGGATTTGTGGTGTTATAAATGTACACATGTTTTCAACATCCTATGTGTATTGATAATGTAGATGATGTGGTAAAAATGTAAAGTCGGTTTGACTATCAAACACTGACAGTCACAGACAGTCACAGATAAATATGCATGTATAGCACATTAGATAATTGAGGGAAGGGGAGTGTCATAGGCTGCATAGCAATGTGCGGTCCTGCAGATGTCAGATGTTGTAACCAACCTCTATTGCAGATATTTGTGAGTTGTATATGTACATGTTCATTATGTGTAAATTGTTCATGTCACATGCAAATGTTATATGTTTCCACATAGTTACCCTGGCATGAGGAGAGGAAGACAATCACTAATAGACCTGCACACCATGGAAAAAAGACAACTATCCAGACATATTGGCTGGATCTTTGTGATCAGTTGGGCCTGATCTGATGCCTGTCATTCGCAAACCCCATAGCATACTCCCATTGTTCAAGTGATGTCAGTGCTACACTTCCTGGCCTTGGGTCCTTTCAGATTACAGTGGCCCTAACTGCATGGATGTCTCAGCCCATGTTCAGTCTAGTTTTGAAGGATGTACTGTCTGCATTGTTGAAACACCTGGATGCTACATCAGGTTTCCCCAATGTGCAGATTTGGCCTATGTGAAGGTAGAGTTTTATGCAATGGGACACATTCCACATGTGGTGGGTGCCATAGATGGCACACATGTAGCCTTGGTTCCGCCCAGTGCCAATGAACAGGTATATAGAAACAGGAAAAACTACGACTCCATCTGCATTCACATGGTGTGTTTGGCAGACCAGTCCATTTCACAAGTCAGTTTAAAGTATCCAGGATCAATCCATGATTCCTTCATCATGCAGAACAGCAATATCCTACTGCTGATGACATAACTCAACACAAAGAGGGCTTGGCTGGTTGGTAAGTCAGATTTGACATGTGTGTATGCTAACTTTTTCTCCTGCTACCACAATAGTGCATGTCCGCAATATGTGTTTGTGTTTTTCTTCACATTTGCTTCCAGTTGACTCTGGCTATCCAAACTGTCCTTGGTTGTTGACACCAGTGAGGTACCCAACAACGCCAAAGTCCACTACAATAAAGCCCACAGAAGGACACAGTGTGTCGTTCAGTGGACCTTTGGGCTCCTGAAGGCAAGATTTCACTGACTGGAGAGGTCAGGAGGAGCCCTCCTCTACTCACCCAACAAGGTATGTCAAATAATTGTTGCCTGATGCATGTTCCACAATCTTTCCCTGAGACGTCAGATACCACCCCTACCAGATGAGGGGAAGGGAGCAGAACCTGTGGGTGGAAATGTAGATTTGCCAAGTGATGATGAGCCAGATGAAGATGAAGCAGAATACTTCAGGGCAGATCCCATCAATCAGTATTTCAACTGACTCAAGGTTTGTGATGTCTTCTCAATGATGTGATATAAGTTTGTAACCTAAAACATGTTTTCTGCTATGTCCTATCTCTTATCTCAGTCAATCACAGATCTGCTGAGTTCCAGTTTGGCTCCTCATCCTTTGCAAGTCACAGACAATATCAGAAGCAGATGGGAATTGCAGGCACACATGAGAAGCGGACATGGCTGGAACCAGGTACTAACTGCCATGAGTATGTGGAGTGTGACTAACATGGCCTGACTGTCAGGACACTGGGGTGGAATTGTGTTTTCCCATCAAGATAACCTGTAGGGTACTGCAGGGGGTAAGATGGTATCACTTGTGTGTCCATATGTGTCTGACAAATGTGAACATTGCCGAACCATAGCCTCCACCATCACATCACATACTCTACAGATCAATGTGCATGTCTCTGTGGACTGACATAGGTGAGCGGCAATCCTACAGGAATGTGACCAATTTAAGTGAAAGATCCCTGGACTGTGGACATCATTATTGATATCTGTCTATACCATGGGGTATGAATATTGCAAAGGTAAGGTATGGGTCTGTGATAAGGCTTAACCAGGTGATACAAAGGACCAATCTGTATGTCTCCTGGCTTTTAGGAAGACTGACATGTCTCTATATTTTGTATCCTGTGGTTTAGCAGTGTCTGACACCCTAGCAAATATCCTGATGTGACTGTCAGTTATACTCTATGTGCTACGTGCATATCTACCAATAAATGTGTGTAGATGTTGTATACAACTGTTTTTTAATCTGTCCATGTTCCAATTGTAATGTAATGAGTCCCTGGCTGATAGAGTCCGCATGTGATGTCCATAAAAAAGGTGGTATAATACAGAGAGACATAGTGATAATTGAGTTGGCATGCATAACATTTGTACATGGTTGATACATGACACATACACAGGACCTGTGTTGATGTGTAATTTATTGTGGACAGCTAAATAATATGTGTGACTAGTAAAATAAAAGCACACAAAATAAACAGTAAAGGGTTCAGTCATGGTGGCAGAAATCATGAGGGTAGCTGCTACATCATTAGGATACACAAGTCAAGTGTCCTTGCACCATGGAAAATGGAGACTGGTTTCAGAACAGTCAACAGGGTGTATCTGTGACACACAAGGGAAACAAGTCAGAAGAGGTTCAATTCCTGACAGTAGGTTTGATCTTGGCATCTCCTCCTCCTGGGTGTCTGGGTGGACATCCACATTTATGGGGAGTTCCTCTGCTACAGAGGGTGGGATGTCTGAGGCATGTCCATCCCCTGACAGGGCCTCAATTCAACCAGCAGCCACAGATGTTGAAGGGCCGCAGGACTTATTATTAGTGGAAGAAGCCTGATGTTCTGTTGCAGACCTAGTCAGGGTAATGTCGATATCCCTCAGCATCCCAGCAATGGTAGCCAGAATGGCATTTTGTGCCTACCACTGCTGCATGACTTCCTTGTGGTTGTCCCTCTGTAGCTGTTGGATTATGGTGATTACCTAGCCCATCATGCCTTGGGAATTCTGGTAGGCATCCAAGTCCTGGGAGATGGTTTCCTGGTCAGCATTATCCCCTGGAGCCTCTATCCTCTGGCCCACAGCATCCCTCCCACGCACCCTACCCCACGTGCCTGTGCCCCTGGCACAGTGTGCCCACTCCCAGTGGTGGCAAGACTATCATTGTCAGGGGTGACAAGGTGAGACTCAGAAACCTGCATTGTGGGTACACAATGGATGAGACAGTCCTTGGGACACAGATTTGGGGGCTAATGGGTTCCTGTGATGTAGATACAACAGGGCTGGGAGGAGTCAATGTGGGAAGGGTGAGGCTGGCAGTTGTTGACTGACCAGGTGTCCCTTATGGGCCGGCTTCCTTCAGTGTTCACACATCCAGGGTATTGTCCTCAGTGGGGCCTTCATCCAGAGGGGATGTGGCATTCTCTGATATCCTGTCCATGGTGACATTGGCAAGGTTACATGTGGGAGAAGTGGAACCCAGAGTTGCTGTTACATTTAGGGTATTATTGGTGTTGTGTGAGATGCACACAGTGCCTTAACATGATCACTAGAAATGACAATGATAGCTGCTGTACAATCTTGCTTTGTACAACATGAGTCCCTGCAATTTCAATACCATACACAATGCTTGAAGCTGTAAAGCTATGTTGGTAGTGATTGGACTGCTAATACCATCTTATGTTGTAGGATTATGGACATGGCTATTCATGATCCATGGCACAAAAAGAGGTGTAAAAGGCACAATAGTGTCAGAGTAATGGCATTGTATGGGAGTAAGCAATGGGCATTGACCTGTAACTGGAAGTACTGCACGGTCATCCACTTTAGCATCTAGAGTTCCACCCCAGGTGGGTATATTTCAATCTTAGGAATCTTTATTCTAAGGTCATTGTGATTGGGCACTCAGCTATAGCTGTGTTTTGCTTGTGATGATTGTCAGAGTGGGCCATTGCATTGCTGACATTGGCATTGACTGTTTGACACTTCCACAATCAAGATGGGTTAGATTGGTAGTCAGTTTCACATGCAAGACATCTCACATTTGGTGCAGTGTTCAGATTTTCACAATGGTGGGATATTGTATTCTGGAAATATTAGTGCTATGAGTTGCCAGTCATCATCATCATCATCATCATCATCATCATCATCATCATCATCAACACAAGCTTAATTCGTCCAACTTAACCATCAACGCATCATCATATACAGTCAAAATACGGTTACAAATCCAAGGAGATATAAGAAAAATATACCTTTATATAACCATCTTATAAAATATAATCACAAGCATAATTTGTTTTAAAAAACATACTGTATGCTAAAAATAAATCATAAAAACTTCTATTTTAAAAAACGACTACGTATGCGCCATGCAGCCACAAGGAACTTGCTAACTGCCACAATCAAGGGCTTTGAAGTATCGCTCCTTAAAATCCTCATTGCTATGCAACACTGATCTAGGCCCATGGCTCGACAGATAGTTTGAATCCACGTTGAACGTGGAATAGAATAAGCACGGCAGAAAAACATAAAATGCTCCACCGTTTCTGAGTTACCATAAAATACGGGACATAAATCAGATGATGGAGTAGACCACCAACAGCCTAAAAAAGATAACAGAGGTAGATTCCCAAACTGAAAACATGCATACAACCCCTTCCCCCGCAGATCAGATATAAAATCAAAATATGGTTCAAACTGGGGACCCCACTTAAAGTCCGTAAAAGAGTTAGTCAGACGACCATTGGAATTACTACGGATTAACTCAGTTCTTACATAGGACCAATAAATTGTTTTCAAAACAGAACTGTGAGTTTTTTCCAAGCTTTGGGGATTTTCCCAAAAAATGGTCAATCCCAGAATATGAAACCATTTAGACACATGTTTGACCCATGAGATGGAAGTCACATTTGTTCTCTTTAAAAGATCACAAAAAGAATCCCTGTATATAGCAAGTTCGGAAACAGTCCTAATCCTTATCCAATAGAGTAGAGGTCTTAAAATTATCAAATCCATTATACGTTTGAACCCAAGATCCAAGAGCAGTGGTATTAAAGGGGTACTACGCGGGCAAGAAGGTATAACCCTGACAAAATTGTTTTCTCCCACAGATCATTTTTTACAATCAAAAACACCCCATATTTCAGCGCCATAGGCAGACGCTCCCTGCTCCTTGGCCAAATACATTTTAATGGCTGGAGAAACTGCTTTTGAAACAGCTTTCAAAACCAAACTTTTGTAAAAACGCAAGATAGCGGCTGCTCTATGCTGAAGAAGCCCTACACTCTTGCAGATCTGGTCCTCTCAATGCAAATTACTTGATATCCTCACACCTAAGTAAAGTATTGAGTTAACCCGAGTGTGTAAAGACCCATCCAAGTCAATGGTGCATGTCCCACGGAAACCTGGGCCAAGCTCCATTAAATAAGTTTTGTTAGCATTCAACTCCAAATCATAATCCAAACAAAAAGATTTAGGCCCATATTTATACTTTTTGACGCCAAACTGCGCCAATGCAGTTTTGTGTCAAACATTTTACCGCCGGCTAACGCCATTTGTTTGCGCCGTGCGCAGTTTGAGTATGACAATTTATACTTTGACGCACGGCGGCGCAAACCACAGGTGTGCGTCATTTTTTTTTACTCCAACCAATGTGTTACATCGTAAAGAAAAACGACGTTAACACAGCGAAAATGACTGTGAGCAGGTTTATGACGTTGCAAACCAGAAACGCGCCATTTTTTTACGCAATTGCATCAAAAAGTGGCGCAAACACAGCAAAATGTGCTAAGGAGAGCCAAAATGGATCCCAGATGCTTGCACAGACCCCAGGAAGATGACAACAGACCAGGAACCAGCCAGGAGGACCCACACAAGACCGCAGGACAGGGAGAAGAAGAAAAGAAAGTGTTGCTTCAGTGCAGAGGAGCAGGACATTCTGGTGAAAGAGGTGACGGAACACCAGCACCAACTGTTTGCCACCTCAAAGTTGCCAATTAGTAGGTGAGAGGCAATATGGCAACAAATTGTTGACAAGATAAACAGTGTGGAAGAAGTACGGAGAACAGTCATTGAGTGCAAGAAACGGTGGCATGACTGCAAGCGCAGGACCAAGGAAAAGATGTCCAGGAACAGGAAGGCAGCACTGCAGACTGGAGGTGGGAGTCCAGCACCGCAGGAGGCCCTGGACCACATGGAGGAGATGGTGGCAGCCGTCATCCCTGAGGAGATCGTCACAGGGATTCAAGGACAGGACAGCGCAGACTACCAGGAGACAACACACATGCAGGGTAAGTCGCATGGGGTACTAAAATGCCTAATTGTTAACTGGAACCCGGGGGGGAACATACCTACTACACAATGCTTGGAAGTCATGATATTCAGGGAGTGGCATGGTTAAAGGGGCACGGTACGGGGGCATGGCCCGTTCAGAGGAAACCTGGGGCACAGTACTACACTACACCAACAACATGTGCATGGGGGTATGCTGCCATGCCAAGGATGTTGGAAAGGTAAAGCCAGGCCAGGAGGGTAGGGAACAACGTAAAACTAGCAAGCAGTTACACGTCAGCCAGTATTCTCCCTACATGAACTAGGGCCCAATTAACAACCTCAGGCCATATCTGCAAGTGGAATTTAGCATTGACAACAGTTGCCATTACCACCTCTGCTGTGTGTGCAGGTCAAGTAGCTAATGACAGTAACGTCCCCATGGATCAAACATACCCAAATTAGAGGGTTCAGGATGACAACGTTATCAATCCCCTGAAATCAATACAAATGTTCCAATCCTGTCAAATGTGAGTGTCCATAGTTGCTCCAAACTTCTGCCATTGTCAGAAACATTATAAGGTACACAGTACTAATATCATACCCATGCTGCATATGTCAGGGTCCAGCTTATGCCCGGGTCACAATAGCTCCAATGACACAATGCAACATCCCAAATGTCATACTGCTCAGACAACAGCATTGTGGGGGAGAACATATGTAAATGTAACTGGCTACAGAAATACACCTGCACAGTCAGAGGGGGAAATGGAACACTGCTAGGACCATCAGTGAAATCCAATGTAGCACACATTTCCCAACATGAGCAGTACACACTACCAATGCTGACATCCGTATCGTGCCATGCCAATGCAATAAATAGTAGATGCTAGGTCTCAGCAACATATAGGTGGATGCGAAATATCAGAGACTGGGGAAGTTCCAGAATGTTAAGTGTGGTGCAAGTACCATCAGAACACCAACAGCCAGTGAAAGGCCTCATCATAAGAATGGAAGTAAACGGAGGGTTGAGTAGGACAAGAAGGTGGCAATTCACAATTTGGCCAAAACCTACACCTAGAGGATGTGATGCTGACAAGTCCGCAAACTGACCACAATACATGCGACATGTAGGTGGGGCATATGCCTGGGAGAATGCTAATATGAAAGACAGGAACAATGACCAGGAACCAAGATCACAGTGTGAAACTAATAGGAAGGCAGACACATCACATTACAAATCCCAGTACACAGACACACTAATTGTACCGTATCTCATTACAGAGGACGATGGCTCTCCTGCGGATATGCCTGTCCAGGACTACCCTGATGACATGGATGACGAGCTGACAAACATCAGCCAGCAGACCCTCCAAGATGTCCTTGGAACCCTCCAGACCCAACCTTCAGTCACAAGGAGGACCACAGAACTAGCAGCCATCACAGAGGACCCACCCACCACCCGAATTGTACGACCTGCCAGCTCCAACACAGCTGAGGACTCTGACGACACTGGCACCAGCTTTGAACTGTAGTTGGAGTACAGCGGGAGCTGGCCAAGGAGGTACGGGTGGGGATGGAAAATATGGCAGCCAGCCTAGAGGGGGTGTGTTCGTGCATGATGTCAACTGCAGAACAGGCAGCAGCCGTGCAAGGACGAACCACAATCTTGCTGGAACTTGAAAAAGGTTGAAGGAAATCAGTACAGCTGTAAGAGAGTTGACACACCATCTACAACAACAATCCTGTCAATGCGTGCACGAATGCAATATTGAACCCCTCAGGGCCGACCTGGCTGTCTACCACAGTGATGTGGCTGCTATTCTTAAGAACCAGCAGCTCCTCCTTGCTACAGTACTGCCCTTAATAGCTCTACAGTTGACAGCTACCGGGATGTCTGACTCCACGTCTTCAAACACTGAGGTGTATGTTGCCCCTTCACAACCACCACCACCACGGGCAGAGGAGACAACACACACATCAGAAGATGAAGACGTGGAACAGATCACCTTCACCCATAAGAGTACCCAGTAGCACTAGTCCCTGCTACATGGCCACCTATTGCCAAGGTCTGGTGCTTTGTAACATGCCAGTCTTGCAACGACTGTACTCAAGCACTGTTCTTCAGCCCACAGTTTATCTTATCACCCAGCCCTGTGATTGTCTCTCACTAACTCATTGGCAAATCCTGTCCCTCTGCATTGTCTGACACTTCACCCCAGCATGTCCAATGACATGTCCTTTTGCACTTGTGCAGGATCACAATGGAAGGTGTCACACTAATGGACTCACAATCATGGACAATGTACACATAGCACTACTGCACTTTCTAATAAATAGCACTTACACAACAACTTTGTCTCTGTGTAATGTGACACATCAACCGTGAGGTAGATCAGTGATGTTGACCTCAGGTCAATGGTTATAGATTGTCAATACACCTGACCTGAAAGAATATTTGCTGATAACTATGCACAGTGGTCTGGATTGTACCATCATCTGCCCTTCCTGAGGGTTATTTCTGAGGAAAATAGAAACTATACACCATAATGCTGTGTTGGACAGAATAACGCTTCCTCAAGGGATGTCTAAGCAAAAAATTATTGCCTTCAACTTTTTCTTCAAGCCAAAACTTACGTATGTGACATTTGACCCAAATTTTACCTAACACACACCATACTGCATGAATGGATGTGTATGAGTTTACATACAAATATGTAACCGGGCTAAACATTGTAACAAATGATAGGTGTGAGTTATGTATACCATACTACATGAAAGCATACTACCACTCACCTTATAAGGATTCGCTTGGACATCAGGCTGCAGGCAGACTTATCACAGTGTCCTCAATACCAATTCTGGTAGCAAAGTATGTGACATTGAAAACATACATCAAACATTAACAACACTTTGGGATCCATAGTAACCGTGAGTGGTGGGTGCAATGGATAGCAGAATCTTAGCAAAGTAGCTTTGGTGTAGCTGCCAATGTAACAGCTCAGTTGGGATTTGGTTGCAGCATGGGACCCAAAAGCTAATACAAAACCGACACTGTTCACTCATGCCAAGGCCCTGATCCCCAAGCATGTGACACATACTGTAAAGGGTTACCTAAATATTTATTAAACAGTAAAAACAGAAGCTAAAAGCAGGGGAGACACCTTGCCTAACCTAACCTATCCTAACTACACATTACCCACACCTGGCCCTAACTTACCTAAGCTAAACTTACTTATCACATTTAATGAAACGATGTAAACATCAACCCCCCACCCCCCTTATAAGACAGAACACATGGAGGACAACATATACTACCCTAAACACATACTATCTTATACTAAACAAGTATATATTACACCAAAACCCCATCATCCCCCACCCACCCACACACATAATAAAAAACAGATATAAAGAGTATCATGCCCCCACCCGCCCACCCACTACTACTAAGTAAACTAACTGCTATACTAACCTAACACTAAGCCCCCAAAACCCACTAATTAAAAGAACCAGGAAAGAGGAGGGAGGGGAGGGAATCATGGCTGAGGGTATATTGTCTACAAGTTCGCCCTCCACAGGGTCTTTTTTATGGCACGCACCCTCCTATTTACTTGTGCCACCTCCTGCTGCAGCCTGGTCATTTTCCGCAACATACTGTCCAAGTTCCGTTGCATCTGTTGAAAATATGCTGGGTCAATGACTGCAGCAGGGGTGGTCTGGGTGCCAGTTGAAGAAGTATGTCCCCTTGTCGGTGCCATTCCTGTAGGAGGAGGTGCAGGTGGTGCTGCAACAGGTCCTGCAGCAGTGGAGGTTGACGGTCCTGCAAATGTGCACGCTAAGGTTGGTGCCACCTGGGTGGTAGTGGTGGTGCTGGTGGTGGTGGCTGTGGTGGACACGGAAGGGCCCCCTTGGGCAAATGCCCTCCACACTCCGGAGGCTCTTTCATGGCGATAACGCCTTGCCATGTTGCGGAACCCCGACTCCACATCCATAATGTGGTGGTAACGCATCGCCCTGCGCTGAAACTCCCGAATCTGGATGGGATTCATATTGCCAGGTGTTAAATCAAATAGAAAACCAAACATTAGGTACTCCATTGTGTGATATGGCTCCAGAAGTTAATCAGACAATACATCTAATGTACTGGAAACAGCCCATATCATCATACAGATCACTGATTGTCCCTGAGGAAGTACATGCCAATGCAGCATACATGTGTCCTATCAAATAGCACAGCAATACTCTAAAAGATGGATAACAACTTGAATGACCTATGCATCATTGTTCAGCCATTTGTCACGTAAAAAATGCTGCAAGTCCTCCACCACTGACAGGCCAACTAATGACTATCTTCTTGATGACAATCAAGGGCCACAAGATCTGCGAGTTGGAAATGGAATTGCCAGGATAGAATGCAGTTGCTAATCATGAGTGGGTATCCTAGGTTTGGACAAGTGACTTACAGATTTACATGTCTGTGTACTAAAATTGTATCATCAGTCCTATGTACACTTTTCACAAACCTACTCCTGTGCCTGGGGGTGGGGGCAAGCAACAAATAGTTTCAAAGATCAAGGACATCCAGGAAGCTTTGGACAGCTGTACATGGGTTTGGGCAGCTCACCACAGGTAAGGAGGATGTTCAACTAGGATACACCCAAACCTTGGACAATCCCATCCACAGTTATGTTTGGAAATGCAGACAATTGTCAACATAATTTCCTACCAGTAACACATGACTTACAACAAGCAGATAGCTGCAAGCACACATCTGGCCATGATCTGCATGCACACCTAGGCCGTTGTACTCAAGTGCCTCATACTCGTAGCACAACATGTGGAGCTACATGCTGCTAGGAAGTCAAACATACAGTCAAACATGTTCATTAGTGAACAGGGAAGCTGAAGTCTGTGGGTAAGACTTTGGCATCCCTATTCTGTGAGAATCAGGGTCTGACTTGCTGACTAAATCACAAATATGGTCCTCTGCTACATTTTCTGAATTTAAGTTTTAGCCACAAAAGTCATCCTTATTCACATGGCCGTGCCTACAGGACTGACCTACAATCCCAAATTATGATTATACGCTAATGATTGGCCAACTCAAAGATGGGGAAAAAATGATACCCCACTAAAGGAACATATCCAATCATTGACCAGCGCATAACACCTTGTTATGTGTCCAACACACAGGAGTCAATCACACAACAGCAGCAAACACAACACAGAGCAGAAATATCAACACTTACTGGAGATGTCTGGGTCCGCAAATCGAGCCACCTCTCCGATAGAGTAGGGGGCAGGTCTACCTGTAAAGCATGGAAGGGAGAAATGTGCTCAATGTCTGTGCACTGTACAACGCTTCCAAACACAAATAATATGTGTAATATTAAATCAGAAAGTCAAGCCTCTCAGACATGATGATACTGCATCTGACATACCACTGCAAACATATACAGACCCGGGCACTCCAGTGAGTGATACACACATATCTGCACACATGCAGTGGCCCTAACTATCATGTGGTCGCAAACATGCTCCATCATTTGTTTGCAGACTCATTCATGGAGTGTATTCCTCTCATCATGTGTATCCATGAGAGACATGCAAAGCCACTTTCCTGGAGGACTTCAATACCAGTCACCCAGCTATTGTGACTAACACCAATGTAAAACACACAGGTACAATGTACAGAGGGCCAGGAACAGTTGTTACCCCTCAATTTGTATAATTTGCTTCATTTTATGTGCCACAGCTATGGTAAGTTGCACCAAACATTGAGGTATGAACCCGTGTGCATATCTTTTGGCATCCATCCCTAATTTAAATGTGGCACAACAAAGTCCAAATATCAGTCTAAGATGTTACCTGAGGTCAGCTATAACTTGTTATGTATGTGTCAGAATCCAGTTCAGACATGTATCCGAAAATATTGAGGGACACATTATTTCTTGAAAATATCTGGATTTAAAACATGTCTTTCCTTGTATACTCACAGACCATGCATAAAACATATGCTAGAGCCACATTTGCATCATCTATTGACGTGAAGGCAGCACTAATTTACAGGCTCCTGTTGTGTTTTGTAAGTTAGTGCAGCTGTTGCGACAACAAATTATGTTAATGTGTCGGAATTATTGTATAACTCACAGGCAATTGTATGTTTAACTTGCATTCCACATGTCCAAAAACATTGCCTGCAGCATATGAACAAATATGCTACTGTCACTACAGAGCATTTAAATGTGCACATTACTCTGATTTGTACTCACCAACAGGGCCATCAATAACACTCCCCAGGTGGTCCAGCAGGTCTTGCTTCTGGGCAACCAGGTTAGCCCAACGGTGTTTCAGCTGGTGGTCGTTGCACATGTGTTGTAGATTCGCTTGAGATGGTATAGGACCTTTGCCCACTGGAGCCTCCTTGCCTCTGTGTGATACCCCTGTATCACAAGCCCACCTGCTTCGATCATTAAGGGTAGGAAGTGGCACACCAGCCAAATAAATCCACCCAGCTCCTCCTCTCCCATTCTGGCAAGATGAGGCCTACCCAACATGCTTGCACAAAAAAAGGGAATAAAGGGGTACAGAGGAGAATGGAGGGAAAGTAGGAGAGGGAAATGATTTTATTTTAAAGAAAACAGCTCAACTATCCCCAAACTAACACTACCCACAACAGACTCCCAACAGTACAAAGACAAATTTATACACCAGAAATGACAAAACATACACTTACACAGGATACCACAGACACTTAGGAAACACAAAAAGACAATTTGAAGACCACACAGGAGACAAATACAAATACACCTCATTTGCGAGGCGCTCTTATTTTTATGCGTCAAAATATTATAACGCTTACAGTCTGTGCGTAATTTTTTTTTTTACGCACATGCTTAGAAATAACCCTGCATCCCTATTTTCAAATATATTTCATACTTAAACAATTTCAGGGGGTACAGTGTGAGAATTACAGTTCAGGGCCAATGGATGTTTCATGGCAATCAATCATGAAACACAAAGAGAGAGTTTTGGGAGTGATGCTATCCCACACAAACTCCCAATAGGAATCTGTATATCCATTAACCACTGAAGGTGTGGGATAGTTGAGGTTGAGGGTGGAATTAGACCAGTGTTCCCTCAATTATCAGTACCGGTTAGGTAGGGATTTGTGATAGAAGGAGAGAAACGTGTGAAGAGTGTCTCTAAACGGGTGGCTGTGTTAAGTAAAGGGGGGAGTTCCTATACGACTAGGTGGTCTCACACACATAATAGTGTCTTGCTTCATCATTTGACCACCTAGCCCTACCCAAGTAAGATGATACTACTTGGGCGGACTCAACCTCTTTGTTAAAAGAACAAGAGGGAGTGCTGAAATTTATCTTACTGGATAAATATCAGGGATCCAGATAGGGTTGGAATAAAATTACCATACATGTCACCTATTTCAACTGATTAAATGTTAATGGAGGTGCATGTTGGTAAAGTTAAAACAAGGGGGGAAAGACTCACTAGAGATTAATGTCTCTTAGAGACTAAAAAAATATATGACCAACATGTTTCTGCCCTCTCAATGTGCTGGAATGTCAGGGGCATTCGTCAGGGTCTAGGATCCCAGAGCACTACTACTAAAGGGTGTGCTCGCTAAGTGAAGTAAAAAAGGGGTCTAAAGGCCTACCTGAACAGGTGGCTCAAACTAGTGTAGGTCTGTAAGGTATTATGAATAAGCTACAGGTTACAATAAGGTGAGAAAAGGGTGGCAAACCACTGCACACAACACAGCAAAGTATGGTGGTAACACACACGGTAAAAGTAAATAAAAACACTCAAAACACATGCAGTGATGACTTACCCCGGAAATAGGGGCGATTGGCATCTGGTCTGGGTAATGCCGGGGGTGGGGTTTTCCCTTGTAGTCACACTCTTGAGGTGAAAAAAAGGGGGGAGGGGACAAAGAAGGGGGCAAAAAGGAGAGAGAAAGCAGGGATAATCAGATCTTTTCCTTTCCTTCCCTCTCTTACCTTGATCTGGTTATCCCTGCTTGGCATGTATATTGGTGTGTGTGTGTGTGTATGTTCGTTGGTGGTGCCTGCGTGCGTATCGGTGTGTATGTGTGATGTGATGTTGGGGGTAGGAGTGGGGAGGGGGGTCCTGCCACCTTTCGGGGGTGGCAGGGGTGGTGGGGGGTGTAGGGGAAGGACTCGGGTGGGGGTGGGGGTGGGCAGTGGGGGAGACCCCTATCAGTGCCAGGGAAGGAATTCCCTGGCACTGATAGTGCTTACCGCCATGGATTTCATGGTGGTTCCAAACCGCATGAAATCCATGTAGGTTAGCCGGGTCAAAATACCGCTGGCGGTATAGTGACGACCGCCGGGCTGGAGACCCAGGTCTCCAGCCTGGTCGTTGTCTCCGCCCTGGCGGGCGGAACAGAGAAGTGGCGGATGACCATGGCGGTAACCGCCATGATCATAATTGCAAATTTTTTACCGCCAGCCTGATGGCGGTCTTGCCGCCGCTTCTCCGCCGTCCGCCAGGGTCGTAATGACCCCCAATATCTTTTAGTTAGGTTATGATCAAATAATTGACCATAATAGTGTATCCATTCCAGTCCAAAACCATAACATCATATTTCATTTAGGATAACAACATATATATTAAACCATTTGCTTTATGTGCCTCTATGGTGAGACACCTGTGGCAGGCAGGTGGTGCAAGGAAAAATTGAATAATCCTTAAATAATGAAAGCTGTTGTGCACTGATAGCCTAAGTGACCTATGGCAGGCAAGAGGTGCAGGGCAAAAAGGAATAATCCTTAAAAAACTGAACACTGGTGTGTGCCTATAGCAGGAGGAGGTGCAGAGGAAAATGACATAGGGGGTCATTACAACATTGGGGGTAAAAGGGCGCTTACTGCCGTGCAGAAGACCGCCAATACACCGCTGCGGCCGCGGTAGACCGCCACAGCTATTATGACACACATCTCGGAATCTGCTGAAATTCAGACACCCACACAACACCGCCACACCAAAGGTCAGTGATAAACATGCGGAAACAAATCCTCCACCTCCACGCCAACAGAAACACGCCCATGCTATTACGACCCACGAATCCACGCGGCGGTCTTTCAACCACAGTATTCCATTGGCGGTACACACCGCCGCGCTCAAAATACACACACATCTACAAAACACCGCCACATTGGACAATTACAAATACACACACCTGATACACATACAAACACCACTCCCACACACCCAATACAATATAAAATACACACCCATATCACCCACAAACCCCTACGACCAGAAATTCCGAAAGAAGGCCAGAGAGACAGCACAGCAATTGACAACCCCATCACACAGAGGCACACAAAAACATCACCCACACAACATCCACGCACAAAACACCACACACCACTACACTCACCACATACACCACCCCACACCTCACCCACACCACCCCATGGCACGCCAAAGACACCCCCACTTCTCTGAGGAGGAGCTCAAGGTCATGGTGGAGGAAATTGTCCGGGTAGAGCCACAGCTGTTTGGCTCACAGGTACAGCACACATCAATAGCCAGGAAGATGGAGTTATGGCGCAGAATAGTGGACAGGGTGAACGCTGTGGGACACCACCCAAGAAATAGGGAGGACATCAGGAAGAGGTGGAAAGACCTATGGGGGAAGGTGCATTCCACGGTCTCCAGGCACAACATTGCGGTGCAGCGGACTGGCGGCGGACCCCCACCTCCTCCCCCACAACTAACAACATGGGAGGAGCAAGTCTTGACCATCTTGCATCCTGAGGGCCTTGGAGGAGTCAGTGGAGGATGGGACACTGGTAAGTCAAATCTTAACTATCATATCCCCCACCCTACCTGCATGCTATCACACACCCCCACACCCTCCCCTATCACTACAACTCCACACTAATGTACCCATAACACAAACCACCCATCCCAACACCAAGCCCTGCATGACACAACTAAGCATGGTCACCCCTCACTAAAGCATGCTCACTGCACATACCCAGAACACTCCCCAAACATCATCACACAAGCCCCCACACAGGAATGCTTGCACTGGGGTTCACGCACACCCACCCATTGCACACCATTACACACACACATGCAATAATCATGCTCTTATGCCCCTGCAGGAACCCGAAGGACCGTTACCACACCAGAGGGTCCAGACAACACCACACCACCCACAGAAGAGGCCCACAGTGACGAGAGTAGCTCTGCCCTACTGGATCTTGATGACCAGCCCGGACCATCGTGGGCCTCAGGACAGTCGGTTCCCCTTGCACAGGCACAGCCCAACACCGACCTTCCACCCTCTGGTAACACCAGCACAGCACCCACCCAGCGGGCCCAAACCTCCCTACCCAGGACAGGTCAATCAGCAGTGTGTCCACCACTACAGGGCACCCAGGGTAACCCACCACCCCAACAACAACAACAGGGACCTGGGGGCAGTGGTAGTGGGCACACGGTCCAGGGGAAGGAGGCACAGGAACGTAGGGGGACTGGGAGGGCTGCTGTGCGACAGAGGGAGAACAGGCCAAGGGAACCAACTCTCTACGAGGCCCTCTCCTCCATCATGGGAGCATACCACCACTCCCAGGAGACGATGGCGACGGTCCTGGACAAGTTGCAGGAGACCCTGCACCTGCAGGAGGAGCAGTATTTGGGGTTCAGGGAGGAGCTCAGGACCATCAGCTCTGCCCTGGGCACCATCGTAGGGGTGCTGAAGGACATACAGCAGACCTTGAGGGACACCGTGGCACTCCAAGGGGCCCCTGACACTAGCCACGACGATGAACTGCCCACCACCTCCGCCGGCGCTAGTGGACAGGACGCCCCACCACAGGACCACCACACCAGCACCCCATCCCCTGCAGATGGACAACCACCACGCAAGCGGTCCCTTAGATCCAGGAACAGGACAGAGCAAGATGGCAAAACCCCGCCAGGAAATAAGACCACCCTGATTGTACTCCCACTGTCTCACTTTGTTACCCTGTCCATATTCGAACTGCCCCAGCTCCACTTTCTATGCTCAGATGGCCAGTGCACCTGTGAGACTAATAGACTGGACTCTGCCATGGACATTCCTCCACCATCCCCCATCACCATTTTACAACCCCCCTTCATTTTTTGAGCACTTAAATAAACACCCTTGAAACACAAAACAATCTGGAGTCAGTCTATGATTTGGTACTTTGTATTATCAATGACAGAGTCATAATGGCTGTACCATTGTAAGGCTAACATACCTATGTCACACATCACAAGCCCATGAAGGATGCAAACAGTTGACACGTAGGTTACCACACCTGTGAAACTGAAATGGAAGGGTACAACTCAGTTAACAAATAATGATTGAAATGGAAGAACAGGATAGAGGTAGACGTGTGAAAGTAAATGTAATGTTAAACCAGAAAAAATTCTCACCTGTGTGTCACTGGAAATATTGCTGTATGACTGACTCCCTGTTGTCGTTTTCTTCTTCCTCAGCTTCATCCTCATCACTGTCCACAGGCTCCACAGGCTCCACAGCTGCTATAACACCGTCATCTGGATCATCCTCCTGCAGAAAAGGCACCTGGCGTCGCAAAGCCAAATTATGGAGCATGGAGCAGGCGATGATGATGTCGAACACCTTCTTCGGTGAGTAGAATAGGGATCCACCTGTCATATGGAGGCACCTGAACCTGGCCTTCAGGAGGCCGAAGGTGCGTTCGATCACCCTCCTAGTCCGCCCATGGGCCTCATTGTAGCGTTCCTCTGCCCTGGTCCTGGGATTCCTCACTGGGGTCAATAGCCAGGAAAGGTTGGGGTAACCAGAGTCCCCCAATAGCCACACACGGTGCCTCTGGAGTTGACCCATCATATCAGGGATGGTGCTATTCCGCAGGATGTAGGCGTCATGCACAGAGCCAGGGAACATAGCATTTACCTGCAAGATGTACTGGTCTGCCAAACAGACCATCTGTACATTCATCGAATGGTAACTCTTCCTGTTCCTGTACACCTGTTCACTCCTGTGGGGGGGGACCAGAGCTACATGGGTCCCATCAATGGCACCTATGACGTTGGGGATATGTCCAAGGGCATAAAAGTCACCTTTCACTGTAGGCAAATCCTCCACCTCAGGGAAAATGATGTATCTCCTTACGTGTTTCAGCAGGGTAGACAACACTCTGGACAAGACGTTGGAAAACATAGGCTGGGACATCCCTGATGCCATGGCCACAGTAGTCTGAAATGACCCACTTGCAAGGAAATGGAGCACTGACAGCACCTGCACGTCAAGGGGGATTCCAGTCGGATGGCGGATTGGTGACATCAGGTCTGGCTCCAACTGGGTACATAGTTCCTGGATAGTGGCACGGTCAAACCGGTAGGTGACGATGACATGTCTTTCTTCCATTGTCAACAGGTCCACCAGCGGTCGGTACACCGGAGGATTCCGCCATCTTCTCATATGTCCCAGCTGACGGTGCCTACGAAGGACAACAGCGAAGAACCAGTCACTATTCCTCCAGGTATGTACCCACAGTTACACACAAGACTACACCAGACACAAAACCCTTCCTGTATGTGTGTTGAGTGTAGGCCTAGCTATGTGTGACACAGTCGTAAATGAAGCCATGTGGGCCTATGAAATGGCGGCTGCCTGACCTCTAAACTGGGACAATGGGATTGTGGGGTAACTGCGCTGGCGTTGCACACCGACTCGGTAGGCGGTCGTAGACAGCGGCGCAATGCTGCATTGGTTAACATTGGACCCTATGGGTCCCAGGAGCCAATGAACAGGTGCGCCGGCGGTGATGATGCGCACCGCCGCGGACGTCACCGCCGCGGACGTCACCGCCATTTTCTATCTGTTCAATCACTAGATACCTGACCTTCGACAGGAGAGGACCTACACTGCTAGTGCTGCTGTGACCTCGGTCTGGAAGTGACGATGGCTGCTGCGTCTGGGGAAAGGGCCCTTGCCTTCACTGCACAGGAGTTGGAGAAACTTGTGGATGGGGTCCTACCCCAGTACACGCTACTCCACGGTCCTCCAGACCAACAGGTTAGTACACAGGGAGCACGTTGTATGGGCTAGGCCTGGGTGGAGAGGGCTGGGTGGAAGAGGGAAGGGGGCAGAGTTCATAGAACATTAATGCATGGGAATGAATGGGCCACATGGCCAGAGTAGGGAGGGGGCCACTCACATTGACGGCGCAGTTGGTAATGACTGTTCCTCTTCCCTTGTGCATGTCATGTAGGTCAGCGCCCACCAGAAGAGGGACATTTGGCGTGCCATCGCCAAGGAGGTCCGGACCCTGGGGGCCCACCAGAGACGGGGCACCCACTGCCGGAAGAGATGGGAGGACATTTGCCGCTGCAGCAAGAGGACGGCGGAGGCTCAGCTGGGGATGGCCTCCCAATGTGGGAGGGGTGCCCGTCGCACCATGACCCCCCTGATGTTCCGGATCCTGGCGGTGGCATACACGGAGTTGGATGGGCGCTTGAGGACATCACACCCCCTTTTCCTGCTCTCCCTCTCTTTGCTCTTTTGTACATCAGCATCAACAGGCGGAGGTACAGTGGCACCGGAGCACGAGGGAGCTGCTTCCCACATGGCCATGGAGGGCCACACCACGGACTCTGAAAGCACCAGTGGGACGGAGGGCGAGGGGAGCTTCACGTCGGCCACCGGATCACCAGCCAGCGACACAGACTCGTCTGCCGATGGGAGCTCCCCTGTGGTGGCAGCACCATCTGTGCCCCCCACTTCAACAGGTACAGCCGCCACCTCCCCTACCAGCACCACCCTCCCAGCAGCCCCTCAGCGTTCGCCCCGTGCCCGCTCACCCAGGAGAGTGGGCATCACCTTCGCCCCAGGCACCTCAGGCCCTGCCCCAGTCACCCCTGCTGCCCTCAGTGAGGAGGCCATTGACCTCCTCAGGTCACTCACTGTTGGGCAGTCTACCATTGTGAATGCCATCCAGGGTGTAGAACGAGAGTTGCAACACGGTAATGCATTCCTGGAGGGCATTCATTCTGGTCAGACTGTCCTTCAGCGAACCCTGCAATCTCTGGCCTCAGCACTGATGGCAGCCATTGTCCCTGTGTCTAGCCTCCCCCCTCCAACTTCCTCCACCCAGACCCAATCCCCTGTACCCCAGCCCATCCCAAGCACACCTACAGACCAGCATGCACACAAGTCAACACACGTAGTAGCCCAAGCAAACATAGGCACCACACATCCCACAGGCACTCACACAAGCATCACACCCATACAGACTCAGCAACATCCACTGTATCCACTGTGTCCCCCTCCTCCTCTTCTCCCTCCTCCCTCCCAGTCTCGTCTACACACACACCTGCATGCACCACATCTACAGCTACCATGAGTCGTACAAGGAGACCCAGCACCCCATGCCGCTCACCTGCACTCACCACCTCCACTGCCATTTACACGTCCCCTGTGTCCTCTCCCAGTGTGTCTGTGACGCCCCCTCCCAAAGTACACAAACGCCGGCAATCACTCACCCAACATCCATCCACCTCACGACAGCCTCCAGTACCTGCACCTGCACCCAAAACAGCTAAAGTGACACTTCCGACAACCACCTCCTCTTCCTCCACTCCCAGACCCCCTCCAGCTACCCATCCCAGTGTTCGTCAGAAACTGTTCCTCTGTAAAATTGACCTTTTTGCCCCCACCCCCCCCCTCCAATTCATCAGTCCCGTCGTAGCGCCTCAGCCAAAAAGCCTCCAATACCAGTGGTGCGTGTTCAAGGCTTGTGGAGTGCACCGGCCACTAGGGCAGGCAGTAGGAGCCGGAGCCAAGGCACTGGCAGCCCACCCCCTGTAAAGGCTCTAAAATTGGAGAGTGGACGACGGGACCGTGTTAAGACTCCTGGTGGGACAACAACTGACATGGGTTCGAAGGGGATTGGTGAGTCAGCTGTGACTCCAACAAAGGTGGGGAAGGTCTAGAGGAAGTCGGAGAAGTGCGCCATCATTTCCGGCGGTCCAGACACAACCGCCAGCACCGTCGTCACTGGTCCAGAGACCACCGCCAGAGTCACAGCCCAGGAGGGCACAAGTATCGTCACTGGTCAGGAGACCACCGGCGGAGTCACTGCCTAGGAGGGCACAAGTATCGTCACTGGTCCAGAGACCACCGCCAGAGTCACAGCCCAGGAGGGCCCCGGCTGCCACAGCCCCGCTGGGCAATGATGGAACGTGCCCAGTGTAGAGAACGTCATGCCACACACCAATGCCCAGTGTAGAGATCGTCATGCCACACACCAAAGTCCGTATCAGAACCGCCATGGCAAAGCACCGCTGAACAGGGCAAAGACCGCCATGGTGAAGACCGCTGAACAGGGCAAAGACCGCCATGGTGAAGACCGCTGAACAGTCCTGAACCGCCAAGGCAAAGCACCGCTGAACAGGGCAAAGACCGCCATGGTGAAGACCGCTGAACAGGGCAAAGACCGCCATGGCAAAGCACCGGTGAACAGGGCAAAGACCGCCATGGTGAAGACCGCTGAACAGGGCAAAGACCGCCATGGTGAAGACCGCTGAACAGTCCTGAACCGCCATGGCAAAGCACTGGTGAACAGGGCAAAGACCGCCATGGTGAAGACCGCTGAACAGGGCAAGCACCATGTAGGAATGTAAAGGCCGCCACATCAGGCATCCTTATCCCATTTGCAGCTGGGACAGTGTGACAGGACATGAACTTTCACTGGGAGACTCATCCAGTCTGGGCACCAGTCCCACCCAGTACCAGTACTGAACTGCATCTACTTGAGAGACTGTGGCATTGCACTCCGCAGGATGGCACAGTGGGCAACCCACCCACTGTAGAGACTTGTGAGACTGTGGCTTTGCACTCCCCAGGATGGCACAGTGGGCAACCCACCCACTGTAGAGACTTATGAGACTGTGGCTTTGCACTTCCCAGGATGGCACAGTGGGCAACCCACCCACTGTAGAGACTTGTGAGACTGTGGCTTTGCACTCCCCAGGATATATCAATGGGCATGGAGCTCTGTTGTGGATCTGGCTTCGCATTCATCTGGCTGAGGTGCCCCCCCTTCCCTTCCTCCTGAGGTGCCTGTAGTATTTCGATGTGATGCCCCAGCAGTGTTCTCTCCGATAGTGGTCAGGTATTGTTTGTGGGCCTCGCCCATGCATTTTTGGACCTTTGGTGCAAGGACATTGTTGTGTACATATCTGCACTACTTCTCGTATTGTATATATAATTATGAGTGATTTTGAAATATATATCTGTATATTTTTGTATGACATGTATATTGGCACATTATAATATTGTGGGTTGTTACAGTGATTTTTTGTGAATGCATTGGTGTGTATGTTGTAATATGCGAGGGTGGGGGCGTTTGGTGGGTGTCCCCCTAACTTTTGCCTCCCCCTCCCCGTGTCGTAGGTGCAGTACTCACCAGTGTCTTCGGCGCCTACGTAGCTGTTGGTCGTAGAGGAGCAGAAAGACAAGGGCAGGGAGTATTTGTAATTCCGGCTCCATGGTAGCCTCTTTCCTCGTGGGATGTGTTCAGGTGAGCATTTTCCCATTGCTAAAGCTGTTTCTGACGTGTTTTTATCCACAGTGAATCCGCACTGGAAAAGGTGGCGGATTGGCGGGTTGTAATACTGTGGGCGGTACATTGTCTCCCGCCTGTCTGTTGGCGGTAACCGCCGCTCTGCTTGTCTGTACCGCCGTGGCGGGCGGTGTGTTAAAGTGGCTGTCTTTGTTGGAGGTTTCCACCAGGGTCATAATTCCCTTTTTTTGTCCGCCGGCCTGTTTGCGGTATTTCCGCAGCTTTAACACCGTCCGCCAGGGTTGTAATGACCACCATAATCCTTAAAAAAAAAATAATGCCATGCGCCTATGACAGGCACGAAGTGCTGACGAAAATGACATAATCCTTAAAAAATTAATACTGGTGTGTGCATATGGCCTAAGAGACCCATGATAGCCGGGGGCTGTGCGGAACAATTGAATATTCCTTAAAAAAGTGAATGCTGGTGTCCACCTATGGCCTAAAAGACCTATGGCAGACAAGGGGTGCAGGAAAATATTCAATAATGCCAAACAAAGGGAATTGCAGGTGTCTCACTAGGGACTGTGAGAAATCCTTTGAAAGGCAAGGAGGTGTAGGAAAAATTGAAAAAAATGCATGTAATATTATATAAACACTTTACATATATATTACAATGATCCTAAAGCACATTAAATTGATGGCAGAAAAAAAAGTAAAAAAATAACAAAAATGGGAAAGGCATACCCTTCTTCTATCAATGTCCCAAGAAAATAGCTTTATCAACAGGCTGGCTACACACAATGTTTGCTGACCTCATGTTCAAACAATAACAAGCAAGGAGGCATGGACAACAAAAAACACATGCAGGTCTATGGACACTGGCTGTACAAAATTGTTGCAGGCCACATGGCATGGAGAACAAAGACAAAATGGTGGCTTTGGCAGAAATAAACACACACACACTGGGAAGACAAATGAGGCATGGTAAACAGTGCAGAAAAAAGTACCATTAATTCAGCAATGCCGAAAATGAAAATGAAGGCCCTCATTACAAACCTGGCGGTCGGTGATAAAGCGGCGGTAATACCGCCAACAGGCCAGCTTTAAAAAAAATAGAATTATGACCACGGCGGAATCCGCCAACACATACAGCCACTTTAACACACCAACAGCCACAGAGGTAGCAACAAGCACCGCGGCGGTAACCGCCAACAACCAGGCGGAAGACAATGTACCGCCCACAATATTATAACTGGCCTATCGGCCACCTTTTCCGGGGCAGTACCAAAGTCATCAAAAGCAGTGCAGAAACAGTACACAGAAGGCAAAGGACTCAACTCTGGACACTCAAGGAAGAACCACGATGCTATGGAGCCCAAACATATGTCCTATGATTGTATAAGTCCTCCTACACCAGGAATACCAACGCCGTCGACGACGACCACAGTGAGTACTGCCACCTAGCACACGGGGGAGGAAAAAGAGAGTGATACACAAATGCAGCATGCAACACCCCCACCCCCAACACCATACACACAACCAGATGCAATAACATGACATATTCACCCCCCATCCCTCAGGAATAATGCAAGGACAAAATGATGTGAAGAAAGTGAGTGTAATAATATAAAATACTAGAAATACTTCCTCAAAAATCAAAACAGTATTTACAGATATACAAATGAAGCGACACTGCCCAGTTCGTAATGTCCGTGGGCCACAGGGCCATATCACATAGGCCAAGGCCCCACTTTACTCCTGCCTCAATACGGAGAGAACACTGCTGGGGCATCAGATCGAAAATACACAGTCACCTCTGGGGGAATGGGGGGCACCTCAGCCAGAAGATGGTACAACACCACTGCTCCTGGAGGGGGCTGCATGCCCTCCTCAATGGCCTGGGGAGTACAAGGCCACAGTCTCTCAAGTGGGTGGTTTGCCCACTGCTTTGTCCTGGAGAGTGCAAAGACACAGTCTCTCACGTGGGTGGTTTGCCTACTGCTTGGTCCTGGGGAGTGCAAAGACACAGTCTCTCAAGTGGGTGGTTAGACCACTGCTTGGTCCTGGGGAGTGCAAACACACAGTCTCTCAAGTGGGTGGTTTGCCCACTGCTTGGTGCTGGGGAGTGCAAAGCCACAGTCTCTCAAGTGGGTGGTTTCCCCACTGCTTGGTCCTGGGGAGTACAAGGACCTAGAGGGTGGGTTGCCCACTGGTTCTGGAGGGGGCATAGTGCCCAGTGTGCTTCATACTGTTAAGGATGGGATGAGTGGATGGCTTCTTCCACTGGTTCTCGAGGGGGCCTGGTACCCAGTCTGCTTCATCCTAGAAAGGATAGGGTGAGTGGATGGCTTCTTCCACTGGTTCTGGAGGGGGCATTGTGCCCAGTGTGCTTCATCCTGGCAAGGAGTGGTGAGTGGATGGCTTCTTCCACTGGTTCTGGAGGGGGTTTTGTGCCCAGTGTGTTTCATCCTGGCAAGGATGGGGTGAGTGGATGGCTTCTTCAACTGGTTCCGGAGGGGGTCTTGTGCCCAGTGTGCTTCATCCTGGCAAGGAGGGGGTGAGTGGATGCCTTCTTCCACTGGTTCTGGAGGGGGCTTTTTGCCCTGTGATGCAGCACTTGGGGAGTGCAAGGTCACAGTCTCTCACCTGGGTGTCAGATCCACAAGATTTGCTGTGGGCAGGATGCATGACACTCCGTGGAGGCAGGACTACAGTACATCAGCCGGCGGCAACGGCTGCACAGTGGTGGCAGTGCTGGTGCTGGTGTTGGTGCTGCCAGTGGTGGGGGAGGCTCCAGCCCTTCCCCTGTAGCCTCGGACGGCTGCCCACTGGGGCTGCTGCCAGTGGTGCTGGTGGTGGTGCCGGTGGCGGTGCTGCTGGTGGTGCTGCAAGTGGTGGGAAAGGCTCTAGCCCTTCCCCTGCAGCCTCGGATGGCTGCCCACTGGGGCTGCTGCCAGTGGTGCTGGTGGCCGTGCCGGTGGCGGTGCTGCTTGTGGTGCTGCTTGCGGTGCTGGTGTGGTGCTGCCAGTGGATGGGTGGAGGCTCCAACCCTTCCCCTGAAGCCTTGGATGGCTGAAGCAGCATGATTGGTGGTAGGGGCTCAGATATTGTCACAGCACCAGGCCTCCTGTCCCTCCTGCCGGTAGAGGCAGGCCCTTTGCCCTTCCCATTGGCAGCTGGTGGTACCTCCTTGCTCTTGGCAGCTGGTGGTGCCTCCTTGCCCTTGGCAGCTGGTGGTTGTTCCTTGCCCTTGGCAGCTGGTGGTCCCTTCTTGTCCTTGGCAGCTGGTGGTTGTTCCTTGGCCTTGTCCTTGGCAGCTGGTAGTTGTTCCTTGGCAGCTGGTGCAGGCACACTGACAGTGCTGATGGGTGTCTCCTCGGAGCCTCTCAAACCTGCAGTAGCTGCCGAAACTACAGTGGCCGTGGACTGGGTGGCTGACGTGCTGGCCTAGGTTCTGCCCACCCTGGCCCAAAGTGGACGGGGGAGGGGTAGGGAAGAGGTCAAGGGTGGAGAGGAAACTCTTCTTAGGGATACTGGTGCGGAAGAGGGTCAAGGATTGAGAGTGGAGGAAGAGGGAGTGGTTGTAGGAGGTGTCTGCTGTGTTTGGGTGCAGGAGCATGGGCTGGATGCTGTTGTGAGGTGGATGGCTGTTGAGTGTATGAGTGCTTGCGTTTGTGTACTTTGGGAGGAGGGGCACAGGCACAGTGGGAGAGGACACAGGGGACGTGTGCATGGGTGTGGAGGTGGCGACTGCCCGTGAGGGCCGTGTAGTGATAGGTGTGCTGCTGATGGAGGTAGTGGATGAGGATGTAGTGCATGCAGGTGTGAGTTGAGACGCTACTGGGATGGAGTTGGATGAGGAGGAGGAGGGAGACACAGTGGAGGCAGTGGATGTTGGTGTGTCTGCTTCTGGATGGTGTTTGTGTGAGTTCCTGTGGGATGATGTGTGGTGCTTGTGTTTGCCTGAGCCACTCCTGTGTGTTGTCTTGGGTGCATGCTGGTCTGATTGTGTGCTTGGAATAGGTTTGGGGTCAGGGGAATGGGACTAGGTAGAGGACTTTGGAGGGGGAGGCTAGAGACAGGGACAATGGCTGCCATCATGGAGGAGGCCAGAGCCTGGAATGATCTATGTTGGGATGTCACGCCAGAGTGAATGCCCTCCAGGAATGCATTTGTATGCTGCAACTGCCCTGCCAGCCCCTTTATGGCATTCACAATGGTTGACTTCCCAACAGAGACGGATCGCAGGAGGTCAATGGCCTCCTCACTCAGGACAGCAGGGCTTACTGAGGCAGGGCCTGAGGTGACTGGGGCGAAGGAGATGCCCACCCTCCTGGGTGAGCGGGCACAGGAAACTCGCTGAGGGGCTGCTGGGAAGGCAGTGCTGGTACGGGGGTGGCGGCTGTACCTGTAGTTGGGGTGGCCACAGAGGTGTCCGCCACCAGCAGGGAGCTTCCATCGGAGGAGGTATCACTGTCAGAACTGTCCCCTCCTGTCTCCGCCATGGTGCTCCCCTCGCGCTCCATCCCACTGGTGCCCTCACAGTCGGTGGATTTGGCCTACAGGGCCAAGTGGGATGCAGCTCCCTCTGTCACCGGTGCCTCTGCTCCTACGACAGATGATGCTTATGCACATAAGGATAGGGTGACAGAACAAAAAGGGGGGAAGAGACAGAGGATACACTTGGTCAGTGCCAGCAACAACACCACCGTTGGCTTACACGACACACAGGGGACAGCCCTACGCACTAGGCGATGCACTACCACTCACAATGCTAGTCATCAGGCCATGGACAGTTATACCTAACGCCAATAGCAGCATACCTGAGACCCACAGATCCCTGCCCAGTAGTAGATGCCCACTAGCATGTTTAGGGGTGGAGTGCCTCATCCCTGCCCAACATGGAACCTACCCTGCAATGTGTGGCCTGGCCTAAGGGCACCCACAGTCTCACATCCCCCACCCAAAGACCACCCCACAGTGCACAATTTGCAGATTTGGAAACTGTATTCACCCCCTTGTGGCTGCTGTGATTCCCTCAAGCGCCCATCCAGCTCGGGATAGGCAGGGTTCGATGGGCATCCCTTCCTAGTTGGGAGGCCATCCCCAGCTGGGCCTCTGCCATCTTCCTTGCCCATCGTCTCAGGTCCTCCCACGGTTTGTGACAGTGGGTGCTCCGCCTGCCGTAGACCCCCAGGGTCTGCACGTCCTTGGTGATGGCACACCATATACCCTTTTTCTTATGGGCACTGACCTGCAGACAAATGAAAATAGAAAAGGGATCAGGCATACCATCTGGCCTGTTACGCCCATCATATCCCTCCCATCCTCTTACGCTCATACATTGCCCACCATACATGCTGCACGCTGCCCAGGACCCCTCTACCACCCCCTTAAACGAGGCCTTCACACACATCACACCATGCATCCATGCCCCATGCATCGTGCCTACAGTGTACTCACCTGTTGGTCTGGAGGCCCATAAAGCAATCGGTACTAGGGTAGGACCCCATCCACCAATTTCTCCAACTCTGCAGCGGTGAAGGCAGGGGCCCTTTCCCCAGTGACTCGAGCCATGGTCGCTTCCAAACACAGGTCACAGCAGCACTTGCAGTTTAGGTCCTCTCCCATTGAAGGTCAGGTAGCAAGTGAGTGAACAGAGAGAAAATGGCAGTCACGTCCATGGTGGTACGTACCGTCACTGCTGGCGTACATCACCATTGGCTATTGTAACCCATAGGGCCAATGATAACCAATGAGGAGTTGCACAGTGGTACTCGACCACCTCCCGCAAAGGCACACAACGTTAGTGGCATTATCTCATTTCCACCTGTCCCTCCACACAGGACAGGTGTCTGCCATTTCGGGGGGCAGGCCATGGCACCTAACTGCGTCACAGCCGACATAAGCACATTTTGGGAATAAACATAAACATACTGTTTCTGTCACAACATGCATTTCTTGGCAAGTGGCTACTTCCAAGTGACAGTGCCCATGGCAGCAGGAATGTCCCAGCCAATGTCCTCAAACGTGCTGACCAGAGTGTTGTCTGCCCTGATGAAACACATGCACAGCTAGATTGTTTTCCCCCAGCTGAATGATTTGGTCACGGTGAAAGCTGACTTCTATGCAATGGGACATATCCCTAGCATTGTTGGGGCAATTGATGGTGCACATAATGCCTTTGTCCCCCCCTGAGAAATGAACAGGTGTTCAGAAATCGAAAGAGTTTTCACTCTATGAATGTGCAGATAGTGTGCCTGGCGGACCAGTACGTCTCCCATGTGAATGCAAAGTATCATGGGTCTGTGCATGATGCCTATATCCTGAGGAATATCAACATCCCATATTTGATGGCTCAACTCCAAAGGCACATGGTGTGGCTAATAGGTGAGCCCATGGTCCCACCCAGTGTATGTTGGTATATGGGTGTGGGGTTGGCTCTAAGGGTGAATGTTTGGCTAACAGGTATCCCTCAATATTTACAGGTGACTCTGGTTACCCCAACCTCTCATGGCTACTGACCACAGTGAGGAATCGCAGGACAAGGGCAGAGGAACGTTACAATGAGGCACATGAGCGAACAAGATGAATTATAGAGCAAACCTTTGGCCTCCTGAAGGCCAGGTTTCGGTGCCTCCATCTAACAGGTGGATCCCTGTGCTAGTCACCCAAGAAGGTGTGCCAGACCATTGTGGCATGTTTCATGTTGCACAACCTTGCTTTGAGACGTCAGGTGCCTTTTCTGCAGGAGGATGAGGCTGGAGATGGGCGTGTGGCAGCGGTGGAGCCTGTGGGCAGTGACGAAGAGGAGGCAGAAGATAGTACATTTTCAATGGCAGGCTGCTGTTCCCACTACTATGGCCACTTACTGTACCCTTTGACATGTCTATTCACTTATATTTGTGCCCTACTCTGGCTCCTGGTTTATTGACTGCAGCACAATACAGGTCATACATTACTGTACAGTCTACTTGCAATGTCTACAGATTGTTAAAGGAATACATACTTGTTAAAAATGGGGTTTTTGGTTGGCAGTCAGGGTGCCCTCTGTCCAAGCAAGAACCCTCACTCTAGTCAGGGTAAGTCACACACAATCCAAAATCAGCCTCCGGTAGCTTGGCACGAGCAGTCAGGCTTAACTTAGAAGGCAATGTGTAAAGCAGTTGTGCAATAAATCATACAACACCATAGCATAACACCACAAAAATACACCACACAGTGTTTAGAAAAATATATAATATTTATCTGGGTATCTTCAGGTCAAAACGATCAAAGTTGCAATATGAATTTGTAAAGATATCACTGAAAAGTGATATAAAGTGTCTTAAGTCTTTAGAAAGTAAACAGAGTCTCTTTCAAACACAAAGTACCTGGTTTCTGGTGGGAAATCTCCTCAGAGGGCCACAAAGGAAGAGGTGCGTGGAAAAAGGGTGTGTGCATCGATTTCTCCCCAGCACACACGGACTTGCGTCATTATTTTCCACGCGGGGAAGTCGTGCGTCGTTTTCCGGCGCGCGGACAGTCTCTTTCTGTGGGTCGCGGGGATTACCAGATGTCCTGGGTCTGTGCGTGGATTTTCCTGCTTGTTTTCCGGCTGCGCGTCGTTCTGCGGGGCTGCGCGTCGAAGTTTCAATCTCACGGCAGGCGTCGCGTCGATTTCTCCTGCGGAGTCGGGCGGCATTGTCGTTGCGAGGCCGTGCGTCAAAGTTTTGATCTCACGGCAGGCGTCGCGTCGATTTCTCCTGCGGAGTCGGGCGGCGTTGTCCTTGCGAGGCCGTGCGTCAAAGTTTTGATCTCACGGCAGGCGTCGCGTCGATTTCTCCTGGGAAGTCGGGCGGCGTTGTCCTTGCGAGGCCGTGCGTCAAAGTTTTGATCTCACGGCAGGCGTCGCGTCGATTTCTCCTGGGAAGTCGGGCGGCGTTGTCCTTGCGAGGCCGTGCGTCAAAGTTTCGATCTCACGGCAGGCGTCGCGTCGATTTCTCCCGGGAAGTCGGGCAGCGTTGTCCTTGTGAGGCCGTGCGTCAAAGTTTCGGTCGTCCCGAAGGCGTCGCATTGATCAGCGTCGGTGTGCGGCATTTTTCTTGCCGCGGAACAAGCTGTGCGTGGAAAAGTTTGGCGCACGGAGCGTCCAAGAGGAAGAGTGAAGTCTTTTTGGTCCTGAGACTTCAGGGAACAGGAGGCAAGCTCTATCCAAGCCCTTGGAGAGCCCTTGGAGAGCACTTTTACAGCCAGGCAAGAGTTCAGCAAGGCAGCAGGCCAACAGCAAGGCAGCAGTCCTTTGTAGAAAAGCAGACAGGTGAGTCCTTTGAGCAGCCAGGCAGTTCTTCTTGGCAGGATGTAGTTTCTGGTTTAGGTTTCTTCTCCAGCAAGTGTCTGATGAGGTAGGGCAGAGGCCCTGTTTTATACTAGGTTGTGCCTTTGAAGTGGGGGTGACTTCAAAGAGTCTCTAAGAAATGCACCAAGCCCCCTTTCAGTTCAATCCTGTCTGCCAGAGTCCCAGTAGGGGGTGTGGCAGTCCTTTGTGTGAGGGCAGGCCCTCCACCCTCCCAGTCCAGGAAGACCCATTCAAAATGCAGATGTATGCAAGTGAGGCTGAGTACCCTGTGTTTGGGGTGTGTCTGAGTGAATGCACAAGGAGCTGTCAACTAAACCTAGCCAGACGTGGATTGAAGGGCACAACAAGATTTTAGTGCAAAAAAATGCTCACTTTCTAAAAGTGGCATTTCTAGAATAGCAATATTAAATCCGACTTCACCAGTCAGCAGGATTTTGTATTACCATTCTGGCCATACTAAATATGACTTTCCTGCTCCTTTCAGATCAGCAGCTGCCACTTCAACAGTGTAAGAGGGCAGCCCCAATGTTAGCCTATGAAAGGAGCAGGCCTCACAGTAGTGTAAAAACGAATTTAGGAGTTTTACACTACCAGGACATATAACTACACAGGTACATGTCCTGCCTTTTACCTACACAGCACCCTGCTCTAGGGGTTACCTAGGGCACACATTAGGGATGACTTATATGTAGTAAAAGGGGATTTCCAGGCTTGGCAAGTACTTTTAAATGCCAAGTCGAAGTGGCAGTGAAACTGCACACACAGGCCTTGCAATGGCAGGCCTGAGACAGGGTTAACGGGCTACTGATGTGGGTGGCACAACCAGTGCTGCAGGCCCACTAGTAGCATTTAATCTACCTGCCCTAGGCACATGTAGTGCACTCTACCAGGGACTTACAAGTAAATTAAATAGTCAATCATGGATAAACCAATCAGTAGTACAATTTACACAGAGAGCATATGCACTTTAGCACTGGTTAGCAGTGGTAAAGTGCCCAGAGGTCAAAAGCCAACAACAACAGGTCAGAAAAAATAGGAGGAAGGAGGCAAAAAGTTTGGGGATGTCCCTGTCAAAAAGCCAGGTCCAACATGACCCCCTACCAGCCTAAAGCCAGGGGAGAACAATCACTATCCTGATGTACTTCCCTGTTTGAGGCAACAGAACAAGGACCCAGGCCCACAACAGCAGGGGCATGCTCCAGTTCTTCGCCTTCCTGACTCCAATTGGATCCCTCTGTCCATACTCTCAGGGCCCACTAAGCCAACCCATGGGGAACTTTTCTCCTTACCTGCGGATCCCATCTGTGCAGCACCTAACCTTACCTTGCTCACAGATGTATCCCAGGAGCAGGATAGTACCACCATGACCAACACAGTGGTGTTGCCCACTCTACCCCCGGGGTGGGACACTTGTCCCCTCCCCAGGGATAACTCTGTCCACCCGGACAGCAAGCCACAGTGATTACTGACAGCTGCCAGGGATGAGAGCCAGGCCCCAGGCCTCTCAAAGCTCTCCAACCACTGTGGCTGTGGAGAGTGGGGGGCGGTAGCCCCAGGTGCTGGGCACCCTTTAACCACTCTCCCTTCCACCAGGTCAGGGATGACAGCCTGAACCTGGTCCTCCCCTCTGGGGCTCTGTACCCTCCCTCCCGGAGCGGTACCCCCAGAGTCCAACATGGTCAGGGTGCTTACAGAAGTCGCCCTGTACCATTCCTCCACCAGTGCAGGGCTGTTAACCTGCAACTGGCCCTCCAACCTGGGGCCTGTACCTTCAGGTTGGACTAGGGCCCGGGGTGAGGCTTCCCTCCCCCTGCCCTCCCTTCTGGGGTCCAGCACCCTCCAACTAGGAGTGGCCTCCTCAGAAGACAACATGGTAGGGGCACTGTTATCAGTAGCCCCTCCCTCCAGGTCCGGGGGGACACCCTGAACCTGGTTTTCCAGCACAGGGTCTGTACCCTCAGACTGGATCACTGCCTGGCAAACCAGGACTTCCTGGGAGGCACACCTACCCCCCACCAGGTCAGAGTTTAACCTCTGCACCTGACCATTCAACTCAGAGTCACCACCCTGAAGTTGAACAATTGCCTGGCACGCCAGGACTTCCTGGAGGGCACACTGACCCTATACCAGGTCAGAGATTAACCTCTGAACTTGGCCATTCAACTCAGAGTCACCACCCTGAAGTTGAACAATTGCCTGGCACGCCAGGACTTCCTGGAGGGCACACTGACCCTCCACCAGGTCAGAGTTTAACCTCTGAACTGGGCCATTCAACTCAGAGTCACCACCCTGAAGATGAACAATTGCCTGGTGCACCAGGACTTTCTGGGAGGCACACCTACCTCCCACCAGGTCAGAGTTTAACCTCTGAGCCTGGTTCCCCAACCCAGGGTCACCACCCTGAGGTTGGGCAATTGCCTGGCACGCCAGGACTTTCTGGGGGGCACACCTACCCCCCACCAGGTCAGAGTTTAACCTCTGAACCTGGTCATCCAACCCAGAGTCAACACCCTGAGGTTGGACAATTGCCTGGCACAGCAGGACTTCTTGGGAGGCACACCTACCTTCCACCAGGTCAGAGTTTAACCTCTGAACCTGGGTGTCCAACCCAGGGTCACCACCCTGAGGTTGAACAATTGCCTGGCACGCCAGGACTTTCTGGGGGGCACACCTACCCCCCACCAGGTCAGAGTTTAACCTCTGAACCCGGTTATCCAACCCAGAGTCAGCACTCTGAGGTTGGACCACTGCCTGGTACACCAGGACTTTCTGGGGGGCACACCTACCCCCCAACAGGTCAGAGTTTATCCCCTGAACCTGGTTAGCCAACACAGAGTCACCACCCTGAGGTTGAACCATTGCCTGGCAGGCCAGGACTTCCAGGGAGGCACACCTACCTCCCACCAGGTCAGAGTTTAACCTCTGAGCCTGGTTCCCTAACCCAGAGTCACCACCCTGAGGTTGAACCATTGCCTGGCAGGCCAGGACTTCCAGGGAGGCACACCTACCTCCCACCAGGTCAGAGTTTAACCTCTGAGCCTGGTTCCCCAACCCAGGGTCACCACCCTGAGGTTGGGCAATTGCCTGGCACGCCAGGACTTTCTGGGGGGCACACCTACCCCCCACCAGGTCAGAGTTTAACCTCTGAACCTGGTCATCCAACCCAGAGTCAACACCCTGAGGTTGGACAATTGCCTGGCACAGCAGGACTTCTTGGGTGGCACATCTACCCCCCACCAGGTCAGAGTTTAACCTCTGAACCTGGGTATCCAACCCAGAGTCACCACCCTGAGGTTGAATCTTTGCCTGGCATGCCAGGACTTCCTGGGGGGCACTCTCACCCCCCACAAGGGACACACCGTCCCCAAGGGCCACACAAGAGTCTGGTTGGCGCAGGTCTCCCGACCTCTGCCCATCCGGCAGAGTCTGGGTTTCCCCCAAACCAGAAACGGTTTCACCTGGGTCATTCCTGGGGGGCTCTGCTCTCAGAGCTGTCCCCTGACTCTCAAGGTCCTCCACTGGGGTCTGCAACCCCCTCTCAACCCTATGTCTGGACTTCTGCACCCCCTCACTAGGAGGGGTACTGCCAGACACCAGAACTGTTGGGATGCTGGCTACAGTCACCCCCCCCAAGTTCTTCTGACACTGCGGGGCTTCCCTCAAAAGGTAGCCCTACGGTACAGGCTAGGCTTCCCTCCTGGTGTTCCCTCATGGAACCCTCTAGGACCTGGGACCTACCTGGGACACTACAATCCTTTCCCACCACACTCGGTTGGGAACCACCTAGACCACTCCCTTCAGGAGCACCCCCAAATGCCTCTTCAGACTCTCTGGTACTCACCCAGAAGTCTGCCTCCATTGTAAGTTCCCTGGGGTCAGAGAACTCACACTCCACCTGGTGTTGGCGTAGCTCTGGAAAATTAGGACCAGACATATGCTCTCCAGCAATTACATCACTCTGCCCTTCACATGTATTAACCACAGTACCCTTCACCCAACCACCCAGTAACTCAACCTTGGAAAAGCACTCTACTTCACACTCCTGAGACTGGTGAGACAGTATCTGTCTGTCCCTGACACTCAACCCATACTCTTCTGGGATGTCTCTACACTCTATATCCAGGACGTCCACCAGGGGGGAACCCTTTTCTCTGTCACTCTCTGCTAGAGTCAGTAAAGTGTCCCTCCCCCCAGTAGGAATATGACTCCCTGTACCAGTCCCCCAATCCTTCTCAGGGACCCTGTGCATAACGGGAACTACCTCATACCCTTGAACCGCCTGGGGTGTGTCAACTCCCTTCTTCAAGTTGGGCACCACATCTCTGGGCTTGTGCCCTTCTTCAGTAGTACTAGATGCAAGATTTTTGCTGCCACCATCTGAACTGGACTCAGCCCTTCCGGCCTCCAGTTTCAGCTCTTTACAGCTCAGCTCTTGAGCTGCAATCTTTTCTTCTTCCAGGGCTAAGAGTCTTTTTGCCTCAACCTCTGCAAGATACTCCTCTAATTGTTGCTCCTGTCGCCTTTGACCTCAGAGCCATTCATCTATTTCTGGGTGACTGTCCAAATCTGAGTAGTCTTCCTCCTCAGATGCGTAGTCCTCCTCCTCATCTGAGGGGTACTTAGTCATTTGGTTTCTTGCTGCCTCTCTCTCTGCCCATCTTTCCTCCCCCCAGACTATGTAGTGATGTAGCATCTCCGCCTTAGTAGATCTCCTTGCTACAGGAAGGCCCCATTTTCTGCAAAGCTTCCTTAGGTCAGCCTTAGTGAGGTGGTCAGTACGAACAAAGAATGAGTAGGTAAGCAATCCCATTCTGACAAGATCTTATCAGCAAAAAACAAAATCCAAAGTCCAAAATATCAATAGTATATCCAGGAGGACATCAGAGAACCAAAAGCCAAAAAAGATGAAAAATCAAGTTGACCTTCCACTGTGGGTAGGTAGTGAAATACTTAGCTACTGTATGTCACTGCACAAACACAAGTCCTATCCTCACCGCTGATCACCAATGTTAGAAATTGGGTTTTTGGTTGGCAGTCAGGTTGCCCTCTGTCCAAGCAAGAACCCTCACTCTAGTCAGGGTAAGTCACACACAATCCAAAATCAGCCTGTGCTCACCCACCGGTAGCTTGGCACGAGCAGTCAGGCTTAACTTAGAAGGCAATGTGTAAAGCATTTGTGCAATAAATCATACAACACCATAGCATAACACCACAAAAATACACCACACAGTGTTTAGAAAAATATATAATATTTATCTGGGTATCTTCAGGTCAAAACGATCAAAGTTGCAATATGAATTTGTAAAGATATCACTGAAAAGTGATATAAAGTGTCTTAAGTCTTTAGAAAGTAAACAGAGTCTCTTTCAAACACAAAGTACCTGGTTTCTGGTGGGAAATCTCCTCAGAGGGCCACAAAGGAAGAGGTGCGTGGAAAAAGGGTGTGTGCATCGATTTCTCCCCAGCACATACGGACTTGCGTCGTTATTTTCCACGCGGGGAAGTCGTGCGTTGTTTTCCGGTGCGCGGACAGTCTCTTTCTGTGGGTCGCGGGGATTACCAGATGTCCCGGGTCTGTGCGTGGATTTTCCTGCTTGTTTTCCGGATGCGCGTCATTCTGCGGGGCTGCGCGTCGAAGTTTCGTTCTCACGGCAGGCGTCGCGTCGATTTCTCCTGCGGAGTCGGGCGGCGTTGTCCTTGCGAGGCCGTGCGTCAAAGTTTTGATCTCACGGCAGGCGTTGCGTCGATTTCTCCTGTGGAGTCGGGCGGCATTGTCCTTGCGAGGCCGCGCGTCAAAGTTTTGATCTCACGGCAGGCGTTGCGTCGATTTCTCCTGGGAAGTCGGGCGGCGTTGTCCTTGCGAGCCCGTGCGTCAAAGTTTTGATCTCACGGCAGGCGTCGCGTCGATTTCTCCTGGGAAGTCGGGCGGCGTTGTCCTTGCGAGGCCGTGCGTCAAAGTTTCGTCGTCCCGAAGGCGTCGCGTTGATCAGCGTCGGTGTGCGGCGTTTTTCTTGCCGCGGAACAAGCTGTGCATCAAAAAGTTCGGCGCACGGAGCGTCCAAGAGGAAGAGTGAAGTCTTTTTGGTCCTGAGACTTCAGGGAACAGGAGGCAAGCTCTATCCAAGCCCTTGGAGAGCACTTTTACAGCCAGGCAAGAGTTCAGCAAGGCAGCAGGCCAACAGCAAGGCAGCAGTCCTTTGTAGAAAAGCAGACAGGTGAGTCCTTTGAGCAGCCAGGCAGTTCTTCTTGGCAGGATGTAGTTTCTGGTTCAGGTTTCTTCTCCAGCAAGTGTCTGATGAGGTAGGGCAGAGGCCCTGTTTTATACTAAGTTGTGCCTTTGAAGTGGGGGTGACTTCAAAGAGTCTCTAAGAAATGCACCAAGCCCCCTTTCAGTTCAATCCTGTCTGCCAGAGTCCCAGTAGGGGGTGTGGCAGTCCTTTGTGTGAGGGCAGGCCCTCCACCCTCCCAGTCCAGGAAGACCCATTCAAAATGCAGATGTATGCAAGTGAGGCTGAGTACCCTGTGTTTGGGGTATGTCTGAGTGAATGCACAAGGAGCTGTCAACTAAACCTAGCCAGACGTGGATTGAAGGGCACAACAAGATTTTAGTGCAAAGAAATGCTCACTTTCTAAAAGTGTCATTTCTAGAATAGTAATATTAAATCCGACTTCACCAGTCAGCAGGATTTTGTATTACCATTCTGGCCATAATAAATATGACCTTCCTGCTCCTTTCAGATCAGCAGCTGCCACTTCAACAGTGTATGAGGGCAGCCCCAATGTTAGCCTATGAAAGGAGCAGGCCTCACAGTAGTATAAAAACGAATTTAGGAGTTTTACACTACCAGGACATATAACTACACAGGTACATGTCCTGCCTTTTACCTACACAGCACCCTGCTCTAGGGGTTACCTAGGGCACACATTAGGGATGACTTATAGGTAGTAAAAGGGGAGTTCTAGGCTTGGCAAGTACTTTAAATGCCAAGTCAAAGTGGCAGTGGAACTGCACACACAGGCCTTGCAATGGCAGGCCTGAGACAGGGTTAAGGGGCTACTGAGGTGGGTGGCAAAACCAGTGCTGCAGGCCCACTAGTAGCATTTAATCTACCTGCCCTAGGCACATGTAGTGCACTCTACCAGGGACTTACAAGTAAATTAAATAGTCAATCATGGATAAACCAATCAGTAGTACAATTTACACAGAGAGCATATGCACTTTAGCACTGGTTAGCAGTGGTAAAGTGCCCAGAGGTCAAAAGCCAACAACAACAGGTCAGAAAAAATAGGAGGAAGGAGGCAAAAAGTTTGGGGATGTCCCTGTCAAAAAGCCAGGTCCAACAATACTTAAATCATTTGACATACTACATACTTGTACTTTTTTAAAGGGTGTTTATTTAATTGATGTAATTTTAATGGGGATGTGCGGTGGGCTTGGGTGATAGTGGAGGAGAGTCCAGAATAGAGTCCAGTTTCTTTGCATCACAGGTGCATTGACCAAGGGGGCATAGGAAGTGGAGCAATGACAGTTGAAAGTGGACAGGGTGACAGAGTAGGACACAAGGGTGACAATCAGGAGAGTTGTATTTCCTGGCAGGGGGTTTTAGCAATGTTCGCTGGCTTCTGCCTGGATCGAGGGGACCGTTTGCGGGGTGGTTCTCCTTCTACAGGGGGTTGGCTGCTGGTGGCCTGTTGTTCCTGTGGCGGGGCCTCCTGTCCACTAGTGTCAACAGAGGTGGAGGTCTGTTTATCGGTGTGCCTAGTGTCAGGGGCCTGTTGGTGTGCCACTGCCTCCTTCCTGGTGTTGCCCATGTCTGCCAGCACCCCTGCTTTGGTGGCCAGGGTGGTGTGGATGTCCCTCAGGCCCTCCCTGATCCCAAGGTACTGTCCCTCCTGCAGCCACTGGGTCTCCTGCAACTTGGCTAGCATCTGGCCCATGGTCTCCTGGGAATGGTGGTATGCTCCCAGGATGTTGGTGAGTGCCTCCTGGAGAGTCGGTTCCCTGGGCCTGTCCTCCCCCTGTTGCACAGCAGTCCTCCCAGCTTCCCTGTTGTCCTGTGCCTTTGTCCCCTGAACTGCGTGCCCACTCCAACTGACCCCAGGTCCCTGATCATCCTGTGTTTGTGGGGTTGCCTGGGGTCCCTGAAGTGGTGGAAACATTGCTGATTGACGTGTCCTGGGGACAGAGTGATAGACCCGCTGGGTGTGTGCTGTGATGGTGTTTCCTGAGGGGGGAGGCTCTGTGGTGGTATGGGACTGTGCCTGGGTAACCGACTGTCCGGAGTTCCCTGATGGGCCAGGTTGGTCATCCTAATCCAGGCGAGCAGAGCTGCTGTCATCACTGTGGGCCTCTTCTGTGGGGGACTGGATGTTGCTGGCAACTCCTCTCTGGTGACGTTGTGTGGGGGACCTGTGGAGATGTAAATGCAGTGTTATTGTTTCTGAGTGTGACATCTTGTGGATGGGCGTGTTGGCCTCTATGGTTGTGAGTGCCCTGTCAGCTTTGCCTTGTGTGAATAGTTATTTTGTGGGCTAGGTGATTCTCTCTAGTGTGCATGCTGTGGTGATAGGTGTCAATGCAGGGCTGTAAGTGGTGTCTATGCATTGGGGGTGCATGCAGTGCTGGGTACTAGGATGGTTTGGTTGTGATGGTGGGGTGTGTGGGAGGTGGTGGAGTGATGGGAGTGAGAGTGAAGGTGGGGGTATGTGATGGCATACAGGTAGGTGGATGAAAGTAGTAAAGATTTGACTTACCAGAGTACAGTCCTCCTGCTACTCCTGCCTGGCCCTCAGGATGCAGTATTGCCAAGTCTTGCTCCTCCCATGTTGTCAGTTGTGGGGGAGGAGGTGAGGGTCCACCGCCAGTCCTCTGTGCAGCTATCTGGTGTCTTGCAACCACGGAACATACCTTACCCCGATGGTCATTCCACCTCTTCCTGATGTCATCCCTTGTTCTTGGGTGCTGTCCCAAGACTTTGACCCTGTCCACGATTCTCCGCCATAGCTCCATCTTCCTTGCAATGGATGTCTGTTGCACCTGTGATCCGAATAGTTGTGGCTCTACCCGAATGATTTCCTCCACCATTACCCTTAGCTCCTCCTCTGAGAGCCTGGGATGTCTTTGTGGTGCCATGGGTGTAATGTGTGTGGTGTGTGTGAGGGTGTGTGGGGTGATGTGTTAGGGTGTGTGCTGTGAGGTGCGTGGATGGTGTATGGGTGAAGGTGTTCTGTAGCTCTGGTTCTGTGGGTGTTCTTGGTGTGTCTCTCCTTCAGGTGTCAATTTCTTGGAGTCATAAATGGATGTGGGTAGTGTGTGTGTTTTATAGTGGTGTGGGTGTGTGGGTGTGGTGTGTGTATGAGTGTCAGGTGTGTGTGGTTTGAATTCTCCAATGTAGTATTGTTTTGTTAGGTTGTGTGTATTTTGAGCTTGGCGGTATGTACCACCAATGGTTTACCGCAGTTGAATGTCCGCCGCAGTGATTTGTGGGTCATAATGCTGAGGGCGTAGTTCTGTTTCTGTAACGGTGTGGGTTTTGGTACTGCCATTTTATCACTGACCTTTGGGCTGGCAGACTTGTGTTTGTGTCTGTATAGTGACGAATTGCTATGTGTGGATCATAATATGGGTAGCGGTATACCACCGCAGTAGCGGTATGTTGGCGGCAGTCGGCATGGCGGTAAGTGGGACTTACCGCCAATGTCATAATGAGGGCCTAAGTCTGTTAAATTCAAGTTTAGATTGTTAAGTTTAAGTTTACAACAATACACATCCTTTCAAAGATTCAAAAGGTTACTACCACACCAAAATACACTTTTTGCAGAAAGAAAATGTGAAATGCAAATAAAAACACATTTTGCATTCAATCCAATGCCACCCATGGCTGAAATCATAGATGTTTTAAAACAACATATACCATAGAAACAGTTGTTTCATCTACCCAATGCCCAGTACTAACTGAATGGCCCATGGGCAGGCTAGCCACATGCTAAAATAAATCAATAGTGCAATTTCACAAACATATAGGAAATTAACTTAACTGTACAACCTTTTTTCCTAAAAAAAAAAAAAGCTAAAAAACATGAATGCAAAAATAGGCCCCTACTGCAACTCCAGGACATACACTCCAACCACAATCAAATTTAAAAATTGAATAAAATGTACAAATATAAATGAGTGCATCCCCTCTAACAAACAGCACCATTATCCAAAAGTTTTTTAACTTACTTGTTGCGAACTTGTGCTGTGACAAAAACAAAGGCCTACGATCCAATGGCAGAAGGAATTGCAGACAAAAAAGTGGTCTTTTCACCTTCAAATCCAAATGAAAAGTGACCAGGAGATGTACAAAGCACGGAGAGGACCCCTCTAGGCAGGAGGAGGAAGTTGGATTCTCTGGCACTTTCTTCCTGTTGAAAAAAGTAAAATAAAAAAAAATCTTTTTGCACTAAAAACTACCTGAACCATCCTGAGTAGAATATTCAATTGAAAGGGTATTTTTGATTTGATTTTGCTGTTTCTTGAGTAGAAATAAGAGGAACCTTGACTGTTCACAACTGTGGGCGCTACAAAATGGTGCAGGGAGGCTCTGTGTTAACTGGAAATCATGCCAAGGGATGGTAAATCTTGCTCGCACTCGCAAGTGTACCTTGTGGAGCCAGCACAAATCTAGAGCACACAAGACTTCTCCATACATATTATATTCCGGTTCACGGCGTTTAAAGTAATGTTTCTCTCGAATCCTTCTGGGGCTTGGCATCTCTCCTCTTTCCATTCACGCTGACCACCATAATGAAGCTTTTCTATGTCCAGATCATAATTAGTATCGCGTTGGATGTTGCTGGATACACACATTCCAACACAGGAATAATTAATTAGAACCGCAGGCCTTAGAATGCGCTCGACCGATGTATTTTTTAATTACCCCCTGTAAACTAATGGCTCAGACTATTTTACGGTGGCGGCTATCAACATGGAAATTAAAAAAATCTAAGTGGATTAGCGACTGAACAGTCAGCGCCTTAAATGGATCCATTATCCTGTTATATTTGCCCTTTTGATGGAACATAATAATACATGCTGATACTGTGAATACGAAAACAAGACGTTAAGGATGCTTCTTTATAGTCCAGTGGTTTTACCGAAAGGCCCACTTTTTTCCAGATAATGGCGACAGGGAGTGATGACATGCATCAGCCAATTTACTTTCATCAGGGCCTCAGGTGCGAGAACAAACTCCTGCTTGTTCGACATCCACATTATTGCTAAATGCATCGAGCCCATTACTGCTTGTTATTCTAAGAGATGAAAGGCCGACTCTCATTCCTGGCTTAGTAAAGTGGTAGGATGTTTAGATTTACGTTTTAGGACACTATTTGTCATCATTTTTGCCTTTGTGTTTCTGTTGCCTAAATTGTTACTGAAAGAATGAGCTGAAGCCTGGAAAATATGCGAAAAAGATGCAAAGAGCACACAACCTCTTAAATATTAGGCGTTGGAACCTCCCAGCGCATTATTTCCATTCCACATTGGATAGGCCAGGAAGCTTTGCCTGCATTTGGTTGTACTGCAGTCTTGACATTCTACGATGAGCATCAGTTCCAGGAGCTGTCAGCAGCTGAAAATGCTTCTGACAGTGAACTTATTTCTGGAAGGAAAGGGGTTTAGAGGTTAGAGGCTGCCTGCGGTGCTATAATTTCACTTCACTCGGTTTCAAACAGCATATGTCCCTGTTGCTCGCAGTATTAGCAAAGCCACAAGGGACCCGGGATCTTACACTCTTACTACTGAAACACCGATTTCCATCGTCCCTATAGCAAATACAGATCTCTCAGATTAACTCATGACAAGCTTGGGAAGCTCATCAAGATCTGCATTTTAGGTCGCAATCTGAAACTAGAAATGTGATCGTTACAACCATAATGGAAGAATACACGTACCATAATGCAAAACTAGAAACAGAGCTGACTGACCATCTATGGTGTCAGCGTACCTTACTCAAGTACTATCTGCAGGAACATTAAGCGAATCTTTATTCCCATCACCACAAACAACTATTTCTAAGGCCCTAATTACAAGGGCCACAGATTGGTAGGATCGTTATATTTATCAGTTATGGTAAAATCCGATCCTCTGGAGTTCGAAATTCACTAGGCACAATATGTTGCACCTATTGCCAGCTTCCCCCTTTAAAATTAGGAATTGCATGGAAGGTTTGAGGCTTTTTACACCATAATCCACTAAAATCCAATTGATCTACTGGGTAATGTCCCCCTGGTAAATGTCAGGAATCATGACCGGATGAGAATTACATGTGTGAGGACTTTGGTTATTACTTGAGGTGGGCCCCTACCCCATCAGCTAATGCCTCAATCTCTTACATGAATCTACTACAATTGCATCTCCTTTAACCATCAATAGAGGATTCAACTACAAAGTCTCCTTACTTGCCTTCATGACTGAAAAAGCCCATCATCCTCTGCAACAACCAATTTGCTCACACCAAATGTACACTGGTCTTAAATAGTTCTGTAGGCCTCTCTATAAGTTCTTAGGTCTTGATATTGATCAAGTTGGTGCACTTATAAATGATTTCATTATTCTAGACCTAACTGCACTCCAATATCAATGACCCTTTCCAAAGGTCACCATTGTAACATCCCTAAGAATTCAGTGATAGTGACTTTCCTCCTTCAATCTCGTATCAATTAGAAACAACATGGATATTGACTCAGAATACTCGCCAAGGGCCTGTAACGTTTAACAAAATTTTACCACAAGGGAATTCCACTGTACTGAAAATTGGCTTTCTATGTTGCAGGCATCTTGTTGTTCCTCTGTGCTTGCACCTTTTCACTGCACTTCCAACCTCGAAATCTATCCATGCCATCAATGCAGTTCATGTAACACCTTCTTGCTGCACTGCATCCCAAGTGACACTCAAGTCATCAAGCTATATTACTTCTTAACACCACTGCAAGAAGCACAATTTTACCCCTTAATCATCATCAGTCTATAATACCCATTACCTCAGTTACCAAGTTATCCACACATCTTCACCTGAAGTAGAATAACTATTGCTGGCACACTCCCAAACCTAATTCATAGTCAACCACCTCCCATTTTCTTCCAGTCTTCTGTCCTCGCCACATAGTTTAGTGATCGCACCACTACCACCCTCTTTTCACTGTTTAATGTTTTCTGTGTTGCCCAACATTTTGCCCCTGCCACCATAATGTGACAACCAATCAAACCAATTGTTATCATTACTAGCCAAATACTCCAATGAAAAACGATAATCTTGTAAATTGAAAATATGTTTTACAATTCTGGGACTTGCAAAATGTGAGGAAGTCATCCTTTTAGCATTTCACCCCACTGTTTTCTGACTGATACTGGAGGTAACTGACCTAGACTGTGCCTTGGACTCTGCTAAACAGGCCCATGGCCAGTGCTCTGAGTAAAAGGTATATGGTAAAGTGGTATAATTACAATTGGCAATGACAGACCCCTGAAAGTCCCTAGTAGATAATAGGGCAAGGGGGATTCAAACTACCTAAAAGTCCCTAGGATATATTAGGGTAGGGCAATTTAGAGTCCCAATAGATTTCCTGCACGGGAGTGTGCACTGCTGGGTTGCCTGCTGTCAATTATAAAGGCACCCTTGCCTTGCAGACTGTCTTTAAAAAGTAAAATGTGTGCAAATTCGACTTTGAAATTAAAGGTGCTTCCAAAGAGATATTCTACTTAATGTTTACATATATGTCATTCTTAAGGTCTCCCCTAAAGATGCTCCAGGAGTGGGGTGCCATGTAACTATAAGCGGGGACATTATAAAAGATGTTTTATATGCTGTGGTGAGGGAAAAATTGCACCTTTAAATTTAAATTTTTGCTCATTATGGGTACTTAGCTACATAGGCTAACAGGGGAATACATTCCATTAGCATATGTATTGCTAGGAAGGAGCTCAATGTGTCATGAAAGGACTGAAAAGAATATTAACGATAAGTCCAACACCTTGACACTGTTGAATTTACTCTGTTCCCTATATTGGATTTTGTAATTTTGGTATAACTTTAAAGATAAAAATGTTAACCTTTTTTGTTAATTGGTGTGGGATTTTTATTGTGTGTTGTGTCTTACTTATTTAGTGTATTGGTGTGTTTAAATGCTTTACATACCCATGTCCTAACTTAAGTCTGCCTACTCGTTGCCAAGCTATCAGGAGTTGAGCCAAGGGCTGCTGTTTTTGAGACCTTGACTGGACCTTACATAAATGCCTCAAGCTCAAGACTCTTTTTTTTCCCTAGACTAAACGTGGCTGCATCAATTATATGTTTATCACACATCCAACCCGTATTTGGGTCAGTAAAGTACCAGTATTATTGATAAAAATCAGCTTCTGACATTAGATTTCACATTGGCACTCTCTGCTCAGATCATGTTCACATCTTTTCTTTATTGATGCATGCGTAATTTCCTCCTATGATCAAATTTGTTCAGACATTTTGATTATTTTTTCATCCATTACAGATAAAACGATCATAAGATAAAAATCTATATAATCTCCAATAAATCCTCTTTGTTTGGAATTCCATTCCTGCAATTTGTGTTCCACAAGTATCTAACATCCAGATACCTAGTTTCATTAGCAATATGTGTCCCCAACCACCATGCTCTTTCTCCGTCATCCCTTAAGCAGATATTTCATCTTGGAAATAGTTTACATCCACTATCCTATCAATGCTCATGCTTATCCATCATTCCATGGAACACCATAAAGGAATAGGCTAATCCAAATAATATGGGTGTAAACTGGTAGCTCCAAATGGTGCAATGGAGTGATGTGGAACAATAAGTGACTGGCCAGATGTTGAAGTGCAGGCTTAAAGTAATCTATATTTGCATTTAGTAGGATGCAGAAACACCTTTATCCCACCACCATAGCATGTATTTGAGAGTCCAAGAGTGTACCCTTTAGTCTAATCCAGTGATGTAAGTATTGAAAAAAATCAGTACTAAGACGTCTCCCATACTTATTTTTGCTCTACCCATTTCACAGCAGAAGAGTGCAAGCAAGCTATCATTTAACTCCATCAGGAGATTCAAAAGCACATTATTCTGGCCCATGTCATGTAGTGACCTCCGACCTTCTATTCAAGGTATTTGGCAAAATCCTTGTGAAAACCCATGAAAGCTGTACAAATCATTCCCTTGCACATTTTGATATATTATTCCATTACCAAGAATCCATGAACGTTCCTCCTTGATTTCAAAAGATCCTCCACTATCTTCAACACCTGCTTTCTCTTTACTTTCTCAATTATTTTTATTGAGTGAATCTTCATGAAATAAGCAAGTAATCAGAGCAGCGTTTGTGGATTTGCAATGATGTCACATAATAACATTTGGGACTAGGGTTTTACTGTGTTATCATCTCAAGTCCCCCAATGTGTCTACAATTCTTATAGGTAATTCCAAAGACCAGATGACAAGTTATTGACATATAATACCTCTTCTTGTGGGCATTGAAGAACTTCTGCAGTCTTCTTTATTGAGTTATACTTTTTATCAAATTAATCTATGTGCTGAAGTAGCAGAACATTCCTGGATTTAAGGTCTGGATTTATCTCTCACTTTTCTATAATTTCATGTAATTCCTCATAGCCAATGCTAAAAATGTTCCAAGAATCAACTATACTATTTGGGCGTTCCACAGTTTTAGGAACATTCTTTAGTGTCACCCATGAGGGACACAGGCGAGTGGAAATGTAATATATTCCTGTTCCTAGGGGTAGATTATTATGCATCAACAGTTAAGGGGTTCCATTTCCTTTTTTTTTCTTTTCTTTTTTTCTTTTTGCTTCTTTACCTATTATAGCCTATGGAGGATCACAACATTAGTTAGGTTTTCTCTACTACCACTATGTTGTTACCGGATCTTAAATTTACCATCTTGCATTAAGCACAGAATAGAGAGGTGGATCTTTGTTGCTTTTGTCTTTTCGCAGCTTCTGCAGTTGGGTACCTCCAACATGATGTTAACCTTCAGAACTTCAATCTCAACACACTATCCTATCAACCAAAACCATTTGTAATGCTGAAAGTTCCTTGAACATTTCAAAATGATAACTGTCACCCATTACACTGTTCATCAATCAGTACATGAGATGCACTGTTTTCTTGACATTGGATTAATCAATACACACAACAAGATACCTTTATACATGAATGATATATTTTCATACACAAATGAAGTTGCATCACCCCTGTTAGATTCTCCCGTCACAAACTCTCTGTCAACCTCACCACATAGATATGTAGTCTGGCAGGCTCTGCGACATTCATAATGAAGCATTTGCAAATCAAACGTTATTTACTTGAGATTGCTCATCAGAAGAACCACAGCTGGTGTGTTTCGATGTGTCTGCTGTCTAGAACAGAATTCACTCCAGTCTGTTTCAGCAACAGCTGAGAGCTGTCACAGATGACTGAATGCTCGTTTATATCATTGTTAACCCCTTCGCTGCCAGGCCTTTTCCCCCTCCTGTGGCGAGCCTTTTTTTGGCTATTTGGGGCAGTTCGCGCTTAGGCCCTCATAACTTTTTGTTCACATAAGCTATCCACGCCAAATTTGCGTCCTTTTTTTCCAACATCCTAGGGATTCTAGAGGTATCCAGACTTTGTGGGTTCCCCAGAAGGAGGCCAAGGAATTAGCCAAAATACAGTGAAAATTTCGTTTTTTTTTTAAAAATGGGAAAAAGGGGCTGCAGAAGAAGGCTTGTGGTTTTTCCCCTGAAAATGGCATCAACAAAGGGTTTGCGGTGCTAAAATTACCAGCTTCCCAGATTTCAGGAACAGGCAGATTTGAATCAGAAAACACAATTTTGGCATTTTACTGGGACATACCCCATTTTTATGATTTTTTGTGCTTTTTGCCTCCTTCCAGTCAGTGACAGAAATGGGTGTGAAACCAATGCTGGATCCCAGAAACCGAAACATTTCTGAAAGGTAGACAAAATTCTGAATTCAGCAAGGGGTAATTTGTGTAGGTCCTACAAGGGTTTCCTACGGAAAATAACAACTGAAAAGAAAAAATTGAAATTGAGGTGAAAAAAACTGCAATTTTTCTCTACGTTTTACTCTGTAACTTTTTCCTGCAATGTCAGATTTTTTAAAGCAATATACCGTTACATCTGCTGGACTCTTCTGGTTGCGGGGATATATAGGACTTGTAGGTTCATCAAGAACTCTAGGTACCCAGAGCCAATAAATGAGCTGCACCCTGCAGTGGGTTTTCATTCTATACTGGGTATACAGCAATTCATTTGCTGAAATATTAAGAGTAAAAAATAGCTATCAAGAAAAACTTTCTAGGTCCAAAATGGGCACAAGATAAGGTGTTGAGGAGAAGTGGTTATTTGTACATCTCTGAATTCCGGGGTGCCCATACTAGCATGTGAATTACAGGGCATTTCTCCAATAGACGTCTTTTTTACACACTCTCTTATATTTGGAACGAAAAAATGTAGAGAAAGACAAGGGGCAATAACACTTGTTTTGCTATTCTATGTTCCCCCAAGTCTCACGATAAAAATGGTACCTCACTTGTGTGGATAGGCCTAGAGCCCGCAACAGGAAATGCCCCACAACACAACGTGGACACATCCCATTTTTTGACAGAAAACAGAGGTGTTTTTTGCAAAGTGCCTACCTGTAGATTTTGGCCTTTAGCTCAGCCGGCTCCTAGGGAAACCCAGCAAACCTGTGCCTTTTTAAAAACTAGAGGCCTAGGGGAATCCAAGATGGGGTGACTTGTGGGGCTCTGACCAGGTTCTGTTACCCAGAATCCTTTGCAAACCTCAAAATTTGGCTAAAAAAACACATTTTCCTCACATTTCGGTGACAGAAAGTTCTAGAATCTGAGAGGAGCCACAATTTTCCTTCCACCCAGCGTTCCCCCAAGTCTCCTGATAAAAATGATACTTCACTTGTGTGGGTAGGCCTAGCGCCCGCGACAGGAAATGCCCAAAACACAACATGGACACATCCCATTTTTTGACAGAAAACAGAGGTGTTTTTTGCAAAGTGCCAACCTGTAGATTTTTGCCTCTAGCTCAGCCGGCACCAGGGAAACCTACCAAAACTGTGCATTTGTGAAAACTAGAGACCTAGGGGAATCCTAGATGGAGTGACTTGTGGGGCTCTGACCAGGTTCTGTTACCCAGAATCCTTTGCAAACCTCAAAATTTGGCTAAAAATACACATTTTCCTCACATTTCGGTGACAGAAACTTCTGGAATCTGAGAGGAGCCACAAATTTCCTTCCATCCAGCGTTCCCCCAAGTCTCCCGATAAAAATGATACCTCACTTGTGTGGGTGGGCCAGGTGCCTGCAACAGAATAAGGCCAAAAACTTGTAGAGATAGAGGGGATAGCACAGCGAGTTGATAAGGACATATTCTTTTATACATCTTTATGCTGACTCTGCTTTGGGGACCCACACAAGTGAGGTGTCATTTTACTTGAGAGACTGAGGGGAACACTGGGGAGTAGGAATTTTGTGCTGGAGCGGTGATCGTACAAACAAAAGTCAGGAAAATATGCTTTTTTTAAGCAAATTATGAGGTTTGCAGAGGAGTCTGGGTAAGAAAATTTTGGGGGATCCACGCAAGCCACACTTCCCTGGACTCCTTGGGGTGTCTAGTTAAAAAAAATGTCTGGGTTTGGTAGGTTTCCTTAGATGAAGGCCGCACCCAGGACCAAAAACATAGGTGCCCCCTCCCCCCCAAAACACAGGTAGTTTTGTAAGATATCATTTTGATGTGTCCACATATGTCTGTAATGTGCCAAACACTAAAACTGTGAAAAGAAACGCACTTAGGTTATGTGAAAAAGACCCCTCACCCACCAACCAAGTTGGTGGCATGCTTCATCATCGGAGTCCCACCCGAGGCACCTAGTGTGTCACAGGTGTGCAGCGACGCCTGATTACAGCGGAGCAGGTTTTGTCATTTTTACCACACATACTGGTTGGATTTGGCACGAGGGTGAGTGATGGTTCAGTGGATCAAATTTTATTAACAAGAGATTTCACAAAAATGAAATGTACTGTTAATAACTGAAAGGCCAAAAAACTGAACCAATGACTCAGAGCTCGTGAGCTGTAAAGCCACGGCAAGGCACCAACCGCTTTACAGTCCATTCACACACCTTTCATACATGACATGCACAAGGCCATTCACGCCGCCAGCCACGGGCCCAGCACATTACAACACTCGCATCGACAGACAGCGCCACATTCAAGGCCCATCACTTACATACGCCCACATGCCTGATACAACAATCACACCAGCTGATGGGAGTGTGTGGACTGGTGTTTGGCTGGCAGTGTGTTGCAGTAGCCAACAGCAAGTCAATATGTACACTATGTACACCCTCAGCCAAGCCCCACTCCACACACAATGGCATCACTTTTTTTTTTTTTTTTAAACAAAGAAACCCCTAACTAATTATAAATAATTACAAAACTACAAACACAAAATCTCTAACTAAGTACATGACAGAAATGCTAATCATGAAACTGAACACATGAAAATACAAAACAGACATGAGTTTACACTCATGGTTGTTCCCAGTAATTCTTCTGGGTGTGGCAATTCTTAAAACAACCACCCACACACAGCCCAGGCTCTTCGAAAACACACTCTACATTTCTTAGCTGGAAAGTCTTTTTTGGGTGTGGGAGGAATGTGCTCAGCAAAATGACGATCTTTCAATCTAGCCACATCCTCCACCACTGCTTCTCTAGGAACTCAGGCCTGTTCCACCACAATAAGGCTCTCTATCACTGACTCCTGAAATTTCACATATGTCATCTTTGACTCTGGAGACCTATCCTTAAACACATTAAAAGCATTAAAAGTTGCTAAGTGGAAGAGGTGAATTGCTAACTTCTTAAACCAAACGTAAGACTTAGGAATAGCAGTATAAGGTTCCAACCTTTGATCAACTCTATCTACACCTCCCATGTGCTTATTATAATCTAAAATGCACACAGGTTTGCGCACTTCAGCAACCTGGTCCCAAACAGTCACGGGGGAAGTACTCTCATCATGGATGGTACTTAGCATGTAGACATCCCTCCTGTCTGAAAATTTCAAAGCTAGCAGCTCATCATTCCGCAAGGCACTGCACTGTCCCCTCTGAAGTTTTTTACAGACAAGCTCCCTTGGATAGCCTTTCCGGTTACAACAAATTGTGCCACAAGCAACAGTGTCCACTCTAAACAATTGCTTGAACAACTGCACTCCAGTGTAAAAGTTATCTACATACAAATGGTGACCTTTGTTGAACAGTCGTCTACCAAGTTCCCATACAATTTACTCAGTAACTCCAAAAGTCGGAGGACAACCAGGGGGGTCAATACTGGAATCCCTACCAATGTAGACACGGAAATTATACACATATCCTGTACTACGTTCAGACAGCATATACAATGTAATTCCACATCGTGCCCTCTTGCTAGGAATGTACTGCCTAAAAAACAAACAATCCTTGAAGAGGACCAAAGACTCGTCCACAGCTATTTCTTTTCCTGGAACATAGATCTCTGAAAACAGATCTACAAAATGATCAAGGACAGGCCTAATCTTAAAAAGACGGTCAGAATCAGGGTGATCTTGTGGCAAGACTAATGCTTTGTCAATAAAATGCAGCATCCTAAGAAGAAGCAAATACCGATTACGACTCATTGTTGCTGTAAATATAGCTGTTGCCATAAAGGGACTAGTAGACCAATCAGAAGCCAGTGACAGCTTCCTTATCAACCCCATCAAAAGAGTCAAACCTAAAAACCTTTTCATCTCCTCCAAATTTGTTGGAATCCACTGGGCAGCTCTAGAGTGCGGCCTAAGTCTAGCAGCGTTGTCCCTCAAATACTGCTCCACATTCAAATTAGTCTGCCCAACAATCTCTTCCAAAAACACATCATCCACAAATAACTCAAAGAAATTGACAGGCAAAAAGTTCTCAGTATTGACTCTACACCCCGGGAGACCAGTAAAGGCAGGCAAATCTGGCTGCTCCATGTTTGGGGCAACCCAGTGTTCAGGTCTTCTAACAGGAAACCTTTCAGCCCCAGGTTGCTGCACTAATGGCACATCAGTGTCCTCCTCTGAAACAGGCCCTTCATCTGCACTGAGTGTGGCTTCCTCATCAGAAGATTCCTCTCCGACAGAAACTTCACTGCCAGAATCCCTCACTTCCTCCTCTGCCTCAGATGCAGAGTCTGTCTCATAATCATGATCAGACAATGACTCAAAAAGCATACCAACCACCTGCTGAGCAGTCATCCTGCGGCTAGCCATGATCTTTCCTACGAAAATTAACTGGACAAATGCACCACCAACAACCAGCACTGTGTAAGAGAAGTAATAAAGTGTAGCTTTATTAGTAAGAGATATAAACTCAAAAACTATACCGCTCACTTGCCTGAAAAAGCTTGAATCACCAGCAACTACTCTGCACAGACACAGCAATCACCAATGATATCCCACTAAAAAAAGAAAGAAAGAAAAGCAAATTAGAAATAAGACAACACAAATATAATTGTGCACAAATCTAAGGACAATTTCACACAAACCTGCATTTAGTACACCACCGACAAACATGTCATTCATGCATGGCAACAATACTCTTTTGGAGTAAATTGTTTTTACTTACCTAAAACATGCAACTATGCAAACCGCAGGTCAACCACCGCCAAAACCGCAAGGAGCCACAGTAAAGAAAGCAAAAGATTTGAACTAGAACAAAAAGGAGAAACTTTTTTATCACAAATGCAAATACTTCGTCAGTTGACAAACATCCCACCATCAACCATTTAGAAATTGGTGCCTAAGTGGATTCTGCCATGGGGCAGATGGGCCTACTAAAAAATAGGTCTATCTGCCCAAGGAGGGCAGAAAATACCTTTAGTAGTGTCCCCCCAGGGGGAGCGACCCTTGCCCAAGGGCCCACCCCCAAACAAAAAACAAACCACACACACACACTATCCCTGGTGCCTACGTGCCTTCTGCCCTCCTTGGGGGCAGATGGGACTAAAAAAAATAGGCCCATCTGCCCCCAAGGGGGGCAGAAATGGCCAACAGTTCAATGCCCCCCTTGGGGGGGGCGCCCCTTGCCCAAGGGGACGCCCCCCACATAAATAAACATATTTAAAAATTCCCTGGCGTTCTAGTGGTTTCTGCCCCCCTTGGGGGCAGATGAGCCTAAAAATAATAGGCCAATCTGTCCCAAAGGGGGGCAGAAATGGCCTTGGTACACGTGCTCCCAAAGGGGGGCGACCATTGCCCAAGGGGTTGCCCCCCCTCCACTAACACACACACACACACACTATCCCTGGTGTCTAAGTGGCTTCTGCCCATCTTGGGGGCAGATGGGCCTAAAAACAAATAGGCTCATCTGCCCACAAGGGGGGCAGAAATGGCCAACAGTTCAATGCCCCCCTTGGGGGGGTGCCCCTTGCCCAAGGGGAAGCCCCCCCCACATAAATAAACATATTTAAAAAATCCCTGGCGTTCTAGTGGTTTCTGCCCCCAGGAGCCTAAAAATAATAGGCCGATCTGTCCCAAAGGGAGGCAGAAATGGCGTTGGTACACGTGCCCCCAAAGGGGGGCGACCCTTGCTCAAGGGGTTGCCCCCCCACTAACACACACACACAGACACTCACTATCCCTGGTGTCTAAGTGGCTTATAATAGGTCGATCTGCCCCCAAGAAACATGCCCCCAAAAGGGAGCGCGACCCTTGCCCAAGGGGCCGCTCCCAAATACGTAAACATTTTATACAAAAAAAAAAAAAATCCCTGGCGTCTAGTGGATTCTGCCCCCCTTGGGGGCAGATCGGCCTAAAAATATTAGCGCTAGCGCTCCCTCTGTGCTCCGTGCCGAGGACGTAATGGTTACGTCCTTGGCACAGGAGCACTGTGCCGCAGGACGTAACCATTACGTCCTTGGCACAGAAGGGGATAAACAACTGATCTACCAAGTTAAGTGAAGATTGTTGAGAATCCTCCTAACGATAATGTAAAATGGACTCCTGCAATTTTCTTCTTTTCCCTCTTACATTTCAACGTACATGTGTATCTGCTAATTACCAAGGTATGTGCTTTTGATGCCAAGATCCATCCTTCATACTCCAATCAACAACAAGGCCAAAAGATTAACTCTATCAGCTAAAACTTCCAAAAACCTAGAAGTTGCTGTCCATTCCTGGGCATTACGTCAATATTGTATTTCAGATTTCTAGTTCTCTGCAGACCTGACAATGGGAAGGAACTTCATTCTTGGGGGCATATCAAAACACATCTTGGTTCTCCGAAAACTGCTATCTCCTCTCCAGCTCATCGTGCACCTGGGGCTGCTTCATCAAACACTTCACTCCTGTACAAATCACTGCTGTATTGATCTCTGTTTCGTGACTTCTCATGCAAGCTAGGTAACTTTGAAAAAAGACCTGTCTTGTACACTCAATGTGCAATTCTACCTCCCCTGACTACATTTCTAGTAAGCCACAACTCTTTCTGAGTCTTGGAAACTGAAGACTTTGCTTTAAAAAATCACTGTACTGTGGGCCTGACTCACAAGGTTAAACTTACACTTTTGTGTAAGTTTACTATTTTGGGGGGTATTCACAAACTAGGAGTTTAATTTTAGGAACAGTAATTTTACAACTGCAGAGTCTCGCAGTCGGGGCTGAGTATTCCACTCATAAAAAGATTAGACAGGCCTACCTTTCATGTGTGGACTCTCCACCAAAAGTGCAGAGTCTTCACAGTTGTAAAATTAATATTATTAAACTTAAACTCGTGGTTTGTGAATACCAAGAAAGAAATAGTACACTCAAACAAAAGAATAGGTTTATCTTTGTGATTCTGCCCGAAAATGTGGATTTTTCTCTGTCTGCACTTCTAAAATATGCAGTACGTACCAGTCCCTCTTTACTACTTCCAAAACGGAACTAAAGCTCCCTCTGCTCAAAAGATTTCTTTATTGCCCCGTACTTTAAATCTTCCTTTCATACATCTTGTTCTAGTTCTTGCCATACTCCTCTTTTCCTTTCCACACTCCCCGATGAAAATTGACATTTTAAGATTAACGTGTTTGCACATTTTATACATAACCTCATGATCTCCTCTCATCTTCAGTTTATTCTTGTGTTTCCTTTCTGTAAATACCTGCAAATGCAGTTTGATTTACAGCAACTCGGTGGTTCATGTATTTTAAACGTCACGTACTTTCCATTTGTCCTCTTGATGTATCACAGACTTTACTTGCACTTTATGCCTGATATGCTGCGTAAAAACTCCATAAATACAACATTAAATAAACTCAAATGTATTTATGAATTGAAATAAATAAATAAATCAGCTTGAAGGGAATCACACTTGATGATTTGAATATGATGGGCTTGGTAAGAACTAGTATGGAATAATTACACTGTATTTTCACAAGCACAAGATTTCGACACCAAAAGGGCGCTCTTTTTCTGAGCCATCCGTCTAAAAATAAAAGTGCAAGACATTTATTAAGGGTTTCCAATTTGATATTATCTGGCCCCAGTCCAGTGAAAAGCGGAAACATTAAGAGCGTTTCTTAAACAACTAGTCATTGAAGAACACTTTCACAGTATCAAGGAAACATCAGAAATACTGATTATGGAAGGTGAAATGGGTGTATATTTAATTTGAAATAAAACTGGCAAGCGTCTCCCACCTGTAAAAAATAACTATTGTGTAGAATGGATACAATTTGGCAAACATCTCTGCAATTGCATGTTTTCTGGCAATGCGATGAACAGTAAATTCCTGAATTTATGCTGTTCGGCCCATGCTGACACGAAAGATAATTTTACTGGCTACGTTCCCTGAGAATGAGTTTTTACAGCATATCTGACTGAGGAATGTTCTTTGTGGAGAAAACAAATGCAACAACTTTACTTACATGATGTTGAGATGGGCCCTGTTCGAGGATTTGGGATGTGGGAGGGAAATGAAGAACAATGGATGAGCCATAATGATGAATGGGGTTGTCCAGAGACTCCCAGATGTGTAAGAGCTGGGTCCAGGCATGATGGATGGTATTGTACGGGTGTATGCTGCATATGCCACCTACTGTCGTGTTCTGTAAACTAGTTTAGACTGTATATTTCTAGAGGTTTAAATCTATGGATTTGATTTTTTCTGCTATCTCCACTGCAGCCTTACTTCTCTCTCTCCTTTCTCTCCATTTCAGCTTGCTGTCCTGCTCATCTCACCCTGTACACCCTCTACTTCCGTCCACATCACGTTCTCACGTCATCCTACTCTCTACCCTATCTACCTGTTTTCTTGCCCTGCCCTTCTCTTTCTCCACTTCACCCTCTTCCTTCTCTAATCAAACCCTTATCACTTTCTGCCTTATCCTACTTTCTCTATCCTGACCTCGCCGTCCTCTCACTGAGTCAATTTACTCTCGCTCCTATTCACCCTTCTATTTCCACTGCATCTTTCTCCATCTCACCTTTCTTTCTTCAAAATCGCTCTTATGTCTCTTCCATATCCTTCTCTCACTTCCTCCCCCTCTTCTCTGTCCCTCCCCCTCCTCTTACCTTTGCCCGTCCTCCTCTGTCTTTCTAACTTGCCCTGCTTCTCTCCTCCTTCTCACATCCTTTTGTCTCACTATCCCACCTCCTGCCTCAACCTCCACCCTATTACACCTGCCCTTCTGCTATACCGTCCCCTCTCTCCACCTCACTCTTCTCTCACTTATCAGTTTAGGACAAGTGCTTAATTTGTGCTTGTTGTTTCCGGTGCTGAGCACCGGCACTTATTTTTGACGGCCCGGGCTTATTCTTCTGCCTCAAGCATTTGCTGAGAGCAAAAGACACATTTGGAAAAGATGGAAGAAGATAAAAAGGAAAAAAAGCGTCACTAAGGTAGAAAGCAGAAAGCTGCTAGAGTCAGCTGAAGGGGCAGGGAGTGGCTATAATGGATTGAAGAGGCCCGAGATGGCTTTGGGGTTACGCTGCCTCAGTGTTCCGTGCTGCACATTTAAATGCAGCAGCCGCGTGTTCAAGAGGAGGGCTTTGGGCACCGGCATGTTTTTATTTACAAATTAAGCACTGTTTAGGACCCAAGAAGAAATAGCAGCACTATAATCAGGGCCCTCTGGAATTATGCAACATGGAAAGATCAAATTAAGCTGCAGGGTTAACTACATTTTGCAGCATAATGCAAGATCGTTTTTTACACATTAACACAGTCTGAAAAAAGGTTTTACCTCATTAATACCAGTTTAAAATGCAAGTACAGCAGCAAGCACCAGAAAGGTGATGAGTAGACCTTTGTGGATGGCCTTCCACTGTGCAGCAACTGATGAACGCATTTTTTTAGTAACTTTTGATCCGTTTCATGTGGCTTTTTGTTAAAATCTGCAAATTATGCAGCAGATGCTGGCTTATGTGACAAATTCATAAACAAGGGATTTAGTTAGTGGGATAAGATTGGCATTCCATCACTAGGTGAAGTGTGAAGCGGTGCCTATATGAAGTTCTTTGCTGAGCTGCAAACGTGGAGCTTGATGAAGCAGACTGGCAAGATGCACGTATGGCCCTTAGGGAAACTCTTTCAGCCTTCAGGCTTTGCCTTATCCAACTGAACTTTCTACATGTGACTTGGCTGACCCCCCATCATCTCTGGTGGATGGGGAGGCTTTCCAAACCCCACTGCTTCCACAGCTCTCACCCAAAGGCCAATTTATTTAACGTGGTTTCGCAATGCCTTGGCATTACACCATTCTAGCAGCTCATAGCAAGAATATTTATACAGGTGTTGGAGAGACAAATTGTTCTTATTCCTAGGGTGGGACTCCTTGGGATCCTGGTTGAAATGGGTGGAAGTAGGGGAACCAGACATTGGCTGGCATTGCCTTTATCCTGAGCAGCAGTGATTTAGCACAGAAATGGAGCTCCCAGGCCCACCTTTGATTGTGGAATGGCAGAGGGCGATGGATTGGTGCTTCAAAATGGAGGAGATTGTGTGCAGAGCATGAGGATACCCACGAAAGCGTGACTGGGTCTGGGACAAATGGTGGGACTACTATGGACTGGGAGGCATTAGAGCACAGGAGCTCTGGAGGAGCGCTTGTTGAGTTGAAATGAGGGAGGTGGATGGTGTAGGAAAATGGCTACTTGTTGTAATTACCTCCCAACATTTTGCCTGATATTGATGCTGACTTGACTGAGAAGTGTGCAGGGATCCTGCTACCCAGACCCCAGCACCAGTGTTCTTTCACTGAAAATGTACCATTGTCCCCACAATTGGCACACTTCTGTCACACAGATAAGTCCCTTGTAAAAGGTATCAGTGTTACCAAGGGCCCTGTGACCAGGGAAGGTCCCTAAGGGCTGCAGCATGTGTTGTGTCACCCTAAGGGTCCCCTCACCTAACACATGCACACTACCATTGCAGATTGTGTGTGTTGGGGGGAGAAAAAGGCAAAGTCGACATGGCATTCCCCTTAGGGTGCCATGCCCACTAAACACTGCCTGTGGCATAGGTAAGTCACCCCTCTAGCAGGTCTTACAGCCCTAAAGCAGGGTGCACTATACCACAGGTGAGGGCATAGCTGCATGAGTACTATCCCCCTACAGTGTCTGAGTCCGTTCTTAGACATTGTAAGTGCAGTGAGACCATATTAAGTATATGGTCTGGGAGTTTGACAAAAACGAACTCCACAGTTCCATAATGGCTACACTGAATACTGGGAAGCTTGATATCAAACTTATCAGAATAATAAATCCACACTGATGCCAGTGTTGGATATATGAACAAATGCACACAGAGGACATCTTAGAGATGCTCCCTGTATTTTACCCATCTGCCAGTGCAGGACTGACTGGTCTTTGCCAGCCTGCCACTGAGACGAGTTTCTTACCCCATGGGGTGAGAGCCTTTGTGCTCTCTGAGGCCAAAATCAAAGCCTGCCCTGGGTGGAGGTGCTTCACACCTCCCCTCTGCAGAAACTTTAACATCTAGCAGTGAGCTTCAAAGGCTCAGGCTTCATGTTACAATACTCCAGGGCACTCCAGCTTGTGGAGATGCCCGTCCCCAAACACAGCCCCCACTTTTGGCTTCAAGTCTGGGGAGATAGTGAGAAAAACAAGGAGGAGTCACCTCCTCAGCCAGGACCAAAGCTGAAGCGGCCCCCTCCTTAGAAAATCCTCCATCTTGCTTTGGAGGATTTCCTCCAATAGGATTAGGGATGTGCCCCCCGACCTTGACTGCCCGGTAACAAAGAACCCGACGCCTGGAAGAAGCACTGCAGCTGCAGCTCCCAGGCCCAAGAGAAACCAACTACCGGTGTAGGAGCGACCAGCAGGCAGCCCTCGTCGTTGCTCAGTCAGTGGCTGGCCCGAGAAGGCCCCCTGTGCCCTGCTTGCATCACCAGAGTGACCCCCGGGTCTCTCCATTGATTCCTATCTAGAACCCGACACCTACTTTGCACACTGCACTCAGGTGCCCCTGTGCCGCTGGGGGTGAATTTTGTGTGCCTGTTTGTGACCCGCCCCCATTGCTCTACAAACCTCCCCTGGTCTGCTCCCCAAGGATGCAGGTACTTACCTGCTAGCAGACTGGAACCGGAGCACCCCTAGTCTCCACAGGCACCTATGTTATTTAGGCCCCTCTTTGACCTCTGCACCTGACCGGCCCTGTGTTGCTGGTGCTGGGTGTTTGGGGTTGACTTGAACCTCCAACAGTGGGCTGCCTATGCCCTGGAGACTGAACTTTACTTACCTCCCCCAGGAACTGTTGAATTTTGCACTGTGTCCACTTCTAAAATAGCTTATTGCAATTTTTTGCTAAACTATGTACATTACTGTTTTCATTCAAAGTTCTGTATTTACCTATGCCAAGTACCTTACAATTTATGTACTTACTTGTAAACTGAATCTTGTGGTTCTAAAATAAATTAAGAAAAGAATATCTTTCTATATAAAAACCTATTGGCCTGGAGTTAAGTCTTTGAGTGTGTGTTCCCATTTATTGCCTGTGTGTGTACAACAAATGCTTAACACTACCCGCTGATAAGCCTAACTACTCGACCACACTGCCACAAATGGAGCATTAGTATTATCTATTATGGCCTCTGTCAAGCCTCTTGGGGAACCCCTGGCCTCTGTGCACACTATCTCTCACTTTGAGATAGTGTATACAGAGCCAACTTCCTACAGGTGGCAAGCAGGGTGGGGAAGGTTGGTTTGCATTGATGTGTTGTCAATAATCGAAATAAAAATATAGGGCCTCATTACGAGGCTGGTGGTCTTCAGACTGCCAGCCCCGTGTGGCAGTCAGGACCGCTGCTGCTCTGGCGGTTTGACCACCACATAAAAACCCTGATGGTCTGCCATGGTTATGCCAGCACCGCCAGGATCCATGACCCCGACAGCCTGGCGGTGGCAGAGTTTGTAATCCTTCAAGGCATGGTGCATGCTGTGCTGCCCAGGGGATTACGACCTTTTTCTCTGGCAGCTTTTTCATTGTGGTTTCACTGGCATGAAAAAGCTGACAGAGAGCAGGTGCAGGAGGCTACAGGGGGCCCCTGCATTGCCCAAGCACTCGGCATGGGTCGTGCAGGGGTCCCCCTGCTCCGCACTGTAGATGTGTTCAGTGTCTACCATGTAGACAGTGAATATTGTGATTGTGCTGGTGCACTCTGTGGGCTACAGCATTGTCGCCAACTCGATTACGAGCCAGAGACAATGTTGTAGCCAGTTTCCCGCTAAGCCAGGGGGCAGAAACCAAGGTTTCCACTCACCGGCCTAGCAGGAAACAAAGGCAGCGGCCACCCTGGTGGGAGGTGGGCAGACGGGCTTTCGCATCCGCCAAACTCAAAATGAGGCCCATAATCTTGATTTATAAAAATATATTTAAAATTGCATCAACATTTCAAATTCTTTTGTTTAAAATTAAAAAAAATTATTTATTATTTAAAATGTTTAAAAATATAAGATGCATTTAAATATGTTTTACGTTTATTATTGGCTGATAGTGGTTTGAAGTCTAAAAGCGGTATGAACCCCAACATACCTCGTGATGCCATGGATTCCTTTCATGAAACAATGATCATAAATTGTAAGAAGATACTGCCCCAAAAGTACACAAGGATGAATAATCTCACTAAAAAACAGTCAGAGGCCTTACAAGCATTGGCTAGTGACAATGATACTATTATCAAACCCTCAGATAAAGGGGGTAATATTGTGATTATGAATGCAGATCAATATTTGAAGGAAGCAATTAGGCAACTCTCAGACTGTATATATTACACAGTAATCAGCTTTGTGGAGTATAAGAAATTGTGTACAACTTACTGGGATATTTTGCAGAGATGGCTGTACAGCAGTTTAATTGTATCAACATTTTGAATTCTTTTGTTAACAATTAAAAAAGTTAACTTATTTTTTTTAAATGTTTTGAAATATAGCATGTGTTTAAATATTTGTTTTAATTGACGATTGTTAACTTTGTATTAGGATTTTATTTTGTTTAAGGTTAATCAATGGTAGTACATATTTTCAACAATATAGTAACTTTCAATAATAATTAAAATATATATGTCTGTGTTTGTGTGTGTACGTTTATAGTTCAGATTAGTGTGTGTTTTGGATTACATTTTAGTTAAACGTCTATAAAAAATATGTGTGCATATGGGGTATTGATTGTGTATGTAATATTTTCAATTTGTATTAACTTGAATGAAATGTTTTATTTTGAAGAGGATATTGTAAATTGCACCTCTTTAGCATCCATCACCTTTCTCAAATATGCTTAGATGGAATGAGAATAATAAGTGTTGCCCCTTTAGTGTCCAACACCTTCCTCAAACTGGTTAGCTTGGAGTGTGAATAGTAAATGACACCCCTTTAGTGTCCAGCACCTTCCTCACATTGGTAGATTGGAGTGGGGATAGTAAATGTTACCCCTTTAGTGTATATTGCTTTCCCCAAATTAGTTTACATTGGAGTGGGAATAGTATAAAAATTATATCAAGTTAAGCAGGTAAAATTTTTTTCCATTATTTTGGATTATTGAAACATGTAAATTATGTGTATGTACATTTCTATGCTCAACTTTTGTTTTCCATTGTTTAACAAATTTGTAACATTTATTAACATTTTACATACATATTTTCAACATTATTTTAACATGTTTTATTAGTATATGTTAAATAATTGTATTTATTTTATACTATTATTTAATGTATAGTTTACAATTTTTTCAGATTTTGTTATAAAATTGTTTGATATGTTTTACATGTTCAATATTTGTTTACATTCTTTTAAACACTTAATCAACATTTTTACTATATTTCCTATTAATTTCCACTGCACCACTATTATAGATAATAACACCAAATCCAGGTAGAACCTCAACTTCAAACTTCAAATGGACGGAAAGTCCACTATCAGGGACAATCTCACCTACCGATCACTTGGGACAAGCTCATCCCTAGGACATGGAATCCATTTATCAAGGAGCTTCCATGAATCCTGATCCTTGCCTGCTCCACATTTCCAACCTCAGAAACACCAGCATCTCCATTGAGCTCACCACTGTCTTCAACTCCTCTCTCACCACAAGCACCCTCCCCAAAGACTGGAAACATGTAGCAGTCAAACCTCTTCTCAACAAACTTCCACTGACCCCAGCAAACTCAAAAACTACTACCCCATCTCTCTGCTTCCCTTCCCCGCCAAGGTCCAACAAAAGGTCACCATCCTCCATTAACAAAACACCTGAAAAAAAACGATCTCCTAGATACCTCTCAATCTGGATTCCGCAACATCCACAGCACCAAAACTGCACTCACCACAGCCACAGATGACATCAGAACATCACATCAGAATTCAAAGAGACACCATCAAGTCAATCACCTCCTTCCTCACCGGAAGAACAGAGAGAGCCTGTCTGCAACCATTCACCTCCAAACCCAAAGACATTATCTGCAGTGTCCATCAAGGATTTTCCTTTAGCCCCTGAGACCCACACTGTTCAACATCTACATGACCCCCCTTGCTAACATCGCCCAGAGCCCAGAAACTAAAAACCATCTCCTAGCCAGACGATAATCAGCTCATCCTCTCACCCTCAGAAGACCTTTAAACAAAATGAACTTTCACAGGTGACTAATGAGCATTGCCGACTAGGTGAAGGCCCACTGCCTGAGGCTCAACACAGAAAAAAATTAAATGCTGATTTTTGGCAACAACACCATCCCTGGGAATGGCTCCCGGTGGCCCTCGCAACTTGGAACTTCACTCAAACTAAACAACAACCCCAGAAACCTCAGCATAATCTTGGACAGCAAACTGTTCATGAAATCCCGGATCAACACAGTCTCCTCCATCTGCTATCTCAATCTTCACATCCTTATGTAGAATATTCAAATAGCTGCTCATCAACACCAGAAGGGCTATCACTCAAGTCCTAGTCACCAGCTGACTGGACTATGTCAATGCACACTATGCAGGAATCACCACACATCTTCTGCAGAGATTCCATGCTATACAGAACTCCACTGCAAGACCCATTCTCAACCTCCCCAGGTGAACCCACATCACCCCTTGCCTCAGGAAACTCCTCTAGCTCCCCATACAGAAAAAGTGCCAATTCAAGCTGCTGATACACACCTACAAGGGCATGTACAAACAAGGACCAGCCTACATCAACCACCGCCTGAGCTTCCACCAACCATCCCGACTCCTGTGATCTGCATCGCCGCTCTCTCGCCCAACCCCCCACATCTGCTGAAGCTACAGTGGAGGGTGATCCTTCTCCTACCTTGTGACAAAAACCTGGAACAACCTCCCCTTGCAACTCCAGACCTATACCTATCTCCTAGATTTCCATGAGACACTCAAGACCTGGCTGTTCAACTGATTCCATCACAACACACAGCCATGGATACCCTCTTTGTTGATTAACCGTGCTCTGCAAAGCCATTGATTGATTGATGGGGAGATAGTATTTTTTGTTTCATTTAACAGTCATTTTTCTTAGCACTGCTCTTTATTTTTTAAACTATTTGAGTTAATTTTAGTCTATTTTCCTGAAACCAGGATGCAGCATGGTGCTGCTGTTTGTAGGAACAGGCAAGTCCTCTTCTTGGGATTTTTTTAAGGGTTTGGTGGGCAGGGGTGTTTACAAGGGAGGTCTGGAAGTTAGTTACAGAGTTGTTTGTACATTTTTTTTGTATAGTTAGATGTATTAGTGTTTTTCACTAGTTTGCAGTTTTGTGTTTTTGTGCACTATTTTAGTAATGTATCACTATGTTATGTTAAATAGTGTTTTATTTACTTTACAGTTTTTTTGTCCATGGATGTGTTCCCTGGGTATTTGGAGTTTACTTTTTTATTTTAAAAACAATCAATTTTGGTTTATTATAAACCAATGGTTTCTACTTTGATTTCCTTTTATTGGGTTTCCTGGCGTGTGTCTTTTTTTTAAAACACTTGTTTGATTTTTTAAGGATCCTAGATATTTTGGATTGGTTTGAAGGACATCTATTGTATTTGCTATATTTTTGCATTTTTGTGGGGGGATCAATAGATATTATCTACCCTATTTTCAATCGAATATTTTTCTTATGTGGATATGGAGAAAGATCTGCAGCTACAGAACAGCAAGTTTTAATTTGTTTGGGTGGAAAATGTGATACATTGTCAAAAGTATGTCATTGTTATGTCGAATTATTTGGTTTATTTATTGCAATTATTTTATATGAATTGAATTTGTCTTCAACTATATTTGTCGGTGATGGTTATATATTTTGTTTTTTAATTATTTATATATACATTTATAATATTTGCCTTTATGAACACAGCATACAGTGCGCATTCAAGAGTGCTGGACAGGGGTATGGATGGATCATGGGCAGTGCAGGGCCCCCCCCGTCGCCCCCTGCACTTGTACTCTGCCAGCCTTTTCATTGAAGTAGAACTGGCATGAAAAGGCTGGCAGAGAACAAGGTTGAAAACAGCAGGGTGGTGCTGAGTTCAGCACTGCCCTGGCTGATTACAACAAGCACCGCCATTAGCCCGTCGGGATCTAGGATCCTGACAGAGATGGCAGGTCTGCCCGCCAACCTTGTAATGTAGCGGTTGGATCGTCAAAGCCTCGGTGGTCCAACCACAACCGCGAGTCTGCTCATAATCAGGTCCTAAGTTTGTCTTTTTTTTGTTTGTAGAAACAGCTTTATGGCTTCTGGGAGGAAGCATGCAGCTAAGAGCTCTGAGTAGCTAATGCAAGACTTTCTTCCTACTCTCTAAGATGAGATTCTGATCTCTAACTAGAGCATCTGATGGTACAGGGTAGCTAGAACCACCGCAAAGAGACGCTGGAGTGACCACGGCTGCAACCCAAAAGACTCCCTTAGACGCAACCTTTGGGAGAACTGGCGGCTGATGCAAGTGTTTCTCCTTGATCAGCACTGGGACTCCTTTATTGCGGCTGACCTTTCATCAGGGCTCTAGGTTTCTAACTTGACTGCAAAAGCTATGGCAGTACACTGTGGCAGCCTGCTTGCAGAGGAGAGAAGCTGACGAAGTGAACCTTGAACATTGGCTCCCTGCTGATTGCTGATACTTGCTACTTCTGTGGAGGAGGTGGATGGTGATTTAGTTGTGACCTGATTGATTTAGGGCCTCATTATGAGTTTGGTGGTCCCACCACTGGGCCACCAAACTCATGGGGAGGACGCCACCGTCATGGTGGTGACACCCCACCTCTGAGCATATTACTGTGTTCCCACTGGGCTGACCACCAGAAACATTGTAGTACACGGTTCCCGCTGGGCTGCCTAGTAGGAACAGTGCTATGATATTGGTCTCTTAAAGGTATACGACAGAGACCAATATCGTAGCACTGTAGCACCCTAGGAATGAGCACTGTCTGCAAAGCAGACAGTGCACATTTCGATGGTGCTGGGCATGGGGGCCCTGCAATGCCCATGCCAAAGGCATGGGCTGTGCAGGGGCCCCACTTTGGACCCTAGTGCAGGCTTTCTGCCAGCCTTTCCACTGCAGGGTCCCCACCATGGAAATGCTGGCGGAAAGCTGAATTGTAATGAGCCAGGCAGTGCTGAGTTCAGTGCCGCTGTGACTGAGTACAACCGAGGCAGTCATCACAATATCAGGAACCATGTTCCTGGTGGGGATGGCGGTCTTTAGTCAAGTCCCCCAGCCAGGGTTGTAATGTGGCAGTCAGATGACCTAGAGTGCGGCAATCTGTCTGTCACAGCAAGTGTGGTAATCCTCAATCAGCCACACTTGTAATGAGGCCCTTAATCTATTACTAACATTTTTTAGTATAACCTCTGTTGGCTCTTCGGTATGGGAGAAAAGTGTTGTTTAGGTAGAGACTACTTGCCAAGCCATACTCTACCACTAGTGCCTTGCTTCTGTGACATCCTACTGACTATGGGAGTTTGAGCCTGATGGACTTAAGTATTTGCTACCATTACTTCTGCGTCTTGAAGGTACTGATTTTATTTTAGCATGTGCTTTCATCTTTAATCTGCCCACTGCCCTCTGCATTCAACATTCTCCCAGTGATGCCGGCAGTTTTATCATTATTCTTGCATCTATTACTGCACTACCAGCTCACTAGGCACTGGCCATATGACGATATTGGCACTTGACAACCAAAGGCAAGCAGAAAAATGAAATAAAGTTAATAGTCGGGCCCAAAGGCTAGTGTTAAATCCAGCAGCAATAACCATAAACTCTGGGCTGCTCAAAATGGAGACTCAGAAGTTTCTTAAATTGGGCAATGGCAGAGACAGAGGGAGCCATGATACACTCGTGCTTAACTCGGGTGGTCTAGCTGAAGCAACTTTGCATTGAATGTCATTGCCAAATCCTATCAATTCTGTCACTGGCTATGATACCAATGCTGAGTGCTATAAAAGGTTACTTGGAGTTAAGAACACCCCCCCAAATAGGATAGACCCTGGACCTCCAAGTTCAATGAAAAATGCTAGCAGCATACCTCATGCTCGCTACCTCACTCCAATGTTTTTATTTCTGATCCCATCTCGGTGGCTGCTACAGATAACATGACTGGAAGTACTAAAATGTCTTCCATGGCCCTATCTGTAGCCGCCAGTGACTATTGCAGCTAGCTCTGCTAACCCAAAGTCCCTATTACAAAAACGTCTTTCAACTGGGACTCTATGGAATGCTCAGTTGAACAGCATATAAGAACAACCAAATCCACTCGCCTCTGATAGCTTAAAGAGTCATGGAATGCTAGTACAATAAAAGAGACAGAGGTAATAAAGAAAATTCCAAAGTCAACATTCATTTAAAGAGCTAATTAATCATGCATTAAATCCAGCTGACTGCCTCCCAGACACTCAGAGGAAGATGTCAAGCAAGCCCGTTACCAGTATTGTATTGCAGGAGATAGAGAAGATGCAAAACCACTCACTCTCAACACTATAATGGATTTCAGTGGATTCTAAACTGACTAGGTGTAGCAAAAGCACACACCATCAACTGTTGATGAGATGCAGTCTACCTAATATCATGAGCAATTTCCCTGAGGAGACTGAAATGAGAACACAAAGAGCCCAAAACACACTGGCTAAAGCTGAAGCTCAGGAAATGTTTTGATGTGCAAAATAAGGCTGGAAACTCTGAACTCAAACTCATCAATTAGCTTAGGCCTTGCATGTCCAGCAGTCTTTGATAATTGACAATACAATAGCTACTCTTTTTTGGATCCGTCCAGTATGAGCTCGGAAGAAAAAATAGGGGCAGCTAAGGATTTTGCTGCATAACAAGGCATGTCCTTAGATGCTTTATGTACTCCACACTGCCCTGAAGTTGAAATTCCACTCATTCCTCAATGTTGGCTTCTACTAAATTCAAAATTGTATTAACAGAAGTTCATCAGATAAAAAGTAATCAGTCAGTAAAATGCAAAACTTAACATAAAAAGTACTTTCAATTGAGGAACAAAAACTTGCATTTGTGGATTCTAACACAACTAGTGAAAATAAGATTTCAAGCATGGAGAGTGCCTCATCTATGATGGAAAAAAAACAGACTTTGGGGGCTCAAATTAGAACTCTCATGCATAAATGCAAAAACTTGGAGAATTGCTTTTGCAGATCTAATCTCAGAATTATGGTGGTAGCAAAAGGAGTTAAGAGGCCCGATGGGACAGATGCAACCATGATCAACTGAGTTGCTAAATTTATTTCTACCTATGTTCTGGGCAATTCAAAGGAAAGCAAACAAGTCACTGTTTCTTTGCCATCCACTGCACAGGCACATCGGGTGCCACCAGGCCCATTAAAATCGGGAAGAAGGCCCCACACTATCATTGCTTACTTCCAAGATTTTAGTGTAAAGAAGCACATATTATCTATTTCTAGAGAACTTAGAAGATTTACTGCTCAGGAGAGATATTCTTTTTCTAGTTTTCAGGACTTAGCTTCTGAGTCTGCATCTAAGCTAAGGAAATGAGGGCCCTCATTCTGAGGTGCAAGGCTTTTTCTGTTCCAGTTACTCTATTAAGCGGATCTTCTTTTAAAATCAATTGAATGGGGTGCTTTTTTATTTTTTCGGAACATGGGAAAGGTAGACAGTTTTTGTAGATGAAACATTAGGAATATTAACATGTGTTGAGACCTGCGAAAGGCAGAAAGGAGAATGCAAAAGAAAGTGGGGGAGGAGGAAAAAATGGGGAAGCAAGTGATCTTGAGAGGAGAAGAGGGCACTTAAATATTGCCTAAATTTTAGAGGTAACATCTAAACAGGATTGGGGATCGCTACTGTCTAGCAAAGCCGATCTAGGGTAACATGGGAGATCAGGGGAGGGAAGAAGGTGGATGAGGAGGGAGTGGGAGTGAGGCTAGGAGAGGAGGTCAGGAGGGACCTATATTAAGGAGAAAATCAAGAAAAAGAAGCATTTGATTGCCCAAAGTACTTAGGTATGGTAATGCTAAAAAACAAAGAGAAATTGGCTAAAATATTGACATGAAACATTAACAGTGTCAAGAACAGGAGGAAGAAAGCAAAAGTTTTTTCTAAAGCTTGGTGTATGGGACCTGATATCCTTGCTTTACAGGAAACCCATTTTACCATGGTCGAGGCTGCAATTTACAATATATCTAAGAGCTGCAGAGGTTACACTATACCAAGAATTCAAGACCTAAATAATGTCAAATACCACTCGGGCAGAGAGGAGTTTCTACAATAATCTTCAATACAGCATTTAAAATTATACTATTTAAGGCATGTCTGGTGGGCAGATGGGTAATAGGGAAAATAGCTAATCAAGAAGATACCAGTTGCTTCATTCAAGCCAACTTATTTGCTCCAAACTATGAAATTCCTCAGTTTGATATTAACATGATGCTAGAGCTAAACTGCTATGATGTACCTGTTTTTGTAGTGGATGATTTTAACTGCATATTAAATATAACTCTGAACACTACTAATGCTACACTTACCAGATGGATCAAGGCAACCAAAGCTAGTATGATAGAAGTGCTGAATTTATTAAATGCATGGAAGAACAGCAATCCTTAAGCCCAAGGATATACTTTATTCTCCAAACCACACAAACAATATTCTCGAATACATTAGTGCTAAATTAGTGCACTAATTGCCTCCTCCTGGCTTCTCAAATTCAGCATCTTCTATACTCTGGTCACTCTTCCATAAGGCCAACAAGAAATGACATTGCTAGCATGAATAGGATAAAACAGAGCTCCGGTAATTTTCCTAAATACATACTTGAATCCCATGATAATACCTAATATCTACTAGCACAAACTCAGTTATTTATTTCAATTAATCATCAAGGATCAGCCCACCCATCTATAGTGTTGGACATCATGAAAGCCTTTATTATAAGAATATTGCAATCAATCTTTTAATACTCATATACAATAAAGGGACCTGGAAGAAGACGAATTAGCAAGAACACAGTTGGACAGACTAATCCAGATGCATATAAAGCTCAGATCATCTCTCGCTCTGATGGAGCACAAGAAGCATATCTACAAATAATAGGCCTTCGAGGGCACATTACAGCTTTAATAACTACCTGACATGATAAAAGAGCTTTTCAGTCTCAAACTCAGATCTGCAAAATAGGAGAAAACTGTCAGGGAAATTACTTGTGTGCCTAAGTTAGTTTTATAATCAGAAAACCAAAATCACTCAAGTAAAAGATATAGTAGTTGAGATATGCACCCAGATTTTTTAAAATTTTGAAAGATACTATTTCAAACTATACCAAGAGGATGCAAGTAGCAACTTGACTGATATTCATGAGTATTTAAGGAATATATTTCTTTGCCTAAACTAGATACTAGTGGTAATAAAATATTTAAAACTGAGTTTACAATAGAAGAAGTCATAACTGCCCTTTCTAATTTACTGCTTGAAAAGGCCCCAGGTCCTGACCACATCCTGGCTGAATTATACAAGATATTGGCTAATGTAGTGTCTCCATTGTGCTTGATGTGCCTAAAGAGATCCAAGTTATGGACTGGTCGCCCTCTTCCTGGAGCCATAATACCTTGTGTAGAAAAGGACCCTCTGGAGTATAGTGCTTATCATCCTGTATCACTGCTCAATACAGATTCTAAAATATATACTAAACTTTTGGTTCATAGGATTAATATTATTATCTGTAGGATAGTATTTTACTAAATGTTGGAAAAGCATGTGATACAGTCTGTGATAGCCCTCAAGTCATCATATTGATTTGGACAGTCTAAGAAAACACATACAGCCTTAATATTCATACCACAAGAATTCACCTTATTTATCCCAGTTAGGTGAGGTAGCCGACAAGGCTGTCCCCTCTAACCAGCCTTGTATGGTTCATGGATGGAGCCATAGATTAGGTGTCTACGAATAGCTATTTAGATCTATCCCAATATAATCCTGGTAGCTCCCCTCGCTGTGTATGCTGATGATGTATCAATATTTTCACATTGCATGAACCCTACTCTAAACACTATCGAACAGGAAGCTCTTAAATTTTGCACATTTTCTGGTTATAAATTGAATTCCCACAAAACTCAACTCCTATTGGTAGGCAGGGCTCCTAGCCTACACCCTCCATTGGTCACCAGGGCTACATATTTCGGTATCAGTACTGCACATACTGTAAGGCTTGGGACCAGATTTAGAACTTGTCAGATGGGTTACCCTGTCACCACAGTGATGGATATCCCATCCACCAAAATCCAAATCCCATAGGTTGTAATATTATTTAGATTTTGGACGAAGTGAAATTCGACACCATTGTGACGCAGTGACCTGTCTGCCAAGTTCCAAATTGGGACCTTTGTTTTGAAAATAATTCTATTTTACAATATCAGCAGTGAAAGACTTTACTGCCTCAGTGGACACATCTGACAATTTCTCCAATTGGGTGAATTAACTTAGTTAAAATGAATATCCTAACTAATTTTAAACTATTTACCGGGTGCTACCCCTATACATTCCTACAAAATCCTGCATTACTTGAATGTCTTACAACCCTGTACTTTTTTATCTGGCATCAGACCAGGATTAGCTATCTAGCAGATGTTTTTGATAACTAAGGGATAACATCCTTTTTAGATGTACAGGTGGAATTCCATTACATTGAAATATTTCTTTAAATATCTGGAGATTAGAAAACATTTTACTTAGGAGTACTGCTAGTCTAAAAACACCACCTCACTGATCCACTACCTCTCATAGATACTGCTTCTTATGCAACAACAAAAGGATGATTTAGAATTATGGAGAGACAAGTGGTCAATAATCTTAAATGAGATTGTGATGGAACAAAAGGTGGCTGATAATCTTTCCCGCTTTTATAAAATCATTAAACACACAAGACTGCAGGGTCAAGTATATCAGACTTTATTTGATTTCTATACTACCCCTTCCAAACTGTGCAGATGGTAAATAATCCTTATCTCTGTGCATGATGTCCAACTGTGGCTGCTGATAATATTCACATGTTCGCTAGCTGTCACAAACTTAACAAACTGTGGGCCTCACTCTCACAGAAAATAGCCTGAATACAACAAACAAGGGCTGTACTCACTACTAAAATAATTCTATTGAGAGCTGGGGCAGATGTTTGGGTTTTCTATGTATTAATTAAGAAAGAAAGAGCTTTCTATTAGTAAATTGCAGTGTTTGGCTACATCTGTGGCTGAGACATAACTGCTATCATGTTTTTAAAGTTCAAATGCAAATTGGCTGTTTTTAGAATATTCTATAATTAGTGCAGATTTTTGGAGGTGTCTCCATATACTTTGAAATGATAGTAATGGCCTTGTTAGTCTGTGAGGGTACATTTTTAAAATGGTTTGAATCATGACTTGCTCAAAGTCTGTGAATATTGTTGGGAGGTAGTGGTTATTTGTTTTATGTTTTATAAGGTTTAAGAGGTCACAGTAAGCGTTGTTTTGTTTCTTTGGTAGGAGGTCATAAATAAAAGGGATATTTGTGTTTTGATATTCACCATTCTTGGTGTATAGCTGAAAGAATGTTCTGGGACACATTTTGAAGGTTCGGTCCTTCTTACAGATTTGGCATTGGCTAAGTTTCTTTAAGTTGCTTACTGTAGAGAATATTAAGGATTCATTTCTCATTATTTAGGTTAGTTAGGTGGTCATGTAGCAAGAGAGGTTCCTCATCATGTGTCATTGTTAAATTTTCAGGTATGTGTATATCTTGGTATCTTTTATGGGCAGGTGGGGTATCACTGGTGGCTTTTTTAGTTCTTGTAAATCAAAGTTTAAAATTGGGTATAGTTGTTAGTTGGCATCTTATGTGTTTGAGGACTTTAGGTAGTGTATTCCACAAGGATTTTGCTTGTAGGTTCTTGGGAGCTAGTGCTTACCTCCCTTATGTCCTGCAATATCTCTTTACTTCCATTACTGCACATTTGTTTGTGCTCACTTACATGAATTACAACTTATTCTTTTGTAGTTGCCCTCACATAGTGTGCATTAAAATAATATTTAGTACATTTCCAGTTTATATTTTCTGATAATGTACTTCCTTGGCTGTAGGTGTGGCCCATTTAATTTAGTAACTGCTTTTCTTTCTGTGAAGTAAAAGATTTAGAGGTCTCCGTCATTGTATCTGAAAGTAGTGTAATAGTATAAATATATATTATATTTTAACTTTTGTAATGTTGTAACTAATATATAAAATATGCAACTACTTCTACTCTTACACGTATGTTCTGTTTCCATATTTCACACAGTTTTGTGGTTTTTCCGTTGGGGGTGTTCTAATGTGGAGCAAGTGCTTTCTTTTCCCCTGGATAAAAAAACATAGGCTTTATTTTAAATGTTAATTTGTTGGTGTTATGTAGAGGTTGATGTTGTTAGGTTTTTTTAATCGCTATTTTTTAATTTATTTGTTTTTACTTCCTTATAACATTTTGCTGGTTTGTGATAATTGTGTTTTTTCTTGAAGTTTATTGGTTTTTAATTCATAGATATTTCATTTGAGAAAGTCTTTGTAAAGAAGTAGAAGTTGGAGAATGTGTTAATATTTATTTCCTATTTTACATTTTTAAGTTTAATTACAATTACGTTTTAGTTTGAATGTAAGTTTTACTAACTTGGTTAGTGTTAGACCAGGCATCCTTTCAATGGTCTTGCCTCAGACTTTTTGCCTTTACCTCCTGTTTTGTTGCTGTATCTTTTTGTTGGCCTTAGGACTCTGAGCACTTTACCACCGCTAACCAGTACTAACGTGTATGTGCTTCCCCCATAAAAACATGGTCAGATTGGTGAATACACAATTGGCATATTTAATTTACATGTACGTCCCTTGTAAAGTGGTATGCCATATACTAGGGCCTTTAAATGAAATGCTACTAGTAGGACTGCAGCACTAGTTGGCCCACCCACATTAGTAGCCCTGAACACATGTCTCAGGCCTGTCACTGCAAAGCCTGTGTGCATTCTCACTGCCACCCCAGCTTGGCACCTAAAACCTCTTGCCAAGCCTTAACGTCCCCTTTTTTTACATATAAGTCACCCCTAAAGAAGGTCCTAGGTAGCCCATGAGTACGGCAGGGTGCCATGTAAGTGAAAAGCAGAACATGCACTTTTGAGTTTTTCATGTCCTGGTGATGAAAACTCCCAAAGTCATTTTTCATTACTGTGAGGCCTGGCACTCTCATAGGCCATCACTGGGAATTGCTTTTAGTTCTCCTAAACTGTGATTTGTGATCTGAGCGGGGTAGCTGCATCATGTTTAGTACCATTGGAATGGTAATAATAAATCCTCTTTACTGGTGAAGTCAAATTTATTATTACAATTTTAGAAAGACCACTTTTAGAAAGTGGGCATTTCTCTGCATTCACTGTCCTGTGTGCCCATGTACTATCTCCAATACACATCTGCCCTGAGTTGGGTGACAGGTACACTTGTGCATTTCCTCCAGACAGTCACAACACAGCATAATAAACTGCATCTGCATTCATCTACATACTGAGGGATCTTCCTGGTAAGGAGGTTGGTAAGGGCTCACACTTATACTTCAAAGGGTAGCGACCAGAGTCCATACAAAGGGGCCAATTATCCCCCAGCGATAGTCTAGAGCTCAGGCTGAGCTGAAAGGGGGACCTGTGCACTTCACAGAAAATGTTTGTAGTCATCCCCCACATCAAAGACATTTCTCGTTTAAGTACTGGGTCCCTGACCCACTCAGGGTCGTACCTTTCTAGACTCAAGGAAACTCTGATGTAGTAAAGACTTCTGTGTGCCAGGGTCGCACCTCTGCTAGAATGGACTGTTCCTAGGAGCTGATGTTCTGCCCTGTTGTTTTGCCCTGCTTCCTGCTGATCCCCGCCTTCCACCCGAGAACTAATCATTTCTCCAGAGTGTCTCTAATGGCTTGCTGACTTGCCTCTGGTTTAACTGAGGGACTCCGGGACATCAAAGACCCTGTCACTCCTACAGGACATCACTGGGGCATAAACATCAATGAGATGCTGAGTGAAGTGCCCTCGGGTGGTGCCTGCTTCTAAGAGCTCGGAGCCCCCCACCCATGTTGCAGAGATCAGGAGAGAGAGTGTCACAGAACAAAGAAACAGACACAGCTCTTTTCAAGTCTACTTGAGAGGTTTCCCCCAAAAATGTACATGGTCTAACACAATCAAATACTGCCAGTTAAAAACATCTGCCAATACATTGGTGACTAAATAGATTGTTTTTAGTGCACCAACAAGGACATGTGAATGCTTGCGAGAGTCACTTATAGTACCAAGCCAGAGACACTCATCTACTGGAAACATTGAGCTATACTTAAAAAGCTTCACAAGCAAGAACAAGGACAGAAGAATGACAGTGGCTCTTATTGCTGGTGCCCTGTAGTATAATGTCCACAGATCTGGCCACTTACACTAGACCATACAAACACCAGACAAGCAACAGCAGCCATGTTCTACAGGCTAGGATGCAGCCACCAGCACCAGGAAGAAGGCATACCACCTTCTCTATTTGTATCCTGGGCAAATTATGTTTTTGGTTAGAATCACAGTTTTTATGGGAGTGCCTTCTCAATTTGTATGTTGTATACATGGACATTTGTGAAAAAGAGCTCCCTGAGGCAGAGTCAAAAACGTGTGCACAAAGGTATCTATAAAAACAAAGTAGAGCCTTTCAAAAGCTTGTCTGCATTGGTGCAGTTTTTCGTTGCATTTGTGCATTTAGTTGCCTTTAAGAGTAAAGAGGAGGGCAAGAAAGATGAAAGAGGAGATTGGGCAGGCATAGAGAGGATAAGAGAGACAAAGAGCAGGTAAATAGAAAGAAGAGAAAGAAGAAAAGATAGTGAGAAAGTAAAAGAAGAATAAATAATGTGCAAATGAAGCAGTGAAGATGAACTGATACACAGGATATGAATTGAGAGAAGAAAGTGTTGGGAGCAAGAAAATGAGGTAGAGAGAAAGAAGAGGGAGGAGGAAATTAAGAAGACAAATAAGAATGGGAAAAGTGTGAGAATAAGAAAAAGGAGTGGAAGAAATGAGGGATGTGATTAGAAGACAGAGATGCTATGGTTAAGTAATGAATGAAAGAAACCCCAAGGCTGGATGGAAGATCAGAAAAAAGGAGGAATATACCAAAAGGTAGATGAAGCAAATATCAGTATATGATATAAATGTGTTATAAATGCCACCTTTTCCCACGGCCTCTTTTGAGGGGACCCCCGACCCTTTTCCCCAAATCTCTCTTGAGTGGTGAAATGTCAACATTTTCCATGGATGCTTTTGATTGCCAGTCTGCCCTTGGAAAAAAAAACGAAATTAAAGAGGCCAACAGGTAACAAGCAGGAAACAAACAGGTGGTAGACAAGTCAGAAAGGTAGACCGCTGACCCTGAGAAATAGAAAGACTATTCATCAAGTAAAAGCAAATAGTGAATTACAGACTAACTACCTGCCTGTTTCGCAAGGAGACTGAATTGACTTGTGATCTATACAACAAAAGCTAGTTCATCTTGATTGGCGTATTCAATATGGCGAAATGAACTTCTATGTGCCAAACATAATTGCACTACTAATAATTCACAGAGCAGAAGAGAAAAGAATGAACTGTATATTTTAAGACAGCAACTAACAGTGGTGGCTGCCACTGAACAGCGGTGGTGGGGATTAAAAAAATGTTTAACAAACACCTGCTTTGTCTGTCGGGAGATGGGTTTGCCTTCTCCATTCTTGTCCTTGTCGGGAAGCACACAGGCTCCCAGACTCCCCTCAGCCAAACTCAAAGCTGCTATCACCAGCATGACAGCAGCATCGTGATTGGTGTGAGCAGCCTACTTCAGCGCTCACAGAGGGAGTGAAGGCCTGTGCACTTTCTCCTCCCAGCTGTGCAATACAGCCGGGAGGAGAAATGCAAAGTGCGCATGTTTGTTTGGCCGGCCCAAAACAGAGGAGTCGCCGCTGGTGAATGCCCATTTAAAGTTCTCTTAGAGGCTTATGGAAAAGTAAACACCAAAACCTGAGACGAATTTCCTTTTGGAACCAATCCCAGACGAGGGAACACTGATTAACCAATAAGACTCATCACCGCCTTTACCACCCAATCCAGACAAATCCGTTCCTTTCTTCTGAGACACTCTAAAACACTTAAAGCTGAAAATATTAGCAGGAGAGATCTGAACCCATACAGTTCCATCACATTTCATAGCTCTTAAATACGTATTAGTCTATAGACACTTACCAGTCAAAAATTATTGTTCCTCACACTGAAAGGGGGATTTCAAATATGGGAGCTGTAAGGCTTACTCGTCTAGTAGAAATTCATTAAAATATTAACTTCCATGGGGGGAGAGAAAAACTACTAATAATTATGTAACTTGTTTTTCTGATTACTGTATTTATGTATTAGGATGTCTGCAAATTATGGTACGTTGGTCCTACCACTTTTCCTGTATGTAAAATAATTATTGAACAGTTGAGAGCTATGAAAAATATCTTATTTGATGCAAAACATTTTCAAGGTAAACACAAAAGAAACATTGAACTAGAGACATTTTTTTAATTTCAATACCAATACCAAGACACCACAAGGATTAAACGGCCACACATATTGGCTGAACGAAAACTCTCTACTTGCATTACTGCAACATTTTTGCCTCTATTGTGAATGGAAAAAGGTTGCTGCCATTGTAATTAAATACGATGACTTGCTTTGAATTACCTGTCTCAATGGGATTTCTTATACTGATAAATATACCACTTATGACACACCTCTTATATTCTGTTTCCCTTTCATGGGGACTGTTTGAACTTTATTGAAATCTCACTGCTCTATGCAAACTCATGTTATGGATTATGATTGATTCAGTGCATATTATATATGATCCTTTTAAGCTGATAGCTAATAGAACAAATTTGTCCCCCTACAGAAAATGCCCTCACAAGCCACTGCTGACAAATTGTCGTTTATTTCTGATGGTCTTGTTGATTGTATATCTGTCATATGTATCGACTTGCAATTCCTTTGCGATCACTCTACAGACATTAGATAGCTTGTATTGTATGTTTTACTTCTATATTTTATGTTTGCTCTATATCATGCATTCTCATTTTGGATCATTTTATGTACCACGTTATTCTAACCATACGGCCTCACATATATATGGTTAATATATAAGGGAAAAAACACCCCCTGCTGTACATTAAAAGGATATTGCAAGTTACAGAAGAGTACCATACCCATATAGAAAAACAAGGCCAAAGGCCGAGTTCTTTTATACGGTTATGGAACTTCGAGGAGACTTCTAATACTCTTATCATGTACTCCGGGGTAGTACTTTATCCCATTTCATACACAGCCACTTCATCACCTTTCCAACAAACCCCATGGTGCTTAGTTCTTTCATATGAAAGAGCAAGCATGTTTGCAAGCATGAAGAATAAAAACCAAACCTCCAGTGCAAAATTGAAGACTTCAAAAACCTGCTAGATATTTGTTGCAAATAGATATTGGAAACAGATCATTGCAAGCTAGTTTTTTTTAAAGAAAATCTGCAGCGCAGCTCAGAATGTGCAGAAAGATGTAGAAAGATTCTAGCTTCTTTCTAAGGAGTGCAAAAAATGAACATATTCTCTCTGCTTTTCATTGTAAGCTATTGAAATAGAGCAGAAGAAAGAAAAGCAACATTCTGATTGTTGCTTCAGACTGCTTCTTTAATTATGCTCCATGACCTGGTCTGCCTTTCACCTTGGCTGCTATCTCTGAAAGCAGGCATTGTGATGCCAGAATTCGACTGTAATACTCTTATAATAGTCGAGTTCTGGCATCTTTTCTTTATAAGCTGCAATTTGGTGTATCACGAGTCACCAATTATAAAGAAATTAGTGACAGACTTTTATACAGGGATTACAGAATCGCTTATATTATAATTGCATTATTTACAAGTTATCTGTAAAACAACTATGAATGTTTATGCTCACTGAGGTAACACTTTTGTTTTCTCCACCTTTTGTATATCATATTGAATACACCCTATTTTAGTTACTACTTTCTTCTAACATTTATCATTTAAGATTGTCAACATGCTTGGTACTTCCATATTTTTATTTACATCTTAAACATATTGGGTAGCGAGATTGGTCCTTTTTTTAAATTCTAGTCTATAAACATTTTGATTGGGGGATTAACAGTTATTGTTGATTCATTGTTATGACAAAATACTGGAATTGTTACTTAATGTCACATTATAATTGGTAAAACATTGTATAATTGAGAAGTCAAGCAGGTTACTACTTTCATGATGGTTTGTTAACTAATTTGTAAGATGATGGGAATCTCGTTACCTGGAAAAAGGCTTGAATGGAACTGTAATACACAAATCAGCCACAATAAAAACAAGCATTTTCAATGCAAAGTGTCTCGCATTTGCTTGAGTTATAGCTATTAGCGTTGTAAAGAAAAATAAAATGCACTGCGATCGCACTATGTAATATGCAGGGCGATCGTGCTGCGTGGAAAATAAACAGATGAAGTAGTCCGGACCCCAGGCTAAAAACATTGAGCCTCGTATGTTTTTAGTAGTTTACCGGTGCTGTGTAGGTGGACTAAACATCAGAAAAGGCATGACGCATGCATGCCTTTCACAAATGAAAGCAAGCAGATTTTGAAAGGCAAGCCCACGAACTACTGTAAGTGACTGACGTGACATTGGCGTGGTTTGAAGCCCAGAGAGAGATTACAGAATGGACGAGCGCCTTGCGATCACCCATAAAAAGGGTGGGTTTCACCTCTCCAGAATGCTGCATTCTCATTTTGGTGATCATGATTAAATCACAAGGACACTTGATTGGGAGCAATGGAATACCAAGCTCCTGCACGAGATACTCCAGTGACAGCAATGTATCCGGTGACAGCACTGACAGAGCAGATGGAAGTGATCACGGTTGCCATTTCTAGGCCACAAACAAATATTTAAAATAAATTTACAGTTATTTTTTTATATTAGCCGTTTTTAAATATTTGTTAAAGAATTGCAAACTTTAATAGTGTTTCCTATACTTTCCCATTGAGAGATCTCTGACAAAATGGCAGAGATCCCCACCTGCATGTGCAAAATGACTAGTGCTATTTACACTAAAAAATCCTATTGTAGTAGGCTTCACTCCCGATTTGAGTGGAGAATCATGTACATCGATGCATACGTGTAAATCCACACTTCTAAATGGTGAACAGCAAGAAATTAAGATTACCACCTAGGTATAGTAATAGGAATACACATGTATTTTACCTTTGCTAATATGGCACCTAGGCCAGGTTTTCCATGATAGATAGGGACTTTCAAATACCAGCATGCATAGTGAAGTAAAAAGGCAGGACGGACTCAAATGTCAATCAAGACGTGAGGCCACTGACCAGAAATGTTTAAATATTTTATGTTGTCCCAACTGCAAAATGGCAATGCCAGCGCACATCTCTACAACTCATCTTTCAAATTACCACAATAGTTTGAGAGGTATAGTTTATAACATAACCCACATTCTGTGTTTAGTTGAAATGCTTCCCTGCTGGCTGTTTTCTCATGTCGTTTTAGTTGTTTTGTCGCTTTCGCCTCTACGAAACCACGGTGTTCAACAATTAGAGTCCCAAGCATTCAGTTATTCGAGGAAAATGAGAAACATTGGGTGCAGGAGTGTTTATATAACCATTCAGTTACATCACTTACTTAATCATATACGTAAACATTATGAAATACAGGTGTGAAAATTCAACAAAGATGCAAAGTATTATATGACATTTCACAAATGAAGAAGACTTCTGCTTGCCCTTAATCTCCTTACGGTTCATATTAGAACGATGTGTTGGCTATTGCCTAAAACGGTATCTAATAAGGTATGTGATAGGATACTTTTTAGAAAATTGCAATATTAAGTTGTTATTTTTTTCTAGTTTAATGTGGCTTTTTAACCCTGCTCTAATGTGCTTTGGCCTGTGCTTTTTCCCGTCAGAATCAGTTATTGGACTTATGGTTGTAAACAGGTCGATTAAAAAACAGTTAAAGAAAGGTTCCATGAGGAGTGGACCCCGTCACAGCGGCAAAGAGGACACACAACATGGCAATTTAGATTCCTAGGAAGTAATCAAATTAGAAGACAAATGAATATTTTGAGTGTGAGCCTCGTTCCCCGAAACAATTGGGTTGTTTTCAGCCAAGATGGTAGGAAGAATGAAATTAGAAAAGTCGGCTAAGATATGCCTGTTTCTTTTTAGACTTGATGTGATTCAATTCTGAATGTTACGATTTTACTCCTCGGGTACAATGAGTCTTGTTTTCAATGTAAAGCCACACTGTCAATTACGTGGTAGAGAATATGCATATTTTAACGGAACGTGGCCTAATCATTGGGATGTTTATTGCTATACCATTTTAGGACTAACTATTATTTTCTAATTACTGCTTAATGGAGATTTCGAAAAAAATGATTTTCACTTCCTAATATCATGGTGGGATTTCATGATAATAAGGACTTAGGGGGCATTTACCAAAGACATTGACCATTATGTTTAATACAATTCCTCTAGCAGTACCTAACATACTCATACATTTAATTCATAGATGTACAGGCGTTGATATACTCCTACACCAGTCCCATTTCTTGAAATGGTAAATGGGGAATATATACTATTAAATAAATTAGTGGGAGTAAGGGAAAATAAAGATGGTCCAGGGAGAGACATGCTAATTAAAAAAAAAGTAAACCCAGAAATTATTACGAACATTTTAATTCACAAAATCCACAACATACTGCAGTAGAATTAACGAGAAAACTGGTGTAAATGTACCTTATAATGAACCAAGGATCACACAAAGACAAGCACTGGCACTGAATCCCACTCCCACAGAAATGAATGAATGCAGGGACTATCACTATCACTAACTGCAGAAAGAAATACAGTTTAAATACATTACATTTTAATTACATTTATTTTGAAATGATTTCAAGGTAATAATATATTTAAATGAAATAATGTTAAAAAATCTTTAATTTTACCCATTAAGTTAGATTTTTATTTACTTTAAATGAGGACAGATTGCAATTAAGAAACAAAATATGAGTATAAAACATAGCTTGCAACCAAGCTTGAGCACATTAAATACACCTGGTATAGTAATGGTCTGGGAGGAGGGAGGTAAGATTGTAATTAATATAAAATATTTGAAAAATATTTTACAAATAAAACATTAATTTAAAATATCATTTTATACAATGTAATTTTTTGAGCTAGAGTGTTGTGTCTTCTTAATGTGAAATTCCAAGGGGAAGCGGGATTTAGAAATATGTTCTTATATTTTTTTTAATAAATTGCTAAATATTGTGCTTTTTATATGTTTTCCTAAAATGACTTAATATTCCCTATTAGGGTCTACACAAATGTATCTGCCCCAGTGGCAGGTATCTACACAAACAGCCATAAATTTGATTGTAGGAGTCTCCACCGTCTCTTTCAAGAAGATCACCATTGTGAACACTGAGAGGATAAAATTATACTATCTGGAAAAGGTCCTTAAGTAATGATGTAAAACATTATGGGACTTGCCACTTTATTCAGTTTTTTATATTCCTGTTAGTAGTGTGTCATGGTCCACCATATCAAAGACTACAGACAAATCAAGAAGTAACTGAACTGCTCCTTGGTCAAAAATAGACCTGAGTTCCTCAAAGACAAGCCAGGACAGTTTTTATGCCTCGATCTGCTATAAAACATAACTGCAAAGAGCTTAGAAGTTATTTTACTTTTAAGTAAGCAGTAGGTTGTTTGGTCACAATATTTAGATTGTGTTTGATAAAAAGAGACAGCAGCATAATTAGCAAATAAATGCTACATTGCTGCAGTCAAAATTATTCTGTATTAGTAAGGCTTTTACAATTCCCTTTTTCCATTTCTCTGGTACCATTCTAATTTCTATTGACAGTTTTCTCATTTCCCATATTGTAGATGTTACCACAGTGTGCCAAGATTGTAAGACCATGGGAGGATAAGGATCATCTTGGGAACCAGGTTTGGTTTTAAGAAGCAAACATTCTCACAGAATTGTGAGTCAGCAGGGATTTGTGAAGAGAGGTAGTAAGGCAAGTAACATAGTGAAGAAATCCAAAAAGATCAGTAGAGGTATTAGAAGAGGCCTACATAGCTTCACTAGGATAGTAAGTCTTAGTTTGAGTTGTTTGTGGATTTGAAGATTATTCTCCAGAGCCTAAAAGCAATTTGTCCTTTGTTAGAATGGTAAGGCTTTGAGGTAAATAACATAAATTTGAATATCATTATTATAATATCTGACAATGGGGGGAAACTGCCTAAACTACGCGGGCACAGCCCCGCGTGAAGGCCGCCAGCTGAATAATGCTTGCCTGAACAACGCATATGTCCTAACTTCGCATTTGCATGGTTAAGGCGGGCTGCATATACCTGGTTCAGGCAGTAGTCTAGCTGTGCGAATGAGCAGGCAAGCAGGAAGGAGGAGGAAGGCGGATCAGTCGAGGTAAGTGGGGCTGGGGTATTTTGTTTTAATTTTAGGAGTGGAAGTGGGAAATGTAGTGCTCAGGTCTGGGGGGCATGGGGTAAATTAAAGGGCAGGGGGGCCTTGAGCATTGGGGTAGTTAGGTGGATGTCAGGGCCTGGGGGGTCGGGTAGATTGAAGAGCAGGGGGGCCGGAGGGAGGTTTATAGGGGTGCATGGGTGGATTTAGGGCTAAGGAGTGGGGGAGAATGGGCAGACAAGCAGGAAGGAGTAGGAAGAAAGATCAGTCGAGGTAAGTGGGGCTGGATGTGTAGTTATGGGTGTTTTATTTTTATTTTAGGGGTGCCTTGGGGGGTTTAGGGCTTGGGGCTCGGGGGGGGGGGAGTTTTGGATAGATTTAAGGGTAGGCAGGCCGGGGGTGGGTCAGAGTAGTTTGGTGGATTTAGGCCTCAGTGTAGGGAAGGGTGGTCAGGGTAGTTTGGGGTGGGGAGGTTTTTAGGTGTGCAATGGGGTGTTTTAGGGCTCGGGTGGGGGGGTAGGGTAGTTTATGAAATTTACAACTCAGTGCCGGGGGTTCAGAGTAGATTATGGGGTGGAGAGGTGGGGGTAATTTTTTGTATTTGGGCCTCAGGGAAGGTGGGGCGGGGTAGTTTTACAGGCAGGGATGGGGTGGATGGCTGTGTGTTTTAGGGCTCAGGTCATGGGGGTGGGTTAGATTTAAGGGTAGTGGGACAGATGGGTCGGGTAGTTTTGTGGATTTAGGCCTTGGGGTAGTTTTAAGAGCAGGGGAGGTCGGGTGGGTTGAGGTAGTTTTTTAGGTTTAGGGCTCAGGTGCGGGTTAGTGGGGTCGTTTTAGTACAGGGGCATGTTAGGGAGTGGGGGAATTTACCACACATATTACTTTACCACATATGCTTTTACAACTAGATTTGTTGTAAAGGCATACGTGGTAAAGCTGTGCATGGTAAAGAAGCGGTTGTGGTTCTGACCGTGTTGTTCAGGCATGCGTTGTTTTCGCATGCGTGGTTGGGTCATACAACCGACCAGGGCAGTGACTGAACACTTATCCTGATTAGCAGTTCATCTATTCTGGTATGATTTAAAATACACTCTTTAGTGAGAATGGCAGAACCAATTACTTTGCTTTTACTAAATGAATTATTTGTTCTCTCATCATCAGTCTTAATGGGCCTGCTTCATTTTTAATATACACATTAATATCACCTAGAATAATAAACCTTTTGCACTGAAGGTATGAAATGCCTATCAAATCTAAAAATTCCATAACAGATTTCGCTCATGGGAAGGCAGCTATAAACAAGTAGAAAATGGATGGCACATTCAGATGAACACATTTGGCTGTTGGGGTCACCATATTATTATCATGCAACAATATCCTAGTAGGTATCATTTAAGAATATTATTAATCTTTTCAAATAATTTATTGTTATACGCATAAAGTTGAAAAGAAAATATATGACTTTAAATGCATGAAAATAATTTTATATGTAGCATACAAATATACAGTGGGTGATTGGTGTATTGAGTGAAAAGAAAGAAGATGGTGAAAATAGCATGAATAATTTTTTTAACATGTGCAGAATAAGGTCAATGTTCAAGATAATTTCTACACAGAGTTTGAGTCAAAGGCAAAGGGCCTGATTTAGAGTTTGGCCGAGGGGTAACTCCATCACAAACATGATGGATATCTTATCCACCGTACTGGGATCCCATTATAGCCTGTGTAGCTCGTAATACATCAGACAGATATCCAACATTTGTAATAGAGTAACCGGTCCACTAAAATCTAAATCAGGCCCAAAGTCTTTTCCAGCCAGGTAGTTGTTGACGGTGTTTCAACCTTTCATAGTTTAGCAAGTCATCCTCAGGACAAAAATGTGATATGACGGAGCACACAAAAAATAAGGTACTGAGAATCCAGTTCAATAAAGTACACATTTAATATGGTTTTGCCAGTCAAATCAATACGTTCGGTCTCAGTAATGGGCAGGTTATTATCCTGTCCATGTGAAGTTGCAATGCACAATCATGAGTATTGTAGAAAAGGATGCAAAAGGTATCCCACTACACTGACCATCTAAATCATTGCATTGCGGACCCGCTGCAAGAGGCTAAGTACTCTGAGAAGGCCTGGCCAAGAACAGAATGACTCTCAAATTGATTACATGCTATATAGTATTGTTATTTAAAGCCTTTCTGAAAGTCAGTCAGCAGATCAGAGGATAGAAAATTCCATTTGATAGGCACCAACTTGGAGAACATTCTGCCCACCATATTTTACTTTACAGAATTTTGAAACAGCCAACAGGTTTGCTGGGGAGGAGTGAAGTACTCTTGGAGGGACTTATCTAGATACTCATTTAGGTACAGACTGTGGGGCCAGATCATGAAGGGCTTTGAACATTAAACAGAAAGTTTTAAACTGAATGCTGTTGGGCTTTTTTGCTTATGCAGGGTCAGCCCAATATTTTGCCTCCAGCCTCCTATTTTTTCTGACCTGTTGCTGGTGGCTTTTGAACTCTGAGCACTTTACCACTGCTAACCAGTGCTAAAGTACATATGCTCTCTGTGTAAGTTGTATGGTTAATTGGTTTATCCATGATTGGCATATTTGATTTACTAGTAAGTCCTTAGGAAAGTGCACTAGAGGTGCCCAGGGCCTGTAAACCAAATGCTACTAGTGGGCTGGCAGCACTGGTTGTGCCTCCCACATTAGTAGCCCTGTAATCATGTCTCAGACCTGCCACTGCTGTGTCTGTCTGTGCAGTTTTTAACTGTAAATTCGACTTTGCAAGTGTACCCACTTGCCAGGCCGAAACCTTCCCTTTTCTTACATGTAAGGCACCCTTAAGGTAGGCCCTAGGTAGCCCCAAGGGCCGGGTGCAGTGTATGGTTAATTTAAAAATACATCTTTTAGTAAAGTTGATTTTAAGATTGTGTGTTTGAAAATGCCACTTTTAGAAAGTGGGCATGTTCTTGCTTAAACAATTTCTGTGACTCTGCCTGTTTGTGGATTCCCTGTCTGCGTCAGTTTGACAGTTGGGCTGGTTGCATCTCTCACCAGACAGTGACACAAAAGTAGCTGGGGTGTAGTCTGCATTTCCTGATGAGCCATCTGTGCTAGGAGGGAGGGGAGGAGTGGTCACTCACACCTGAAAGGGCTGTGCCTGCCCTCACACAATGCAGTCTCCAACCTCCTGGTGTGTGTCTGGGGCCTGGCCTGGGCAAGGCAGGATTTCACAAACAAGAGAGACTTTCCTTTGAAGTATTCCTACTTCAATAGGCAAAATGGGTATAAGAAGAGCACCCAAAACCATAGACTTTAGAACACTCACTTCTGGAAACCAAGAGGAACCTCTGCCTGGAGAAGAGCTGAAGAGCTGAGGAAGAAGAGCTGCCCTGCCTGTGACTGTGCTTTGTGGAATTATTCTACAGTTGCTGCTTCTGCCAGTGCTAGAGGACAAAGACTGGACTTTGTGTTGCCTTCCTTCTTGTGAAGATCTCCAAGGGCTTGATTTAGAGCTTGCCTCCTGTTGTTTGAAGTCTCAGCTCTCTGCCAGCACCTACAGTCTCTGGAGAGACTCCTGCTCTGCCAAGAGGTGACCATTCAGTTCCTGGGACCTTGAAAGGAGAAGCTGGCAGCCCAAGAGTAAGAAATCCACGCACAGAATGCCGTGCAGGGAAAAGATCGATGCGACTCCGATCCGCGGCTGAAAAATTGACGTGCCGCCAGCTTCACAGCTGAAAATCGACGCTTGCCTGCAACGCGACCCGTTGATCGCTGCCCAGGGCTGGAGAAACGATGCATAGCATCGCTGACGGAAGCTGGTGCGATCGCCACCCGCGCTGAGTGGTTTTTCGAATCATCGTGCGGCTGGATTTCCGACGCAAGCACCGCAGGGCACATAAAAACAACACATGGCCTGAGTGGACCTGAGAGTGCTGACCGGATCGACACATCGCTCTCCTTGCGGAGAGAAGAAACGACTCACGCCGACCTGATTAAAGGAGGAACGACGCAAGGTCTCGCTTGTGAGTGAAATCGACGCATAGCAAGCCCTTTTTGATGCACAGTTCCCGTGCGGGGTTATTTTTGACGCACTCAAGGTACATTTTCAAACTAACAGTGATACATCACATTTGGAAAGGCCAACATAAATGAGCCTTGCTCCAGTCACTGCTACCAAAGTGAAGCCCCTCAGAAAAGGTATGAATGCAGTTTCATTGTGGACCTGAGAATATTTTGGAGACCACACCAGTGATTTGTAGTTTCAAAAAAGGCAGTAATCCACTAAAACTCCCAAACTTTTAACCACTGCCGTAGGTTAAGTGAGAATCCCCATTTCTATAGGTCAGTAATACTTGGACCTGGTGGTGGAATTTTCATTTATCATTATCATTTATATTTTCTTTGCATTTAATTTCAAATAATTTTTCCCATCCACCTGCTAATGAAAAGCATTATGACCTGCAATTTTACTTAGAGTGCATGTTATTATCTAGGCGTAATAGAGTCTGTGAGACATCAATCTAGTTAAAAATTCAGCATCCAAGATTAGTCAACTCTTTTATTAAAGGTTGAATATACATGTAAAACGGATGAGATGATAGGGCTGATCCTGGTGGCAACCCACATTCAACTCTAATGACTTCAACTCGAAACATGGGCAGCCACCTGTGTCCTATTCTTCAAGAATAAAGTAAGCCATTTGTTTGCTGTCTCTGAAATACCTAGAACCTGAGCATGTAAGAATTTTTAATCTACTGTGTCAAATGCTGCAGATAGGTCGAGTGAAATGAAGAGCGAAAACAGGGTTAGAGTACCCCAGAGCATTGAAGCAGCTTATCTGTTACCAATAAGTCAATTTGGGATGTATCCTCATAAACTAAACAGTCACAACAGCCACCTATCAAATACATGTTCATAAAGGAGTCACAGTACCACTGTCCCCACGAGCTTCTCCATTTATACAATGGGAAGCTGGCCACAATGTCAGCAATTTACCTTTTTCTTTGGTGGAAGCTGGGGGGTTTCTGGAAATTGTGGAGAATCTTTGTGCAAACTGGAAGGTTCAAGTCTGACTTATTTTTCCACTGTTGCTGTGATAGCGTTGCACCATTTGTACAATTAAGTGCTGCAATTGGGTAGAGCAGCAATGGAGAGCCCTGTTGAGCCCATCTACCTCACACAAATATGTGGATCATTTGTCAAGCAACAGACACTGCTCACTGGGTCTTCTCCAAGGGGCTCAAAGAAAAGCTAGCCACTTGTCTCACCATTGAGGATGCTTTTCAAGGCATTCAGGGGCATGCAAGGTTGTAATATTGTTCATGGAAAAATCACATCCAGTTTCCAACATCTTGGAAGAATTTACGGCCACAGTTTACCAATAATTTAAATCCATAGGTCTCAGCAAGGATGGATGGAGGATTCTTCAGAGAGCTATGTTTAGTGCATTGCATCAACTTAGTTGTGCAGGAAGCCCTCCAAAAAGATGCAGTAGTCAACAGCATCTGGTTACCTGACACCAGATGTGCACTCAATCTAACCAACAGTAAGGAAACCATTGGACATTGAAGGGGTCAGATTTACTATTTATCCTCCAATGCAAGCAATAATAGAGGCAGCGCTTGATTTTGGAGAGGTCATCTTTACTATTCCTAATTCAACTTAAGCAACAGTAGGGAAAGTGTTTCACCTTGGAGGGGTCTGATCTAGTATTACCACTCAAATGTAAGCAACAGTAGGGAACAGTTTGAACTTTGGAGGGGTTAAACTTACCTTCTACACTACAATCTAAGCAACATTAGGGGAAGTGTTGATCTTTGTGGGGTCAGATTTACTATTACCACTCCATCCTAAGCAACACTAGGGAAAACATTGGAACATGGGGTGGGGATCAGGTTTACAATTCTCACTCCAACCTAAACAACAATAGGGAATGCATTGGACATTGAAGGGTTTGTATTTAATATTTCAACTCCAAACTAAGCAACAGTAGTGAAAGTATTGGAAAGAAATATAATTAGTATTATTAAATATGCTAAAAAAATCGCAATCATGAAAGTGAACTTAGAAAGTCAAATGAAATATTCATACATATAAACATATACATAAGTGTCCATGAACAACCAAATACTCTTAAATTTACTTCAACAAATAATTTTAAATAACTTAAACTAATAAAAAATGCCACTTTAACAATGATTTACCAATTAAAACATTAAAAAGTACACTGCAAACACTTCCCACCCTACTCCCCTATAACGTGACAACCCATAAAAAGTGAAACAATACTCAACAAAGTAAATAAGTCACAACAAAATAAATTCAATGCAAGTTTAAAAAAAAAGACAATATCAATGGAATAAAATATTTAATCAATAAAGCAATTGACATAAAGAATAACATAAATTTCTATCTAAAACAACACATTTGCAATTTACAAAAAAACATTAAGTTGTTAATCAGTTTAAAATTGTTATAACTATTCTAATTAACCAATTGACAAAATATATACAAATGGTAATCAATGAAGTACTTTGCATGATATTTAATTTAAACAATTAAATGTGACACATTCTAAAAAATGTATCAATAATTAATCAAATGTTTTCTGACTCTACTCCCCTACGAGCCACAGAACTTGCTAATAGTGAAAATAATTGTCACAAAATGAAAATCAAATCTTTAAAAATAATTCCAGAACAATAAAAACAACTACTAAAACAATTACAGCTAATGCATTATAAAATACTAATAATTTAAAACACACATCATAAAACATTTAAAAACAATACCAAATCGATAGTAGGTATAACTACACTTAAAAAAATTAAACATTGAAAATCACAATATCCTTACCTGCAATATTATGCAGTACAATATTCTTATCATCACAATATATTTTGATACTACTTGTGTCAGGGAATATTTTTGACACAATATTAAAGTTGTGCATCATTTGAACACATTAGTATTAAAATGCATGATAATATAGGTTTTGTGTTTTGGCTGTGTAAAGTAGTTAATCAAATGAAATATAGCTAAAGTGAAAATGTAGGGCGTGAATTCCTTATAGTGTGTTAGTGACATTGATAGCATAGTGGCATACCTGTGTGTGGTATAGGGTTGCGTTTTTAGATAGGTCCCGTCTCTTTCTTTGTCTCATAAGAAAGTATTTCTGCCTCAGCTGTAGCAACATTATTTTGACTTGTGACTTCATGAGGGAAGAAGGAAGAGTTAAGTGAAACAAATATAAATAGTATCATATTTAAAGAGTGTGTCTGTTAGAAACGGAGTATGGGTATGTGTGTGAAGTTTGTATATCACTGTAGGTTTGTGGAGTTGCGTGAGTGGTTGTGGGACAACATTTAAGGATAGAGAGGGGGGTTCATACTTTTTGGAAAAAAATGTGTTGATTGAGCAGATACATCCAATTTTGCCCCATGGCATGCCAATTTACATATAACAAAACCAAGAGGCCATAACGCATGATACAAACGCGACTAGCATAAGCATTACAAAAGCAGTTCTTCATGATATACTTAGCAGCAAAGAGCCATTAAGTGACAAAGTGCAAAAAATGCTATGTCATTATTATTATTATTATTATATAAATTTCATTCGAGCTTAGCATCAGTTTGCCAATGCTTCACCTTATAAACAGCAACTGCAAGCCTCGAAGTCACAAGGTAGAGATAAAAACATCTGGATTAAACCCTCCAAAAATAGAGGGAGGACCCAAATCATGATACAATGTCTCGACGACATTCCTGGCGTAGCCATTTGTTATATCTGAAACATGGCAATGCTCGGATCATGTTGCCCTCGTAAAGACCTACAATGCATATTATGCAGAAATTAGCAGCAATTAAATATCATGGAAAATAGTGCAAAAGTGCTAAATTAAGTAATTGAAAACGAAAGGACAGGCCTCTGTTTTGACCCTCACAGCAAACAAATGTATACATTTTAGCTGCGTTCTACTGAATCGACACATTCAAAGTGAAAACAGCACAAAAGTGCAAATAAAATCATGCAAGAAAAGACTTAATATTATTCATTTAAAAAGTGCATAAAACAAGTTACGATTACAAACACATAACTTTTTGCCAGTATACTACATAACAGCTTGATTAAGTCCACATCTATATCATAGAGTTCTCAAGAGCTGCAAGCGGCGTCCAAACAGTTACGTCCCCAACCCATAGAGCATATGCCTCCTCAACGGCCTTGGTCCTTTTCCTTTTATCAAGCTTAATATTAATGGTGGGGATATTAGATGACCTCTAATACTGGAGTATCAGGGAAACAGCCACCCTTAAGGCAGCCAATTGGAAATATGTCACATATTTGTTTAGTTTCCGGCTAACAGAAGATGCCCTAAATAAGACTAACATGGCTTCAGATGTAAGCGAAGTTTGCAAACACTAATGACTAGGAACCCTTCCTCCCAAAATTGAAACAATTTAGGACAAATCAAAAAATATGTAGATAATCACCCTTATTGTTCTGCAAACAGTGAAAATACTGATTCAGAGTGGTGGGGGTCATATTGTGCAGCACATACGGGGTACAGTATCCCATCCATCTCGACAGATAAGTCATCCATTTTAAATTGGCTGCCCTGAGGGACTTATGGCCCAGCACAGAGATATGTTCCCAGTCTCCGATCATTAACCTGCAACTGGCTCTATGTAATTTTTTCAAATATTCAGAAATTTAAGTTGAACCAGAGTATTTTCTCAGGGCCCTAAACCAATTGGCAAACCCTGTAAGCTTTTTTTTTGCTAAAAGCTGAATAAGAGGCTGAGTCACCTCACTCATGTCCTGATAATTGACAGTAAAGAGTTTGGCAGTCTTCACAAAACGGAACCAATAGTGATGACAAACTAGCCCCAAGCGCCACTTCAATTCTTCTAAAGTTATCCAACTGTTTCTGACATAAAATCTCCAATTACTCTGAACCCATGGGAGTTCCTAAAATTGAGCACTGACTTGGGAAGATGTAAATGCTAGAATTTGCAGTCCTGCAACCGGAAAAACCTATGACAGTTTGGCACCTGTTGTGCCTTAAAAAAATCTTCAAACTATTTTCAGTTATAACAAGCACACTGTACCTTGTCATTTCTGGAGCTTGGCTGTCTTTAAAAATGCCGGAAGACTGATTTTCAATTCCTGCACCATTCTGACTGATAGAAAATTGTCAAACCTGCTAGGGTCGTTGCCTCTGTGAACTGTGATATCTAGTAGCATTGCCTGAGAATGGGTGTAAAGCTGAGGTAATGGTGCCCGCCCTGGTTTTTGGTCAGCTGAAGACTTGAATATTTAACCCTTGAGGCTTTACTATTCCGCTCAAATTTGTTGATGAAGGAATCTAATTCCTTGAAAAGGCTTTCTTTAGTTTAATGGGAGATTAGAAGAAAGAAAGAAAGATAAGATAGACATCTTCATTAGAGAAACCCCGTCAATCAATGGGAGAGGGAGAAGGGCCCATCTTGCTAATAAAACACATACCATTCCAAGCATCATTTTGTAGTTCAACTGAATTAATTTTGAATACTTATTTGTTACAAATACCCCTAAAAAGCGAAGTTGGTGTGCAGAATTATACTGAGGTTGAAGTCTAAAGCAATATCGCAGGGGGGCATTAAGCATAAGTGACTCTGTTTTGCCTTAGTTTTGCCTCCCCTATACTCATATACTCTTGAATTTGGTTTGTGGCTTCTTCAATATTAGACCTCATCCTTTAGATAAAGAAACATGTTGTCAAAAAGTCTGGTTTATGCATCCCTCCTAATGGATGGGTGATGGCTTCTGTGCTACAAATTCTAACTGCCAGATGTTCAATAAAGAGAGTAAAAAGTATACATGAGATTGGGCATCCCTGGCGAGTGCCTCAATTAATTTTAACCAAGCCTCCTATTTTTGGATTGGTAATGATTCATGCCTCTGCTTCCTGATATAGATTCTGTAGCTTTTTAGTGATGGGATCTGGAAACCAAATTTTGCCCAAGAAGAAGAACAAGGCATTCCAATTAACCAGATCAAATGCCTACTCTATATCTAGCATCACAATTGCTGCTCCCTCTTGACGACTAGAAAAATAGTGTAAGCTTGGACCAAAAAAATTGTGTTTGCAGCCAGCAACCTGTTAGCCAAGAAACCATTCTGATCCTTAGGAACCAGAGACTGGCCTTGAAGGATAACATGTGAAGCCCATACCTTGGCGAAAACAAATATATTCTGCATTAAGGAGACTAACTGGAAAATATAAATTAACATTCACAGGGTGTTTATTGTTTTTAAGACAGCTAAGTAATACCAATACCTTGAGAGTGGATGGTGCATCCCCACTTTCCCTAATCAAATTAAATAAATCGGTCAATAAAGAGAGTGGTTCTTTTGCAAATACCTTATAGACCTTTGTCACTATCCCATTGCTCCACATCCTTTGGCATTGCACATCTTCTGAAGAGCAGCCGCCACCTCCTGTGTTGAAATACGGTCTAACAAGCTATCTTTTTGGTCATCAGATAGTTGAGGGAGCTGAACTGAACTAAAATATTGCTTGAGACTAGATATGGGGATGGTATGGGCCCTCTCATATAGATTCCTATAATGTTGGAAGAACACTTCCATGATTTCATTATTATCTATCAGAAAAACATGAGTGGCTGGGTTTTAAATTTTAGCAATGCATCGTGTACCCTGCATTATCTAAGAGGACCAGCCAGGAAATCTTCCTATTAGCCAACTGTCCTCGTACTGTTTTTGCTGATACGTCGTAGACTTATTAATCTAGTCTAAAATAAAGAGGTCAATATGAGCTGTTTTTTCAGCTCAGCCTTTGTGTCTGCCCTTACCAGAGCTCGCGAAGCAGATTCAAGTGCCACTCCACTTCTAGCTCCCATATTTTAGCACTGCACATTTTATTCAGGTTTTATTTATACACATTCATGCAGCTTCTAAAGTGACTGAGAAGACTGGGGCCAAATTGCGGTTTATCTCCAACAGTTCCCTAATAACTTACGCATTATTGTCAGCCCAAGTCTCTCCATGCTTAAAACGTTTAGCTCCAGATGGACAGACACAACTGAGTGGCTGAAAAAGGCATTGGCCAAATATCTGTGTTCCTCCCTCTAGTAGTCTGTGTAATTAAAATAAAATGGAGCTGTGATGCTGGCAAGAGACACATGTATACTGCATCATGCCTGGGTGATCGACTCACCAAAGACAGTCAAGATAAAAATTGTGTTTAATTGCGGCAAGAGCCATGGCTGTTTTTAGTTTCAGCTGCTTTTTGGTCCTATTGAAGGTTCTTAACTTCAAATCTTGGAAACAAGGTGAAATCTCACCCAAAAAACAGAGGCCTTCTGCCCCCAGGATGAGATCATGCAGGTTCCTTCAATTGCTCACATCATCTAATATTGGACCATAGTAATTCACAGGGTGAGGTCTTCAACTAGCACCTTTAACCAAATCCACCTCCTGTATGTATCCCTTATCACACTGCTCAATTGCCAATCAATGGACCTAGCTAAATATATTCCCACCACTTGCATGCCCACCCCAGCAGATGCGAAATATGCATGTGCATATTTCTTAGGGATGAATACCTTTGGGCTATTATCTTTATATTCAATAAAAGCTACTGGATTTACAGGAAAAGATTAACGAGATGAAAAACTATATCAGGAGATCAAACCTGCGATTCGTGGGGGTGCCCGAAGGAGCAGAAAATTGAAGAAACACCAGAATATTCTCCAGTTTACGGAATCACTGATCAAAATATGTATTATTGAAAATGTCCATCAGATCCCTCCATTATGAGGCCCATCAGATCCCTACTGAGCGTCCTACTAATTTTAAGTGTCATCATGCCATCATTGCCAATGTTGCAGACTACCATGGAAAGCAGCATATTCTCTCAATAGCTACACAGAAAAGAACATTTACTATGGCTGATAAGGTGCAGATTTGAGTCTTTTCAGACATGTCTGCTGTAGTGTCCGCAGGGATTATTTCAGGGCTGGTGGGTCAATTTATGGCTGCTGGGGCCCAGGCCTCAATAGCCCATCAGTCGGAAAGGAAAGTTTTGTTTAAAGGTTAATTTCACTTGTGCACCACCCTAGAAGTGGAGCAAGGTTTATTGCAAAAAGTGCAATGTTGATATAATCCTGTTTTCTGTTACTACTGTTTTTTTCTTGCTTAATTTTCTGACTTTCTTTATCTTTTGTGCGAGGAGAAGGATAGGGTATTTCTGGAATGTTGCTAGGTGCAGCAACAGGGCACCAAATAAGAGGTAAGAGGTGACAGGGAATATGTTGGGCAATGCTCCCTCTCAGGGTTGGCTGGTTATGTTATATGTAGAATGCACTATGGTTTGGGTTTTTTGAGGGAAGAAGAGGGATCACTGTGGTTGCAATTTTGACGGAAATGAACAGATACACCAGGAAGATTGTAGCTCTAAGTGCATTAAAAAATGGATGAGCATGCCAGTTCAGAACTTTGTATTGATTAGGGTTTCGGTAGAGGCTGTGAGATTTGTTTGGATTCCTAACATGCTCGGTTCAATGGGGGTGGGGGGTAATGTAGGAAACATTAAGGTCCTTTAATGGTGTATAATGTTAGGATAATCTTTAGCAGTGCCAACAGAAACCTGGCACCATTATGAACTGTCCCATCATTTAATATGGAAATATGTTTTTTGCAGGAGGTGGTTTTATACTTGGCTGGTGTTGTTTTTGGGTTGACTGTAGGAGGCAGGCAATGCAGAAGGCAAGGGTGCTTTCTGAAGAGGACAGAATCATCGAAGGAAGTGAGAGGGGAACCCGGATCCAGACGTGCCTCCAGGAATAGCTTTTGCCAAAGGAAGATAATTTGTTTTCATCACCCTTCTATGATCCTGTCATTTCTTCTTATGTCCCCATGGTGCAAGACACCTCTCCCAGTGCATTGACAGAGTGTCTGATCCCCTGTTACAAGGCTTTCTTCTGTGCTTCAAAGATATTGTATGGAAACAATCATGTAGTTGATCACAATTTTAACTACAGGGGGCATCACCTCCTTAGTGAAATTCCTTTCCTCTTGACATTGTGGCCTAAATCCTGTATGCTGGATGTGGTTGCGATTTGCTGTAGAAGCACTGAAGCCAATGAAAAGAGGACAAATTCTAGGATATGGGTTTCATTTATGTGTTTTGATTGGATAGATGTTTGGTGTGTGTGATTAGGGCAGATGTATTTCATATTCCCTTCAATTCAGGAATCTCAAACCAAATGGTGGAGTGCTCCATCTCTGTGGTGGAGGTCTCCCTCTTGGTGAAGTACATGTCCACCAACGAGTAGAATGTAAAATACGATCAGAAAGTTGGATATAGTTGTAGTTTATGGTTGTAAATTGATTCATGGGTGGCTTTACTCCCTCATGAAAAGGGATGGAGACATGTGAGGCTACATCTAGGTATGACTCTCCACTCAGAAATGGTGAATAGCACAAAAAGGAAGAGTTACTTCAAATATATGAGGAGATATAACCGTGAGTAGATTTACACGTGTAAATGTACTTTTGTCTATTCTGGTCCATAGGCGGTGATATCCGCATGGTTATTTACCTTTGTGCATTGGGCCCATGTAGTTCTACGTTTTACATGTACATCTGGCAGTGGCAAGGGTGAGTGGTTTGAAAATGAGGAATATTAACTTCAAAGTTGTAGGAGGAAAAGGAAACTAATGAAAGAACATGGGGAAGGGCATCTAAATAAAACAACACGTGCACAAACCACATGCATACGTATAGTTGCATTTCTGAAAATTTACACCCAATCTATTTTAGTAGTACCACAAACCAAATAGGCTCGACTCTACTACAGCCAGGACTACATCACACATCACCACTCAAAGAAAGAGACAAGGAGCCAGTTACAAAATGAGGGATGGAAGGTGTAACACACTGAGCACAAACATTAACACACAAAACACTAAACAAATATATAAGTTTACACATTGCAAACACCTATATAGAATAACATTGTTCAACATTTAAAAAAATTAAAAATATATATATTAAAATAATTTCACACATTGGAGACAAATCTTAAGTTCACATTGTAAAAATGTTTAAATAATATAAAACTAAGGGACAAGTAATTAATTTAATAAATGGATATATTACTGTAAGCACTGCAAACACCTGCAAAAATCACATTGTAAAAATATTTAAAACAATTAAAAATAACAAAAGATTTCAAAAATGTAAACTTAAATGAACATACTAAGAAAATTACAAACATGAACTTTGTTAATAAATGTGTTTAAGCAGTGGCTCATCACTTATCTAACATTGCTCTACACAAATTCAAAGAAAAATCATAACACTTTAAAGAAGCTGACTGCATGCTAACGGATTAAGAAGCGAAAACAAATTGGTATAAATAACAGGGTTAGAGTAGAGGGAGAGCTAAAGGTTTGTGAAAAAAGAGGAATAAAGCAACAGTGGGAGTAAGGGAGTTGTAAAAATAAAAGGGACTAAAGTGGGGGTGTCTGCGGTTTTGTGATAAAAGAAGTAAAGCAAGTGGGAGATAAAGGCCCATATTTATACTTTTTGATGCAAAACTGCGCCAACGCAGTTTTGCGTCAAAAAAATTAGCGCCGGCTAACGCCATTCCGAAGCGCCATGCGGGCGCCGTATTTATTGAATGACGTTAGCCGGCGTTAGCCGCCGGCGCTGTCTGGTGTGCGTTAAAAAAAACGACGTACACCAGGCAGCGCCGGCGTAGGGGGAAAATGGCGTATGGGCGTCCAGAAATGGTGCAAGTCAGGCTGAGGCAAAAAAATCGCCACAACCCGATTTGCGCCATTTTTTTACGACGCCCATCCCCCATTGAAATGACTCCTGTCTTAGCAAAGACAGGAGTCATGCCCCCTTGCCCAATGGCCATGCCCAGGCCACTTCTGTCCCCTGGGCATGGTCATTGGGCATAGTGGCATGTAGGGGGGCACAAATCAGGCCCCCCTATGCCACAAAAAAAAAAAAAAGACTTACCTGGACTTACCTTAATGTCCCTGGGGTGGGTCCCTCCATCCTTGGGTGTCCTCCTGGGGTGGGCAAGGGTGGCAGGGGGTGTCCCTGGGGGCAGGGGAGGGCACCTCTGGGCTCATTCTGAGCTCACAGGTCCCTTAACGCCTGCCCTGACCCAGGCGCTAAAATCCGGCGCAAATGCAGGTTTTTTAGTCCCGCCCACTCCCGGGCGTCATTTTTGCCCGGGAGTATAAATACGACGCATATGCATCGCAGTCATTTTTTAAGACGGGAACGCCTACCTTGCATATCATTAACGCAAGGAAGGTGTTCACGCAAAAAAATGACGCTAACTCCATGAACTTTGGCGCTAGGCGCGTCTAACGCCAAAGTATAAATATGGAGTTAGTTTTGCGTCGAATTTGCGTCGAAAAAAACGATGCAAATTCGGCGCAAACGGAGTATAAATATGCCCCAAAGTTTTTTTTTTTTAAATAGGACTAAAGTGGGGATGGAAATATGTAGTCTGTTAAAAAAGGGAGCAAAGTGGGAGATGGATTAAGGTGTTTGGAAAAGTGAGTAAAATAGAAAAAAGAATAAACTGTTTGAATAAACAATGTGAGTAAAACTGGAAATGGAGTAAAGAGTGTGTAAATTAAAGCTGGAGAGGTGGTAAAAGGTTTGGAAAGAAGGAATATAACAGGAGTGAGAGCAAGGAGTTTGCAAAAGAATGGAAGTAAAGCAAGAGGGGAAGTAATGAGTTAAATAAAAAAGAGTAAAGAGGGAGTGTGAGTGATTTTTATTTTTATTTTTTATTGGATTTTTTCCTAGAGAATTTACAGTACATACCAGAAAATCAAATAAGCAAATAGTATTGAATGGAGTATGCCAAAAAACAACAACAAACAAGTGCCCTGAAAGGTATAGATGGTCTCTTTGAACCAACTACACAATTCCTGAAATAATCTTAAACAATATAATAGGGTTCTATATGTTAGTTGGTTACAATCCTCCTACGCTGGGAAACTACAGGGAATATAATCACCCATCCTGTGTGGCATAAATTGGAAAATTGGGTTGACCTTTCCCAATCTGCTTTGCAAGTCAGTTTTCAGGAGAATTCCAGATTTTAAAAGCCATCATCCTGGCCTTTCTACCATTACACTGAAACAGATTTGGCATAGTAACATGAAAAATGAACTGCCCTATACTGATGGTAAAGTGGAGGGATTAGCATGTAACCACTTTTTTGCTATAAAATTTCTAGTGGTAACCATAGGCACAAACCATAGGAAGGTAATTACCAAACTTGAGGCTGTCTGAGTGTCTAATCCCATCAAGTTTATCTGTGGGGTCACTTAATTCACCTCACTGTATTAATGGATAGAAACTCCCCAATCTTTGCCCAATATGTAGTCAAAGTGGTAAAGGTAGTGAACGTGTAAATCGTCCACCTCAGTGTTGCCACATCTTGAACAGTCAGGATTGGGGCATCTTCCCCATCTATACAATTTGGCAGGGATGTAGTTCAAATCATAAATTGTTTTAAAGTGTTGAGTTTTTAACCTGCTAGATAAAAAAAATGTTGTGTCCCATTGTTAACGACTCTTGAAAATAGACTGCCCCTCTGTTTTTATTAATTTTACCTGCACATTTAACTGACTGTAAATCAGCATCATCTGCCTCTAATTCAGAAAACTGCTGATATTGTGACCTGACAGGGATTTATCCCTTCATTAGCATTACTGAATGTTTTATGAAAATTTCTACCACATTAATCTAATTTGGATTGACCATATACAAAAAGTGTCTAAACTGAAGATACTTACAAAAATCCTATATCCCCAATATAAACTTATCTTGGAGAACTTTGAAAGAGCATAAGCTACTATCTATGAAGATATCCCCAATATTTTGTATATTGGCTCACCCCCATTTCTTACAATAAATATCATCAAATAGTAATGAGAATTAAGGGGAGTCACATAGGAGAGTATAGCGATTTTACTTGGTAATTTTCATCAGAGAAGCTATTTTCTACCAGACTTTGATAGCCATCACTGCCATCTTATATTTTACTGTTTTATAGTAGCTCTGCTTGGTAAATTTGAAGTAGAAACCCAAATTAAAAATATATATATATATATAATTAATACTGGTTTGGTAATCTACAGTTTTGCATTATAGATAATTGGTGAACTGTTTTAAATGCATATTTTATGTTGTATTTTTGTAAATTGTTGGGAATTTGTTTATAAGAAAAAAGTAAGCTGACTGCTACTTGCACTCATATTCCACATAATTGTGTGCTAAATAAATGGAACACTTAATGCAAAGTATATGATTGTTAAATAGGATAGTTTAAATATTTTGCAATTTGCTTTGCTTTTTTTGCACAAACTAATAATTTTGCTTCACAAACACATTAATGGCTGTTTCTTAGAGGATCGTTTTGCCCAACTCATTACCTCTAATTTTGCTATTTGTGGTTCCTGCCCCAGAGATGCAGTGACTATTGGGACATGCCCCATAGTATGTTCGATTGGGTTTTAGAGACAGGCAGTAGGCATCAAATGGGTAAAGTAGGAAAATGTCAACTTTCTAAAGTGGCATTTTCAGAATTACAATTTAAAAGGTTGTATTTTTAAATTGTGATTCCTGAGACACCAAACCTGGGAGTCCTATCATTTCCCAATTGGAAATTACACATAAAATGTAATAAGGCAATCCCAGTGTTATCCTATAGGAGAGATAGACCTTGTAGTAGTGAAAACAAACTTAAAAGCTTTTCACTACTACGACTTGTAAAACTTAAAAGTACAGGTCCAATGTTTTAAAAACAGTGCACCTTGCCCTTAGGCTGTCTAGGGCCTACCTTAGGGGTGACATATATTTATTAAAAAGGAAGGTTTGGGCCTGTTAAGAGTATTAATCTACCAAGTCGACACAGCAGTTTAAAACTGCACACACAGGCTCTTCAATGGCAGACTTAAGACATGTTGAAAGGCTAAGTGGATGGCACAATAGGTGCTGGATGCCCACTAGTAGCATTTAATTTACAGGCCCTGGGCACAGGTAGTGCATATTACTGGGGACTTATAAGTAAATAAAATATGCCAATTGTGGCTAAGCCAAAGGTACCAGGTTTTAACCAGACAGCACATGCACTTTAGCACTGGTTGGCAGTAGTAAAGTGCCAAGAGCCCTAAAGCCAGGAAAAACAAGCTCAGCAAAACAGGAGGTCTGAAGGCAAAAAAGTTAGGGGAAACCACACAAAGGATGCCAGATCTAACATTGTGAATAAGGACCATTGTGGCCTAAATATCATTTGCAAACCTATTGTCCCATTGGTTGTAGATTGTATTTTATTTGCACATGTAGGGCACTATTATTCTAAACAATATTTAAGACATGATATTTATGTCAAGCAATAGTCTAACAATGATACGCTGACAATGACATTCTGGTACTACGCTGACTATCTTTCCAAGAGTTCTTTTAAATAGAATAACTAATTTGTATTTGTATCTGGGTTGCTATTGGGGTTTGCTGCTTCACTGTCATAGTCTGATTATGCTTCTTCCCTGCTGTCCATCCAAGCAACCTGTCTGTGTTCTCACTCTCCTCATACCACCTTTGCTTTTGGAGTCTGACTGTGGTCATTTCTGCTTAGTAATAGACATATCTAAGCTTTCTGTGCACCATAATCCATATATTTTTGTGCTGACCTCTTTGAGTCCTTGAAATAACTTTTATGCCTGAGAGTTTCCATTTTCTAACTTACCATCATATCTTCTTGCTTGTTCTTATGCTGCACAAAAGAATATGAAATGAGGCGGCCATGATCCTTGCCTTCAAGGCATCTCGCACACATTGCAGCTTAATTAGCAGAATAGTGATTCAATCAAAAAAACATGGATACAAACTCTTTTGTTTTGGCTACACAGCCTTTGCACAACAGCAACAAATTATCAAATGTCTATCCATATTTACATTACTTAAGGGAGTGGAGCTCAACATCTAACTGGACAGCAGTATAATCAGAGAAACTATTTACTATTTTAGATAAAGTACTATGCGTCAAACTACGTGGTATGAGCAAGTAATCTATCCTGACTGCCAATGTATATCTTACAGAAATGCTGGGATAATCCTTAACCAAAGGATGAATATTAATGTCATATATTTGCCCAGTGAATGTTTGTGTTGTTCTGCCATTTCACAGGATTGGAAGCATCACATTTTAAGCACTGAATAAATGTGCTATTACTGTTTAATATAAATCCTCCCTTGGTTGCTGCAATAGAGAGGCCTAAGTCAAAGTTGGGAGGTCATCCTATAGTGGGCTATATTAGCATACTAATGTACTTTGGTCCCCAGAACAATTTTTACCTAAGAACATCTTCTGTTCCTATGCAGGCGTTTTTAACCTGAGCTTTAAAATGATCATTTATTAGTATAGTGACTCCTCTATGTGTTGCGTCATCATATGAAAAACGGGACTAGTCTGCTGAACTAAACTGAAGTGTAGGATGCTTAGCTCCGCAAACATGCTTCTTCGAAAGAAGGATCGATGATGCCTCATGGCTTCTCAGCTAATTCTAAGCAATAGTATTCTCATTCAATTATAACAGTGGAATTAATTTCAAGCCCTCAGTGAGATAACTTTTATGTCTAACCCCAATGGTCAAATTTCTCTAGAATTATTATTTCTTGGAATCCAGTGCTTTTGTCTGAACTTTCCCTTGTCCTAGACCTCCGGCATAACTCCACCTGTTCCAGTACTGCCCACGCTGCCCCAGAACACCATTCCACCACAAATGGACTCCCAGGTTTGGTGTCTCAGGAAAATTAAAAGGTCATATACTTATACAAGGTAGCAAATGGTGAGGAAGAAAAAACCCTGAAAGTTGAGAGAGATGGAAGAAAAAAAGAACAGAGAGAAAATCAAACAATAGTTCATAAATCTAATCCTCCAATCCACAACATTCCATCAAAATAAATACTAGCTGTATTAGGTCTGAATGTTGCATATTAACTCTCCTATGTCAGCCCTTCTTAAGAAGGGTCCCTGCTGCTTCTGATTCAGTAAGCAAATTACGCTTTCCCTCAGCATTCACTCTGAGATTGCTCAGCTGATCTTTTTTCCCCTTTGCCCCCACCGACTAAAAGTGAGGGATTGGCTGCCTGCATTTCCAGCATTTTTTAGTAGTATCCACTGTCATAATATAAAAACAATCCTGATATCCAGCTCATTGTTAACCATAAACAGGAGTGCTTGAATGGATTTAGAAACCACCTTCTCTTTTGTGCAATAGTCAGTTGATGGAATAAATGGGAATTGATGCGCCTGACAAAAAGAAAGATCACTCTCGAAGTCTTGTGATACAAACTTATTTTATTTGATATTTCTCCACGGCAAAGGGATGGAACCCGGTTTTTGAGTATCACTACTATCCATAGATTGCATATTCTGACATGATTTTCAAATACTTCTTCGTGATACAGCCACTATCACACGCTCAATAGTGTGAAATTACATTTATTAGGGGAGGATTGCAATATGATAACAATAAACATTTGAATAAATTTGAACCTTCAACTTCCAGCATCCTTCCCGTACCAGCCCTTTTGAAATGCCCCAGCTTTCAGTTTCCACTTCATTCTTTCACTTTTTGCCTCAGTTCACACAGCCATCACCTTCATTTACCTACTATCCACATTCTCCTTTCATCCCCTGCCTCATTCAGCCACCCCGACACTGTCATCCTTGACCTGCTTCTTCTTCACCCCCTGGAAGGGTGGCCAGGCCCACATTTGACTCTCCACCATCCCCATTTACTGCCAGCCAGCAAAAACCCCATTGGGCATTTTGCTACCCCACCAGAAAAACCCACTGCAACACTGCAACCCCTTAGTCAGACTCCCTGAACCATACTTTCTCCCCCCACAAGTCCCCCAGCAGAAAATGTAATTCCATGATGTAATATGCATTGGCCATATCTGAAAGGTGCAATCCATCATCCTGGAAGAGCACCACCTCTTCCTCCTTAATCTCCTCACGTGTCAAAAGTTATATATCATGGGCCCAGCAAAAAACTTTCATTGCTCGATTGAGCTTCCTCCTAGCCCTTTCGATCGCCCCATTTTTCATCACCCCTATCCATTTCCACCGGGGCATGAATTCTGTCCATACCAGACAAGTCCCAGCCATCCTCCACCTGACCAACTCCAGATCCCATTGCATGTGTTGCAGTAGGGTGAGCCCCGAGAGTCACATTAGATCATTCTCCCCCGGGTGCAGTACCAACACACCAGGACAGCCCCAGTTTGGCAGCATGGATGTCAAGAAAGGAAGCAAATTGCCCCACCTCATTTCGCTCTTTCCCCACCACAAAACATAATTGCGGCTACTCGGCAGTCCAAAGGAACATCCATAGATCTGTTTCTCTGCATATTTTGCTGCCCAATGTTTAACCCCTTCGCTGCCAGGCCTTTTCCCCCTCCTGTGCCGAGCCTTTTTTTGGCTATTTGGAGCAGTTCGCGCTTAGGCCCTCATAACTTTTTGTTCACGTAAGCTACCCACGCCAAATTTGCGTCCTTTTTTTCCAACATCCTAGGGATTCTAGAGGTACCCAGACTTTGTGGGTTCCCCAGAAGGAGGCCAAGAAATTAGCCAAAAAACAGTGAAAATTTCATTTTTTTTAAAAAAATTGGAAAAATGGGCTGCAGAAGAAGGCTTGTGGTTTTTTCCCTGAAAAGGGCATCAACAAAGGGTTTGCGGTGATAAAATCACCAGCTTCCCAGCTTTCAGGAACAGGCAGACTTGAATCAGAAAACCCAATTTTTCAACACAATTTTGGCATTTTACTGGGACATACCCCATTTTTATGATTTTTTGTGCTTTCAGCCTCCTTCCAGTCAGTGACAGAAATGGGCATGAAACCAATGCTGGATCCCAGAAACCGCAACATTTCTGAAAAGTAGACAAAATTCTGAATTCAGCAAGGGGTAATTTGTGTAGATCCTACAAGGGTTTCCTACAGAAAATAACAACTGAAAAAGAAAAATATTGAAATTGAGGTGAAAAAAACATCAATTTTTCTCTAAGTTTTACTCTGTAATTTTTTCCTGCAATGTCAGATTTTCGAAAGCAATATACCGTTACGTCTGCTGGACTCTTCTGGTTGCGGGGATATATAGGGCTTGTAGGTTCATCAAGAACTCTAGGTACCCAGAGCCAATAAATGACCTGCACCCTGCAGTGGGTTTTCATTCTATGCCGGGTATACAGCAATTCATTTGCTGAAATATAAAGAGTAAAAAATAGCTATCAAGAAAACCTTTGTATTTCCAAAATGGGCACAAGATAAGATGTTGAGAAGCAGTGGTTATTTGCACATCTCTGAATTCCAGGGTGCCCATACTAGCATGTGAATTACAGGGCATTTCTCAAATAGATGTCTTTTTTACACACTGTCTTACATTTGGAAGGGAAAAATGTAGAGAAAGACAAGGGGCAATAACACTTGTTTTGCTATTCTATGTTCCCCCAAGTCTCCCGATAAAAATAATACCTCACTTGTGTGGGTAGGCCTAGCGCCCGCGAAAGGACACGCCCCAAAACACAACGTGGACACATCACAGAAAACAGACCTGTTTTTAGCAAAGTGCCTACCTGTAGATTTTGGCCTGTAGCTCAGCCGCCACCAAGGGAAACCTACCAAACCTGTGCATTTCTGAAAACTAGAGACCTAGGGGAATCCAAGATGGGGTGACTTGTGTGGCTGGGACCAGGTTCTGTTACCCAGAATCCTTTGCAAACCTCAAAATTTGGCTAAAAAACACATGTTCCTCACATTTCTGTGGCAGAAAGTTCTGGAATCTGAGAGGAGCCACAAATTTCCTTCCACCCAGCGTTCCCCCACGTCTCCTGATAAAAATGATACCTCACTTGTGTGGGTAGGCCTAGCGCCCGCGACAGGAAACGCCTCAAAGCGCAACGTGGACACAGCCAAATTTTTGAAGGAAAACAGAGGTGGTTTTTGCAAAGTGCCTACCTGTAGATTTTGGCCTGTAGCTCAGCCTCCATCTAGGGAAACCTACCAAACCTGTGCATTTCTGAAAACTAGAGACCTAGGGGAATCCAAGATGGGGTGACTTGTGTGGCTGGGACCAGGTTCTGTTACCCAGAATCCTTTGCAAACCTCAAAATGTGGCTAAAAAAACACATGTTCCTCACATTTCTGTGGCAGAAAGTTCTGGAATCTGAGAGGAGCCACAAATTTCCTTCCACCCAGCGTTCCCCCACGTCTCCCGATAAAAATGATACCTCACTTGTGTGGGTAGGCCTAGCGCCCGCGACAGGTAACGCCCCAAAGCGCAACGTGGACACATCACAGAAAACAGACCTGTTTTTAGCAAAGTGCCTACCTGTGTATTTTGGCCTGTAGCTCAGCCGCCACCTAGGGAAACCTACTAAACCTGTGCATTTCTGAAAACTAGAGACCTAGGGGAATCCAAGATGGGGTGACTTGTGTGGCTGGGACCAGGTTCTGTTACCCAGAATCCTTTGCAAACCTCAAAATTTGGCTAAAAAAACACATGTTCCTCACATTTCTGTGGCAGAAAGTTCTGGAATCTGAGAGGAGCCACAAATTTCCTTCCACCCAGCGTTCCCCCACGTCTCCCGATAAAAATGATACCTCACTTGTGTGGGTAGGCCTAGCGCCCACGACAGGAAACGCCCCAAAGCACAACGTGGACACAACCAAATTTTTGAAGGAAAACAGAGGTGTTTTTTGCAAAGTGCCTACCTGTAGATTTTGGCCTGTAGCTCAGCCGCCACCTAGGGAAACCTACCAAACCTGTGCATTTCTGAAAACTAGAGACCTGGGGAAATCCAAGATGGGGTGACTTGTGTGTCTGGGACCAGGTTCTGTTACCCAGAATCCTTTGCAAACCTCAAAATGTGGCTAAAAAAACACATGTTCTTCACATTTCTGTGGCAGAAAGTTCTGGAATCTGAGAGGAGCCACAAATTTCCTTCCACCCAGCGTTCCCCCACGTCTCCCGATAAAAATGATACCTCACTTGTGTGGGTAGGCCTAGCGCCCGCGACAGGAAACGCCCCAAAGCGCAACGTGAACACATCACAGAAAACAGACCTGTTTTTAGCAAAGTGCCTACCTGTGGATTTTGGCCTGTAGCTCAGCCGCCACCTAGGGAAACCTACCAAACCTGTGCATTTCTGAAAACTAGAGACCTAGGGGAATCCAAGATGGGGTGACTTGTGTGGCTGGGACCAGGTTCTGTTACCCAGAATCCTTTGCAAACCTCAAAATTTGGCTAAAAAAAAAAATGTTCCTCACATTTCTGTGGCAGAAAGTTCTGGAATCTGAGAGGAGCCACAAATTTCCTTCCACCCAGCGTTCCCCCACGTCTCCCAATATAAATTATACCTCACATGTGTGGGTAGGCCTAGCGCCCACGACAGGAAACGCCCCAAAGCGCAACGTGGACACAACCAAATTTTTGAAGGAAAACAGAGGTGTTTTTTGCAAAGTGCCTACCTGTAGATTTTGGGCTGTAGCTCAGCCGCCACCTAGGGAAACCTACCAAACCTGTGCATTTCTGAAAACTAGAGACCTAGGGGAATCCAAGATGGGGTGACTTGTGTGGCTGGGACCAGGTTCTGTTACCCAGAATCCTTTGCAAACCTCAAAATGTGGCTAAAAAAAAAACATGTTCCTCACATTTCTGTGGCAGAAAGTTCTGGAATCTGAGAGGAGCCACACATTTCCTTCCACCCAGCGTTCCCCCACGTCTCCCGATAAAAATGATACCTCACTTGTGTGGGTAGGCCTAGCGCCCGCGACAAGAAACGCCCCAAAGCGCAACGTGGACACGTCACAGAAAACAGACCTGTTTTTAGCAAAGTGCCTACCTGTGGATTTTGGCCTGTAGCTCAGCCGCCACCTAGGGAAACCTACCAAACCTGTGCATTTCTGAAAACTAGAGACGTAGGGGAATCCAAGATGGGGTGACTTGTGTGGCTGGGACCAGGTTCTGTTACCCAGAATCCTTTGGAAACCTCAAAATTTGGCTAAAAAAACACATGTTCCTCACATTTCTGTGGCAGAAAGTTCTGGAATCTGAGAGGAGCCACCCAGCGTTCCCCCACGTCTCCCGATAAAAATGATACCTCACTTGTGTGGGTAGGCCTAGCGCCCACGACAGGAAACGCCCCAAAGCGCAACGTGGACACAACCACATTTTTGAAGGAAAACAGAGGTGTTTTTTGCAAAGTGCCTACCTGTAGATTTTGGCCTGTAGCTCAGCCGCCACCTAGGGAAACCTACCAAACCTGTGCATTTCTGAAAACTAGAGACCTAGGGGAATCCAAGATGGGGTGACTTGTGTGGCTGGGACCAGGTTCTGTTACCCAGAATCCTTTGCAAACCTCAAAATTTGGCTAAAAAAACACATGTTCCTCACATTTCTGTGGCAGAAAGTTCTGGAATCTGAGAGGAGCCACAAATTTCCTTCCACCCAGCGTTCCCCCATGTCTCCTGATAAAAATGACACCTCACTTGTGTGGGTAGGCCTAGCGCCCGCGACAGGAAACGCCCCAAAGCGCAACGTGGACACAGCCAAATTTTTGAAGGAAAACAGAGGTGGTTTTTGCAAAGTGCCTACCTGTAGATTTTCGCCTGTAGCTCAGCCGCCAACTAGGGAAACCTACCAAACCTGTGCATTTCTGAAAACTAGAGACCTAGGGGAATCCAAGATGGGGTGACTTGTGTGGCTGGGACCAGGTTCTGTTACCCAGAATCCTTTGCAAACCTCAAAATGTGGCTAAAAAAACACATGTTCCTCACATTTCTGTGGCAGAAAGTTCTGGAATCTGAGAGGAGCCACCCAGCGTTCCCCCACGTCTCCCGATAAAAATGATACCTCACTTGTGTGGGTAGGCCTAGCGCCCACGACAGGAAACGCCCCAAAGCGCAACGTGGACACAACCAAATTTTTGAAGGAAAACAGAGGTGTTTTTTACAAAGTGCCTACCTGTAGGTTTTGGCCTGTAGCTCAGCCGCCACCTAGGGAAACCTACCAAACCTGTGCATTTCTGAAAACTAGAGACCTAGGGGAATCCAAGATGGGGTGACTTGTGTGGCTGGGACCAGGTTCTGTTACCCAGAATCCTTAGCAAACCTCAAAATTTGGCTAAAAAAACACATGTTCCTCACATTTCTGTGGCAGAAAGTTCTGGAATCTGAGAGGAGCCACAAATTTCCTTCCACCCAGCGTTCCCCCATGTCTCCTGATAAAAATGATACCTCACTTGTGTGGGTAGGCCTAGCGCCCGCGACAGGAAACGCCCCAAAGCGCAACGTGGACACAGCCAAATTTTTGAAGGAAAACAGAGGTGGTTTTTGCAAAGTGCCTACCTGTAGATTTTGGCCTGTAGCTCAGCCGCCACCTAGGGAAACCTACCAAACCTGTGCATTTCTGAAAACTAGAGACCTAGGGGAATCCAAGATGGGGTGACTTGTGTGGCTGGGACCAGGTTCTGTTACCCAGAATCCTTTGCAAACCTCAAAATGTGGCTAAAAAAACACATGTTCCTCACATTTCTGTGGCAGAAAGTTCTGGAATCTGAGAGGAGCCACAAATTTCCTTCCACCCAGCGTTCCCCCACATCTCCCGATAAAAATGATACCTCACTTGTGTGGGTAGGCCTAGCGCCCGCGACAGGTAACACCCCAAAGCGCAACGTGGACACATCACAGAAAACAGACCTGTTTTTAGCAAAGTGCCTACCTGTGGATTTTGGCCTGTAGCTCAGCCGCCACCTAGGGAAACCTACCAAACCTGTGCATTTCTGAAAACTAGAGACCTAGGGGAATCCAAGATGGGGTGACTTGTGTGGCTGGGACCTGGTTCTGTTACCCAGAATCCTTTGCAAACCTCAAAATTTGGCTAACAAAACACATGTTCCTCACATTTCTGTGGCAGAAAGTTCTGGAATCTGAGAGGAGCCACAAATTTCCTTCCACCCAGCGATCCCCCACGTCTCCCGATAAAAATGATACCTCACTTGTGTGGGTAGGCCTAGCGCCCACGACAGGAAATGCCCCAAAGCGCAACGTAGAGACAACCAAATTTTTGAAGGAAAACAGAGGTGTTTTTTGCAAAGTGCCTACCTGTAGATTTTGGCCTGTAGCTCAGCCGCCACCTAGGGAAACCTACCAAACCTGTGCATTTCTGAAAACTAGAGACCTAGGGGAATCCAAGATGGGGTGACTTGTGTGGCTGGGACCAGGTTCTGTTACCCAGAATCCTTTGCAAACCTCAAAATGTGGCTAAAAAAACACATGTTCCTCACATATCTGTGGCAGAAAGTTCTGGAATCTGAGAGGAGCCACAAATTTCCTTCCACCCAGCGTTCCCCCACGTCTCCCGATAAAAATGATACCTCACTTGTGTGGGTAGGCCTAGCGCCCGCGACAAGAAACACCCCAAAGCGCAACGTGGACACGTCACAGAAAACAGACCTGTTTTTAGCAAAGTGCCTACCTGTGGATTTTGGCCTGTAGCTCAGCCGCCACCTAGGGAAACCTACCAAACCTGTGCATTTCTGAAAACTAGAGACCTAGGGGAATCCAAGATGGGGTGACTTGTGTGGCTGGGACCAGGTTCTGTTACCCAGAATCCTTTGCAAACCTCAACATTTGGCTAAAAAAACACATGTTCCTCACATTTCTGTGGCAGAAAGTTCTGGAATCTGAGAGGAGCCACAAATTTCCTTCCACCCAGCGTTCCCCCACGTCTCCCGATAAAAATGATACCTCACTTGTGTGGGTAAGCCTAGCGCCCATGACAGGAAACGCCCCAAAGCGCAACGTGGACACATCACAGAAAACAGACCTGTTTTTAGCAAAGTGCCTACCTGTGGATTTTGGCCTGTAGCTCAGCCGCCACCTAGGGAAACCTACCAAACCTGTGCATTTCTGAAAACTAGAGACCTAGGGGAATCCAAGATGGGGTGACTTGTGCGGCTGGGACCAGGTTCTGTTACCCAGAATCCTTTGCAAACCTCAAAATTTGGCTAAAAAAACACATGTTCCTCACATTTCTGTGGCAGAAAGTTCTGGAATCTGAGAGGAGCCACAAATTTCCTTCCACCCAGCGTTCCCCCACGTCTCCCGATAAAAATGATACCTCACTTGTGTGGGTAGGCCTAGCGCCCACGACAGGAAACGCCCCAAAGCGCAACGTGGACACATCACAGAAAACAGACCTGTTTTTAGCAAAGTGCCTACCTGTGGATTTTGGCCTGTAGCTCAGCCGCCACCGAGGGAAACCTACCAAACCTGTGCATTTCTGAAAACTAGAGACCTAGGGGAATCCAAGATGGGGTGACTTGTGCGGCTGGGACCAGGTTCTGTTACCCAGAATCCTTTGCAAACCTCAAAATTTGGCTAAAAAAACACATGTTCCTCACATTTCTGTGGCAGAAAGTTCTTGAATCTGAGAGGAGCCACAAATTTCCTTCCACCCAGCGTTCCCCCACGTCTCCCGATAAAAATGATACCTCACTTGTGTGGGTAGGCCTAGCGCCCACGACAGGAAACGCCCCAAAGCGCAACGTGGACACAACCAAATTTTTGAAGGAAAACAGAGGTGTTTTTTGCAAAGTGCCTACCTGTAGATTTTGGCCTGTAGCTCAGCCGCCACCTAGGGAAACCTACCAAACCTGTGCATTTCTGAAAACTAGAGACCTAGGGGAATCCAAGATGGGGTGACTTGTGTGGCTGAGACCAGGTTCTGTTACCCAGAATCCTTTGCAAACCTCAAAATTTGGCTAAAAAAACACATGTTCCTCACATTTCTGTGGCAGAAAGTTCTGGAATCTGAGAGGAGCCACAAATGTCCTTCCACCCAGCGTTCCCCCACGTCTCCTGATAAAAATGATACCTCACTTGTGTGGGTAGGCCTAGCGCCCGCGACAGGAAACGCCCCAAAGCGCAACGTGGACACAGCCAAATTTTTTAAGGAAAACAGAGGTGGTTTTTGCAAAGTACCTACCTGTAGATTTTGGCCTGTAGCTCAGCCGCCACCTAGGGAAACCTACCAAACCTGTGCATTTCTGAAAACTAGAGACCTAGGGGAATCCAAGATGGGGTGACTTGTGTGGCTGGGACCAGGTTCTGTTACCCAGAATCCTTTGCAAACCTCAAAATTTGGCTAAAAAAACACATGTTCCTCACATTTCTGTGGCAGAAAGTTCTGGAATCTGAGAGGAGCCACAAATTTCCTTCCACCCAGCGTTCCCCCACGTCTCCCGATAAAAATGATACCTCACTTGTGTGGGTAGGCCTAGTGCCTACGACAGGAAATGCCCCAAAGCGCAACGTGGACACAACCAAATTTTTTAAGGAAAACAGAGGTGTTTTTTGCAAAGTGCCTACCTGTAGATTTTGGCCTGTAGCTCAGCCGCCACCTAGGGAAACCTACCAAACCTGTGCATTTCTGAAAACTAGAGACCTGGGGGAATCCAAGATGGGGTGACTTGTGTGTCTGGGACCAGGTTCTGTTACCCAGAATCCTTTGCAAACCTCAAAATGTGGCTAAAAAAACACATGTTCCTCACATTTCTGTGGCAGAAAGTTCTGGAATCTGAGAGGAGCCACAAATTTCCTTCCACCCAGCGTTCCCCCACGTCTCCCGATGAAAATGATACCTCACTTGTGTGGGTAGGCCTAGCGCCCGTGACAGGAAACGCCCCAAAGCGCAACGTGGACACATCACAGAAAACAGACCTGTTTTTAGCAAAGTGCCTACCTGTGGATTTTGGCCTGTAGCTCAGCCGCCACCTAGGGAAACCTACCAAACCTGTGCATTTCTGAAAACTAGAGACCTAGGGGAATCCAAGATGGGGTGACTTGTGCGGCTGGGACCAGGTTCTGTTACCCAGAATCCTTTGCAAACCTCAAAATTTGGCTAAAAAAACACATGTTCCTCACATTTCTGTGGCAGAAAGTTCTGGAATCTGAGAGGAGCCACAAATTTCCTTCCACCCAGCGTTCCCCCACGTCTCCCGATAAAAATGATACCTCACTTGTGTGGGTAGGCCTAGCGCCCACGACAGGAAACGCCCCAAAGCGCAACGTGGACACAACCAAATTTTTGAAGGAAAACAGAGGTGTTTTTTGCAAAGTGCCTACCTGTAGATTTTGGCCTGTAGCTCAGCCGCCACCTAGGGAAACCTACCAAACCTGTGCATTTCTGAAAACTAGAGACCTAGGGGAATCCAAGATGGGGTGACTTGTGTGGCTGGGACCAGGTTCTGTTACCCAGAATCCTTTGCAAACCTCAAAATTTGGCTAAAAAAACACATGTTCCTCACATTTCTGTGGCAGAAAGTTCTGGAATCTGAGAGGAGCCACAAATTTCTTTCCACCGAGCGTTCCCCCACGTCTCCTGATAAAAATGATACCTCACTTGTGTGGGTAGGCCTAGCGCCCGCGACAGGAAACGCCCCAAAGCGCAACGTGGACACAGCCACATTTTTTAAGGAAAACAGAGGTGGTTTTTGCAAAGTACCTACCTGTAGATTTTGGCCTGTAGCTCAGCCGCCACCTAGGGAAACCTACCAAACCTGTGCATTTCTGAAAACTAGAGACCAAGGGGAATCCAAGATGGGGTGACTTGTGTGGCTGGGACTAGGTTCTGTTTCCCAGAATCCTTTGCAAACCTCAAAATTTGGCTAAAAAAACACATGTTCCTCACATTTCTGTGGCAGAAAGTTCTGGAATCTGAGAGGAGCCACAAATTTCCTTCCACCCAGCGTTCCCCCACGTCTCCCGATAAAAATGATACCTCACTTGTGTGGGTAGACCTAGCGCCCGCGACAAGAAACGCCCAAAGCGCAACGTGGACACGTCACAGAAAACAGACCTGTTTTTAGCAAAGTGCCTACCTGTGGATTTTGGCCTGTAACTCAGCCGCCACCTAAGGAAACCTACCAAACCTGTGCATTTCTGAAAACTAGAGACCTAGGGGAATCCAAGATGGGGTGACTTGTGTGGCTGGGACCAGGTTCTGTTACCCAGAATCCTTTGCAAACCTCAAAATTTGGCTAAAAAAACACATGTTCCTCACATTTCTGTGGCAGAAAGTTCTGGAATCTGAGAGGAGCCACAAATTTCCTTCCACCCAGCGTTCCCCCACGTCTCCCGATAAAAATGATACCTCACTTGTGTGGGTTGGCCTAGCGCCCATGACAGGAAACGCCCCAAAGCGCAACGTGGACACATCACAGAAAACAGACCTGTTTTTAGCAAAGTGCCTACCTGTGGATTTTGGCCTGTAGCTCAGCCGCCACCTAGGGAAACCTACCAAACCTGTGCATTTCTGAAAACTAGAGACCTAGGGGAATCCAAGATGGGGTGACTTGTGCGGCTGGGACCAGGTTCTGTTACCCAGAATCCTTTGCAAACCTCAAAATTTGGCTAAAAAAACACATGTTCCTCACATTTCTGTGGCAGAAATTTCTTGAATCGGAGAGGAGCCACAAATTTCCTTCCACCCAGCGTTCCCCCACGTCTCCCGATAAAAATGATACCTCACTTGTGAGGGTAGGCCTAGCGCCCACGACAGGAAACGCCCCAAAGCGCAACGTGGACACAACCACATTTTTGAATTAAAACAGAGGTGTTTTTTGCAAAGTGCCTACCTGTAGATTTTGGCCTGTATCTCAGGCGCCACCTAGGGAAACCTACCAAACCTGTGCATTTCTGAAAACTAGAGACCTTCGGGAATCCAAGATGGGGTGACTTGTGTGGCTGGGACCAGGTTCTGTTACCCAGAATCCTTTGCAAACCTCAAAATGTGGCTAAAAAAACACATGTTCCTCACATTTCTGTGGCAGAAAGTTCTGGAATCTGAGAGGAGCCACAAATTTCCTTCCACCCAGCGTTCCCCCACGTCTCCCGATAAAAATGATACCTCACTTGTGTGGGTAGGCCTAGCGCCCGCGACAAGAAACGCCCCAAAGCGCAACGTGGACACGTCACAGAAAACAGACCTGTTTTTAGCAAAGTGCCTACCTGTGGATTTTGGCCTGTAGCTCAGCCGCCACCTAGGGAAACCTACCAAACCTGTGCATTTCTGAAAACTAGAGACCTAGGGGAATCCAAGATGGGGTGACTTGTGTGGCTGGGACCAGGTTCTGTTACCCAGAATCCTTTGCAAACCTCAAAATTTGGCTAAAAAAACACATGTTCCTCACATTTCTGTGGCAGAAAGTTCTGGAATCTGAGAGGAGCCACAAATTTCCTTCCACCCAGCGTTCCCCCACGTCTCCCGATAAAAATGATACCTCACTTGTGTGGGTAGGCCTAGCGCCCACGACAGGAAACGCCCCAAAGCGCAACGTGGACACAACCAAATTTTTGAAGGAAAACAGAGGTGTTTTTTGCAAAGTGCCTACCTGTAGATTTTGGCCTGTATCTCAGGCGCCACCTAGGGAAACCTACCAAACCTGTGCATTTCTGAAAACTAGAGACCTAGGGGAATCCAAGATGGGGTGACTTGTGTGGCTGGGACCAGGTTCTGTTACCCAGAATCCTTTGCAAACCTCAAAATTTGGCTAAAAAAACACATGTTCCTCACATTTCTGTGGGAGAAAGTTCTGGAATCTGAGAGGAGCCACAAATTTCCTTCCACCCAGCGTTCCCCCACGTCTCCTGATAAAAATGATACCTCACTTGTGTGGGTAGGCCTAGTGCCCGCGACAGGAAACGCCCCAAAGCGCAACGTGGACACAGCCAAATTTTTGAAGGAAAACAGAGGTGTTTTTTGCAAAGTGCCTACCTGTAGATTTTGGCCTGTAGCTCAGCCGCCACCTAGGGAAACCTACCAAACCTGTGCATTTCTGAAAACTAGAGACCTAGGGGAATCCAAGATGGGGTGACTTGTGCGGCTGGGACCAGGTTCTGTTACCCAGAATCCTTTGCAAACCTCAAAAGTTGGCTAAAAAAACACATGTTCCTCACATTTCTGTGGCAGAAAGTTCTGGAATCTGAGAGGAGCCACAAATTTCCTTCCACCCAGCGTTCCCCCACGTCTCCCGATAAAAATGATACCTCACTTGTGTGGGTAGGCCTAGCGCCCACGACAGGAAACGCCCCAAAGCGCAACGTGGACACAACCACATTTTTGAAGGAAAACAGAGGTGTTTTTTGCAAAGTGCCTACCTGTAGATTTTGGCCTGTATCTCAGGCGCCACCTAGGGAAACGTACCAAACCTGTGCATTTCTGAAAACTAGAGACCTAGGGGAATCCAAGATGGGGTGACTTGTGTGGCTGGGACCAGGTTCTGTTACCCAGAATCCTTTGCAAACCTCAAAATTTGGCTAAAAAAACACATGTTCCTCACATTTCTGTGGCAGAAAGTTCTGGAATCTGAGAGGAGCCACAAATTTCCTTCCACCCAGCGTTCCCCCACGTCTCCTGATAAAAATTATACCTCACTTGTGTGGGTAGGCCTAGTGCCCGCGACAGGAAACGCCCCAAAGCGCAACGTGGACACAGCCAAATTTTTGAAGGAAAACAGAGGTGGTTTTTGCAAAGTGCCTACCTGTAGATTTTGGCCTGTAGCTCAGCCGCCACCTAGGGAAACCTACCAAACCTGTGCATTTCTGAAAACTAGGGACCTAGGGGAATCCAAGATGGGGTGACTTGTGTGGCTGGGACCAGGTTCTGTTACCCAGAATCCTTTGCAAACCTCAAAATGTGGCTAAAAAAACACATGTTCCTCACATTTCTGTGGCAGAAAGTTCTGGAATCTGAGAGGAGCCACAAATTTCCTTCCACCCAGCGTTCCCCCACGTCTCCCGATAAAAATGATACCTCACTTGTGTGGGTAGGCCTAGCGCCCGCGACAGGTTACGCCCCAATGCGCAACGTGGACACATCACAGAAAACAGACCTGTTTTTAGCAAAGTGCCTACCTGTGGATTTTGGCCTGTAGCTCAGCCACCACCTAGGGAAACCTACCAAACCTGTGCATTTCTGAAAACTAGAGACCTAGGGGAATCCAAGATGGGGTGACTTGTGTGGCTGGGACCAGGTTCTGTTACCCAGAATCCTTTGCAAACCTCAAAATGTGGCTAAAAAAACACATGTTCCTCACATTTCTGTGGCAGAAAGTTCTGGAATCTGAGAGGAGCCACAAATTTCCTTCCACCCAGCGTTCCCCCACGTCTCCCGATAAAAATGATACCTCACTTGTGTGGGTAGGCCTAGCGCCCACGACAGGAAACGCCCCAAAGCGCAACGTGGACACAAACACATTTTTGAAGGAAAACAGAGGTGTTTTTTGCAAAGTGCCTACCTGTAGATTTTGGCCTGTAGCTCAGCCGCCACCTAGGGAAACCTACCAAACCTGTGCATTTCTGAAAACTAGAGACCTGGGGGAATCCAAGATGGGGTGACTTGTGTGTCTGGGACCAGGTTCTGTTACCTAGAATCCTTTGCAAACCTCAAAATGTGGCTAAAAAAACACATGTTTCTCACATTTCTGTGGCAGAAAGTTCTGGAATCTGAGAGGAGCCACAAATTTCCTTCCACCCAGCGTTCCCCCACGTCTCCCGATAAAAATGATACCTCACTTGTGTGGGTAAGCCTAGCGCCCATGACAGGAAACGCCCCAAAGCGCAACGTGGAAACATCACAGAAAACAGACCTGTTTTTAGCAAAGTGCCTACCTGTGGATTTTGGCCTGTAGCTCAGCCGCCACCTAGGGAAACCTACCAAACCTGTGCATTTCTGAAAACTAGAGACCTAGGGGAATCCAAGATGGGGTGACTTGTGCGGCTGGGACCAGGTTCTGTTACCCAGAATCCTTTGCAAACCTCAAAATTTGGCTAAAAAAACACATGTTCCTCACATTTCTGTGGCAGAAAGTTCTGGAATCTGAGAGGAGCCACAAATTTCCTTCCACCCAGCGTTCCCCCACGTCTCCCGATAAAAATGATACCTCACTTGTGTGGGTAGGCCTAGCGCCCGCGACAGGAAACGCCCCAAAGCGCAACGTGGACACATCACAGAAAATAGACCTGTTTTTAGCAAAGTGCCTACCTGTGGATTTTGGCCTGTAGCTCAGCCGCCACCTAGGGAAACCTACCAAACCTGTGCATTTCTGAAAACTAGAGACCTAGGGGAATCCAAGATGGGGTGACTTGTGTGGCTGGGACCAGGTTCTGTTACCCAGAATCCTTTGCAAACCTCAAAATTTGGCTAAAAAAACAAATGTTCCTCACATTTCTGTGGAAGAAAGTTCTGGAATCTGAGAGGAGCCACAAATTTCCTTCCACACAGCGTTCCCCCACGTCTCCCGATAAAAATTATACCTCACTTGTGTGGGTAGGCCTAGCGCCCACGACAGGAAACGCCCCAAAGTGCAACGTGGACACAACCAAATTTTTGAAGGAAAACAGAGGTGTTTTTTGCAAAGTGCCTACCTGTAGATTTTGGCCTGTAGCTCAGCCGCCACCTAGGGAAACCTACCAAACCTGTGCATTTCTGAAAACTAGAGACCTAGGGGAATCCAAGATGGGGTGACTTGTGTGGCTGGGACCAGGTTCTGTTACCCAGAATCCTTTGCAAACCTCAAAATGTGGCTAAAAAAACACATGTTCCTCACATTTCTGTGGCAGAAAGTTCTGGAATCTGAGAGGAGCCACAAATTTCCTTCGACCCAGCGTTCCCCCACGTCTCCCGATAAAAATGATACCTCACTTGTGTGGGTAGGCCTAGCGCCAGTGACAAGAAACGCCCCAAAGCGCAACGTGGACACGTCACAAAAAACAGACCTGTTTTTAGCAAAGTGCCTACCTGTGGATTTTGGCCTGTAGCTCAGCCGCCACCTAGGGAAACCTACCAAACCTGTGCATTTCTGAAAACTAGAGACCTAGGGGAATCCAAGATGGGGTGACTTGTGTGGCTGGGACCAGGTTCTGTTACCCAGAATCCTTTGCAAACCTCAAAATTTGGCTAAAAAAACAAATGTTCCTCACATTTCTGTGGAAGAAAGTTCTGGAATCTGAGAGGAGCCACAAATTTCCTTCCACCCAGCGTTCCCCCACGTCTCCCGATAAAAATGATACCTCACTTGTGTGGGTAGGCCTAGCGCCCGCGACAAGAAACGCCCCAAAGCGCAACGTGGACACGTCACAGAAAACAGACCTGTTTTTAGCAAAGTGCCTACCTGTGGATTTTGGCCTGTAGCTCAGCCGCCACCTAGGGAAACCTACCAAACCTGTGCATTTCTGAAAACTAGAGACCTGGGGGAATCCAAGATGGGGTGACTTGTGTGGCTGGGACCAGGTTCTGTTACCCAGAATCCTTTGCAAACCTCAAAATTTGGCTAAAAAAACACATGTTCCTCACATTTCTGTGGCAGAAAGTTCTGGAATCTGAGAGGAGCCACAAATTTCCTTCCACCCAGCGTTCCCCCACGTCTCCCGATAAAAATGATACCTCACTTGTGTGGGTAGGCCTAACGCCCACGACAGGAAACGCCCCAAAGCGCAACGTGGACACAACCAAATTTTTGAAGGAAAACAGAGGTGTTTTTTGCAAAGTGCCTACCTGTAGATTTTGGCCTGTATCTCAGGCGCCACCTAGGGAAACCTACCAAACCTGTGCATTTCTGAAAACTAGAGACCTAGGGGAATCCAAGATGGGGTGACTTGTGTGACTGGGACCAGGTTCTGTTACCCAGAATCCTTTGCAAACCTCAAAATTTGGCTAAAAAAACACATGTTCCTCATATTTCTGTGGCAGAAAGTTCCGGAATCTGAGAGGAGCCACAAATTTCCTTCCACCCAGCGTTCCCCCACGTCTCCTGATAAAAATGATACCTCACTTGTGTGGGTAGGCCTAGTGCCCGCGACAGGAAACGCCCCAAAGCGCAACGTGGACTCAGCCAAATTTTTGAAGGAAAACAGAGGTGGTTTTTGCAAAGTGCCTACCTGTAGATTTTGGCCTGTAGCTCAGCCGCCACCTAGGGAAACCTACCAAACCTGTGCATTTCTGAAAACTAGGGACCTAGGGGAATCCAAGATGGGGTGACTTGTGTGGCTGGGACCAGGTTCTGTTACCCAGAATCCTTTGCAAACCTCAAAATTTGGCTAAAAAAACACATGTTCCTCACATTTCTGTGGCAGAAAGTTCTGGAATCTCAGAGGAGCCACAAATTTCCTTCCACCCAGCGTTCCCCCACGTCTCCCGATAAAAATGATACCTCACTTGTGTGGGTAGGCCTAGCGCCCGCGACAGGTAACGCCCCAAAGCGCAACGTGGACACATCACAGAAAACAGACCTGTTTTTAGCAAAGTGCCTACCTGTGGATTTTGGCCTGTAGCTCAGCCGCCACCTAGGGAAACCTACCAAACCTGTGCATTTCTGAAAACTAGAGACCTAGGGGAATCCAAGATGGGGTGACTTGTGTGGCTGGGACCAGGTTCTGTTACCCAGAATCCTTTGCAAACCTCAAAATTTGGCTAAAAAAACACATGTTCCTCACATTTCTGTGGCAGAAAGTTCTGGAATCTGAGAGGAGCCACAAATTTCCTTCCACCCAGCGTTCCCCCACGTCTCCCGATAAAAATGATACCTCACTTGTGTGGGTAGGCCTAGCGCCCGCGACAGGTAACGCCCCAAAGCACAACGTGGACACATCACAGAAAACAGACCTGTTTTTAGCAAAGTGCCTACCTGTGGATTTTGGCCTGTAGCTCAGCCGCCACCTAGGGAAACCTACCAAACCTGTGCATTTCTGAAAACTAGAGACCTAGGGGAATCCAAGATGGGGTGACTTGTGTGGCTGGGACCAGGTTCTGTTACCCAGAATCCTTTGCAAACCTCAAAATGTGGCTAAAAAAACACATGTTCCTCACATTTCTGTGGCAGAAAGTTCTGGAATCTGAGAGGAGCCACAAATTTCCTTCCACCCAGCGTTCCCCCACGTCTCCCGATAAAAATGATACCTCACTTGTGTGGGTAGGCCTAGCGCCCGCGACAGGTAACGCCCCAAAGCGCAACGTGGACACATCACAGAAAACAGACCTGTTTTTAGCAAAGTGCCTACCTGTGGATTTTGGCCTGTAGCTCAGCCGCCACCTAGGGAAACCTACCAAACCTGTGCATTTCTGAAAACTAGAGACCTAGGGGAATCCAAGATGGGGTGACTTGTGTGGCTGGGACCAGGTTCTGTTACCCAGAATCCTTTGCAAACCTCAAAATGTGGCTAAAAAAACACATGTTCCTCACATTTCTGTGGCAGAAAGTTCTGGAATCTGAGAGGAGCCACAAATTTCCTTCCACCCAGCGTTCCCCCACGTCTCCCGATAAAAATGATACCTCACTTGTGTGGGTAGGCCTAGCGCCCACGACAGGAAACGCCCCAAAGCGCAACGTGGACACAAACACATTTTTGAAGGAAAACAGAGGTGTTTTTTGCAAAGTGCCTACCTGTAGATTTTGGCCTGTAGCTCAGCCGCCACCTAGGGAAACCTACCAAACCTGTGCATTTCTGAAAACTAGAGACCTGGGGGAATCCAAGATGGGGTGACTTGTGTGTCTGGGACCAGGTTCTGTTACCTAGAATCCTTTGCAAACCTCAAAATGTGGCTAAAAAAACACATGTTTCTCACATTTCTGTGGCAGAAAGTTCTGGAATCTGAGAGGAGCCACAAATTTCCTTCCACCCAGCGTTCCCCCACGTCTCCCGATAAAAATGATACCTCACTTGTGTGGGTAAGCCTAGCGCCCATGACAGGAAACGCCCCAAAGCGCAACGTGGACACATCACAGAAAACAGACCTGTTTTTAGCAAAGTGCCTACCTGTGGATTTTGGCCTGTAGCTCAGCCGCCACCTAGGGAAACCTACCAAACCTGTGCATTTCTGAAAACTAGAGACCTAGGGGAATCCAAGATGGGGTGACTTGTGCGGCTGGGACCAGGTTCTGTTACCCAGAATCCTTTGCAAACCTCAAAATTTGGCTAAAAAAACACATGTTCCTCACATTTCTGTGGCAGAAAGTTCTGGAATCTGAGAGGAGCCACAAATTTCCTTCCACCCAGCGTTCCCCCACGTCTCCCGATAAAAATGATACCTCACTTGTGTGGGTAGGCCTAGCGCCCGCGACAGGAAACGCCCCAAAGCGCAACGTGGACACATCACAGAAAATAGACCTGTTTTTAGCAAAGTGCCTACCTGTGGATTTTGGCCTGTAGCTCAGCCGCCACCTAGGGAAACCTACCAAACCTGTGCATTTCTGAAAACTAGAGACCTAGGGGAATCCAAGATGGGGTGACTTGTGTGGCTGGGACCAGGTTCTGTTACCCAGAATCCTTTGCAAACCTCAAAATTTGGCTAAAAAAACAAATGTTCCTCACATTTCTGTGGAAGAAAGTTCTGGAATCTGAGAGGAGCCACAAATTTCCTTCCACCCAGCGTTCCCCCACGTCTCCCGATAAAAATTATACCTCACTTGTGTGGGTAGGCCTAGCGCCCACGACAGGAAACGCCCCAAAGTGCAACGTGGACACAACCAAATTTTTGAAGGAAAACAGAGGTGTTTTTTGCAAAGTGCCTACCTGTAGATTTTGGCCTGTAGCTCAGCCGCCACCTAGGGAAACCTACCAAACCTGTGCATTTCTGAAAACTAGAGACCTAGGGGAATCCAAGATGGGGTGACTTGTGTGGCTGGGACCAGGTTCTGTTACCCAGAATCCTTTGCAAACCTCAAAATGTGGCTAAAAAAACACATGTTCCTCACATTTCTGTGGCAGAAAGTTCTGGAATCTGAGAGGAGCCACAAATTTCCTTCGACCCAGCGTTCCCCCACGTCTCCTGATAAAAATGATACCTCACTTGTGTGGGTAGGCCTAGCGCCCGCGACAGGTAACGCCCCAAAGCGCAACGTGGACACGTCACAGAAAACAGACCTGTTTTTAGCAAAGTGCCTACCTGTGGATTTTGGCCTGTAGCTCAGCCGCCACCTAGGGAAACCTACCAAACCTGTGCATTTCTGAAAACTAGAGACCTAGGGGAATCCAAGATGGGGTGACTTGTGTGGCTGGGACCAGGTTCTGTTACCCAGAATCCTTTGCAAACCTCAAAATTTGGCTAAAAAAACACATGTTCCTCACATTTCTGTGGCAGAAAGTTCTGGAATCTGAGAGGAGCCACAAATTTCCTTCCACCTAGCGTTCCCCCACGTCTCCCGATAAAAATGATACCTCACTTGTGTGGGTAGGCCTAGCGCCCACGACAGGAAACGCCCCAAAGCGCAACGTGGACACAAACACATTTTTGAAGGAAAACAGAGGTGTTTTTTGCAAAGTGCCTACCTGTAGATTTTGGCCTGTAGCTCAGCCGCCACCTAGGGAAACCTACCAAACCTGTGCATTTCTGAAAACTAGAGACCTGGGGGAATCCAAGATGGGGTGACTTGTGTTTCTGGGACCAGGTTCTGTTACCTAGAATCCTTTGCAAACCTCAAAATGTGGCTAAAAAAACACATGTTTCTCACATTTCTGTGGCAGAAAGTTCTGGAATCTGAGAGGAGCCACAAATTTCCTTCCACCCAGCGTTCCCCCACGTCTCCCGATAAAAATGATACCTCACTTGTGTGGGTAGGCCTAGCGCCCGCGACAGGAAACGCCCCAAAGCGCAACGTGGACACATCACAGAAAATAGACCTGTTTTTAGCAAAGTGCCTACCTGTTGATTTTGGCCTGTAGCTCAGCCGCCACCTAGGGAAACCTACCAAACCTGTGCATTTCTGAAAACTAGAGACCTAGGGGAATCCAAGATGGGGTGACTTGTGTGGCTGGGACCAGGTTCTGTTACCCAGAATCCTTTGCAAACCTCAAAATTTGGCTAAAAAAACACATGTTCCTCACATTTCTGTGGCAGAAAGTTCTGGAATCTGAGAGGAGCCACAAATTTCCTTCCACTCAGCGTTCCCCCACGTCTCCCGATAAAAATGATACCTCACTTGTGTGGGTAGGCCTAGCGCCCACGACAGGAAACGCCCCAAAGCGCAACGTGGACACAACCAAATTTTTGAAGGAAAACAGAGGTGTTTTTTGCAAAGTGCCTACCTGTAGATTTTGGCCTGTATCTCAGGCGCCACCTAGGGAAACCTACCAAACCTGTGCATTTCTGAAAACTAGAGGACCTAGGGGAATCCAAGATGGGGTGATTTGTGTGGCTCGGACCAGGTTCTGTTACCCAGAATCCTTTGCAAACCTCAAAATTTGGCTAAAAAAACACATGTTCCTCACATTTCTGTGGCAGAAAGTTCTGGAATCTGAGAGGAGCCACAAATTTCCTTCCACCCAGCGTTCCCCCACATCTCCCGATAAAAATTATACCTCACTTGTGTGGGTAGGCCTAGCGCCCACGACAGGAAACGCCCCAAAGTGCAACGTGGACACAACCAAATTTTTGAAGGAAAACAGAGGTGTTTTTTGCAAAGTGCCTACCTGTAGATTTTGGCCTGTAGCTCAGCCGCCACCTAGGGAAACCTACCAAACCTGTGCATTTCTGAAAACTAGAGACCTAGGGGAATCCAAGATGGGGTGACTTGTGTGGCTGGGACCAGGTTCTGTTACCCAGAATCCTTTGCAAACCTCAAAATGTGGCTAAAAAAACACATGTTCCTCACATTTCTGTGGCAGAAAGTTCTGGAATCTGAGAGGAGCCACAAATTTCCTTCCACCCAGCGTTCCCCCACGTCTCCCGATACAAATGATACCTCACTTGTGTGGGTAGGCCTAGCGCCAGTGACAAGAAACGCCCCAAAGCGCAACGTGGACACGTCACAGAAAACAGACCTGTTTTTAGCAAAGTGCATACCTGTGGATTTTGGGCTGTAGCTCAGCCGCCACCTAGGGAAACCTACCAAACCTGTGCATTTCTGAAAACTAGAGACCTAGGGGAATCCAAGATGGGGTGACTTGTGTGGCTGGGACCAGGTTCTGTTACCCAGAATCCTTTGCAAACCTCAAAATTTGGCTAAAAAAACACATGTTCCTCACATTTCTGTGGCAGAAAGTTCTGGAATCTGAGAGGAGCCACAAATTTCCTTCCACCCAGCGTTCCCCCACGTTTCCCGATAAAAATTATACCTCACTTGTGTGGGTAGGCCTAGCGCCCACGACAGGAAACGCCCCAAAGTGCAACGTGGACACAACCAAATTTTTGAAGGAAAACAGAGGTGTTTTTTGCAAAGTGCCTACCTGTAGATTTTGGCCTGTAGCTCAGCCGCCACCTAGGGAAACCTACCAAACCTGTGCATTTTTGAAAACTAGAGACCTAGGGGAATCCAAGATGGGGTGACTTGTGTGGCTGGGACCAGGTTCTGTTACCCAGAATCCTTTGCAAACCTCAAAATGTGGCTAAAAAAACACATGTTCCTCACATTTCTGTGGCAGAAAGTTCTGGAATCTGAGAGGAGCCACAAATTTCCTTCCACCCAGCGTTCCCCCACGTCTCCCGATAAAAATGATACCTCACTTGTGTGGGTAGGCCTAGCGCCAGTGACAAGAAACGCCCAAAGCGCAACGTGGACACGTCACAGAAAACAGACCTGTTTTTAGCAAAGTGCCTACCTGTGGATTTTGGCCTGTAGCTCAGCCGCCACCTAGGGAAACCTACCAAACCTGTGCATTTCTGAAAACTAGAGACCTAGGGGAATCCAAGATGGGGTGACTTGTGTGGCTGGGACCAGGTTCTGTTACCCAGAATCCTTTGCAAACCTCAAAATTTGGCTAAAAAAACACATGTTCCTCACATTTCTGTGGCAGAAAGTTCTGGAATCTGAGAGGAGCCACAAATTTCCTTCCACCCAGCGTTTCCCCACGTCTCCCGATAAAAATGATACCTCACTTGTGTGGGTAGGCCTAGCGCCCACGACAGGAAACGCCCCAAAGCGCAACGTGGACACAACCAAATTTTTGAAGGAAAACAGAGGTGTTTTTTGCAAAGTGCCTACCTGTAGATTTTGGCCTGTAGCTCAGCCGCCACCTAGGGAAACTTACCAAACCTGTGCATTTCTGAAAACTAGAGACCTAGGGGAATCAAAGATGGGGTGACTTGTGTGGCTGGGACCAGGTTCTGTTACCCAGAATCCTTTGCAAACCTCAAAATTTGGCTAAAAAAACACATGTTCCTCACATTTCTGTGGCAGAAAGTTCTGGAATCTGAGAGGAGCCACAAATTTCCTTCCACCCAGCGTTCCCCCAGGTCTCCCGATAAAAATGATACCTCACTTGTGTGGGTAGGCCTAGCGCCCATGACAGGAAACGCCCCAAAGCGCAACGTGGACACATCACAGAAAACAGACCTGTTTTTAGCAAAGTGCCTACCTGTGGATTTTGGCCTGTAGCTCAGCCGCCACCTAGGGAAACCTACCAAACCTGTGCATTTCTGAAAACTAGAGACCTAGGGGAATCCAAGATGGGGTGACTTGTGTGGCTGGGACCAGGTTCTGTTACCCAGAATCCTTTGCAAACCTCAAAATTTGGCTAAAAAAACACATGTTCCTCACATTTCTGTGGCAGAAAGTTCTGGAATCTGAGAGGAGCCACAAATTTCCTTCCACCCAGCGTTCCCCCACGTCTCCCGATAAAAATGATACCTCACTTGTGTGGGTAGGCCTAGCGCCCACGACATGAAACGCCCCAAAGCGCAACGTGGACACAACCAAATTTTTGAAGGAAAACAGAGGTGTTTTTTGCAAAGTGCCTACCTGTAGATTTTGGCCTGTATCTCAGGCGCCACCTAGGGAAACCTACCAAACCTGTGCATTTCTGAAAACTAGAGGACCTAGGGGAATCCAAGATGGGGTGATTTGTGTGGCTCGGACCAGGTTCTGTTACCCAGAATCCTTTGCAAACCTCAAAATTTGGCTAAAAAAACACATGTTCCTCACATTTCTGTGGCAGAAAGTTCTGGAATCTGAGAGGAGCCACAAATTTCCTTCCACCCAGCGTTCCCCCACGTCTCCCGATAAAAATGATACCTCACTTGTGTGGGTAGGCCTAGCGCCCACGACAGGAAACGCCCCAAAGCGCAACGTGGACACAAACACATTTTTGAAGGAAAACAGAGGTGTTTTTTGCAAAGTGCCTACCTGTAGATTTTGGCCTGTAGCTCAGCCGCCACCTAGGGAAACCTACCAAACCTGTGCATTTCTGAAAACTAGAGACCTGGGGGAATCCAAGATGGGGTGACTTGTGTGTCTGGGACCAGGTTCTGTTACCTAGAATCCTTTGCAAACCTCAAAATGTGGCTAAAAAAACACATGTTTCTCACATTTCTGTGGCAGAAAGTTCTGGAATCTGAGAGGAGCCACAAATTTCCTTCCACCCAGCGTTCCCCCACGTCTCCCGATAAAAATGATACCTCACTTGTGTGGGTAGGCCTAGCGCCCGCGACAGGTAACGCCCCAAAGCGCAACGTGGACACATCACAGAAAACAGACCTGTTTTTAGCAAAGTGCCTACCTGTGGATTTTGGCCTGTAGCTCAGCCGCCACCTAGGGAAACCTACCAAACCTGTGCATTTCTGAAAACTAGAGACCTAGGGGAATCCAAGATGGGGTGACTTGTGTGGCTGGGACCAGGTTCTGTTACCCAGAATCCTTTGCAAACCTCAAAATGTGGCTAAAAAAACACATGTTCCTCACATTTCTGTGGCAGAAAGTTCTGGAATCTGAGAGGAGCCACAAATTTCCTTCCACCCAGCGTTCCCCCACGTCTCCCGATAAAAATGATACCTCACTTGTGTGGGTAGGCCTAGCGCCCACGACAGGAAACGCCCCAAAGCGCAACGTGGACACAAACACATTTTTGAAGGAAAACAGAGGTGTTTTTTGCAAAGTGCCTACCTGTAGATTTTGGCCTGTAGCTCAGCCGCCACCTAGGGAAACCTACCAAACCTGTGCATTTGTGAAAACTAGAGACCTGGGGGAATCCAAGATGGGGTGACTTGTGTGTCTGGGACCAGGTTCTGTTACCTAGAATCCTTTGCAAACCTCAAAATGTGGCTAAAAAAACACATGTTTCTCACATTTCTGTGGCAGAAAGTTCTGGAATCTGAGAGGAGCCACAAATTTCCTTCCACCCAGCGTTCCCCCACGTCTCCCGATAAAAATGATACCTCACTTGTGTGGGTAGGCCTAGCGCCCGCGACAGGAAACGCCCCAAAGTGCAACGTGGACACATCACAGAAAATAGACCTGTTTTTAGCAAAGTGCCTACCTGTGGATTTTGGCCTGTAGCTCAGCCGCCACCTAGGGAAACCTACCAAACCTGTGCATTTCTGAAAACTAGAGACCTAGGGGAATCCAAGATGGGGTGACTTGTGTGGCTGGGACCAGGTTCTGTTACCCAGAATCCTTTGCAAACCTCAAAATTTGGCTAAAAAAACAAATGTTCCTCACATTTCTGTGGAAGAAAGTTCTGGAATCTGAGAGGAGCCACAAATTTCCTTCCACCCAGCGTTTCCCCACGTCTCCCGATAAAAATGATACCTCACTTGTGTGGGTAGGCCTAGCGCCCACGACAGGAAACGCCCCAAAGCGCAACGTGGACACAACCAAATTTTTGAAGGAAAACAGAGGTGTTTTTTGCAAAGTGCCTACCTGTAGATTTTGGCCTGTAGCTCAGCCGCCACCTAGGGAAACTTACCAAACCTGTGCATTTCTGAAAACTAGAGACCTAGGGGAATCAAAGATGGGGTGACTTGTGTGGCTGGGACCAGGTTCTGTTACCCAGAATCCTTTGCAAACCTCAAAATTTGGCTAAAAAAACACATGTTCCTCACATTTCTGTGGCAGAAAGTTCTGGAATCTGAGAGGAGCCACAAATTTCCTTCCACCCAGCGTTCCCCCAGGTCTCCCGATAAAAATGATACCTCACTTGTGTGGGTAGGCCTAGCGCCCATGACAGGAAACGCCCCAAAGCGCAACGTGGACACATCACAGAAAACAGACCTGTTTTTAGCAAAGTGCCTACCTGTGGATTTTGGCCTGTAGCTCAGCCGCCACCTAGGGAAACCTACCAAACCTGTGCATTTCTGAAAACTAGAGACCTAGGGGAATCCAAGATGGGGTGACTTGTGTGGCTGGGACCAGGTTCTGTTACCCAGAATCCTTTGCAAACCTCAAAATTTGGCTAAAAAAACACATGTTCCTCACATTTCTGTGGCAGAAAGTTCTGGAATCTGAGAGGAGCCACAAATTTCCTTCCACCCAGCGTTCCCCCACGTCTCCCGATAAAAATGATACCTCACTTGTGTGGGTAGGCCTAGCGCCCACGACATGAAACGCCCCAAAGCGCAACGTGGACACAACCAAATTTTTGAAGGAAAACAGAGGTGTTTTTTGCAAAGTGCCTACCTGTAGATTTTGGCCTGTATCTCAGGCGCCACCTAGGGAAACCTACCAAACCTGTGCATTTCTGAAAACTAGAGGACCTAGGGGAATCCAAGATGGGGTGATTTGTGTGGCTCGGACCAGGTTCTGTTACCCAGAATCCTTTGCAAACCTCAAAATTTGGCTAAAAAAACACATGTTCCTCACATTTCTGTGGCAGAAAGTTCTGGAATCTGAGAGGAGCCACAAATTTCCTTCCACCCAGCGTTCCCCCACGTCTCCCGATAAAAATGATACCTCACTTGTGTGGGTAGGCCTAGCGCCCACGACAGGAAACGCCCCAAAGCGCAACGTGGACACAAACACATTTTTGAAGGAAAACAGAGGTGTTTTTTGCAAAGTGCCTACCTGTAGATTTTGGCCTGTAGCTCAGCCGCCACCTAGGGAAACCTACCAAACCTGTGCATTTCTGAAAACTAGAGACCTGGGGGAATCCAAGATGGGGTGACTTGTGTGTCTGGGACCAGGTTCTGTTACCTAGAATCCTTTGCAAACCTCAAAATGTGGCTAAAAAAACACATGTTTCTCACATTTCTGTGGCAGAAAGTTCTGGAATCTGAGAGGAGCCACAAATTTCCTTCCACCCAGCGTTCCCCCACGTCTCCCGATAAAAATGATACCTCACTTGTGTGGGTAGGCCTAGCGCCCGCGACAGGTAACGCCCCAAAGCGCAACGTGGACACATCACAGAAAACAGACCTGTTTTTAGCAAAGTGCCTACCTGTGGATTTTGGCCTGTAGCTCAGCCGCCACCTAGGGAAACCTACCAAACCTGTGCATTTCTGAAAACTAGAGACCTAGGGGAATCCAAGATGGGGTGACTTGTGTGGCTGGGACCAGGTTCTGTTACCCAGAATCCTTTGCAAACCTCAAAATGTGGCTAAAAAAACACATGTTCCTCACATTTCTGTGGCAGAAAGTTCTGGAATCTGAGAGGAGCCACAAATTTCCTTCCACCCAGCGTTCCCCCACGTCTCCCGATAAAAATGATACCTCACTTGTGTGGGTAGGCCTAGCGCCCACGACAGGAAACGCCCCAAAGCGCAACGTGGACACAAACACATTTTTGAAGGAAAACAGAGGTGTTTTTTGCAAAGTGCCTACCTGTAGATTTTGGCCTGTAGCTCAGCCGCCACCTAGGGAAACCTACCAAACCTGTGCATTTGTGAAAACTAGAGACCTGGGGGAATCCAAGATGGGGTGACTTGTGTGTCTGGGACCAGGTTCTGTTACCTAGAATCCTTTGCAAACCTCAAAATGTGGCTAAAAAAACACATGTTTCTCACATTTCTGTGGCAGAAAGTTCTGGAATCTGAGAGGAGCCACAAATTTCCTTCCACCCAGCGTTCCCCCACGTCTCCCGATAAAAATGATACCTCACTTGTGTGGGTAGGCCTAGCGCCCGCGACAGGAAACGCCCCAAAGTGCAACGTGGACACATCACAGAAAATAGACCTGTTTTTAGCAAAGTGCCTACCTGTGGATTTTGGCCTGTAGCTCAGCCGCCACCTAGGGAAACCTACCAAACCTGTGCATTTCTGAAAACTAGAGACCTAGGGGAATCCAAGATGGGGTGACTTGTGTGGCTGGGACCAGGTTCTGTTACCCAGAATCCTTTGCAAACCTCAAAATTTGGCTAAAAAAACAAATGTTCCTCACATTTCTGTGGAAGAAAGTTCTGGAATCGGAGAGGAGCCACAAATTTCCTTCCACCCAGCGTTCCCCCACGTCTCCCGATAAAAATTATACCTCACTTGTGTGGGTAGGCCTAGCGCCCATGACAGGAAACGCCCCAAAGTGCAACGTGGACACAACCAAATTTTTGAAGGAAAACAGAGGTGTTTTTTGCAAAGTGCCTACCTGTAGATTTTGGCCTGTAGCTCAGCCGCCACCTAGGGAAACCTACCAAACCTGTGCATTTCTGAAAACTAGAGACCTAGGGGAATCCAAGATGGGGTGACTTGTGTGGCTGGGACCAGGTTCTGTTACCCAGAATCCTTTGCAAACCTCAAAATGTGGCTAAAAAAACACATGTTCCTCACATTTCTGTGGCAGAAAGTTCTGGAATCTGAGAGGAGCCACAAATTTCCTTCGACCCAGCGTTCCCCCACGTCTCCCGATAAAAATGATACCTCACTTGTGTGGGTAGGCCTAGCGCCAGTGACAAGAAACGCCCCAAAGCGCAACGTGGACACGTCACAGAAAACAGACCTGTTTTTAGCAAAGTGCCTACCTGTGGATTTTGGCCTGTAGCTCAGCCGCCACCTAGGGAAACCTACCAAACCTGTGCATTTCTGAAAACTAGAGACCTAGGGGAATCCAAGATGGGGTGACTTGTGTGGCTGGGACCAGGTTCTGTTACCCAGAATCCTTTGCAAACCTCAAAATTTGGCTAAAAAAACAAATGTTCCTCACATTTCTGTGGAAGAAAGTTCTGGAATCTGAGAGGAGCCACAAATTTCCTTCCACCCAGCGTTCCCCCACGTCTCCCGATAAAAATGATACCTCACTTGTGTGGGTAGGCCTAGCGCCCGCGACAAGAAACGCCCCAAAGCGCAACGTGGACACGTCACAGAAAACAGACCTGTTTTTAGCAAAGTGCCTACCTGTGGATTTTGGCCTGTAGCTCAGCCGCCACCTAGGGAAACCTACCAAACCTGTGCATTTCTGAAAACTAGAGACCTAGGGGAATCCAAGATGGGGTGACTTGTGTGGCTGGGACCAGGTTCTGTTACCCAGAATCCTTTGCAAACCTCAAAATTTGGCTAAAAAAACACATGTTCCTCACATTTCTGTGGCAGAAAGTTCTGGAATCTGAGAGGAGCCACAAATTTCCTTCCACCCAGCGTTCCCCCACGTCTCCCGATAAAAATGATACCTCACTTGTGTGGGTAGGCCTAGCGCCCACGACAGGAAACGCCCCAAAGCGCAACGTGGACACAACCAAATTTTTGAAGGAAAACAGAGGTGTTTTTTGCAAAGTGCCTACCTGTAGATTTTGGCCTGTATCTCAGGCGCCACCTAGGGAAACCTACCAAACCTGTGCATTTCTGAAAACTAGAGGACCTAGGGGAATCCAAGATGGGGTGATTTGTGTGGCTCGGACCAGGTTCTGTTACCCAGAATCCTTTGCAAACCTCAAAATTTGGCTAAAAAAACACATGTTCCTCACATTTCTGTGGCAGAAAGTTCTGGAATCTGAGAGGAGCCACAAATTTCCTTCCACCCAGCGTTCCCCCACGTCTCCCGATAAAAATGATACCTCACTTGTGTGGGTAGGCCTAGCGCCCACGACAGGAAACGCCCCAAAGCGCAACGTGGACACAAACACATTTTTGAAGGAAAACAGAGGTGTTTTTTGCAAAGTGCCTACCTGTAGATTTTGGCCTGTAGCTCAGCCGCCACCTAGGGAAACCTACCAAACCTGTGCATTTCTGAAAACTAGAGACCTGGGGGAATCCAAGATGGGGTGACTTGTGTGTCTGGGACCAGGTTCTGTTACCTAGAATCCTTTGCAAACCTCAAAATGTGGCTAAAAAAACACATGTTTCTCACATTTCTGTGGCAGAAAGTTCTGGAATCTGAGAGGAGCCACAAATTTCCTTCCACCCAGCGTTCCCCCACGTCTCCCGATAAAAATGATACCTCACTTGTGTGGGTAGGCCTAGCGCCCGCGACAGGTAACGCCCCAAAGCGCAACGTGGACACATCACAGAAAACAGACCTGTTTTTAGCAAAGTGCCTACCTGTGGATTTTGGCCTGTAGCTCAGCCACCACCTAGGGAAACCTACCAAACCTGTGCATTTCTGAAAACTAGAGACCTAGGGGAATCCAAGATGGGGTGACTTGTGTGGCTGGGACCAGGTTCTGTTACCCAGAATCCTTTGCAAACCTCAAAATGTGGCTAAAAAAACACATGTTCCTCACATTTCTGTGGCAGAAAGTTCTGGAATCTGAGAGGAGCCACAAATTTCCTTCCACCCAGCGTTCCCCCACGTCTCCCGATAAAAATGATACCTCACTTGTGTGGGTTGGCCTAGCGCCCACGACAGGAAACGCCCCAAAGCGCAACGTGGACACAAACACATTTTTGAAGGAAAACAGAGGTGTTTTTTGCAAAGTGCCTACCTGTAGATTTTGGCCTGTAGCTCAGCCGCCACCTAGGGAAACCTACCAAACCTGTGCATTTGTGAAAACTAGAGACCTGGGGGAATCCAAGATGGGGTGACTTGTGTGTCTGGGACCAGGTTCTGTTACCTAGAATCCTTTGCAAACCTCAAAATGTGGCTAAAAAAACACATGTTTCTCACATTTCTGTGGCAGAAAGTTCTGGAATCTGAGAGGAGCCACAAATTTCCTTCCACCCAGCGTTCCCCCACGTCTCCCGATAAAAATGATACCTCACTTGTGTGGGTAGGCCTAGCGCCCGCGACAGGAAACGCCCCAAAGTGCAACGTGGACACATCACAGAAAATAGACCTGTTTTTAGCAAAGTGCCTACCTGTGGATTTTGGCCTGTAGCTCAGCCGCCACCTAGGGAAACCTACCAAACCTGTGCATTTCTGAAAACTAGAGACCTAGGGGAATCCAAGATGGGGTGACTTGTGTGGCTGGGACCAGGTTCTGTTACCCAGAATCCTTTGCAAACCTCAAAATTTGGCTAAAAAAACAAATGTTCCTCACATTTCTGTGGAAGAAAGTTCTGGAATCGGAGAGGAGCCACAAATTTCCTTCCACCCAGCGTTCCCCCACGTCTCCCGATAAAAATTATACCTCACTTGTGTGGGTAGGCCTAGCGCCCATGACAGGAAACGCCCCAAAGTGCAACGTGGACACAACCAAATTTTTGAAGGAAAACAGAGGTGTTTTTTGCAAAGTGCCTACCTGTAGATTTTGGCCTGTAGCTCAGCCGCCACCTAGGGAAACCTACCAAACCTGTGCATTTCTGAAAACTAGAGACCTAGGGGAATCCAAGATGGGGTGACTTGTGTGGCTGGGACCAGGTTCTGTTACCCAGAATCCTTTGCAAACCTCAAAATGTGGCTAAAAAAACACATGTTCCTCACATTTCTGTGGCAGAAAGTTCTGGAATCTGAGAGGAGCCACAAATTTCCTTCGACCCAGCGTTCCCCCACGTCTCCCGATAAAAATGATACCTCACTTGTGTGGGTAGGCCTAGCGCCAGTGACAAGAAACGCCCCAAAGCGCAACGTGGACACGTCACAGAAAACAGACCTGTTTTTAGCAAAGTGCCTACCTGTGGATTTTGGCCTGTAGCTCAGCCGCCACCTAGGGAAACCTACCAAACCTGTGCATTTCTGAAAACTAGAGACCTAGGGGAATCCAAGATGGGGTGACTTGTGTGGCTGGGACCAGGTTCTGTTACCCAGAATCCTTTGCAAACCTCAAAATTTGGCTAAAAAAACAAATGTTCCTCACATTTCTGTGGAAGAAAGTTCTGGAATCTGAGAGGAGCCACAAATTTCCTTCCACCCAGCGTTCCCCCACGTCTCCCGATAAAAATGATACCTCACTTGTGTGGGTAGGCCTAGCGCCCGCGACAAGAAACGCCCCAAAGCGCAACGTGGACACGTCACAGAAAACAGACCTGTTTTTAGCAAAGTGCCTACCTGTGGATTTTGGCCTGTAGCTCAGCCGCCACCTAGGGAAACCTACCAAACCTGTGCATTTCTGAAAACTAGAGACCTAGGGGAATCCAAGATGGGGTGACTTGTGTGGCTGGGACCAGGTTCTGTTACCCAGAATCCTTTGCAAACCTCAAAATTTGGCTAAAAAAACACATGTTCCTCACATTTCTGTGGCAGAAAGTTCTGGAATCTGAGAGGAGCCACAAATTTCCTTCCACCCAGCGTTCCCCCACGCCTCCCGATAAAAATGATACCTCACTTGTGTGGGTAGGCCTAGCGCCCACGACAGGAAACGCCCCAAAGCGCAACGTGGACACAACCAAATTTTTGAAGGAAAACAGAGGTGTTTTTTGCAAAGTGCCTACCTGTAGATTTTGGCCTGTTTCTCAGGCGCCACCTAGGGAAACCTACCAAACCTGTGCATTTCTGAAAACTAGAGACCTAGGGGAATCCAAGATGGGGTGACTTGTGTGGCTGGGACCAGGTTCTGTTACCCAGAATCCTTTGCAAACCTCAAAATTTGGCTAAAAAAACACATGTTCCTCACATTTCTGTGGCAGAAAGTTCCGGAATCTGAGAGGAGCCACAAATTTCCTTCCACCCAGCGTTCCCCCACGTCTCCTGATAAAAATGATACTTCACTTGTGTGGGTAGGCCTAGTGCCCGCGACAGGAAACGCCCCAAAGCGCAATGTGGACACAGCCAAATTTTTGAAGGAAAACAGAGGTGGTTTTTGCAAAGTGCCTACCTGTAGATTTTGGCCTGTAGCTCAGCCGCCACCTAGGGAAACCTACCAAACCTGTGCATTTCTGAAAACTAGGGACCTAGGGGAATCCAAGATGGGGTGACTTGTGTGGCTGGGACCAGGTTCTGTTACCCAGAATCCTTTGCAAACCTCAAAATGTGGCTAAAAAAACACATGTTCCTCACATTTCTGTGGCAGAAAGTTCTGGAATCTGAGAGGAGCCACAAATTTCCTTCCACCCAGCGTTCCCCCACGTCTCCCGATAAAAATGATACCTCACTTGTGTGGGTAGGCCTAGCGCCCGCGACAGGTAACGCCCCAAAGCGCAACGTGGACACATCACAGAAAACAGACCTGTTTTTAGCAAAGTGCCTACCTGTGGATTTTGGCCTGTAGCTCAGCCGCCACCTAGGGAAACCTACCAAACCTGTGCATTTCTGAAAACTAGAGACCTAGGGGAATCCAAGATGGGGTGACTTGTGTGGCTGGGACCAGGTTCTGTTACCCAGAATCCTTTGCAAACCTCAAAATTTGGCTAAAAAAACACATGTTCCTCACATTTCTGTGGCAGAAAGTTCTGGAATCTGAGAGGAGCCACAAATTTCCTTCCACCTAGCGTTCCCCCACGTCTCCCGATAAAAATGATACCTCACTTGTGTGGGTAGGCCTAGCGCCCATGACAGGAAACGCCCCAAAGCGCAACGTGGACACAAACACATTTTTGAAGGAAAACAGAGGTGTTTTTTGCAAAGTGCCTACCTGTAGATTTTGGCCTGTAGCTCAGCCGCCACCTAGGGAAACCTACCAAACCTGTGCATTTCTGAAAACTAGAGACCTGGGGGAATCGAAGATGGGGTGACTTGTGTTTCTGGGACCAGGTTCTGTTACCTAGAATCCTTTGCAAACCTCAAAATGTGGCTAAAAAAACACATGTTTCTCACATTTCTGTGGCAGAAAGTTCTGGAATCTGAGAGGAGCCACAAATTTCCTTCCACCCAGCGTTCCCCCACGACTCCCGATAAAAATGATACCTCACTTGTGTGGGTAGGCCTAGCGCCCGCGACAGGAAACGCCCCAAAGCGCAACGTGGACACATCACAGAAAATAGACCTGTTTTTAGCAAAGTGCCTACCTGTTGATTTTGGCCTGTAGCTCAGCCGCCACCTAAGGAAACCTACCAAACCTGTGCATTTCTGAAAACTAGAGACCTAGGGGAATCCAAGATGGGGTGACTTGTGTGGCTGGGACCAGGTTCTGTTACCCAGAATCCTTTGCAAACCTCAAAATTTGGCTAAAAAAACAAATGTTCCTCACATTTCTGTGGAAGAAAGTTCTGGAATCTGAGAGGAGCCACAAATTTCCTTCCACCCAGCGTTCCCCCACGTCTCCCGATAAAAATTATACCTCACTTGTGTGGGTAGGCCTAGCGCCCACGACAGGAAACGCCCCAAAGTGCAACGTGGACACAACCAAATTTTTGAAGGAAAACAGAGGTGTTTTTTGCAAAGTGCCTACCTGTAGATTTTGGCCTGTAGCTCAGCCGCCACCTAGGGAAACCTACCAAACCTGTGCATTTCTGAAAACTAGAGACCTAGGGGAATCCAAGATGGGGTGACTTGTGTGGCTGGGACCAGGTTCTGTTACCCAGAATCCTTTGCAAACCTCAAAATTTGGCTAAAAAAACACATGTTCCTCACATTTCTGTGGCAGAAAGTTCTGGAATCTGAGAGGAGCCACAAATTTCCTTCCACCCAGCGTTCCCCCACGCCTCCCGATAAAAATGATACCTCACTTGTGTGGGTAGGCCTAGCGCCCACGACAGGAAACGCCCCAAAGCGCAACGTGGACACAACCAAATTTTTGAAGGAAAACAGAGGTGTTTTTTGCAAAGTGCCTACCTGTAGATTTTGGCCTGTTTCTCAGGCGCCACCTAGGGAAACCTACCAAACCTGTGCATTTCTGAAAACTAGAGACCTAGGGGAATCCAAGATGGGGTGACTTGTGTGGCTGGGACCAGGTTCTGTTACCCAGAATCCTTTGCAAACCTCAAAATTTGGCTAAAAAAACACATGTTCCTCACATTTCTGTGGCAGAAAGTTCCGGAATCTGAGAGGAGCCACAAATTTCCTTCCACCCAGCGTTCCCCCACGTCTCCTGATAAAAATGATACTTCACTTGTGTGGGTAGGCCTAGTGCCCGCGACAGGAAACGCCCCAAAGCGCAATGTGGACACAGCCAAATTTTTGAAGGAAAACAGAGGTGGTTTTTGCAAAGTGCCTACCTGTAGATTTTGGCCTGTAGCTCAGCCGCCACCTAGGGAAACCTACCAAACCTGTGCATTTCTGAAAACTAGGGACCTAGGGGAATCCAAGATGGGGTGACTTGTGTGGCTGGGACCAGGTTCTGTTACCCAGAATCCTTTGCAAACCTCAAAATGTGGCTAAAAAAACACATGTTCCTCACATTTCTGTGGCAGAAAGTTCTGGAATCTGAGAGGAGCCACAAATTTCCTTCCACCCAGCGTTCCCCCACGTCTCCCGATAAAAATGATACCTCACTTGTGTGGGTAGGCCTAGCGCCCGCGACAGGTAACGCCCCAAAGCGCAACGTGGACACATCACAGAAAACAGACCTGTTTTTAGCAAAGTGCCTACCTGTGGATTTTGGCCTGTAGCTCAGCCGCCACCTAGGGAAACCTACCAAACCTGTGCATTTCTGAAAACTAGAGACCTAGGGGAATCCAAGATGGGGTGACTTGTGTGGCTGGGACCAGGTTCTGTTACCCAGAATCCTTTGCAAACCTCAAAATTTGGCTAAAAAAACACATGTTCCTCACATTTCTGTGGCAGAAAGTTCTGGAATCTGAGAGGAGCCACAAATTTCCTTCCACCTAGCGTTCCCCCACGTCTCCCGATAAAAATGATACCTCACTTGTGTGGGTAGGCCTAGCGCCCATGACAGGAAACGCCCCAAAGCGCAACGTGGACACAAACACATTTTTGAAGGAAAACAGAGGTGTTTTTTGCAAAGTGCCTACCTGTAGATTTTGGCCTGTAGCTCAGCCGCCACCTAGGGAAACCTACCAAACCTGTGCATTTCTGAAAACTAGAGACCTGGGGGAATCGAAGATGGGGTGACTTGTGTTTCTGGGACCAGGTTCTGTTACCTAGAATCCTTTGCAAACCTCAAAATGTGGCTAAAAAAACACATGTTTCTCACATTTCTGTGGCAGAAAGTTCTGGAATCTGAGAGGAGCCACAAATTTCCTTCCACCCAGCGTTCCCCCACGACTCCCGATAAAAATGATACCTCACTTGTGTGGGTAGGCCTAGCGCCCGCGACAGGAAACGCCCCAAAGCGCAACGTGGACACATCACAGAAAATAGACCTGTTTTTAGCAAAGTGCCTACCTGTTGATTTTGGCCTGTAGCTCAGCCGCCACCTAAGGAAACCTACCAAACCTGTGCATTTCTGAAAACTAGAGACCTAGGGGAATCCAAGATGGGGTGACTTGTGTGGCTGGGACCAGGTTCTGTTACCCAGAATCCTTTGCAAACCTCAAAATTTGGCTAAAAAAACAAATGTTCCTCACATTTCTGTGGAAGAAAGTTCTGGAATCTGAGAGGAGCCACAAATTTCCTTCCACCCAGCGTTCCCCCACGTCTCCCGATAAAAATTATACCTCACTTGTGTGGGTAGGCCTAGCGCCCACGACAGGAAACGCCCCAAAGTGCAACGTGGACACAACCAAATTTTTGAAGGAAAACAGAGGTGTTTTTTGCAAAGTGCCTACCTGTAGATTTTGGCCTGTAGCTCAGCCGCCACCTAGGGAAACCTACCAAACCTGTGCATTTCTGAAAACTAGAGACCTAGGGGAATCCAAGATGGGGTGACTTGTGTGGCTGGGACCAGGTTCTGTTACCCAGAATCCTTTGCAAACCTCAAAATTTGGCTAAAAAAACACATGTTCCTCACATTTCTGTGGCAGAAAGTTCTGGAATCTGAGAGGAGCCACAAATTTCCTTCCACCCAGCGTTCCCCCACGTTTCCCGATAAAAATTATACCTCACTTGTGTGGGTAGGCCTAGCGCCCACGACAGGAAACGCCCCAAAGTGCAACGTGGACACAACCAAATTTTTGAAGGAAAACAGAGGTGTTTTTTGCAAAGTGCCTACCTGTAGATTTTGGCCTGTAGCTCAGCCGCCACCTAGGGAAACCTACCAAACCTGTGCATTTTTGAAAACTAGAGACCTAGGGGAATCCAAGATGGGGTGACTTGTGTGGCTGGGACCAGGTTCTGTTACCCAGAATCCTTTGCAAACCTCAAAATGTGGCTAAAAAAACACATGTTCCTCACATTTCTGTGGCAGAAAGTTCTGGAATCTGAGTGGAGCCACAAATTTCCTTCCACCCAGCGTTCCCCCACGTCTCCCGATAAAAATGATACCTCACTTGTGTGGGTAGGCCTAGCGCCAGTGACAAGAAACGCCCAAAGCGCAACGTGGACACGTCACAGAAAACAGACCTGTTTTTAGCAAAGTGCCTACCTGTGGATTTTGGCCTGTAGCTCAGCCGCCACCTAGGGAAACCTACCAAACCTGTGCATTTCTGAAAACTAGAGACCTAGGGGAATCCAAGATGGGGTGACTTGTGTGGCTGGGACCAGGTTCTGTTACCCAGAATCCTTTGCAAACCTCAAAATTTGGCTAAAAAAACACATGTTCCTCACATTTCTGTGGCAGAAAGTTCTGGAATCTGAGAGGAGCCACAAATTTCCTTCCACCCAGCGTTCCCCCACGTCTCCCGATAAAAATGATACCTCACTTGTGTGGGTAGGCCTAGCGCCCACGACAGGAAACGCCCCAAAGCGCAACGTGGACACAACCAAATTTTTGAAGGAAAACAGAGGTGTTTTTTGCAAAGTGCCTACCTGTAGATTTTGGCCTGTAGCTCAGCCGCCACCTAGGGAAACTTACCAAACCTGTGCATTTCTGAAAACTAGAGACCTAGGGGAATCAAAGATGGGGTGACTTGTGTGGCTGGGACCAGGTTCTGTTACCCAGAATCCTTTGCAAACCTCAAAATTTGGCTAAAAAAACACATGTTCCTCACATTTCTGTGGCAGAAAGTTCTGGAATCTGAGAGGAGCCACAAATTTCCTTCCACCCAGCGTTCCCCCAGGTCTCCCGATAAAAATGATACCTCACTTGTGTGGGTAGGCCTAGCGCCCATGACAGGAAACGCCCCAAAGCGCAACGTGGACACATCACAGAAAACAGACCTGTTTTTAGCAAAGTGCCTACCTGTGGATTTTGGCCTGTAGCTCAGCCGCCACCTAGGGAAACCTACCAAACCTGTGCATTTCTGAAAACTAGAGACCTAGGGGAATCCAAGATGGGGTGACTTGTGTGGCTGGGACCAGGTTCTGTTACCCAGAATCCTTTGCAAACCTCAAAATTTGGCTAAAAAAACACATGTTCCTCACATTTCTGTGGCAGAAAGTTCTGGAATCTGAGAGGAGCCACAAATTTCCTTCCACCCAGCGTTCCCCCACGTCTCCCGATAAAAATGATACCTCACTTGTGTGGGTAGGCCTAGCGCCCACGACAGGAAACGCCCCAAAGCGCAACGTGGACACAACCAAATTTTTGAAGGAAAACAGAGGTGTTTTTTGCAAAGTGCCTACCTGTAGATTTTGGCCTGTATCTCAGGCGCCACCTAGGGAAACCTACCAAACCTGTGCATTTCTGAAAACTAGAGGACCTAGGGGAATCCAAGATGGGGTGATTTGTGTGGCTCGGACCAGGTTCTGTTACCCAGAATCCTTTGCAAACCTCAAAATTTGGCTAAAAAAACACATGTTCCTCACATTTCTGTGGCAGAAAGTTCTGGAATCTGAGAGGAGCCACAAATTTCCTTCCACCCAGCGTTCCCCCACGTCTCCCGATAAAAATGATACCTCACTTGTGTGGGTAGGCCTAGCGCCCACGACAGGAAACGCCCCAAAGCGCAACGTGGACACAAACACATTTTTGAAGGAAAACAGAGGTGTTTTTTGCAAAGTGCCTACCTGTAGATTTTGGCCTGTAGCTCAGCCGCCACCTAGGGAAACCTACCAAACCTGTGCATTTCTGAAAACTAGAGACCTGGGGGAATCAAAGATGGGGTGACTTGTGTGTCTGGGACCAGGTTCTGTTACCTAGAATCCTTTGCAAACCTCAAAATGTGGCTAAAAAAACACATGTTTCTCACATTTCTGTGGCAGAAAGTTCTGGAATCTGAGAGGAGCCACAAATTTCCTTCCACCCAGCGTTCCCCCACGTCTCCCGATAAAAATGATACCTCACTTGTGTGGGTAGGCCTAGCGCCCGCGACAGGTAACGCCCCAAAGCGCAACGTGGACACATCACAGAAAACAGACCTGTTTTTAGCAAAGTGCCTACCTGTGGATTTTGGCCTGTAGCTCAGCCGCCACCTAGGGAAACCTACCAAACCTGTGCATTTCTGAAAACTAGAGACCTAGGGGAATCCAAGATGGGGTGACTTGTGTGGCTGGGACCAGGTTCTGTTACCCAGAATCCTTTGCAAACCTCAAAATGTGGCTAAAAAAACACATGTTCCTCACATTTCTGTGGCAGAAAGTTCTGGAATCTGAGAGGAGCCACAAATTTCCTTCCACCCAGCGTTCCCCCACGTCTCCCGATAAAAATGATACCTCACTTGTGTGGGTAGGCCTAGCGCCCACGACAGGAAACGCCCCAAAGCGCAACGTGGACACAAACACATTTTTGAAGGAAAACAGAGGTGTTTTTTGCAAAGTGCCTACCTGTAGATTTTGGCCTGTAGCTCAGCCGCCACCTAGGGAAACCTACCAAACCTGTGCATTTGTGAAAACTAGAGACCTGGGGGAATCCAAGATGGGGTGACTTGTGTGTCTGGGACCAGGTTCTGTTACCTAGAATCCTTTGCAAACCTCAAAATGTGGCTAAAAAAACACATGTTTCTCACATTTCTGTGGCAGAAAGTTCTGGAATCTGAGAGGAGCCACAAATTTCCTTCCACCCAGCGTTCCCCCACGTCTCCCGATAAAAATGATACCTCACTTGTGTGGGTAGGCCTAGCGCCCGCGACAGGAAACGCCCCAAAGTGCAACGTGGACACATCACAGAAAATAGACCTGTTTTTAGCAAAGTGCCTACCTGTGGATTTTGGCCTGTAGCTCAGCCGCCACCTAGGGAAACCTACCAAACCTGTGCATTTCTGAAAACTAGAGACCTAGGGGAATCCAAGATGGGGTGACTTGTGTGGCTGGGACCAGGTTCTGTTACCCAGAATCCTTTGCAAACCTCAAAATTTGGCTAAAAAAACAAATGTTCCTCACATTTCTGTGGAAGAAAGTTCTGGAATCGGAGAGGAGCCACAAATTTCCTTCCACCCAGCGTTCCCCCACGTCTCCCGATAAAAATTATACCTCACTTGTGTGGGTAGGCCTAGCGCCCATGACAGGAAACGCCCCAAAGTGCAACGTGGACACAACCAAATTTTTGAAGGAAAACAGAGGTGTTTTTTGCAAAGTGCCTACCTGTAGATTTTGGCCTGTAGCTCAGCCGCCACCTAGGGAAACCTACCAAACCTGTGCATTTCTGAAAACTAGAGACCTAGGGGAATCCAAGATGGGGTGACTTGTGTGGCTGGGACCAGGTTCTGTTACCCAGAATCCTTTGCAAACCTCAAAATGTGGCTAAAAAAACACATGTTCCTCACATTTCTGTGGCAGAAAGTTCTGGAATCTGAGAGGAGCCACAAATTTCCTTCGACCCAGCGTTCCCCCACGTCTCCCGATAAAAATGATACCTCACTTGTGTGGGTAGGCCTAGCGCCAGTGACAAGAAACGCCCCAAAGCGCAACGTGGACACGTCACAGAAAACAGACCTGTTTTTAGCAAAGTGCCTACCTGTGGATTTTGGCCTGTAGCTCAGCCGCCACCTAGGGAAACCTACCAAACCTGTGCATTTCTGAAAACTAGAGACCTAGGGGAATCCAAGATGGGGTGACTTGTGTGGCTGGGACCAGGTTCTGTTACCCAGAATCCTTTGCAAACCTCAAAATTTGGCTAAAAAAACAAATGTTCCTCACATTTCTGTGGAAGAAAGTTCTGGAATCTGAGAGGAGCCACAAATTTCCTTCCACCCAGCGTTCCCCCACGTCTCCCGATAAAAATGATACCTCACTTGTGTGGGTAGGCCTAGCGCCCGCGACAAGAAACGCCCCAAAGCGCAACGTGGACACGTCACAGAAAACAGACCTGTTTTTAGCAAAGTGCCTACCTGTGGATTTTGGCCTGTAGCTCAGCCGCCACCTAGGGAAACCTACCAAACCTGTGCATTTCTGAAAACTAGAGACCTAGGGGAATCCAAGATGGGGTGACTTGTGTGGCTGGGACCAGGTTCTGTTACCCAGAATCCTTTGCAAACCTCAAAATTTGGCTAAAAAAACACATGTTCCTCACATTTCTGTGGCAGAAAGTTCTGGAATCTGAGAGGAGCCACAAATTTCCTTCCACCCAGCGTTCCCCCACGTCTCCCGATAAAAATGATACCTCACTTGTGTGGGTAGGCCTAGCGCCCACGACAGGAAACGCCCCAAAGCGCAACGTGGACACAACCAAATTTTTGAAGGAAAACAGAGGTGTTTTTTGCAAAGTGCCTACCTGTAGATTTTGGCCTGTTTCTCAGGCGCCACCTAGGGAAACCTACCAAACCTGTGCATTTCTGAAAACTAGAGACCTAGGGGAATCCAAGATGGGGTGACTTGTGTGGCTGGGACCAGGTTCTGTTACCCAGAATCCTTTGCAAACCTCAAAATTTGGCTAAAAAAACACATGTTCCTCACATTTCTGTGGCAGAAAGTTCCGGAATCTGAGAGGAGCCACAAATTTCCTTCCACCCAGCGTTCCCCCACGTCTCCTGATAAAAATGATACTTCACTTGTGTGGGTAGGCCTAGTGCCCGCGACAGGAAACGCCCCAAAGCGCAATGTGGACACAGCCAAATTTTTGAAGGAAAACAGAGGTGGTTTTTGCAAAGTGCCTACCTGTAGATTTTGGCCTGTAGCTCAGCCGCCACCTAGGGAAACCTACCAAACCTGTGCATTTCTGAAAACTAGGGACCTAGGGGAATCCAAGATGGGGTGACTTGTGTGGCTGGGACCAGGTTCTGTTACCCAGAATCCTTTGCAAACCTCAAAATGTGGCTAAAAAAACACATGTTCCTCACATTTCTGTGGCAGAAAGTTCTGGAATCTGAGAGGAGCCACAAATTTCCTTCCACCCAGCGTTCCCCCACGTCTCCCGATAAAAATGATACCTCACTTGTGTGGGTAGGCCTAGCGCCCGCGACAGGTAACGCCCCAAAGCGCAACGTGGACACATCACAGAAAACAGACCTGTTTTTAGCAAAGTGCCTACCTGTGGATTTTGGCCTGTAGCTCAGCCGCCACCTAGGGAAACCTACCAAACCTGTGCATTTCTGAAAACTAGAGACCTAGGGGAATCCAAGATGGGGTGACTTGTGTGGCTGGGACCAGGTTCTGTTACCCAGAATCCTTTGCAAACCTCAAAATGTGGCTAAAAAAACACATGTTCCTCACATTTCTGTGGCAGAAAGTTCTGGAATCTGAGTGGAGCCACAAATTTCCTTCCACCCAGCGTTCCCCCACGTCTCCCGATAAAAATGATACCTCACTTGTGTGGGTAGGCCTAGCGCCAGTGACAAGAAACGCCCAAAGCGCAACGTGGACACGTCACAGAAAACAGACCTGTTTTTAGCAAAGTGCCTACCTGTGGATTTTGGCCTGTAGCTCAGCCGCCACCTAGGGAAACCTACCAAACCTGTGCATTTCTGAAAACTAGAGACCTAGGGGAATCCAAGATGGGGTGACTTGTGTGGCTGGGACCAGGTTCTGTTACCCAGAATCCTTTGCAAACCTCAAAATTTGGCTAAAAAAACACATGTTCCTCACATTTCTGTGGCAGAAAGTTCTGGAATCTGAGAGGAGCCACAAATTTCCTTCCACCCAGCGTTCCCCCACGTCTCCCGATAAAAATGATACCTCACTTGTGTGGGTAGGCCTAGCGCCCACGACAGGAAACGCCCCAAAGCGCAACGTGGACACAACCAAATTTTTGAAGGAAAACAGAGGTGTTTTTTGCAAAGTGCCTACCTGTAGATTTTGGCCTGTAGCTCAGCCGCCACCTAGGGAAACTTACCAAACCTGTGCATTTCTGAAAACTAGAGACCTAGGGGAATCAAAGATGGGGTGACTTGTGTGGCTGGGACCAGGTTCTGTTACCCAGAATCCTTTGCAAACCTCAAAATTTGGCTAAAAAAACACATGTTCCTCACATTTCTGTGGCAGAAAGTTCTGGAATCTGAGAGGAGCCACAAATTTCCTTCCACCCAGCGTTCCCCCAGGTCTCCCGATAAAAATGATACCTCACTTGTGTGGGTAGGCCTAGCGCCCATGACAGGAAACGCCCCAAAGCGCAACGTGGACACATCACAGAAAACAGACCTGTTTTTAGCAAAGTGCCTACCTGTGGATTTTGGCCTGTAGCTCAGCCGCCACCTAGGGAAACCTACCAAACCTGTGCATTTCTGAAAACTAGAGACCTAGGGGAATCCAAGATGGGGTGACTTGTGTGGCTGGGACCAGGTTCTGTTACCCAGAATCCTTTGCAAACCTCAAAATTTGGCTAAAAAAACACATGTTCCTCACATTTCTGTGGCAGAAAGTTCTGGAATCTGAGAGGAGCCACAAATTTCCTTCCACCCAGCGTTCCCCCACGTCTCCCGATAAAAATGATACCTCACTTGTGTGGGTAGGCCTAGCGCCCACGACAGGAAACGCCCCAAAGCGCAACGTGGACACAACCAAATTTTTGAAGGAAAACAGAGGTGTTTTTTGCAAAGTGCCTACCTGTAGATTTTGGCCTGTATCTCAGGCGCCACCTAGGGAAACCTACCAAACCTGTGCATTTCTGAAAACTAGAGGACCTAGGGGAATCCAAGATGGGGTGATTTGTGTGGCTCGGACCAGGTTCTGTTACCCAGAATCCTTTGCAAACCTCAAAATTTGGCTAAAAAAACACATGTTCCTCACATTTCTGTGGCAGAAAGTTCTGGAATCTGAGAGGAGCCACAAATTTCCTTCCACCCAGCGTTCCCCCACGTCTCCCGATAAAAATGATACCTCACTTGTGTGGGTAGGCCTAGCGCCCACGACAGGAAACGCCCCAAAGCGCAACGTGGACACAAACACATTTTTGAAGGAAAACAGAGGTGTTTTTTGCAAAGTGCCTACCTGTAGATTTTGGCCTGTAGCTCAGCCGCCACCTAGGGAAACCTACCAAACCTGTGCATTTCTGAAAACTAGAGACCTGGGGGAATCCAAGATGGGGTGACTTGTGTGTCTGGGACCAGGTTCTGTTACCTAGAATCCTTTGCAAACCTCAAAATGTGGCTAAAAAAACACATGTTTCTCACATTTCTGTGGCAGAAAGTTCTGGAATCTGAGAGGAGCCACAAATTTCCTTCCACCCAGCGTTCCCCCACGTCTCCCGATAAAAATGATACCTCACTTGTGTGGGTAGGCCTAGCGCCCGCGACAGGTAACGCCCCAAAGCGCAACGTGGACACATCACAGAAAACAGACCTGTTTTTAGCAAAGTGCCTACCTGTAGATTTTGGCCTGTAGCTCAGCCGCCACCTAGGGAAACCTACCAAACCTGTGCATTTCTGAAAACTAGAGACCTAGGGGAATCCAAGATGGGGTGACTTGTGTGGCTGGGACCAGGTTCTGTTACCCAGAATCCTTTGCAAACCTCAAAATGTGGCTAAAAAAACACATGTTCCTCACATTTCTGTGGCAGAAAGTTCTGGAATCTGAGAGGAGCCACAAATTTCCTTTGACCCAGCGTTCCCCCACGTCTCCCGATAAAAATGATACCTCACTTGTGTGGGTAGGCCTAGCGCCAGTGACAAGAAACGCCCCAAAGCGCAACGTGGACACGTCACAGAAAACAGACCTGTTTTTAGCAAAGTGCCTACCTGTGGATTTTGGCCTGTAGCTCAGCCGCCACCTAGGGAAACCTACCAAACCTGTGCATTTCTGAAAACTAGAGACCTAGGGGAATCCAAGATGGGGTGACTTGTGTGGCTGGGACCAGGTTCTGTTACCCAGAATCCTTTGCAAACCTCAAAATTTGGCTAAAAAAACAAATGTTCCTCACATTTCTGTGGAAGAAAGTTCTGGAATCTGAGAGGAGCCACAAATTTCCTTCCACCCAGCGTTCCCCCACGTCTCCCGATAAAAATGATACCTCACTTGTGTGGGTAGGCCTAGCGCCCGCGACAAGAAACGCCCCAAAGCGCAACGTGGACACGTCACAGAAAACAGACCTGTTTTTAGCAAAGTGCCTACCTGTGGATTTTGGCCTGTAGCTCAGCCGCCACCTAGGGAAACCTACCAAACCTGTGCATTTCTGAAAACTAGAGACCTAGGGGAATCCAAGATGGGGTGACTTGTGTGGCTGGGACCAGGTTCTGTTACCCAGAATCCTTTGCAAACCTCAAAATTTGGCTAAAAAAACACATGTTCCTCACATTTCTGTGGCAGAAAGTTCTGGAATCTGAGAGGAGCCACAAATTTCCTTCCACCCAGCGTTCCCCCACGTCTCCCGATAAAAATGATACCTCACTTGTGTGGGTAGGCCTAGCGCCCACGACAGGAAACGCCCCAAAGCGCAACGTGGACACAACCAAATTTTTGAAGGAAAACAGAGGTGTTTTTTGCAAAGTGCCTACCTGTAGATTTTGGCCTGTTTCTCAGGCGCCACCTAGGGAAACCTACCAAACCTGTGCATTTCTGAAAACTAGAGACCTAGGGGAATCCAAGATGGGGTGACTTGTGTGGCTGGGACCAGGTTCTGTTACCCAGAATCCTTTGCAAACCTCAAAATTTGGCTAAAAAAACACATGTTCCTCACATTTCTGTGGCAGAAAGTTCCGGAATCTGAGAGGAGCCACAAATTTCCTTCCACCCAGCGTTCCCCCACGTCTCCTGATAAAAATGATACTTCACTTGTGTGGGTAGGCCTAGTGCCCGCGACAGGAAACGCCCCAAAGCGCAATGTGGACACAGCCAAATTTTTGAAGGAAAACAGAGGTGGTTTTTGCAAAGTGCCTACCTGTAGATTTTGGCCTGTAGCTCAGCCGCCACCTAGGGAAACCTACCAAACCTGTGCATTTCTGAAAACTAGGGACCTAGGGGAATCCAAGATGGGGTGACTTGTGTGGCTGGGACCAGGTTCTGTTACCCAGAATCCTTTGCAAACCTCAAAATGTGGCTAAAAAAACACATGTTCCTCACATTTCTGTGGCAGAAAGTTCTGGAATCTGAGAGGAGCCACAAATTTCCTTCCACCCAGCGTTCCCCCACGTCTCCCGATAAAAATGATACCTCACTTGTGTGGGTAGGCCTAGCGCCCGCGACAGGTAACGCCCCAAAGCGCAACGTGGACACATCACAGAAAACAGACCTGTTTTTAGCAAAGTGCCTACCTGTGGATTTTGGCCTGTAGCTCAGCCGCCACCTAGGGAAACCTACCAAACCTGTGCATTTCTGAAAACTAGAGACCTAGGGGAATCCAAGATGGGGTGACTTGTGTGGCTGGGACCAGGTTCTGTTACCCAGAATCCTTTGCAAACCTCAAAATGTGGCTAAAAAAACACATGTTCCTCACATTTCTGTGGCAGAAAGTTCTGGAATCTGAGTGGAGCCACAAATTTCCTTCCACCCAGCGTTCCCCCACGTCTCCCGATAAAAATGATACCTCACTTGTGTGGGTAGGCCTAGCGCCAGTGACAAGAAACGCCCAAAGCGCAACGTGGACACGTCACAGAAAACAGACCTGTTTTTAGCAAAGTGCCTACCTGTGGATTTTGGCCTGTAGCTCAGCCGCCACCTAGGGAAACCTACCAAACCTGTGCATTTCTGAAAACTAGAGACCTAGGGGAATCCAAGATGGGGTGACTTGTGTGGCTGGGACCAGGTTCTGTTACCCAGAATCCTTTGCAAACCTCAAAATTTGGCTAAAAAAACACATGTTCCTCACATTTCTGTGGCAGAAAGTTCTGGAATCTGAGAGGAGCCACAAATTTCCTTCGACCCAGCGTTCCCCCACGTCTCCCGATAAAAATGATACCTCACTTGTGTGGGTAGGCCTAGCGCCAGTGACAAGAAACGCCCCAAAGCGCAACGTGGACACGTCACAGAAAACAGACCTGTTTTTAGCAAAGTGCCTACCTGTGGATTTTGGCCTGTAGCTCAGCCGCCACCTAGGGAAACCTACCAAACCTGTGCATTTCTGAAAACTAGAGACCTAGGGGAATCCAAGATGGGGTGACTTGTGTGGCTGGGACCAGGTTCTGTTACCCAGAATCCTTTGCAAACCTCAAAATTTGGCTAAAAAAACAAATGTTCCTCACATTTCTGTGGAAGAAAGTTCTGGAATCTGAGAGGAGCCACAAATTTCCTTCCACCCAGCGTTCCCCCACGTCTCCCGATAAAAATGATACCTCACTTGTGTGGGTAGGCCTAGCGCCCGCGACAAGAAACGCCCCAAAGCGCAACGTGGACACGTCACAGAAAACAGACCTGTTTTTAGCAAAGTGCCTACCTGTGGATTTTGGCCTGTAGCTCAGCCGCCACCTAGGGAAACCTACCAAACCTGTGCATTTCTGAAAACTAGAGACCTAGGGGAATCCAAGATGGGGTGACTTGTGTGGCTGGGACCAGGTTCTGTTACCCAGAATCCTTTGCAAACCTCAAAATTTGGCTAAAAAAACACATGTTCCTCACATTTCTGTGGCAGAAAGTTCTGGAATCTGAGAGGAGCCACAAATTTCCTTCCACCCAGCGTTCCCCCACGTCTCCCGATAAAAATGATACCTCACTTGTGTGGGTAGGCCTAGCGCCCACGACAGGAAACGCCCCAAAGCGCAACGTGGACACAACCAAATTTTTGAAGGAAAACAGAGGTGTTTTTTGCAAAGTGCCTACCTGTAGATTTTGGCCTGTATCTCAGGCGCCACCTAGGGAAACCTACCAAACCTGTGCATTTCTGAAAACTAGAGGACCTAGGGGAATCCAAGATGGGGTGATTTGTGTGGCTCGGACCAGGTTCTGTTACCCAGAATCCTTTGCAAACCTCAAAATTTGGCTAAAAAAACACATGTTCCTCACATTTCTGTGGCAGAAAGTTCTGGAATCTGAGAGGAGCCACAAATTTCCTTCCACCCAGCGTTCCCCCACGTCTCCCGATAAAAATGATACCTCACTTGTGTGGGTAGGCCTAGCGCCCACGACAGGAAACGCCCCAAAGCGCAACGTGGACACAAACACATTTTTGAAGGAAAACAGAGGTGTTTTTTGCAAAGTGCCTACCTGTAGATTTTGGCCTGTAGCTCAGCCGCCACCTAGGGAAACCTACCAAACCTGTGCATTTCTGAAAACTAGAGACCTGGGGGAATCCAAGATGGGGTGACTTGTGTGTCTGGGACCAGGTTCTGTTACCTAGAATCCTTTGCAAACCTCAAAATGTGGCTAAAAAAACACATGTTTCTCACATTTCTGTGGCAGAAAGTTCTGGAATCTGAGAGGAGCCACAAATTTCCTTCCACCCAGCGTTCCCCCACGTCTCCCGATAAAAATGATACCTCACTTGTGTGGGTAGGCCTAGCGCCCGCGACAGGTAACGCCCCAAAGCGCAACGTGGACACATCACAGAAAACAGACCTGTTTTTAGCAAAGTGCCTACCTGTGGATTTTGGCCTGTAGCTCAGCCGCCACCTAGGGAAACCTACCAAACCTGTGCATTTCTGATAACTAGAGACCTAGGGGAATCCAAGATGGGGTGACTTGTGTGGCTGGGACCAGGTTCTGTTACCCAGAATCCTTTGCAAACCTCAAAATGTGGCTAAAAAAACACATGTTCCTCACATTTCTGTGGCAGAAAGTTCTGGAATCTGAGAGGAGCCACAAATTTCCTTCCACCCAGCGTTCCCCCACGTCTCCCGATAAAAATGATACCTCACTTGTGTGGGTAGGCCTAGCGCCCACGACAGGAAACGCCCCAAAGCGCAACGTGGACACAAACACATTTTTGAAGGAAAACAGAGGTGTTTTTTGCAAAGTGCCTACCTGTAGATTTTGGCCTGTAGCTCAGCCGCCACCTAGGGAAACCTACCAAACCTGTGCATTTGTGAAAACTAGAGACCTGGGGGAATCCAAGATGGGGTGACTTGTGTGTCTGGGACCAGGTTCTGTTACCTAGAATCCTTTGCAAACCTCAAAATGTGGCTAAAAAAACACATGTTTCTCACATTTCTGTGGCAGAAAGTTCTGGAATCTGAGAGGAGCCACAAATTTCCTTCCACCCAGCGTTCCCCCACGTCTCCCGATAAAAATGATACCTCACTTGTGTGGGTAGGCCTAGCGCCCGCGACAGGAAACGCCCCAAAGTGCAACGTGGACACATCACAGAAAATAGACCTGTTTTTAGCAAAGTGCCTACCTGTGGATTTTGGCCTGTAGCTCAGCCGCCACCTAGGGAAACCTACCAAACCTGTGCATTTCTGAAAACTAGAGACCTAGGGGAATCCAAGATGGGGTGACTTGTGTGGCTGGGACCAGGTTCTGTTACCCAGAATCCTTTGCAAACCTCAAAATTTGGCTAAAAAAACAAATGTTCCTCACATTTCTGTGGAAGAAAGTTCTGGAATCGGAGAGGAGCCACAAATTTCCTTCCACCCAGCGTTCCCCCACGTCTCCCGATAAAAATTATACCTCACTTGTGTGGCTAGGCCTAGCGCCCATGACAGGAAACGCCCCAAAGTGCAACGTGGACACAACCAAATTTTTGAAGGAAAACAGAGGTGTTTTTTGCAAAGTGCCTACCTGTAGATTTTGGCCTGTAGCTCAGCCGCCACCTAGGGAAACCTACCAAACCTGTGCATTTCTGAAAACTAGAGACCTAGGGGAATCCAAGATGGGGTGACTTGTGTGGCTGGGACCAGGTTCTGTTACCCAGAATCCTTTGCAAACCTCAAAATGTGGCTAAAAAAACACATGTTCCTCACATTTCTGTGGCAGAAAGTTCTGGAATCTGAGAGGAGCCACAAATTTCCTTCGACCCAGCGTTCCCCCACGTCTCCCGATAAAAATGATACCTCACTTGTGTGGGTAGGCCTAGCGCCAGTGACAAGAAACGCCCCAAAGCGCAACGTGGACACGTCACAGAAAACAGACCTGTTTTTAGCAAAGTGCCTACCTGTGGATTTTGGCCTGTAGCTCAGCCGCCACCTAGGGAAACCTACCAAACCTGTGCATTTCTGAAAACTAGAGACCTAGGGGAATCCAAGATGGGGTGACTTGTGTGGCTGGGACCAGGTTCTGTTACCCAGAATCCTTTGCAAACCTCAAAATTTGGCTAAAAAAACAAATGTTCCTCACATTTCTGTGGAAGAAAGTTCTGGAATCTGAGAGGAGCCACAAATTTCCTTCCACCCAGCGTTCCCCCACGTCTCCCGATAAAAATGATACCTCACTTGTGTGGGTAGGCCTAGCGCCCGCGACAAGAAACGCCCCAAAGCGCAACGTGGACACGTCACAGAAAACAGACCTGTTTTTAGCAAAGTGCCTACCTGTGGATTTTGGCCTGTAGCTCAGCCGCCACCTAGGGAAACCTACCAAACCTGTGCATTTCTGAAAAATAGAGACCTAGGGGAATCCAAGATGGGGTGACTTGTGTGGCTGGGACCAGGTTCTGTTACCCAGAATCCTTTGCAAACCTCAAAATTTGGCTAAAAAAACACATGTTCCTCACATTTCTGTGGCAGAAAGTTCTGGAATCTGAGAGGAGCCACAAATTTCCTTCCACCCAGCGTTCCCCCACGTCTCCCGATAAAAATGATACCTCACTTGTGTGGGTAGGCCTAGCGCCCACGACAGGAAACGCCCCAAAGCGCAACGTGGACACAACCAAATTTTTGAAGGAAAACAGAGGTGTTTTTTGCAAAGTGCCTACCTGTAGATTTTGGCCTGTTTCTCAGGCGCCACCTAGGGAAACCTACCAAACCTGTGCATTTCTGAAAACTAGAGACCTAGGGGAATCCAAGATGGGGTGACTTGTGTGGCTGGGACCAGGTTCTGTTACCCAGAATCCTTTGCAAACCTCAAAATTTGGCTAAAAAAACACATGTTCCTCACATTTCTGTGGCAGAAAGTTCCGGAATCTGAGAGGAGCCACAAATTTCCTTCCACCCAGCGTTCCCCCACGTCTCCTGATAAAAATGATACTTCACTTGTGTGGGTAGGCCTAGTGCCCGCGACAGGAAACGCCCCAAAGCGCAATGTGGACACAGCCAAATTTTTGAAGGAAAACAGAGGTGGTTTTTGCAAAGTGCCTACCTGTAGATTTTGGCCTGTAGCTCAGCCGCCACCTAGGGAAACCTACCAAACCTGTGCATTTCTGAAAACTAGGGACCTAGGGGAATCCAAGATGGGGTGACTTGTGTGGCTGGGACCAGGTTCTGTTACCCAGAATCCTTTGCAAACCTCAAAATGTGGCTAAAAAAACACATGTTCCTCACATTTCTGTGGCAGAAAGTTCTGGAATCTGAGAGGAGCCACAAATTTCCTTCCACCCAGCGTTCCCCCACGTCTCCCGATAAAAATGATACCTCACTTGTGTGGGTAGGCCTAGCGCCCGCGACAGGTAACGCCCCAAAGCGCAACGTGGACACATCACAGAAAACAGACCTGTTTTTAGCAAAGTGCCTACCTGTGGATTTTGGCCTGTAGCTCAGCCGCCACCTAGGGAAACCTACCAAACCTGTGCATTTCTGAAAACTAGAGACCTAGGGGAATCCAAGATGGGGTGACTTGTGTGGCTGGGACCAGGTTCTGTTACCCAGAATCCTTTGCAAACCTCAAAATTTGGCTAAAAAAACACATGTTCCTCACATTTCTGTGGCAGAAAGTTCTGGAATCTGAGAGGAGCCACAAATTTCCTTCCACCTAGCGTTCCCCCACGTCTCCCGATAAAAATGATACCTCACTTGTGTGGGTAGGCCTAGCGCCCATGACAGGAAACGCCCCAAAGCGCAACGTGGACACAAACACATTTTTGAAGGAAAACAGAGGTGTTTTTTGCAAAGTGCCTACCTGTAGATTTTGGCCTGTAGCTCAGCCGCCACCTAGGGAAACCTACCAAACCTGTGCATTTCTGAAAACTAGAGGCCTGGGGGAATCGAAGATGGGGTGACTTGTGTTTCTGGGACCAGGTTCTGTTACCTAGAATCCTTTGCAAACCTCAAAATGTGGCTAAAAAAACACATGTTTCTCACATTTCTGTGGCAGAAAGTTCTGGAATCTGAGAGGAGCCACAAATTTCCTTCCACCCAGCGTTCCCCCACGACTCCCGATAAAAATGATACCTCACTTGTGTGGGTAGGCCTAGCGCCCGCGACAGGAAACGCCCCAAAGCGCAACGTGGACACATCACAGAAAATAGACCTGTTTTTAGCAAAGTGCCTACCTGTTGATTTTGGCCTGTAGCTCAGCCGCCACCTAGGGAAACCTACCAAACCTGTGCATTTCTGAAAACTAGAGACCTAGGGGAATCCAAGATGGGGTGACTTGTGTGGCTGGGACCAGGTTCTGTTACCCAGAATCCTTTGCAAACCTCAAAATTTGGCTAAAAAAACAAATGTTCCTCACATTTCTGTGGAAGAAAGTTCTGGAATCTGAGAGGAGCCACAAATTTCCTTCCACCCAGCGTTCCCCCACGTCTCCCGATAAAAATTATACCTCACTTGTGTGGGTAGGCCTAGCGCCCACGACAGGAAACGCCCCAAAGTGCAACGTGGACACAACCAAATTTTTGAAGGAAAACAGAGGTGTTTTTTGCAAAGTGCCTACCTGTAGATTTTGGCCTGTAGCTCAGCCGCCACCTAGGGAAACCTACCAAACCTGTGCATTTCTGAAAACTAGAGACCTAGGGGAATCCAAGATGGGGTGACTTGTGTGGCTGGGACCAGGTTCTGTTACCCAGAATCCTTTGCAAACCTCAAAATGTGGCTAAAAAAACACATGTTCCTCACATTTCTGTGGCAGAAAGTTCTGGAATCTGAGAGGAGCCACAAATTTCCTTCCACCCAGCGTTCCCCCACGTCTCCCGATAAAAATGATACCTCACTTGTGTGGGTAGGCCTAGCGCCAGTGACAAGAAACGCCCCAAAGCGCAACGTGGACACGTCACAGAAAACAGACCTGTTTTTAGCAAAGTGCCTACCTGTGGATTTTGGCCTGTAGCTCAGCCGCCACCTAGGGAAACCTACCAAACCTGTGCATTTCTGAAAACTAGAGACCTAGGGGAATCCAAGATGGGGTGACTTGTGTGGCTGGGACCAGGTTCTGTTACCCAGAATCCTTTGCAAACCTCAAAATTTGGCTAAAAAAACACATGTTCCTCACATTTCTGTGGCAGAAAGTTCTGGAATCTGAGAGGAGCCACAAATTTCCTTCCACCCAGCGTTCCCCCACGTCTCCCGATAAAAATGATACCTCACTTGTGTGGGTAGGCCTAGCGCCCACGACAGGAAACGCCCCAAAGCGCAACGTGGACACAACCAAATTTTTGAAGGAAAACAGAGGTGTTTTTTGCAAAGTGCCTACCTGTAGATTTTGGCCTGTTTCTCAGGCGCCACCTAGGGAAACCTACCAAACCTGTGCATTTCTGAAAACTAGAGACCTAGGGGAATCCAAGATGGGGTGACTTGTGTGGCTGGGACCAGGTTCTGTTACCCAGAATCCTTTGCAAACCTCAAAATTTGGCTAAAAAAACACATGTTCCTCACATTTCTGTGACAGAAAGTTCCGGAATCTGAGAGGAGCCACAAATTTCCTTCCACCCAGCGTTCCCCCACGTCTCCTGATAAAAATGATACTTCACTTGTGTGGGTAGGCCTAGTGCCCGCGACAGGAAACGCCCCAAAGCGCAATGTGGACACAGCCAAATTTTTGAAGGAAAACAGAGGTGGTTTTTGCAAAGTGCCTACCTGTAGATTTTGGCCTGTAGCTCAGCCGCCACCTAGGGAAACCTACCAAACCTGTGCATTTCTGAAAACTAGGGACCTAGGGGAATCCAAGATGGGGTGACTTGTGTGGCTGGGACCAGGTTCTGTTACCCAGAATCCTTTGCAAACCTCAAAATGTGGCTAAAAAAACACATGTTCCTCACATTTCTGTGGCAGAAAGTTCTGGAATCTGAGAGGAGCCACAAATTTCCTTCCACCCAGCGTTCCCCCACGTCTCCCGATAAAAATGATACCTCACTTGTGTGGGTAGGCCTAGCGCCCGCGACAGGTAACGCCCCAAAGCGCAACGTGGACACATCACAGAAAACAGACCTGTTTTTAGCAAAGTGCCTACCTGTGGATTTTGGCCTGTAGCTCAGCCGCCACCTAGGGAAACCTACCAAACCTGTGCATTTCTGAAAACTAGAGACCTAGGGGAATCCAAGATGGGGTGACTTGTGTGGCTGGGACCAGGTTCTGTTACCCAGAATCCTTTGCAAACCTCAAAATTTGGCTAAAAAAACACATGTTCCTCACATTTCTGTGGCAGAAAGTTCTGGAATCTGAGAGGAGCCACAAATTTCCTTCCACCTAGCGTTCCCCCACGTCTCCCGATAAAAATGATACCTCACTTGTGTGGGTAGGCCTAGCGCCCATGACAGGAAACGCCCCAAAGCGCAACGTGGACACAAACACATTTTTGAAGGAAAACAGAGGTGTTTTTTGCAAAGTGCCTACCTGTAGATTTTGGCCTGTAGCTCAGCCGCCACCTAGGGAAACCTACCAAACCTGTGCATTTCTGAAAACTAGAGACCTGGGGGAATCGAAGATGGGGTGATTTGTGTTTCTGGGACCAGGTTCTGTTACCTAGAATCCTTTGCAAACCTCAAAATGTGGCTAAAAAAACACATGTTTCTCACATTTCTGTGACAGAAAGTTCCGGAATCTGAGAGGAGCCACAAATTTCCTTCCACCCAGCGTTCCCCCACGTCTCCTGATAAAAATGATACTTCACTTGTGTGGGTAGGCCTAGTGCCCGCGACAGGAAACGCCCCAAAGCGCAATGTGGACACAGCCAAATTTTTGAAGGAAAACAGAGGTGGTTTTTGCAAAGTGCCTACCTGTAGATTTTGGCCTGTAGCTCAGCCGCCACCTAGGGAAACCTACCAAACCTGTGCATTTCTGAAAACTAGGGACCTAGGGGAATCCAAGATGGGGTGACTTGTGTGGCTGGGACCAGGTTCTGTTACCCAGAATCCTTTGCAAACCTCAAAATGTGGCTAAAAAAACACATGTTCCTCACATTTCTGTGGCAGAAAGTTCTGGAATCTGAGAGGAGCCACAAATTTCCTTCCACCCAGCGTTCCCCCACGTCTCCCGATAAAAATGATACCTCACTTGTGTGGGTAGGCCTAGCGCCCGCGACAGGTAACGCCCCAAAGCGCAACGTGGACACATCACAGAAAACAGACCTGTTTTTAGCAAAGTGCCTACCTGTGGATTTTGGCCTGTAGCTCAGCCGCCACCTAGGGAAACCTACCAAACCTGTGCATTTCTGAAAACTAGAGACCTAGGGGAATCCAAGATGGGGTGACTTGTGTGGCTGGGACCAGGTTCTGTTACCCAGAATCCTTTGCAAACCTCAAAATTTGGCTAAAAAAACACATGTTCCTCACATTTCTGTGGCAGAAAGTTCTGGAATCTGAGAGGAGCCACAAATTTCCTTCCACCTAGCGTTCCCCCACGTCTCCCGATAAAAATGATACCTCACTTGTGTGGGTAGGCCTAGCGCCCATGACAGGAAACGCCCCAAAGCGCAACGTGGACACAAACACATTTTTGAAGGAAAACAGAGGTGTTTTTTGCAAAGTGCCTACCTGTAGATTTTGGCCTGTAGCTCAGCCGCCACCTAGGGAAACCTACCAAACCTGTGCATTTCTGAAAACTAGAGACCTGGGGGAATCGAAGATGGGGTGATTTGTGTTTCTGGGACCAGGTTCTGTTACCTAGAATCCTTTGCAAACCTCAAAATGTGGCTAAAAAAACACATGTTTCTCACATTTCTGTGGCAGAAAGTTCTGGAATCTGAGAGGAGCCACAAATTTCCTTCCACCCAGCGTTCCCCCACGTCTCCCGATAAAAATGATACCTCACTTGTGTGGGTAGGCCTAGCGCCCACGACAGGAAACGCCCCAAAGCGCAACGTGGACACAACCAAATTTTTGAAGGAAAACAGAGGTGTTTTTTGCAAAGTGCCTACCTGTAGATTTTGGCCTGTTTCTCAGGCGCCACCTAGGGAAACCTACCAAACCTGTGCATTTCTGAAAACTAGAGACCTAGGGGAATCCAAGATGGGGTGACTTGTGTGGCTGGGACCAGGTTCTGTTACCCAGAATCCTTTGCAAACCTCAAAATTTGGCTAAAAAAACACATGTTCCTCACATTTCTGTGGCAGAAAGTTCCGGAATCTGAGAGGAGCCACAAATTTCCTTCCACCCAGCGTTCCCCCACGTCTCCTGATAAAAATGATACTTCACTTGTGTGGGTAGGCCTAGTGCCCGCGACAGGAAACGCCCCAAAGCGCAATGTGGACACAGCCAAATTTTTGAAGGAAAACAGAGGTGGTTTTTGCAAAGTGCCTACCTGTAGATTTTGGCCTGTAGCTCAGCCGCCACCTAGGGAAACCTACCAAACCTGTGCATTTCTGAAAACTAGGGACCTAGGGGAATCCAAGATGGGGTGACTTGTGTGGCTGGGACCAGGTTCTGTTACCCAGAATCCTTTGCAAACCTCAAAATGTGGCTAAAAAAACACATGTTCCTCACATTTCTGTGGCAGAAAGTTCTGGAATCTGAGAGGAGCCACAAATTTCCTTCCACCCAGCGTTCCCCCACGTCTCCCGATAAAAATGATACCTCACTTGTGTGGGTAGGCCTAGCGCCCGCGACAGGTAACGCCCCAAAGCGCAACGTGGACACATCACAGAAAACAGACCTGTTTTTAGCAAAGTGCCTACCTGTGGATTTTGGCCTGTAGCTCAGCCGCCACCTAGGGAAACCTACCAAACCTGTGCATTTCTGAAAACTAGAGACCTAGGGGAATCCAAGATGGGGTGACTTGTGTGGCTGGGACCAGGTTCTGTTACCCAGAATCCTTTGCAAACCTCAAAATTTGGCTAAAAAAACACATGTTCCTCACATTTCTGTGGCAGAAAGTTCTGGAATCTGAGAGGAGCCACAAATTTCCTTCCACCTAGCGTTCCCCCACGTCTCCCGATAAAAATGATACCTCACTTGTGTGGGTAGGCCTAGCGCCCATGACAGGAAACGCCCCAAAGCGCAACGTGGACACAAACACATTTTTGAAGGAAAACAGAGGTGTTTTTTGCAAAGTGCCTACCTGTAGATTTTGGCCTGTAGCTCAGCCGCCACCTAGGGAAACCTACCAAACCTGTGCATTTCTGAAAACTAGAGACCTGGGGGAATCGAAGATGGGGTGACTTGTGTTTCTGGGACCAGGTTCTGTTACCTAGAATCCTTTGCAAACCTCAAAATGTGGCTAAAAAAACACATGTTTCTCACATTTCTGTGGCAGAAAGTTCTGGAATCTGAGAGGAGCCACAAATTTCCTTCCACCCAGCGTTCCCCCACGACTCCCGATAAAAATGATACCTCACTTGTGTGGGTAGGCCTAGCGCCCGCGACAGGAAACGCCCCAAAGCGCAACGTGGACACATCACAGAAAATAGACCTGTTTTTAGCAAAGTGCCTACCTGTTGATTTTGGCCTGTAGCTCAGCCGCCACCTAGGGAAACCTACCAAACCTGTGCATTTCTGAAAACTAGAGACCTAGGGGAATCCAAGATGGGGTGACTTGTGTGGCTGGGACCAGGTTCTGTTACCCAGAATCCTTTGCAAACCTCAAAATTTGGCTAAAAAAACAAATGTTCCTCACATTTCTGTGGAAGAAAGTTCTGGAATCTGAGAGGAGCCACAAATTTCCTTCCACCCAGCGTTCCCCCACGTCTCCCGATAAAAATTATACCTCACTTGTGTGGGTAGGCCTAGCGCCCACGACAGGAAACGCCCCAAAGTGCAACGTGGACACAACCAAATTTTTGAAGGAAAACAGAGGTGTTTTTTGCAAAGTGCCTACCTGTAGATTTTGGCCTGTAGCTCAGCCGCCACCTAGGGAAACCTACCAAACCTGTGCATTTTTGAAAACTAGAGACCTAGGGGAATCCAAGATGGGGTGACTTGTGTGGCTGGGACCAGGTTCTGTTACCCAGAATCCTTTGCAAACCTCAAGATGTGGCTAAAAAAACACATGTTCCTCACATTTCTGTGGCAGAAAGTTCTGGAATCTGAGAGGAGCCACAAATTTCCTTCCACCCAGCGTTCCCCCACGTCTCCCGATAAAAATGATACCTCACTTGTGTGGGTAGGCCTAGCGCCAGTGACAAGAAACGCCCAAAGCGCAACGTGGACACGTCACAGAAAACAGACCTGTTTTTAGCAAAGTGCCTACCTGTGGATTTTGGCCTGTAGCTCAGCCGCCACCTAGGGAAACCTACCAAACCTGTGCATTTCTGAAAACTAGAGACCTAGGGGAATCCAAGATGGGGTGACTTGTGTGGCTGGGACCAGGTTCTGTTACCCAGAATCCTTTGCAAACCTCAAAATTTGGCTAAAAAAACACATGTTCCTCACATTTCTGTGGCAGAAAGTTCTGGAATCTGAGAGGAGCCACAAATTTCCTTCCACCCAGCGTTCCCCCACGTCTCCCGATAAAAATGATACCTCACTTGTGTGGGTAGGCCTAGCGCCCACGACAGGAAACGCCCCAAAGCGCAACGTGGACACAACCAAATTTTTGAAGGAAAACAGAGGTGTTTTTTGCAAAGTGCCTACCTGTAGATTTTGGCCTGTAGCTCAGCCGCCACCTAGGGAAACTTACCAAACCTGTGCATTTCTGAAAACTAGAGACCTAGGGGAATCCAAGATGGGGTGACTTGTGTGGCTGGGACCAGGTTCTGTTACCCAGAATCCTTTGCAAACCTCAAAATTTGGCTAAAAAAACACATGTTCCTCACATTTCTGTGGCAGAAAGTTCTGGAATCTGAGAGGAGCCACAAATTTCCTTCCACCCAGCGTTCCCCCACGTCTCCCGATAAAAATGATACCTCACTTGTGTGGGTAGGCCTAGCGCCCATGACAGGAAACGCCCCAAAGCGCAACGTGGACACATCACAGAAAACAGACCTGTTTTTAGCAAAGTGCCTACCTGTGGATTTTGGCCTGTAGCTCAGCCGCCACCTAGGGAAACCTACCAAACCTGTGCATTTCTGAAAACTAGAGACCTAGGGGAATCCAAGATGGGGTGACTTGTGTGGCTGGGACCAGGTTCTGTTACCCAGAATCCTTTGCAAACCTCAAAATTTGGCTAAAAAAACACATGTTCCTCACATTTCTGTGGCAGAAAGTTCTGGAATCTGAGAGGAGCCACAAATTTCCTTCCACCCAGCGTTCCCCCACGTCTCCCGATAAAAATGATACCTCACTTGTGTGGGTAGGCCTAGCGCCCATGACAGGAAACGCCCCAAAGCGCAACGTGGACACAACCAAATTTTTGAAGGAAAACAGAGGTGTTTTTTGCAAAGTGCCTACCTGTAGATTTTGGCCTGTATCTCAGGCGCCACCTAGGGAAACCTACCAAACCTGTGCATTTCTGAAAACTAGAGGACCTAGGGGAATCCAAGATGGGGTGATTTGTGTGGCTCGGACCAGGTTCTGTTACCCAGAATCCTTTGCAAACCTCAAAATTTGGCTAAAAAAACACATGTTCCTCACATTTCTGTGGCAGAAAGTTCTGGAATCTGAGAGGAGCCACAAATTTCCTTCCACCCAGCGTTCCCCCACGTCTCCCGATAAAAATGATACCTCACTTGTGTGGGTAGGCCTAGCGCCCACGACAGGAAACGCCCCAAAGCGCAACGTGGACACAACCAAATTTTTGAAGGAAAACAGAGGTGTTTTTTGCAAAGTGCCTACCTGTAGATTTTGGCCTGTAGCTCAGCCGCCACCTAGGGAAACCTACCAAACCTGTGCATTTCTGAAAACTAGAGACCTAGGGGAATCCAAGATGGGGTGATTTGTGTGGCTCGGACCAGGTTCTGTTACCCAGAATCCTTTGCAAACCTCAAAATTTGGCTAAAAAAACACATGTTCCTCACATTTCTGTGGCAGAAAGTTCTGGAATCTGAGAGGAGCCACAAATTTCCTTCCACCCAGCGTTCCCCCACGTCTCCCGATAAAAATGATACCTCACTTGTGTGGGTAGGCCTAGCGCTCGCAACAGGAAATGGCCCAAAACACAACGTGGACACATCAAATTTTTTCATAGAAAACAGTGCCTATGTGTGGATTTTGGCCTCTAGCTCAGCCGGCACCTGGGGAAACCTAGCAAACCAGCCCATTTTTGAAAACTAGAGACCTAGGGGAATCCAAGATGGGGTGATTTGCGGGGCTCTGACCAGGTTCTGTTACCCAGAATCCTTTGCAAACATCAAAATCTGGCCAAAAAACACTTTTTCCTCTCATTTCGGTGACAGAAAGTTCTGGAATCTGAGAGGAGCCACAAATTTCCTTCCACCCAGCGTTCCCCTAAGTCTCTCCATAAAAATGGTACCTCACTTGTGTGGGTAGGCCTAGCGCCCACGAAAGGAAATGGCCCAAAACACAACGTGGACACAAAATATTTTTTCACAGAAAACAGAGGTGTTTTTTGCAAAGTGCCTACATGTGGATTTTGGCCTCTAGCTCAGCCGGCCCCAGGGGGGGAGGAAATGCCCTAAAATAAATTTGACCCCCCCAAACCCCCACTTCCCAGGTGCGACCCTTGCCTACGGGGTCACTACCCCTGCGTGACATTGGCGCCCAAAAACAAATTCCCAGTGCCTAGTGGTTTCTGCCCCCGATTGACCTAAAATCGACCAATCTGCCCCCAAAGGGGGCAGAAATGCTCTAAATACAGTTTGCACCCCAGGGGAGCGACCCTTGTCTGATGGGTCGCTCCCCATCTCGAAAAAAAAAAAAAACTAAAAAAAATACTTAAACATTTTTTTTCCCTGGCAACAAGAGGTTTCTGGCCCCCCTGGGGGCAGATCGGCCTAATAATAGGCCGATCTGCCCCAGGGGGTGCAGAAATGGCCTAAAATAAATTTGCCCCCGAACACCCCCCCCCGTCCCCCCCCCCCCCCGGAGCGACCCTTGCCTACGGGGTCGCTCCCCCTGCGTGACATTGGCGCCAAAAAACAAATCCCCGGTGCCTAGTGGTTTCTGCCCCCTTGGGGCAGATTGACCTAAAATCGACCAATCTGCCCCCAAGGGGGGCAGAAAATGTCTAAACACAATTTGCCCCCCAGGGGAGCGACCCTTGTCTGATGGGTCGCTCCCCATCTCTAAAAAAACAACAAACAAAAAAAAAAATTGCTCTGGCAACAAGAGGTTTCTGCCCCCAGGGGGGGCAGAAATGGCCTAAAATAAATTTGCCCCCTGAACCCCCACAAACCCCCCCCCTCCCCGGAGCGACCATTGCCTACGGGGTCGCTCCCCCTGCGTGACATTGGCGCCAAAAAACAAATCCCGGTGCCTAGTGGTTTCTGCCCCCTTGGGGCAGATTGACCTAAAATCGACCAATCTGCCCCCAAGGGGGGCAGAAATGGTCTAAACACAGTTTGCCCCCCAGGGGAGCGACCCTTGTCTGATGGGTCGCTCCCCATCTCTAAAAAAACAACAAACAAAAAAAAAAATTGCCCTGGCGCCTAGAGGTTTCTGCCCCCCCTGGGGGTAGATCGGCCTAATACCAATAGGGCGATCTGCCCCCAGGGGGGGCAGAGATGGCCTAAAATAATTTGGCCCCCCCACCCCCCCGGGGAGCGACCCTTGACTACAAGGTCGCTCCCCTTGTGTGACAGCGCAAAAAAAAGATCCCTGGTGCCTAGTGGTTTCTGCCCCCCTTGGGGGCAGATTGACCTAAAATCGGCCGATCGGCCCCCAAAGCGGGCAGAAATGGCCTAAATACATTTTGCCCCTGCAGGGGAGCGACCCTTCTCCAAGGTGGTCGCTCCCCATCTGTAAAACAGAAAAACTAAAAAATCCCTGGTGCCTAGTGGTTTCTGCCCCCCTTGGGGGCAGATCAGCCGAATCAAAATAGGCTGATCTACCACCCCCAGGGGGGCAGAAATGGCCTAAAATAATCCCCCCCCCCCCCCCAGGGAGCGACCCTTGCCTAAGGGGTCGCTCCCCTTGCGTGAAATTCACGCAAAAAAAAAACTCCCTGGTGTCTAATGGTTTCTGCCCCCCTTGGGGGCAGATTGGCTTCATCAAAATAGGCCAATCTGCCCCCAAGCGGGGCAGAAATGGCCTAAATATAATTTGCCCCCTAGGGGAGCGACCCTTGCCTAAGGGGTCGCTCCCGTTGCGTGAAATTCGCGCGCAAAAACAAACTCCCTGGTGTCTAATGGTTTCTGCCCCCCGGGGCCTCCCCCATGGGATTGAAAAAGAAATGCAAAAGCATTTCTTTTTCAATCGCGCTGGAAGCTCTGCTTCCAGCGCGATGGGGGAGACCCTGTGACTAATCAGCGCGCGCTCGCGCGCTGACGTCACAGGGGGGGTCGGGGGGGTCGGGGGTGGGAGGGGAAGGGCTTCCCCTTCCATCCCTGACTTGGGGGGGGTGGGGGGGAACCCCACAGCAGCACTGTGCCTCAGGACGTAACCATTACGTCCTGGGCACAGAAGGGGTTAAAAGAATGCCCGACCAGCCACGTGACCACCTTTGACCTTGCCAGGCCACTCACACAACCTGAAAAGAAAACAAACTTCAGTATAGACCACCCCAAAGGCAGCTCATGCCTTCACATACCTCTCAGAGCATTGCAAACGCGACGTTCCGATTTGCCTGATCTGGGTCCAGTCCCACCCCAGCCTGGCTGCCACAGTTGCAGCCCCAATCCAGAATGAGTGAGTCTCAAACTGACCCGCATGATGCCCAATCTGTTGCAATGCCTTTCGAAACACAGTCAATAACTGAAATGCTATAAGCTTTTCACCATTCACATGCCAAAAAACACCCTTGCCGCCATGCACCACATGCACCCTAAGACTACCCCATTTAACCACCGGGCACACAAAAGCATCCCCTCCTTTACTCAGCCACACCTATTTACCACTTCCAAGCTGATCCACCTTAGACTTTCGCAACCATATGCCCAGACATTCATCCTCAAGGCGCACCTCTCCTCGCTTTACACCAACAGCTTTTCCTACCCTCAACAGCTCAGACACCCGAAAAACCCCAAAAAACATCCATATCATGCACAATTGAAAAGTGCCACCTCATAGGCATCAATACAGCAAACCGGCAGCACGTGTAAGAGTTTCAATAGCAAGTCAAACGTAATAACCTCCCTCACGGCAGGACCTGACCCCTTCCTTACCTTTCCCCACCCTTACAACATTCTCCCCAAAATATAATTCTTCGCTGGGTCAAAGATAAAAAAACAGCTTACCATAAAAAGGACACCTCCGCCAACTTGCCCCCAATCGTAGCTGGCTACAAACCTTTCTTAATAAAAAATAACACAAAATGCAACGCTTGTTCCTAAAGCGTACCCTGATTCTGGAACCAAAATTGCCCTTCGAACCTCTCAAAAGAGTGAAACTCCAACCATGCCAGCCGATAACTCCTCTGAATGGACTCCACTAGCGGCATCATCACAAGCCTAAAGACCATCACGCCCCCAACTCCCAAATGTCTGCCGGGACCACCATCTTAAGCTCATCTGCACCTGGTGCCAAACTGCGGAACTGCTGCAACTGTGAATGAGGCATGGAATCCGAGTTGTTGACCCCTGGAATGTGTGCAGCTCTAAAGATGATATTCAAGGTTAAACAGCAAAGCATAAAACACTTCAGCAGACCCAATACCCTGAGATCCCTTGCTCTCTGCTTATTCACCAGTTCCACCACTGTCAGATTGTCCACATGAAACATTACTGTCTTGTTGGCGAGCTCATCCCCCCACACCACCAGCGCCACGAGCAAAGGAAAAATTCCAAGAAAGCTATTCTCCTGCCTTGCGTCAACCAGAGTTGCGACCACGACTCTGCGCACCACTGAACATCCCAAAATAGCCCAAAGCCTGTAGCTCCCACCGCATTTCTGAATATCTGGACCTACCACTCTGTGTCCTCCTCCTGAAAACTCATAGGGACCCCATTAAACTGAGTAAGGGAAAGTTCCCAGACCCAGTTGTCAAACTCACCGATATCAGATAAGGTGATGGAAAGGGATGCGCCCGAAATAGCTAGACCCATCTGCTGACAGAACGTCCTAACTTCACAAACCACTCTACAGGCAAAATTGAGAAACTCCAGTAGCTGCTAGGCCTTTCACAACTCAAACTTATGTAGCAGCTGGAGATGCCAAAGAAAAATCAAGATTTCTTCCACTTTTTCCACTGGCAATCGTGCCATGAGTGCCACCTTGTCAAGTTCAATACCTAAAAAGATTACTATGCAGCTTGGGCCCTCCATTTTATTCGGGAGCCGAAGGAACCCCCCCCCCCGTCCAATGCCAATAGCTCAAACCCCGTCAAAGCCCTGTCACATGACCTCAGACTCCGCCTTACCTACAAACAGGAAGTCATCTCAGTAAAGTGACACTGCCCGATGTCCGCCCACCTTCGTGAAAACACACTGCAAGATTGTGACAAAAGCTTTGAACAAAACGCATGAGACAGCACAACCCGTAGGTAAGATCCTGTCTTCATATATGGTCCCATCCAACTGCATACGTGGCAATGAGAAGTCCCCAGGATGAATGGGCAAGAGTCGGAAAGCCACTTTGATGTCACACTTAGCCAGCTTCGATCCCCTACCACACCCACAAACCAGGCGAATGGCATCATCGACTGACACATACACCACCCGCGTGTCCTCTGATGCAATTAAATCATTCACCGACACCCCCTCCAGCCATGATAAATGATGGATGAGACAAAGCTCCCCTCTGTTCTTGTTTGGCACCACTCCCAATGGCGAAATCATGGAGTTCTCCAAAGGCCACTAATAAAAGGGTCCACAATCCTTCCTTCCTAAACCTCCCTACTCAGTTTGTTAGCAACCACCTCTGGCAGTTCCCTGGCAGACCGCACTCACGGTCCCTGATATCTCACTTGGAAACCTTCTCTGAAACTCCATTCCAATCTCTGCACTATGTCTGTATCAGGATACAACCATGGCAGCACCTTAGACAGCTTAATTGGGCCCTTTGGTCCAGGAACGCCTTGTGCTCCTTGACCCCTGATAGATCTCCATTGCTTCACCAGACTGGACAGTGAGAAACACTGCATAACCAGGTGTCTTCCTCCACATTTTGTGCACTCATGTTTAAATTTACTGGGATTCCTGGAGCAGAAACCTTTATTGAAATTCCAAAAGGCCCCTTGGCTGCGAATGGGAAAAGTTTGTGTAATACCCACCTCCCCTTGGGCGGGACGGGGTTGAAAAGGCTTCTACAGCACTGGCAAACCGCTTGCCATGTGTATCAAATCAGCCAAATGGGAAGATGCCATCCACTGCATCCATAACTCCGAATCTATGTGACCCCATGGCTTTTCTGGGTTCATGCTCACCCTTGCCTCCTCAACGTAGCTCAGCCACGCAAAACCCCCAAAATGCATCTGCACCTTACGAATGATATCCATATATTTAAACATCGTGATAGCCCTATCAGGGTATTTCAAATGCTTGCGTAAATAAGGAAAGAAGATGTCCAAATTTCCATGGTTATTGGAACCCCTGGCCTACAAGCCAGTTCTCCGTCTTCTTCTTTGGACCCTTCTTTTGCCTGTGTGTCCATGTGAAGTAGCTTGAATACGTCTACGTATTTGTGCTTCCATATTCTAGCTTTTGTTTTGACTGCTACATGGGAACCCAGTGGCATCACCAGTCCCATGTAAGGGAGATGCTTTTTATGCCCCCTCCATCCTTCGCCATCTGCCTCTCCCTCTGTCACTTTTGCACCGTCCCCCTCTTTTGCCACTGCGTGTATAGACCGATCCCCCACCCCATGTACTTGCAAAGAGTATACCAAGCTGACCACCATTCATCCTTAGCTTTGAGCACCCATTCATAGGTGTCTGCCTCCCAAACTGTCTTGTGAACACAGTCGTCCTTGCATGTATCCTCTTGTGCTCCTGCACCCGGATTCGTCCCCTGTAAGACATCAAATGAAGAGTGGGTTGCGCTGCTCTTGCGTCCCTTATCCCTCCCTTTACACATGCTCACCTCTGCTTCACAAGTCTCTTCATCTTCCCACTCATCACTGTCATCCTGGTAATCAAGCGCCACCACACCCTCCTCATCCATTACATACCTTTCCTCTGCATACTCAGCATTCACAACACCACATCACTCTTCCACGCCATCTCCCTTATGGTGTTTGCCGTGCATGCTCTTTGACCAATACTGCATTGTAGGGAAGGCCGTCACAGGCCCCCCTAGTGCTTCCGACCAATGTCCAGGGGCCATTTTGCGCCCCTTTGGCATCACCAACTTTCTGCCATCCTCACCTACTGGCCTCGACTCTCTGAGCACCACCAGGCCGCCTTTGCCATGTGTGCCTCTCGTGCTGATGGACCCACCGGCCACACAGGTCTCTGGCTCCTCTCCCAGATCCTCATAAGGCATCCATACACAGCAACTGTGACCTTCTCCCTGACTCTCTGAGTCCCCTGACCCCCCAGTAACTGACTTCTACTTGCATTGTCCGTCACGCCCCAGCGCTTCGTCCCTGTCCCTACACAATTGCGCCCATCTATCCTCGGGCTCTGCCACTAATCTGCACTGTTCCCTGATACTTTCCTTAATGTCCCCTGTGGACCAATCTGTGGTAGGTACCTGCCGCGCCTTGACCCCTTATGGTTCCCCCCTGCTGGGCACTGCTCACTCCCCTAGGCAGCCCCTCTCACCAGCCTGTAAACTTGTCTCCTGCCCAGGCCCCACCGTCTACCTGGACTTCTTAACCCTCTTTACTGCCCCAGGGGCCTAGTGCTAGTGAACTCCAGAACTGCCTGCCCTAGCCCTCCATGCAGACAAATCCAGGGGCATGTCTCCCTCTGCTGGGCCCTGCTGCACCTGTCCAATATGAGGGGATACTTGCGTGCATGAGGTCTGCACTGCAAGCCCTTTAAAAACACCTGTTTGGGCTCATGTCCTTGGTGTCCCCCCTTGCTCCCTCCAGGGACCTCTTTGGCACAATCTTGCCCCCCAGTGCCTGCCATAATTTTCTGGGGGGTGGACGCACTGCGACCATGCCTACTGAGACCGTTTTCTTTGATTTAGTGGCCGATGGCGATTGGGAAGTGGCGACTGCCGCTGCCATGCCATAGGCCGCAGTGCACGTAGGGCGCACCATCCCTACCCAGGAGTGGTCGAGAACACCAGGACTGAGCAGGTCCGCTCACCCAGCTTCACCCAAGACGCGAAGCGCGGTGCGTACAGCATCCCCGTCAAGGCCTGAAGCTATGATGCATGCTGAAAATTTTATTAGATAAACTCCCCACCCTACCTGCCTACGGCCAAGTTCCTACAGCGCCATCGGCTTTCGCGTGGAAGAGGCCGACCCCTCCTCTCCCCTACCTCACTATATATAACCCACCCCTAAATCCCTCCCATGATTCCCTCCCCTCCAATCCCTGTCCTGTTCTGCTTCTTCTGCCACGAAGGATCCCGTGGAGAGACTAGACTGCATCTCTCCATGGGCCCTTCATTTTGCCTATTCATTAGCCATTTCGAGCTTTTATTTAAGGAAGCCAAGACTCATTGTATTTCCAAATGTGAGTCTACTCTTTCAGACACTCTGGCCCAGATTCATGAAATTTTTATGCAGGGCAGTGCAGCAAGTTACTGTGCTGCGCTGCCCTGCCTCAAACAGAAAGGGAAAACTGCACCATATCTTAGCAAAATGGTGCCTTCCTGTCCTTTCTCACTGCACAGATGCCATTTTGGCTGCCTAGGACCAAGGCAGGCACCCTTCAAAATGGTGCAAGTGTGTCTACAGTGAAGACAGGATTGTTTTTGTGTAGGAAGGGCACATTTTTGCACAATAATAGTCCTGGGATGCTTTCTCCTCTTCTGCAGCACCCATAGAAAGAGGAAAAAACAAGGAGGATTAAAGATATTTCTCCTTATTGCGCCTCCCCTGGGAGGCATAAGGTGTTGGCGCACCCCCAGGTTTACAGGCTCTTGTAAATCTAAGGATACATCAAAATCCATAAGTGTTGCATGGCAACACCCACCGCAATACCCATGGAACGTCTCCCTTGCGTATAGTAAGGCAATGCAGCAGTTTGCACTGACTTGCCTTACTCCACATCTATGAGGGCATTCAAAGCCACACAAAGTGGCTTTGTGAGGCCTTATACATATGGTTGAACGGTTTGTGCCGCAATTGCATCACAAAACTTGCACAAGCCTCTCATAAATATGTCCCTCCTAGTTCAAATTCTGATAATCTGCCAATGGCACATGTAAATTTTACATGAAGATTTTCTATTCTGAGGTTAATGGCTGCTAGGGTGCTTCTTGCATTGCTTTGATCTCTTCGTCCCCTTTCACAATGTGGCCCAACATAAGAGGAACTGTGCTGTGGTGATGTTTAAAATTTTAGCCCTCACTAGAGGATGAATCATGAGGAGGATTTACAGTAGTCTCTTGAATTTTACGAGAGAAAAGTGCCCTTAAACTGACCATTTCCTTTACCAGGAAGAGGATACCTTTTGTTAAGTTTTGAAACTTCAATGATTGCATTGTTCCCAAAGAGATCTCACTTGTTCAGAATTAATTACCACAAACCCTAATTAACAATATCTGATTTGGCTCTCACCTAGCTAATTAGTGGTATCACCATCAATTTATGTCCTTCTACCGATAATGTGTGATCCTATATTGCAAGTGGTTTCCTTGCAATCTCCACAAATGATGCACAGCCTGAGCCTGCATCAGTGTCAGGATGGGTTCTAGAAGTGTCATCTTTTTTGGTTCTCCCCTTCAGTCTCAACACTTCCTATTTCATTTTTCTTTCTAAAGCAGCTCTGTATGGTTTGCTATTGTATGTCAGTTCATTTCATTTTGCAGCAAGGGATAAACTATACTCTCTGTTAGAAAAGAGTGGATGTGATTTGTCAAGCATTCAGGAATTAGGCTCTGCTCACATGCTGCATTTATTGCATGCCCTGTTCTCCACTAGATTAATCCTCTTCTGTACTTCTCTGTACGAAAAGACAGCACAGTGAAGCAGAGTCATAGAAAAGGAGGTATAATAAAGGTAGAGTGTGTGCAGGCGGGGTCTATGATGATCTTCATCTAAAAAAGAGGGGCTCAAAAAGAAAAAAAATGGCTGGGCATGGAGTCAGATCCAATGCTGCATAATGACTCACCCTCACAAAAGTTGACAGGAGACACGTCATTCCGGAAAGAAGCAGAAAGTTTCCAGTGAAAGGCAGGTCAGAAGAAATAATAGTCATGGACCTTAAAGAAGGCGAAGGTGTGTCTAAGCGGCATCTTTACCGCAGGAACTTTGGCAATGAGAATGGTGTGTCAGGGAGTTTCCTGCAGTGAAATATCGTTGAACTGTCTCAGCTCTCTTTGGTGTGCATAGAAAGAAGGGTTCTATAAACAAACAGCAGGAGCAATGCTTCAAAGAGGGTTGTATGCCCATTTCCTTTTCCTTAATGAAGAGGTGTGCAAATAAAATGCTGCCTGCTTGATTTTCTCTTCATGGCCCCTTCAGTGCTAAATTCCATCCCCTCTTCTATAAGCACCTTTTCAAAGAATCCCTTATATATTCATTCATGGTTTCATCACCTGCTTACCAGCCTGGTCCCTCTGGAATCAATGCGTTGAGCAGATTGTACTCTTGTGTGGTAAAAACTAGGGGTGGGCGAAAAACTCTGCTCTATCGGTGGAGTTCACAGAGCTTTTGCGCAGAATGCGGAATTCCAAAAACTCCACAAATTGCCAGGGGAGCAGAGTATACTGGCATGTGCTAGTTTCCAAGCAAATGAACTAATGGCATTTCATGTTGCAAATGCAATAAAATCAAAAGACTACATCTCCCGGCTTCCCATGTTTTGGCTCGCAGGCATATGGATGCTCAATCCAGATGATAGCATGACAGGATGCAGGTGTGTCTGCGAACAGATGAAGCATGGATCTTCTTTAATCAATTAGCGTGAACAGAGCAACAGTGGCCTCTGCGGCGGAACCTTGCATGAGCTACAGGTAGGAAATCTGTAGCCTATGCAGTGGGTCAGAATTGATAAAGTCTGTGCAATATGGGGACAGAGAGAGTGCAGGGCTGGGGATGAGAATTAATGGACAGAGGGAGCAGGAGCTAAAACGAGTGAGGGACAGGAAGAAAGGAGAGACAGAGACCTGGGCCATGTTTGTTATATAAAAGAGCTCTGGCTCCGGAGGTGGAGGTCCTGACTGAGGCAGTGTCTGGTGACTGCCAGAAATATTTAATGACGCATAGGTTCTGATGGCAGCTTTGTCAGGCTGGCTTCGCAAGATGTGTTTAGGTAACTGCGAAGGGTGAGGCCTCACCCGAGGGTGAACACCCTGCAGGCCCCTGGCCCACACACTGGGGTAGCTGTTGCTGGTGTGAGCTGGTCACACATGGTAGAGTGCAGCCATTGACCAGAGCTTCCAGTGAGGTGCCAGACATCAGTGCACACTCCTGAAACAGCCTCAATGTGAGAGGCTTTCATGCCCTTCGAAGGCAGCCTTTAGCTCGACCTGCTGAAGGTAAGCCCGAAGTAAACCCAAAACTGTATTGCTGTCCACCACCTGTTTACAGTTTTTGTTTCTAAAATGGAATAGACTGGTTGCAAGTTTGCCCACATGTCGCCATATTTTTCAGGTGTCTGTTGCTAGTCTACTTCGCTTACCTCATGACATACATTCAAGGGGCGCAACTAGACTAGGGGTGGCTGAGCAATATTCCTCCTACTTGTGAAACGCCATGGGATTTGGCAATGCTTTTCAGCAATTCAGTGGAATTCCATGGAGTCAAACTCCACGAGCTCCACCCAGGCCTAGTAAAAACATTGCTGTAGCCTCTAGAAAATTCTGTAGCTGCAATAATCAGTCCAGTGCAATGTTCTTGGGCCTGATCTACAAAAGTATAGAGCCTGAGATTCACAAAATAACATGGTATGTGACCGCAAAATGCATTTCTAGGTCGAGCACTGCTGTCTGACTGCAAAAAACTTATTGTGGGCTCACAAAGGGGCATATTTAAAAATCTCTTGCGTCACTGGTGTGTCACCTTTTTGGCGCTTCGGTGGCACAGTGTGCCGGCTCATATTTCTATGGACATCGAAAGCAGGCGTGCATGCCTTTTCTTGGCCTTGTAAATATAGCTGCAAAGTTCTAAAGGAAAGGAGTATTCCATGGGTGTCGCTGTGGGTGTTTCCAAGCAACATCCATGGAATCTGATGCATTCACTGATTTACAAGGCAGAGAATTCATTAGATTCCCACACCACCTCAGGGGTGACGTAAAAGTGGTTCAACAAGGAGAAATATCTTTATTTTTTCTCCTCTTTTTTTGCTCTATTTGTTCTGCATTCTAAAGCACACATACAATGAAGAAAATACCATTAATGATTGTTTATATGTAGGAAGGTGTTACTTTCAGCACATAAACAATTATGTCTGCAATGCAGGCATGCTTGCACAATGTAGCAGGGGTGCCTGCATTGGCGCTAGGCTGTCAATTGTGCACCAGCCCTGAGAAAAGTACAGAGATGTATAGTATTACTGTAAATACAATGCATCCCTGCACTTTCCTAATGGCGCAGCTCTGCACTGCAAAATGACTTGCGGCACCAGGCTGCATCATTATTTTCTAAATATGCCCCCAAGATTGTAGAAGGGCTTAGATCCTGCCAATGCTTACCTTTTGGGGGGCTTTATTGTTACTGTTATTTGCTTGCTTCTTATTTAATGGCTTTCCTTATCCCAGTTTGTCCATCTTGTGGTTGTTCCTCCCCTTGAGAAAAGCCTCTTTAACATCTTTCCGATTGGCTTCTGTCCATTCACTGCTCACTTGTAGGGAACTATTTTTTGTTTCTCTTTACTTAGTGACTCTCCTGATGGACAGTCTAAAGTAGTAGCAGGCATATAGCACAATCAGGCCCCGGTTTTCATTAGCAGATGGGCGGTGCCTGAGAAAGAAGCAGATGAGCTTGAGGAGGATGCTGAAGACTGGCAGGGATCAGCATGAGTGGACTCAGCCGGTTGTCACTTCGATGACATTAAATACTATTGCTTGAAATTATCATGATTTGACCCATGGCATCTGACATGCCAGGCCCGGGGCTATGGCCCAGGCAATGGGCAAGATTGGCCTATGCACGTGGTTTATTGGTTGTCCCCATGAACATGCCCCTAAACTAGTATACTTAAGCTTTTCTAATGCTAGTTGATTTAACTGTTCAATATGGTGGGCTGGCAGACACCTCAGGCGTTGAGGAGGGAGGCAGTTTTAGACCCACCGCATCAGGTTGTTGTGAGCGTTTTTGAGTGGAGACTACAATTTGAGGCTCACTTGTACTGTCATTGGGTAGCATTATGTAGCAAAGACTGAATAGAAGACCACCACATATGGCAGAATGCACAACACACCAGAGGCCAGAGGGATTCTACAGAAACAACAATGGTCTGGGCAACAAACTGAAGAGAGGAGGGTATGGAAATACATATTTAAACATGACCCCAATAAACTTTTGCTGCCTGAATCCTACTTAGTGGGTAATAATTGTCAACTTCTGAAACAAGGCAGATTCAAGCTGCTGGTCCATGTAAGGTTTTCTTTTGGATCTAGGGAAGTGGGAATCATAGCCCATAAATGTCTCTTATTACAGGTCACAAAGTCTTGGACAAACAAAGCCAGGTGCCAGAATGTGGTGAGTGGCATAATGAACAACTTGGTGATAGCACCATGGTACATTCCCCACAGGTCTGCAGTCGGGTTGGCTCAACAGGCTGGGGAAGTGGATAGCGGAGATACCAGATGCCCTTCTCACAGTTGGGGTGACTTTAACTTAACCTTCTGTGGTGATTAGGGCAGAGTCACCCTTTCTGGGGGGACCCAAAGCAGATATGAATCTGGCCATGTTTTTACAGGCAATGGGGATGGCAGCGCTTTGGAGGGGGGACCATTCTGGGGCACTGCAGTACTTGTACATCTCCAAATCAGTGCGCTCAGTGTCAGGTATAGATTACCGCCTAGTGCTACGTCAACAGCTGATCAGATTTAGAAACTCAATTCTTCTGTCAAGGGGAATAGTGGATCATTCATCCATAGTCACAGCCATACAGAGAAGGATCCCTGGCAAGTTGCAAGTTTGACCCATGGGAAATGGAACTGGAACAAAAGAAAGTTATTTATAGTGGCTACAGACCTCTGTTTTTAAGAGAACACATGAACTGTTGCATTGGGAGCAGATCTGTGGGAGGCATATAAAGCAGTAATAACATGTAATTTAATCGCACACATGGCACAAAAAAGGAGGGAGAGGGAGGGGAGTAAGTTGGATACTAGGTTGATGCAGTGGGAGATGGAATATGTGGACTCTCCATAAAAAATGGCACTCAACATTGACAGCACTAAAGATGACGACAGATACCTTGCCCATCATGAAGCGATGGCATAATGTAGAGCATGGCAGGGTAAATTATATGAAATAGGTAACAAGGATGTGAAACTACTGGTCTTGTTGGCAAAGAAGAGAAAGGAGCAGTGATAGATAAACCGTATGAAGGATGGCATGGCGGCCAACACCTTAACCAACATAGCACAGGCTTTCATCACTTATCTAGGTGGCCTTTATCGGCATGAAGAAGAGACAAGTCAGGGGATTTAAATGGCTTTGTCAATGACATCCTGGTCCGTAGTCTCCTGAAAGCAGACATAATTGAGGCATAGATCTCTGAGACTCTGTATCAGCTGGAATGTGGTATATCTCTAGGTCCAAATGGTCTGCAGCTCAAATTCTTTAGATGTGTGAGATCCCAGATTGTGGGACCACTCCAAATTATAATCAATGAGGCAAGGAGGGAAGGTATTCTTCCTCATGTTCTATGTTAGGCAACATTTGTTTCTATCCACAAGAAGGGGATAGTGCTAGAGATTATTGCTGTGGAATGGGGGTCACTTAGAATAGATACGTTAGCTAGGAAGCCCTTGGATGATTGCATGACCCTTCCTAACCTGCATCTCTACTACTGAGCTGCACAGCTGTTGGTGGCAAATGACTGGGCTTTTTCTACACAGCAGGAGCCCTCACTACTAGAAGACAGACGGGCAATGGATCCTTAGGGCTATGTCCATCGACTTTATGAGGAGGAAGAGGGACAGCTCCACTCCCTCCACCCTATGGCTACATTGCTGAGGATAAGGAGAAAGGCCACGCAGATTTTGGGGTGGAAGGGCAAACTGACACTTGAGACTTCCTGAGGAGTTGGGTTTATTGAAAGGGCTGTGGGCCATAGATGGTTATAATAAATGGGACATATTAGGCATCTCCATGCTGGAGGGTGTCTATGAGAATAACACAATGATACCCTTCCCTCAGATGAAGAAGTAATACAAGGTGACAGGGAGCCAATACCTTTTGATACCTACAGCTGAAGCAGATTCTGTGAAATGATGATGACCTATTACAAGACATGGCTGAGAGACACCATTATAGTATAGAGTGTTGGGAGCCCCTCTGATCAGTTATGCACTTTTACAAATATACACCACATTCCTGAATAAAAGACTCTCATTGCTGAATAACCTTAGAGAGTTCTAGGAACAGGGTCTAGGTTGGTTAGAAGACATTAACTGGGATGCAGCCTGCAGATACCCAAGGGCTGCAGCTATATTGGCTGGATTACACCTGATATAATTGACAATACTTCACACAAGAATTAGGTTTTTCTGGATGGTAAGGATCAACACTGATCTTTGCCAAATGGGCTGCTGGCAGAGGAGTACACTGCACACATGGTCTGGAGTTGCCTCTGGGTTCAGGGGTATTGAGGTAAGGCATATGATGTCTGCAAAGACTGACTTGTCTTTGGAACTCACTCCTCAATTGGTAGCACTAGGCATCTGGAGAGACTGAACCCCAAACAAATATATGCTCCTCTTTTGTAATGTTGCCTTAATGGCGGCAAGGCGTGCTATAATCAGACAATGAGGTGTTACAGTCTCAACACTGCAGGAGTGGGAGTCCAACGTGGACTGGTGTATGAGGGCTGAAAAACTGGAATATCAGGCATCAAGATGCCAGAATAAGTTTGAAAAAATATTAGTCCCTTGGAGAAGCACATATGGGGGTCTGAAAGGTGAGAGCAGGTCTTGACTTCAAAACAAGGCTGTGGATAAGGTGTTCTACTTGGGAAAGCAGACAATAGTAAATACATGCTGATAGTTCAGGACTCCTAAGTGTTTGCCCGCCTAAGCACTACCAAATGTGGACTGCTCTTCATGTGATTAAGACCAGACTCATAAACCTTGTAATTTTAGTTTGTTATGGTGCTAAGTGAATGTACTGAAAAACCTAGTTAAAATATTTTTTTTTAAAAAGAAATGTTGAAGCAAACCTTTTCATTTTAGGTTTTTATCATTTTTTTCATGAGATTTGTTGTTCTGATTAATCTTTCGATGACCTGCCTCTGCTCTCTTCAAGACTGTCTGTGCCCCCCTCCCCCGATCCCTGAGAAATTTTGGCCCTCATTTAAGGAAAGTGGTGCTGCACCCAGTGCAGTGCCACTTTTCTTGCGCCCCTTAGTGCCCCCCTAATGCCACCATGTGTGCGCCGTATCTGAGATTTTTAGGGGAACTAGCATCAACATTTTTGAAGCAAAGTTGGAGCTTTGCAGGAATAGTGTCAAAGGTTTTTATGCTAATCCTGCAAAACCCTTTGAGGCCCATTAAAAACAATGACATGACTCCTTTTAATGCTTACTCTGAGCAAGCGTTAAAAGTGACTAAATGAATGACACAAAGAATTCTTTTAGATTTCTTTGTGCCATTTTTTTGACCCCCGAAACGGGGGAATGCTCCCTTTGCATAGATTATGCCTAGCGCAGGCATAATGTAGCTCAAAGGGTTTCAAAATAGTGCAATGCATGCATTGCACCACTTTGTAAATCTGGTGCGACGATTTTGGCCACGTTGGGCCACATTAGTGTAAAAATTACAATGTGGCGCAAGGAGGCGCTAGGGGCTCTCAAATCAGCACCGTATTATCTCCTACACCCTTGAGTTAGGTGAAAGTTTGAAACCGTTCTCAAAAATGTAAGTGACCACAGTCAATGTTTATTTCCCCTCAGTTATAAAAAATTGCCAGTAGCAGTTCTCTCTTCCCTACCAATAAATGTTTTCAATGATTTTCTTTTATGCTGAGAATTTAATTATATTTTCTTTTTGACTTTTTGAGTGTCGCCATTATCTTTTGTTGAATTTGGCAGGTGATCAAAGGATGCATAATCTCTTTGCTCTCAGAAGTCTTTAGTCAGCCATGACATTTGCAGTGTCTTTCCTGTCTACACCCTGTCTGAACAGAGTCAGTACTTTGGCAGATCTGAACAGATATGGTAGCAATTACTGCAGCGCAGAGTAGGCATAGGTGGTAGGGGAACAGAACTAAGTAAATCACAAGCCAGTGTTCATGAGAGGTTCACTATGTCTTCCACAGGCTTGCCCTAACCATGTCTATTTCTGTAGCCCTTCCTTCAAAAGAGTTGCATTGACTAATGCTCAGAGTTGTCATTCCCAGGTTTAACAATTCCAATGCTTTCATTAAATGACTCACAAAAAAGGAGTTTTGTGGGTGACAGAGATCACTACCTGGCTTGTCTTCCTCTTGAAATAGCAAGATCAAATCATGCTGACTGGAAACATTACAATGGCTAATATAATTCCAGGCTCTTATTTAGTACTCAAGATATTCCAATATCATACTAAGTGCAAAAACATAAGCAGTTTTTTTACTCCCTACCAACCAGCCATGTCCATGAAGCCACTGGTCACCCATCCACCCAATTGTAGAAGATTTGTGGAAGGTTCCTTCATAGATAAAGTGCCTTACTCAGGAATGCCCACATCTCAGACCCGAGAACAACATACTAAATTCTTCAGGTGACTTCAAGTGTGCCTTTTCTACTATGCGTTAAGTTATGTAGTCTTCAAGCATTTGCTTTTTCACTGACGATGCATGTCACCTAGTCTTCTCTTTCTTCTAAATTGCCATCCTAAATTCTGCCAAAGACTGCCAAAACCTGAGATTAGCTGTGGCTTTCATCACCCAGTGAGCAACTGGAATCTCAGTGGACCCTCTGCTTCTAAGATTACATCATCCTTCAAAAGAAGTCTTGTATAACAGAACATTATAATGGGACACCATCTTGGTTGTCTACCCTCAGAGGTAACATCTTTGCTGAGGAACATATGCATATTTTTTGTGTCACCTTCTTTTTAGGTCTCACATACCACACTGTAAAGCTGACTGGTTATGAAAGACCTACTGTGAGATTCCCCAAAACTAACAGTGGGCTAAATACCCACCCAATGATTACCATTTGTTAGCTTTATAGTCACTCATTTGGTTGCTTCTTATTTGATGGGTTTCCTTCCTCCACCTATGTTTGCCATGAGCATGGTGTCTTTACAACCCTTTTATTGGCAGATTTGTTTCCTTTTACTTCTCACTTTTTGTGAATTTCTTTTTGGTTAATCACTCCATGAGAGTGTGTGTGTTTTCCAGTTATCCCCCTTGTGTGCCTTAGGCCCCTGCCAAAGAAACTGCCCCTCTGCTTATGTTGCTTTCTCTCTTGTGTGATTTTCTCTCTCTCTGTTTTGTGTTTCTTCCTCATTCTCCATGTCACTCTCTCCCTCAGGTGTTGTTTCTGCCTCACTCTCTATTGCTTCTACTCCACTCCCTGTTTGCTTCACCCTTCTCCCTACTTCAAGTTGCTTACCACTTCCCTCCACTCCTTGTTGCTCCCTCCCCTTCACTGCTATTCTCCAAGTAGTCTGCCCAGCAGTGGACTGATGTTTCTTCAGTGTATCCTATCCACGCATGATTGTTGGCGACTTTTCATCATATACGTCAATTGTGGCAATGTATGTACCTAGTGCATAATTCTTTGTAAGTGGTATGTTATAGATTTTAATCTTGCCATAGGAACTTATCATTCTTCAGAACTTGTTTAAATGAATACAGGTATACTGGAAATGATTAAACTCTATTATCTGCAATTTTAAAGCGTTGCTGGCCCATAGTCACAAGTGCTTGAAAATTGTGCATGGAGAGGATGCACCAGCACATAATAATTAAACCAAAACACACATTTCCCTCTTTGACACATTGTTCTCTTTAACGTGTATCCTGTATCACCTCTGTTCTTGCGCTCTTTTCCTCTTGTGTTTCCCTCCATCTCTTCTGTTTATTGCATCTTCATCACTTCACTCTGCATACTTTGATTCTCTTATGCCTCTTATTTAAGTTCTAACTCTCACTTTTATTTAAATATACTCTCTTCTTTCTGCCTCCCACATCTCTTTTACTCGTTCTCTATTGATTCCTTCCTGTTCCATACCCTTCGTATTGTATTGCTCTGCATGTCTAGTGCATTGGCCATTGGCACATTTTTGCACTGGGGTTTTGTCATTGTATTATTTGAAGGGGTGCTTGGAGGACAAGCCATACTAAGCCACCGTCAAAGGTTCCAAGCCCAAAGCTGAGGGAAGTAAACTAGAGGCAGATTTACTAAGCCCTTGCATTGCCCTTGTGTCACGCAAGGTGACGCAAGGCAACACAAGGGCTTAAGTGAGATTTACTAAACCATCAAAGCCACATTCCATTGCTCTACATGGCTTGGTAAATCCAGAGTAATGCAAAGTAGTGCAGATTACTGCCTTGCATTGTTATGTGTTGAAAGGTCATTCCATGTTGGAGCATGGGCTTTCCTAAGCATCTACCCGTGGATCTTGACGCAATCCCAGATTTTCTAAAGATAGTAAATCTAGGATTGTGTCAAACTGTTACGTCTTCCCAACAGAAGCCTAACGAGAAGAAATATCTTTATTTCTCCCCATTTCATCTTTCCAGGTGCACTGCATTATGTAGCACACATAGAAAGAGGAAAATACCTTTGATGATTGTTTTAGTGAAGGAAGATGTACCTTACTGCACTAAAAACATACCTGTCTGTAATATAGACACCCTTTCACCATGGCACAAGGGTGCCTGAATTGGTGCTAGGCAGCACTCAGGGCGCCAGTGCAGGGAGAGAGCAGGAACGCATCATATTTTAGTAGATATGGGATTTGCCTGCTCTCTCCTTGTCATACAAAGCAGTGCAGCAAGTTGTTTTGCTGCATCGCCTGACATTTTGATAAATCTGGACCTCAGTCTTGACAGAGAACACTGGGACTGACAAACACAACCTCATGTTAAAAGCTAGTACACAAGATCCTTCTGTGGAAATCTGAAAAGGATATGGATGGAGAGTGGGAATCAGGATGAGGAAATAGATTATATTTCAACATATGGTAATCCCGTGGTGAGGTTTTGACAGATGAAAAGTGAATTTATGTAACTAATCTTTAGGAAAATGGTATAGCTTTCAGATTAATCACTAGTATTGCCAGGGCGGCAGTTAATTGCATCCATGACCAGCACTCTATTAAACTGATTTACGAGTAGATTAATCAGAGACGCTAGAGCTGCCAATTTAAAAGGGCAACTCATTCTAGGAACTACTGAAAAATTTGTTTAAGCAGTTGATTAATCTATACATTGAATATTTATGCGTACAATAAACTTCCACAAACAGGTCAAGACATGATTAGGTTTCATATATGGCAACATGCAAGGTGAAATCTAAAGAAACAATGATCGGGGAGCCAGGTTAAAAAACAAAAGAGAGTGCAATGTTGTGCGTTGTTGGAATTTTTCAACTTGTCATCCATGCTCTTTAATGCTCAGTGTTTTTTCCAGGGGCATAGCTTCAGGGGGGCTAGTGTTTGGGGTGTTACACCCCTCTAATAAATGCATCTTCTGGAAAATATTTGGGTACAGGTGCTTTCAGTCCGGAATGGTGAGGTGTCTGTGTTTATGTAAAAAATCCTTGTGAAATCCAACAGACAAAAACACCCACACTTTCTCTCCTATTAGGCTTTGGAAGTCTTACAAAATGTTGGTTATTTTACAAAATAATGTGTTTTCTCTAACGTGGTACTCCTACCAATCCGCATTTATCTCCCTTTCCACTGCCCCTTTCGCCGCGCACGCCCCATTTGTAGTTTAATGTATTTTGAAATTACATGCCAGCATGATTGTTGGAAAATCTGAAGCATACATCCCCCCAATATTGCTCTCACCTTCCACCCCCATCTTAATGACCAAGCTACGCCCCTGAGTGTTCCAGATGTGCACAAAATATGCCAATATCAATGAAACCTAACAAGACATAAGACCAATATAGGGATGCAGGTCCACAAAGTTACATACGAATTTCCACTGACAAAGCAATAGTAGAAGCTGTGACTTGATTCAATAGGACTGATTCACAAAAAAGCAGAGAAAGTGTGTAAATCTAAAAACCTAAAGTTTCCTTTTGCGATGCATTAGATTTATTTACTAGAGAGGACTCAGAAAAATCCCTAGGACTATTTTTGAAAAGGAATGCAAATTGCTGGCTACCATCAGCAATGCTACTAGCCTTCTCTTTCTCATAGAGATGGTCGACAAGTTATGCAGACACACAAATGGATATTGTCGACATGTGTATGTGCATATGTAGCTTTTTATTATTTTTTCAATGCAATACATCTTTTTTAAATGTAGACAAATCCCTTCCCTACCTCACGTGAGGATATTTTCCCATCCAATTAGTACATGGATAGTTTTTCTTTATGCAACAAAGTTAGAAAATTAAGGGGGTCACTACGAACTTGGCGGGAAATCCTGCTGAGTTCGGTGCTGGCGGTCGAAACGACTGTCAGCATGTCGGAGATCCCGCAGGACAAATAAACAACATTGCGCTGGGCCGGCGGGCGGAAACAGTGTTTCCGCCAGCTGACCCAGCGAAATGCTGGGCCAGTACATTGCTGGTACATTGCAGACGTAGCCAAATGGAGCCGTCGTTAATGTACCAGTGCGGCGGGTGCCGCAGCACCCGTCGAGCATATCACTGCCCGTAAATCGGGCAGTAACATGCACGACAGGGCTGTGCACCGGGGCCCCTGCACTGCCCATGCCAAGTGCCCATGCTCCCCAGGGCACCCATTCCTCCTGCCTTTCCCTGGCAGCCTAAACCACAAGGGAAAGGCTGGGGATGCACAGGTGCATTATCTGGTGGGCAGCGCTGCTTGCAGCGCTGCCCTTTTGGGTAGGGAACTCCGCCATCATCAGGCTGCCTGGCAGCGGATGCCTGGCGGTGGTGGAGTTCCACCTGTGGCAGTCTCCCCATGTTTACTATATGGCAGTCCGGACCGCCATGCCGATGGTGGTATTTTCCACCACTGCTGGCACGGCGGTCCGGACTGCCATGTTCATAATGAGGGCCTAAGTGTGAAACGCTTTGAGAATGTTTGTCATAACTAAGGCCCACATTACAACCCTGGCGGTCAGTGATAAAGTGGCAGTAATACCACCAACAGGCCGGCGGTATGAAAAATTGAAATATGACTACGGCGGAAACTGCCAACACATACAGCCACTTTAATACTCCGACCACCACAGCAGTAACAACAAACACCGCGGGGGTAACAGCCAACAGCCAGGCGGAAGACAATGTACCGCCCACTCTATTATGACACACCAATCCACTACCTTTTCCGGGGCAGTACCAATGCCATCAAAAGCACGGGGGAAACAGTACACAGAAGGGAAGCAACTCACCTCTCGAAACACGAGGAAGAACCACAATGCCATGGAGTCCAAACTGCACATATTTCCAATGCTGGTCTACCTCCTCCTACACCAGGAACACGAACGTCGATGAAAATGACCACAGTGAGTACTGCACCTAGCACACAAGGGAGGGGGGAGGAAAAAAAGAGTGACACACACACGCAAGACGCAATACCCCCACCCCCAACACTATACACACAAACAGATGCAACAACATCACATATACACCCCCTAACCCTCCGGAATAACACAAGGACAAAAGGAATTGATTAAGTGAGTGCAATGTTAAAAATTTAGATAAATACATCCTTAAAGCAATAAACAGTATGTACAATATATACAGATGGAGGGACAATGCCCACTCCAAAATGTCCATGGCCCACAGGGCCATAACACACAGGCCAAGGCCACACTTGACTCCTCCCTCAATACGGAGAGAACGCTGCAGGGGCATCAGGTCGAAAACACACAGGCACCTCAGGCGGACGGGGAATGGGGGAGCACCTCAGCCAGAAGATGGTACAATGCCTGGAGGGGGCTACATACCCTCTGCGTTGTCCTGGGGAGTGCAAGGCCACAGTCTCTCAAGTGGGTGGTTTGCCCACTAATTGGTCCTGGGGAGAGCAAAGCCACAGTCTCTCAAGTGGGAGGTTTGCCCACTGCTTGCTCCTGGGAGCGCAAAGCCACAGTCTCTCAAGTCGGTGGTTTGACTACTGCTTGCTCCTAGGGAGGGCAAAGCCACAGTCTCTCAAGTGGGAGGTTTGCCCACTGCTTGGTCCTGGGGAGTGCAAGGCTACAGTCTCCCAAGTGGGTGGTTTGCCAACTGCTTGGTCCTGGGGAGTGCAATGCCACAGTCTCTTAAGTGGATGGCTTCTCCACTGATTCTGGAGGGGGTTTTGTTCCCAGTGTGCTTCATCCTGGCAAGGAGGGGGTGAGTGGATGCATTCTTCCACTGGTTCTGGAGGAGGCTTTGTGCCCAGTGTGCTTCATCCTGCCAAGGAGGGGGTGAGTGGATGCCTTCTTCCACTGGTTCTGGAGGGGGCTTTGTGCCCAATGTACTTCATCCTGTCAAGGATAGGGTGAGTGGATGCCTTCTTCCACTGGTTCTGGAGGGGGCATTGTGCCCTGTGATGCTGATCCTGGATGGTGCAAAGTCACAGTCTGTCACCTGGCTGTCACACCTACAGGTGTTGCAGGGGCCAGGACGCACTACAGCCCATGTAGGCATGACTACACTCTGCTTGCCAGTGGTGACAGCTGCGTTGCAGGTGGTGGTGCTGTCAGTGGTGGGAGGAGGCTCCAGCCCTAACCCCGCAGCCTCAGATGGCTGCCCACGGGGGGTCTTGCTGCTGGAAGTGGTGCTGCTGGCGGTGCAGGTGGCGGTGCTGCCAGCGGTGCAGGTGGCAGTGCTGTCAGTAGTGGAGGGAGGCTCCAGCCCTTCCCCTGCAGCCTTGGACGGCTGAAGTGCCATGGCTGGTGTTGTTTGACCAGATGCTGCTCCAGCCCCAGGCACCAGATCCTGCCTGCGAGGTCAGTTCCCTTTACATTGGCCTTGGCAGCTGTTGTCCCCTTCCTGCCCTTGGCAGATGGTGATGCCTCCTTGCTTTTGCCAGCTGGTGTTCCCTTCCTGCCCTTGCTGGCTGGTGTTGCCTCCTTTGCCTTGCTGGCTGGTGGTGCCTCCTCCCCCTTGCTGGCTGGTGGTGCCTCCTTCGTCTTGCTGGATGGTGGTGCCTCCTTCGTCTTGCTGGCTGGAGGTGCCTCCTTCGTCTTGCTGGCTGGAGGTGCCTCCTTCGTCTTGCTGGCTGGTGGTGCCTACTTCCCCTTGCTGGCTGGTGGTGCCTTCTTGCCCTTGCTAGCTGGCACCCCTTCTTTTCCTTGGCAGGTGGTGTAGGCACACTGGCTGTGCTGATGGATGCCTCCTTGGAGCCTCTCACACCTGCAGTAGCTGCAGGAACTACAGTGGCCGTGGACTGGGTGGGTGAGGTGCTGGCCCGGGTTCTGCCCACCATGGCACGAAGTGAAGAACGGGGGAAGGGCAGGGAATAGATCAAGGTTGGAGAGGAAAAGCCTTTTACGGACACTGGGGCTGGAAGAGGGTGAAGGTTTGGAAGTGGAGGAAGAGGGAAAGGTGGTAGGAGGTGTCAGTCTGGTGTGTTTGGGTGCAGGTGCATGGGCTGGAAGCTGTTGTGAGGTGGATGGCTGTTGGGTGTCTGAGTGCTTGTGTTTGTGTACTTTGGGAGGAGGGGGCAAAGACACAGTGTGAGAGGACACAAGGGACGTGTGGGGGTGGTGACTGCCAGTGAGGGGCGTATAGTGCTGGTGATGGAGGTAGTGGATGAGGATGTAGTACATGCAGGTGTGAGTGTAGATGCAACTGGGAGGGAGGTGGACGAGGAGGAGGAGGGGGACAAAGTGGAGGCAGTGGATTTTGGTGTGTGTGCATCTGGGTGGTGCTTGTGTGAGTGCCTGTGGGATGAAGTGTGGTGCTTGTGTTTGCCTGAGCCACTTCTGTGTGTTGATTTGGGTGCATGCAGAACTGAAGGTGTGCTTGAGATAGGCTAGGGTTGAGGGGAATAGGACTGGGTAGAGGAAGTTGGAGGGGGGAGGCTAGAGACAGGGACAATGGCTGCCATCAGTGAGTTGGCCAGTGCCTGGAATGCTCTCTGCTGGGCTGCCATGCCAGAGTGAATGTCCTCCAGGTATGCATTTGTTTGTTGCAAATGCTCTGCTACACCCTGGATGGCATTCAGTATGGTTGGCTGCCCAACACAGAGGGATCTCAGGAGATCAATAGCCTCCTCACTGAGGGCAGCAGGGCTGACTGGGGCAGGGCCTGAGGTGCCTGGGGCGAAGGAGATGCCCACCCTCCTGGGTGAGCGGGCATGGGAAACTCGCTGAGGGGCTGCTGGGAGGGCAGTGCTGATATGGGGTTGGTGGCTGTACCTGTAGTAGGGGTGGGCACAGAGGTGTCCCCCTGCCAGGGAGCTTCCATCAGAGGAGGTGTCACTGTCAGAACTGTCCCCTCCTGTCTACATCATGGTGCTCCCCTCGCCCTCCTTCCCACTGGTGCCCTCACCGTCGGTGGATTAGGCCTCCAGATACAGCTCCCTCCGTCGCCGGTGCCTCTGCTCTTCTGCCAGATGATGCTAATGCACACAAGGACAGGGTGACAAAACAAAAAGGGGGGAAGAGATAGAGGATAAACTTGGTCAATGCCAGCAACAACACTACCGTTGGCGTACACAACTCACAGGGAACAGCCCTATGCACTAGGCCATACACTACCAGTTACAATGCTAGTCACCAGGCCATGGGTTACAATGCCTAACACCATTAGCTGCACACCTGAAACCCACAGGACCCTGTCCAGTAGTAGATGCCCACTAGCATTTTTGGGGTTGGTGTGCATCTCAGCTTGCCCATCATGGAACCTACCCTGCCATTTTTGCTCTGGCCTAGGGGCACCCACAGACCCACATCCCCCACCCAGGTAACACCTTAACCCGCGCAAAGTCATGATTCTGAATCTGTACTCACCCCCTTGTGGCTGCTGCGATGCCTTCAAGCGCCCATCCCACTACGGATAGGCCACCGCCAGGATGCAGAACATCAGGGGGTTCAGGGTACAATGGGCACCCCTTCCTCGTTGGGAGGGCAGCCCCAGCTGGGCCTCCGCTATCTCCCTTGCCCAGTGGCGCACTTCCTCCCACCATTTGCGACAGTGGGTGCTCTGCCTGTCAAAGACCCCCAGGGTCCGCACCTCCTTCGCGATGACACGCCAAATACCCTTTTTCTGATGGGCGCTGACCTGCAGAAAAAGATACAGCAGAAAAGGTATTATTTATACCGTCCGGACTGTTATATTCATAGCCCACCACATCATTCCCATCCCCTTACACACAGACATGGCCCACCGAACATGCAACACTCTGCCCAGGACCCCCAGCCTGCCCCGACACTTACACACACAGCACTCCACACATTCATGCCCCATGCATCGTGCTCACAGTGTACTCACCTGTTTGTCTGCAGGACCATAAACTAAAGGGTACTGGGGTATGACCCCATCCACTAGTCTCTCCAACTCCACTGAAGTGAAGGCAGGGGACGTTTCCCCAGACACTCAATCCATGGTCACTTCCAGACACAGGTCACTGCAGCACTTGCAGTGTAAGTCCTCTCCTATCGAAGGTCAGGTAACAAGTGAGTGAATAGATAGAAAATGGCGGTCACGTCTGCAGCAGTGTGTACTGTCACCGCCAGCGTACATCACCATTGGCTCCTGGAACCCGTAGGCTCCAATGATAACCAATGATGTGTTGCAAGGCGTCGTCGACTGCCTCTTGCAGCAGCGCACAACGCCAGCAGAATTACCTCTTTTCCACTTGTCCCTCCTAACAGGTCAGCAGCTGCCATTTCAGGGGGGCACAGGCCATAGCGCCTAACTGCGTCACAGCAGACGTAGGCACATCAACGGACCTACACGTTCACATACTGTTTCTGTAAAAAAACAAAGGCAAATTAATATGAGTATATTTTTGAATATGACCATCTGTTCACAGTTAGCATGGCGGTAAGCGGCACTTAATGCCAATGTCATAATGAGAGCCTAAGTTTTAGAAAAGGGGTCTCTAGTTGGCAGAGGAATATACGCTTGTCTAAGTAGGGACCACAATCCTAATCAGGGTAAGTCACACACAATTCACATTATCCTGTGCCCACCCTCTGGTAGCTTGGCACTGAGCAGTCAGGCTTAACTTAGAAGGCAATGTGTAAAGTGTTTGTGCAATAAACCATGCAATGACACAGGGAAAATACCACAAAAATACACCAGACAGGTTTAGCAAAATATATGATATTTACCTAGTTGAACTAAGGTTGAAACGATAAAGATTCAATAAGCACAAGTTGGGATATCACTTTTGCAATATTTAAAAGTCTTATATCTTAAAAATCAACATTTATCTCTTGTATGCACAAAGTACACAGTTTGCATCAAAATTCCACGCACAGAGACCGCAGAGGAGGAGATGCATGGAAAAATAAGATGTGCGTCGGATTTTACGTCGCGGCACAGACAATGCGTCATTTCTTTCCACACTGCAAGGGGCTTTGCGTCAATTTCCGGTGCGTAGTCTTGGGTCTTCACTGCGATGGTGGGTTCTTTTGATGCCCAGGGACAAAGCCTAGAAATCCTGGACGTGCGGGATGAAGTCACCGGCGTTGCCTCAATCAGGTAGGCGCTGCATGGAATTTTCTGTTGCACGACAGGTGCTGCGTTAATTCTTCAGTCAGGAAGTCAGGCTGCATCATTCTGGCTCAGCTGTGCCTCGATCCGGTAGAGCTGTGCATCAAATTTCTTGTCGCAATGCTGGTGCTGTGTCAATCTTCACTTTGAAAGGCAGGCTGAGTCTTTCCAGTTCGGTTGTGCAGCGATTTTCTCATCGCAAGGCAGGCTGTGCCTCATTTCTGGCAGGCTGTGCATCGATTTTTGGCGCACCAGGAATTTCCTTGAAGAGATGAAGGGCCAGATGTATGAAAAAAAAACATTGCGAATCGCAAATAGCGATTTTTAAGAAATCTCTATTTCTGAGTCACAAAATGCAATGTAACAAAATAGCTATTCGGAAACAGCGATTTCTTAAAAATCGCTAATGAAATTTGCGAGGTCAAAATACCGAATCGCAAAAAAAATTGCGATTTGGTATTTGAAAATCGCAAATTGTGAAAACACACACCTGGTACAGCCTGATGACATTACAAGCAGGAAGTGAGTCATCTCAGGCAGTTTGCAGGTGCCACACCCAAAGGAGCAGTGAGAGAGACACAGCCCAGCCCCAGGGAGCAAGTCTGTGAGCAAGCCAAGACTGCACATCACCATGGCCAATTCTGCTAATGGAAAGGAGAAGGGAGAGAGCAAGAGAAAACTGAAGTTCAGTGAGCAGGAACTGGATGTGCTCACTAAGGAGGTGGTGAGGAGCCATGATCGGCTTTTTTGGAAGAGCTCACTCCAGGTCCCAGAGAGTGAGAAGCGCAAACTCTGGGCGGACATACAAACCAAAATCTGCACAGTGAGGGTTGCGCAACGCTCAGTGGAGGTGATTAGAAAGAGTTGGTATGACCTGCGTTCCCGTGCCAAGGAGAGGGTGGCCAGAAGACTACAGGAGGCAAGGAGCACAGGAGGCGGACCATCCACACAGACACCCTCCACCCCCTTGGAAGACCTGGTGGAGTCGACACTCCTCCCAGAAGCTGTCAGTGGGGTCACTGACATAGACACGTCCCACATACCAAGCACCAGTAAAGGTAAGTGCAATAATGAAATGTAACCCCATATGTGTATGTACAAATGCCTCTTAGGAATTAGCAATTAGTGCAAAACAATGTGAAAACTAGTCAATTCCACATCTTCGAAGCGGCACAACAATGCCTTATGGGAGTGGTAGTCCACAACCCAGACCTGAAAGTAGCACATAGAATGTAATTAAGTAGAGCGACACCCAGAAGAACACAACACCCACTACAAAGTGATATGATGTAACTGTACATTTATTACCATTGTGCAACATTTGGTGATACATACATAAATGACATGCTGCACATTGTCGTTGCAGATGGCGCAGGCCCAGCAGCATCAGCATGTGCCATTGTGGGGGATGCTGAAACACAGCTGCCACCAGACTCCAACACCAGCGAGTCAGTGAATATTGCGCCAATCAGACGCAGGGCAAGGGCTATACCTCTCCCAGATTTGAGCCAGGACTCGGACGACATGCGGGATGAAGGCCACACTCCATCCCCAGAAGCCATATACACCGTAAGGCAGAAGTCCCAGCCCCAGTGTCACTCAACACCCCGCAGGAGGCCTCAGTCTGCAGGCACATAGCACGTGGAAGTGGGTGAGGGCCCGTCATTCTTCTGTGGCCTGGAATCCTCTATGCTTAAAGTGCAGCGCCTGCAAAATAAGAACATGAGGACAATGCACAGGTAGATGCAGGCACACAATGCCAACATGGGGGGGCTGCATAGGTAGTTGGAGTGCCTTAACTCAAACATTAGCAATCTGCATGAGGGACAGATCACAGCTGCGGAGAACACCAGGGAACTGACCAATGCAGTGAAGGAACTCTGTACAGAGATAAGGCAAGAAAGAGTCAACCACCGCAGGCATGAGAGGTGATTCATGGGGATGTTTAGTGGATTCTGTAGATCTGTCAATCCCCTTGCAACATCTACGGCCCTCATATCGCGGCATGCTGTGGCCACACAGGTAGAGGTACCACACAGCAGTCGGGAGACTGAGGACTCATCTAGCCTCAGCAGCCTTGCAGTGCCCACGATAGATCCTAGGTGTCGCAGTGCCAGGCACAGCACTGCCACTGAGGCAGGTACCAGAGATGCCGGCAAGGGCACTGCGCATTCGAGTGGATTGCGAGGCCCTAAAAAGTGACTGTAATGGCCACAGGGGACTGACAGCATATTTTGTTTCACAGTGAACTATGAATACAATAGTGAGACACTGTCTGCTGGCTGTGGGGGGGGGGTATCGCACATGTGGCCACTATTCTACAGGTCGTGTCCGGGCTGTACTGTAGTGCCCCTCCACTTTTGTGGATGCACCGGAAGCGACTCTTCAGCAAGCCAAAGGTGAGCTCCACCACATTGCGGATTGCCCTGTGTGCTGAATTGTATCTCCGTTCTGCTGGTGTTGTAAGATTTAGGTAGGGCGTCATCATGTAGGTGCGCACTACGTAGGCACTGTCTCCTGGAAAGAACAGAGGGTATAATGAGTAAGTGAGCCACCTGACGTCACAACGCCATCAATGCTCCACTGTACAGAGGGACAATACCTAGTAGATATCCTTCACCAAACTCCCCATCTAGCAGTCTTGTGTGAATCCCGCTGTAGCGAAAGATGTACTAATCATGTGTGCTCCTTGGGTACCTTGCCACGAGATCCGTTATGATATAGGAGACATTGCATATCACCTGTATATTCATGGAATGTTGGTATTTAGGATTGCGGTACACATACTCTGTGGCGGATGGTGGACAGATTGCAACATGTGTCCCATCTATGGCACCTAGGACATGGGGGAACTGTGCTATCTGGTAGAAATCGATTTTTGTCTGCTGTATTTCCTGTGGGGTGTGGGGGAGTCTAATGTACTGGTGTATCCTACTCAGCATGGCATTAAGAAATGCGTTGAAAAATCTAGAGAGGGCACTCTGTGATACTCCTCCAGCTGCTGCTATGACCCCTTGATAGCTCCCTGAGGCAAGTAGGTGCAGGGAGCATAATACATGCACATGGGTGGGTATGCTATTAGTCCTATGTGTTGTGCGCTGCAGTATGGGTTGTAGCTCAGCTATCAGGTCAAGTATCATGGCTGAGTTCAACCTGTCCTTATCATATATCTCCTCCTCAGTCTGGTCAAAAAGGGCAATGCGCACTCTGAATATGCGCTCCTGTCTCCTCCTTCCTCTCCTCAAACCTGCCAAGATCCTCATTCTCCTTGCCATGACGTAGAGTGCAGCCATTGTGGAAAATAGTCTGAGGCATTCTGGGCCTCTTTATATAGGTTGCACCTGGTTACCACCTGGTTTCACTCCGTGATAATTTGCATGTGCAAAAGGCCATTCTGTGAAAATTTGCAATTTGTGAATTTTTGATGCATCGAATTGCGACATGGTTTTGCGTGTCGCATTTTGCGTCTCACAATTACCGATGTGAAATACCGAATCAGTATTTGTGTGTCGCTATTCCGACTCGCAATTTGCAAAATTCTAATAGCGATTCGGTATTTCAAGTCGCAAATTGTGAGACGCAAAATGCGACATGCAAAACCATGTCGCTTCGCCAAAAATTGCTAATTTTGCGATTCCTTGTTTTTGGCCTGCGAATGCCTTTCATGCATCGCAGACCACGTTTTTGCATTAGCAAACGGCTGAATTCTGCGATTTGCACCGTTTGCGAATGCAAATTGGTTTGATACATCTGGCCCGAAGTCTTTTTGGCCCTGAGACTTCAGAAAAAAGGAGACAAGCTCAATCCAAGCCCTTGGAGAGCTCTTCTCAGCAAAGTCAGAGGCCAGCAAGGCAGCAGGCAACAGCAAGGCAGCAGTCCTTCACAGCAAATCACTCAAGGTGAGTCATTTGGGCAGCCAGGCAGTTCCTCTTGACAGGTTACTGGATCTGGTCCAGAAGTGTCTAATTTGTTGGGGTCAGAGACCCTGTTTATGTACCCCAAAATGCCTTTGAAGTGGAGGTGACTTCAAAGAGTGGTTTTGAAGTGCACAAGGTCCCCTTTTAGTACAGATCTGTCTGCCAGGTCCCAGTAGGGGGTTTGGGAGTTCATTGTGTGAGGGCAGACCACTATCCTTTGAAATGTAAATGTCAGGCCCCTCCACCCTTCTAGCCCAGGAAGCTCCATTCAGCATGCCGATGAGTGCAGGTGTGACTGACTAGCCTGTGTTTGTGGTTGTCTGGGTGCAATGCACAAGGAAACTGTCATGCAGCCCAGCCCAGACATTGATTGGAGACAGGATGGATGGATTTTAAATGCAGAGAAATGCTCACTTTCTAAAAGTGGCATTTCTAAAATAGTAATATAAAGCCAACCTCACCAATAAGCAGGATGTTCTATTACCATTCTGGCCATTCTAAATGTGACCTGTCTACCCCTTTCTGATCAGAATCTACCACTCAAACAGTATATAAGAGTAGCCCTAATGCTAGCCTGTGAAAGGAGCAGGCCTCAAAGTAGTGGAAAGTGAATTTAGGAGTTTTCCACTACCAGGACATACAAATCACACATCTATATGTCCTGCCTTTTACCTACATAGAACCCTGCCTTATGGGTTACCTAGGGCATACCTTAGGGGTGACTTATATGTTTTTATATGTAGAAAAGGGGGAGTTTAAGGCTTGGCAATTACTTTTAAATGCCAAGTCGAAGAGGCAGTGAAACTGCACACTTGGCCTTTTCAATTGCAGGCCTGAGACATGGTTATGGGGCTACATATGTGGGTGGCACAATCAGTGGTGCAGGCCTACTAGTAGCATTTAATTCACAGGCCCTGGGCATATGTAGTGCAGTTTACTAGGGACTTACAAGTAAATTAAATCTGCCACTTGGGTACGAGACAATGTTACCATGTATGAAGGGAGCAAGCATATGCACTTTAGCACCGGTTAGCAGTGGTAAAGTGTGCAGAGTCCTAAAACCAGCAAAGACTGTGTCAGAAAAAGGGATTGAGGCAGGCAAAAAGTTGGGGGATGACCACCCTATGGCCGTCAGGTCTAACACTGAGTTGCATCTTTGCAGGTGTTTACAATTGCCGAAGAGGGCACTGCTTCTGCCTTTCTAATGAGAACAATTGTGGTCCCACTTCTAATAATAATTTATGCTGATTTTCCACAGTTGCAAGTTTTCCCTGAAGATATGAGAGTCAACAGATCCTGCTCTGAATGGCTTTTGTGCCTGCTAATGAAAGGTTTTGCAAACCTAAGATGATCCTCTGTGCACATTAAGGCCTAAACCATCCATGTTAGTGAGTGACATAGTTTCATTGGATATAACTTACATTGGATGCCACTGGGCCCAGATGGCGCAGAGTAGAACATGTCTAATTTTATTTTTCTGGAAAAAATAGATTATATTTGCCTAATTTATAAAGCTATTATTAATCCTGAAAATTCAGGACCCACTCACGCCAAAGTCATAACTAAGGGCCTCATTACGAGTTTGGTGGCGAGACCGCCAGACCGTTATATTTGTGGTCCTAAAAAGACCACTGCGCCAGCAGTCCCTAGACTGCCGTCTTATGGTACAAACAGGCAGGACCGCCATCTGCCAAGCTAAAAAGGCAGACCGCCAGCAGCGCAGCAAATTGTGTCTAGGCAGTCTGACCCCCATCGCTGTCAGTGCCGTGGCCAATCACTGAGCGTCTCACAGACACACAGTCACTGTGGCAGTCTCCTTGCAGCAGTCAGCCAATAGCAGTCGACCACCATAGTACTTGTCCAGCAAAGTAACAGACAAGTGCACATTGGATGAATTGAAAAACAACACATCTGACACACATTGCTACTGCGATCATACCTGAAAATCACACTATAAAACACACCTCTTCACAGACCACAAACCTTTGCATTTCCACAGAGATCCAAAGAACCATGACCACTGTTTTTTTTAAATTTGTCATAGATTGGGCACCCCTTTCTTCCCCATCCAGTGGAACACCCTAAACACACTTTTGTCCATTCACTCCCTATTGCACTTGCCCTGTTATGTAAGTCCCTGTCACCCACTTTAGTTGTCCACTGTTTAACGTTTGAAAAAACCCTATTTTTTAGAAGATGAGTTGAGATTGATGGTGAATGAAATCATAAGAGTAGAGCTACAACTACTTGGAGCCCAATTCTAGCATATTCCTCACAGCAGGAAAATGGAAATTTGGTACTGGGTAGTCGACAGAGTCAATATTGTAGGCAACACCCTGCGCATAAAGAAGGACATCAGGAAGAGGTGGAATGGGCAGCAGTCTCCAGGCACTTGTCTCCAGGCAGCAGCTGGAGGCTAAGAAGACTGGTGGTGGCGCTCCCAGCGCCCCTTTAAGACTCTTTCCCTGGGAGGAGAATGTCTTGGCCATCCTGAATCCTGAGGACTTGACAGGAATACCAGGGGTAGTGAAGTCTAGTAGCGTACAACACAAAAAATGTCACATAACTGTAATGTCATGCGTGCCCACAGCTTTTTCACTCTCTTGCTCATGTCCCTCACCAACACTGAATAGCAAGAATATCTGCGTTTTAACACTGTCAGTGAGCTTGGATGAGATCTTCTCGCAAGTCAGCTCCTTCCTCTTCACCACTGTAATCTTAAATTGGCTTTTCAGGATTCTCACCCAGTGGCACTGCAGGTTCAGCCTCCTCTGGGATGTATAGGATGTTCCTCCACAGGGCAATGTTGTGGAGCATGCAGCATGCCACAGTGATCTGACACACTTCCCGGGTGAGTAGTGGAGGGCTAGACCAGAACTGTCCACACAGTTAAATCTAGCATTGAGGAGCCCGAAAGCCCTCTCCACTGCCCTCTGTGTTCTTCCATGGGCCTCATTAAAGCAGACTTCCCCTGGCATAGTTGGATTCCTCAAAGGCTTCAATAACCAAAGATTATTTGGATATGCTGAGTGTCCTGTTAAGGAATGGGAGATAAGTGCAACAATGATTCACTGACTTCATGATTGTAGCTCCTGACATTGCTGACACACAATCAGGACAGACGTGATTTACCAACCAGATAGAAGCTCTCTGGTTGCAGTTGTGACATCAGATGTGGTATGGTGCTGTTCTGCATTATAAAGGAGTCATAGTCTAATTCCGGAAAACTGGCGCATACGTTTAAGATGTAGAGATCCACCAGACAACTTGAACGTTGATGGCATAGACGATTTTTCTGTTGTGATAGACTTGTTCAGTGGCCTGTGGTGGTACCAACTCAACATGTGTGCCGTCAATGGCCCCCACTACATGTGGGGTGCGGGCAAAACCATAGAAGTCAATTTTCACACTGGCAAAATCCTCATGTTGGGTGAACCTGATGTAGCTGTTGTGCTCCTCGTGTTGTGCAAAATCAGTCACCAGACTCCTAACACTGCTGCCAGCAACACCTCCACCACTTCAGCTGCTGTGTGCCGCTTGACTTCTCCAGAGGAGCTGGAAAGTCTTGTGAGTGAGGCCCTTCCCTGTATGGTCAGCTCTATACCTCATCAGAGGAACAGATCAATACTTCATGGGCACAAATGACTGTTCAGCACCACCTTTTCCCTCCTCACAGGCCCCTGTGTGCCAGTTAGACTTCTTGTGTGCCTGTTGTTGCAGTGTGTGTGGCATCAATGGGATGTGCATGGTGCGGTTGTAGGAGACCAGTACTAAATGTTATGTTCATTCACTTTGTGTTGTATGATGTTTTTGGAGACCTAGATCCTCCTTGCGTTGGATGCACATAAATTGGCAAGGAGACTTTTCAGCCATACAATATTTCTTGGTTTATGATGGTTGTCAGTGTTAGACAACATGTATATGCATAACAGCCCAAGCTGTGAATGCATCTTGTCTGAGTCATTTGAGGATCTTGAAGCAATGTGTATTGTGCCACAAATCTTTCACCCCACGTCTGGCCTTGTCAAACTGTTGTCTGAAAGGCATGTTATGACTCACTGTGCCCTTCAGGTTGCCACACCAGCCACAGTGCTGATGGACACATGATGTACTGTCATGCATGGAAGTGATGGAAATGTGTCATGTAGGTTCTGTATGTTCCGCCTGCAGAGACCAACGCCTGTCAAATTTATCTCCCAATATGGGATCTAGTCCAGGCTATGGGAGAGCACTGTGCCCACTCCCTCTAGATCTGAAGCTCCTGCCAGGTGGCCAATATGAGTGTTTAGTGGCAAAACGTGACCTGAATGCCTCAGTCCATTGAATAGATTAGGAATGGGTACTGAGGTCAATCCAATAACTGGTCCCTATGTGCATTATGCATCATTGTCAATGTGTGTTTTTGACTTATTACAGGTCCCTTACTCCCACAGCTCTGTTGTCCCCTCACAAAAGTTATATTTGTCCTGTACAGGCATATTGCACAAATGACAAACCCACAGTGCAGACAGTGTGTAGATTCCTGGGAGGCCATGACATGTGACTCAGTGACTTGGTTATATAGCAGAAATTGTACAATACTTTCCTTTGTATGTTGGATGCCTTCTCTGTAGGTTAGAAACATATGTTTGAAGGAATATTCTGTGGTACATGTACATACCACAGAAACCCACTATGAAGTGGCATGAGTCTGCATTTGGTAGGCCACATGTCCACACGTGCACAGGGAAGAAATTTTCCGTACCCACCATGCCAGCCAAGTGTAAGGGTGAAGTCTGTACTATGGTAGTTGCCTGCAGGAACTGTATGCATTGAGTCAATCTTGCAGAGTGTAAATTTGTTTGCCCAGTCAGGCCTATTGAGTTTACCCTTCAGAAGCCACATTGGTGTGTAGTGTTTCATTGTGGCTCACATCACAGTACGTGTTGCTGGCGCATGGGCTACCTGATGTCAGTAGGCTTGCTTAGTCATTGTAGGCCATGAGCATGGTAATGGATTAGTCTGCAAATGACTCCAAAAGTGTGTAGTCATGTCCCTGTACTTCTTGGCATGTGTGCTTTACACTTGTGTGGACAAATTGCTCAGTTTGTGCTTGGTGTTTCTAACGCAACCATTTGGACAAAAACTTGTATTTGTAATCACTTGATTTGTCTCTTGCATTCATTCAGGTCAATGCCATTAGAAGAAGGAGATTGGGAGAGCCATCACCCAGAAGGTGCGGTCCCTGGGGGTCCATAGATGGAGGAGCGCCCACTGTTGCAAGAGGTGAGAGGACCTGAGACGCTAGGCCCGGAAGATTACAGAGGTCCAGCAGGGGCTGTCCTCCCAAAGTAGTCAGGGCACACATCAGAGCATGACACCCCTAATGGCCTGCATTCTGGCTGTGGCGTACCAGGACTTTGATGGGTGATTGAAGAGAGCACAGCAAAGGGATGAGTACAAGGCACATAGTACAGTTGATAGGTTGTGACATCTTCCCCTGATGATTGGTGATGGGCCACATGTGACACACAAGATGAGTAACTGCTTTTGTAGATATGTAATTTGGTGAAAACTGATATGCATTGCCTATTAGCACACGGACCTAGGACACAGCTGAGCACAATCCACAAACAATGTGCTCTCCAGGGACAACACATGGCTGTGTACATTGATCAATCAAGTAATGTGTGTTGTTGTAAAGGGTCTAAATTCTACTCAACAGACCAGTACTCCTCAGTGTTACAGCCCAAAGAAAAATAAGTGATGGATCACTGTCTTCAGCCATGTGTCTAGTCAAGTGAGTAAATTGTCATCTGCCCTCCCAGAGGCCACTTGTCTTCAGTGTGTGAACAGTGCTGGTGCCTCACTGCTGTGTGTCATGTGAAGGTGGCCATCATACATACAACAGAGAATACATTGTTCTTTGTGTGCAGCTACAGATCAAAACTTTCCCTTGGATAGTGGGAATGTCCATTCACATGATTTATGTGCCATCACTGTTGCCAACATTCTTTGTGCGACATGATGTAGTGATATGTGAGTTTTGACCACTAACTCTACATTGCACTTAGCCTAGCACTGCCCCGTCACATTAGTGACCACCAGCTTCATTTTGCCTACTGACTTTATTTTAGCATTAGCCACTGTCATTTTAAAAGCTGCAAGTAGTTTTTCAGTTTGTACTGGGCTCATGTTTTTATTCTTCATTTTTTTTCCAACCAAGGGCTAAGGCTGATGAGAATGTACTCAGAAGGCAGGGACGGTCTTGTTTTGAATTGGCACCTTGGGATTGTGATCAAGTCCTGACCTGTTATTTTCAAAGCAGGCCTAAAGCAATCAGCATTTTTTGAATAAATAAACTTCTGCAGGAAGGGGCAGTTCTAGACTTTTCCTCTCTTGTTTGTTCAAAGTATAAGAGGCCCAGACCAGATGGACCGGGGACAGAGAGTGTTTGCAGATCTCAGGCACATCCAGGATGCTCAAGTGTGCCATCCTTCCTGTGAGAATAATTGATCTCTCTCTCCTCGATCGATTCTGGGATCTGGCGATCTGATGCTTAATAGGAGGGAGATGAAGTAGTGATGCCCTTTTCTCATGGCGATGCATATTTTTTAATTCATTATTTACTTTGCATTATAATATAGATACATATATTTGCTGTGTATACTGCAGTGGAGAATCATTTGTACATTCTTTAATTTCATTGCTGTGACCATTTTTGAACGTGTGCTTTCAGCATGCTAATCTCCTTTTCTGAACTTTATGTAGTGAAATAATAAATGTCTTCTTTGGACTAAGATGCGCATTCCAGAGATTTTTGTCAGTGCATGAGTGTTTCAGCTCGGTCATTAGTGAAGCAAAACACATGTTAGCATGTGTTCCTTTCTCTTTTGAGAAAATGTGTTACACTGTTGTTTCATGCATGGCCTACCTGTCTTCATGGGATGATTTTTGTAGTCCCTCACATATGTGTGAATGCCAACATGTGTTTGGAACTGGACATATGTAATGGGGCTACATTTCGATTGGTGACACAGACAGGAGTGTAACACTATTGATTGTTGGCTCACACATACCCTCACCCGTCATTGCATGTCATTTGGCATGTACTACTGCTGTAGCAATGAGGGACATGACAGGTAGGACTAGAGTTTTTACTCACAATGTGCATTTCCATGCCGTTGATGTGGGATCATGTGTCAAAGTTCTCTGCACATACAAAATGGGGAAGGTTTGTTACCTGACTGTTGGCATGTATGATGGAGTGAATTGCAGTTAGGTTGGAATCACATGTGGTTGGATACAACCATGCATCCACGGACATCTGGGTTTGCAGGACCATAATGGAAACAGTGATGTAGCTTCCTATTGGGTAACGTTGAGGGTCTTCTACCAGCACTTGCAAATCCCTTGGCCTTTGCAACACACAATGGACTAATGGTTTCTACTGTTGCAATCAGAGTATGTATTGTATTGTATTGTATGCCATTTATAAAGCGCATTCCGGCTGTAGCATCGAAGCGCTAAGGAGAAGCCAGTGAGTCGTAAGAATACAAGAACAGCCAGGGATCAGTCGTGATGGCCATTCCATGGTCACTCATCCCTAATGGGAGAACAGCCAAGTTTTCAAGTTCTTTCTGAAACAAAAGTATGACTCCACCTGCCTAATAGCCTGAAGGAGGGTGTTCCAGAGTCTGGCTGTCCCACCGAAAAGGCTTTATCCCCCCATCTCACCCTATGACAGCGAGGCACCGAAATAAGCTGCCAAGATGAAGATCTAAGCAGCCGAGCTGGCTGGTAGGGCTGCAAAGCAGATCTGAGATAATCGCAGCTATATTGATGGTAGGCCCTGTAGGTTAAACAGAGAGTCTTAAACATAATCAGTTTTTCCACCGGAAGCCAGTGGAGTTGTTTAAGGCTCCTGCTGGCTGATGCGGAGCGTGGAAGATCTAAGACCAAACGGGCTGCCACTTTCTGGACAAGTTGTAGTCTATGGAGTGCGGACTTGCTAATGTTTAACATTAAAGCATTACAGTAGTCCCATTTAGACATCATCAGCGCCAGGACCACCACAATTTTCAGGTCTCCCTGAAGAAAGGGAAACAGTTTCTTCAACGTTCTTAATGCCCAGTAACAACATTTAACCTTCTGGTTAACTTGTTGCTCAAATGAGAGGGATCTGTCAAATACAATTCCCAAATTCCTGGCTGAGGAGCGTGGGGCTGGGCACTCACTACAGGGCTCTGGCCACCATCGGGGGCTCCATAACTTAGTATCTAATCCAAAGAAAACTATTTCAGTCTTTTCCCCATTGAGTTTGAGCCAATTGCTGCTCACCCTGCTGCTGATCTCTCTCATACATTGATAGAATCTATCGGCGACCTCCTCCCAATTGTGAGAGACCGGAATAATCAGCTGTGTATCATCCGAGTACGGCACTATCTGAAAACCAAATGAACGTGCTTGTCTGGCCAGTGGTGCCGCGTAAACAGAGTACGGCTGAGCGAGGACCCCTGTAGTACCCCACACAGTAGTTGAAATGGAATAGACCTGTAATCCCCACAGGACACTGTGATAGATCTATTAGTGAGAAAAGACTTGAGAATGTCAAGTGCCCTATCTCTAACTCCTGCCTGATGTAGGTGCTGAATCAACTGTTGCAGAAATATGCTGTTGAAAGCCATGAAAAGATCCAGTAGGACAGGGTTGGCGCCCTCCCCCTTATCTACTCTTCTGCAAATGATATCGGCCGAGGATATCAGAGCAGATTCCATGTTATGAGCCTGTCAGAACCCGTGTTGAGAAGGATCAAATCCTCCATTGGTTTGTAGAAAATCAGCAAGTTCGATATTGAGATGTCTTTCCAAGAACATGGCCGTGGTGGATAGGAGGGAGATTGGTTGTAGATTTTTTAAGTCGTTGGATTCCTTGCCAGGTTTCTTAGTAAGAGGGATTACAATGGATTCCTTCCAAGCAGCGGGAATACTCCCCTCCCCCAGGATGTCTGCATACACTGGTTCCAAGGCCATCGAAATCAAGTCTGGTACTAACTTTAGTATCCGCGGGGACAAGGATCATTCGGTGAGCCGGACATGACTCTTGCCAATAATTCGGAAATCCTTTTGGCCAATAAGGAAAAAAAAACTATTCAGCTTAGGAATGGAATCTGAGAGCGGGATTCCCTCCAATTCTCCTCCATCCCTTTCCGGGGAGAGTTGTGCAAAGTTTGCATGCAGCTGGACAATTTTGTTCTTGAAAAAGTTAGCAACTTTTTGGCAGAAGGTGGAGGAATTCTCCAGACCAGGAGTGGGGCGGAAGGGTAAGAGTTTGGACCACTTTAAAGAGTTCCCCGGTACACTTTGTGCTTCTCTGATAATACAAGAGAAGTATTCTATTTTATCGTTTTTTGATGGGTAATTTGTATTTCTCGAGGGAAGCCCTCAGTTTGCCTCTCTCCGTCACGGTCTTGTTAGACTGCCATCTACGTTCCTGACTACGATAACATCTCTGCAAATTTTTAAGTTCCTCTGAGTACCATGTAGCTGAGGAGGGGGGGGGGCAGTTTGGGACCTAGTTTGGCAAGGGGGTTCAGTGTGTCGATGGCCACTCTAATCCCCATTTCAAAAGCCTCCAGTTAAGGGAACCCCTGTGCTCTTGCCTGTTCCCAACTCGACTTAAGAGCCCTGGCCATGCCCACCTCCTCCACCTTGTGCCATGGTCTGCTGGGCATGGGCGCAAGGGGTGTTTTTGTGGTTACTTCCGTGCCAGCTACCTTAAATGTTAACAGGTGATGATCTGTCCAGTCCAGGGCCATGTTGCCTAACCTAGTGAAATTATCATGCCGGATGAAAATGCCACCCAGTGTGTGTCCAGCGCTGTGTGAAGGGGCAAAATCAGAGAGATCCCAGTCAAGACTTGACATCAGGCCCAAAAACTCCCTGGTAGCAGAGTCCAAGTTGTCTTCTAGATGGAGATTAAAGTCACCCAAAACTATAGCTGTAGAAGACAAGGCAATAAGTTTGATTATAGTCTGCCATGTGGAAATAAAGTCATTCTTGGGACCAGGTGGCCTATATATCTACAGGCCCTCAAAAAGGACAGTGTACTGAAGGCGTAACTTAAAGTAAGCCCCTTCACATATGGCCTGGCTAACATTTAGCTCCTCCAATCAGCAATGGAGGTTACTCCTAAAGATATCCACAAGCCCGCCTCCCCTCTGGCCCAGCCTATCAAGTCTAGAGAACAAGTAGCCCGGAGGGGAGGCCACCAGGAAGTCTGGGTTAGAGTCTTCTTTGGGCCAGGTTTCCGTAATGAAAAGGCAATCAAGATGAGCAGCTTCAATCAGGTCCCTTATTTCAAGTGCGTGCTTGCCCAGAGAATGAGCATTAATTAACCCACAGATCATATGTGGCCGAATGCTGCCTGCCTGGTCACTACTTCGAGGCAGAATTTGTATCTTGAGTGCCAGACAAACATTATAAGATGTTACTTTGGGGTGTCAAGCGCATATCCCCCAGTTCCATCCCCTTAATTGGTCAGGATCAATGAGATTATAGCACCTGTGTGTAGTCTCAATTTTAAGAGCCAAGAGCTCCTGTCTAGAATATTTTCTAAGTGGGGAGCGCGTGCCCCCGGGGCAGAATGACTGGCCCTCGCCCCAGTTCGAGAGCGGATGGGCGCAGAAGGGCTTGCCTTAGGCACGCCTTCAGCGTGCCAGTGGTCTGCCCGCTGCGTGCCCGCGTCCCCATCCGCTTAAATGCGGAAAGGGGAACCGCCCGGCAGCGCTTGCCTGAAAAAACTAGATCGCCGATTGCCTTCTCCCTCCAAAATGGCCAACACTATGCCGACCAGGGAGTGCTCTAATAGGCCCTAAACCCAGAGAAGAGCCAGCAGTAGCGAAGATCAGGAAGTGAGGAGGTGAGGCAGGACATGAATGTCAATACAATCAAGTAAAAATTTGAGAAAAAGTGAGCAAATATTAAAAAATGAAGTAGCGCATAATAGTGTCCCGATTTTAGAACAATTAAAATTAGCAAATGTCAAAACGAAAGGAATATCGCCCCACGATGATGAATTATAAAACAATTGGGAGGTTTACACAGTACCCGCATGCTCACGGTATCTCCGCTTGTAAAGGGTGCCATGGAGTAGTAGTGATTTCCCTGGGACTAGCTGATTCATTGTGTTCTGGATTTCAGAGACATATCTCCCTGACAATTTGCACATTTTGTCTACAGTATATATTTCCATGCCAAATGTGTAGTGTATCTGAACAACATTAGCACTACATCCATGACTCCATTAGGACAATTTGCACATGGTGAAGTGTGCATTGTTGATATGTTTCCAGTGTGCCAAAAGTATTTCTCCTTCTTCAGGATATGGTTCTGCTGTCAGCAACATGGCAGGATTTTGGAGCAGCATTTCTTATTGTTGTGTTATTGTGTATGTGACAAATAGATGTCTGCATGCCCTTGTGTGGGATCTGTGGGAATTAACTTGGCATTGGCACCTGTGTGACAACAGGTAACTGAGGTATGGTCCATGAGGCAAAGCATTGAAAGTAATGCAGTCTCCTACTTGTTCAATGGTTACTGTGATTGCACAACTTCACCCATGCAATTATAGTTGTCTGAGATCCTGATTTTTCTGTGGACAACTGTTGACAGTTCATGGAGCATGCATGCATATGGTATGGGACATGTAGGAGCCACTTTGATGTAGTTTGTTGTTGGGGCCTACTCAATGTAATGGTAATGTTTGCTAATCAAAGCTATTGTTAAGTGTGATGAGGAACCTGTGGTGACCCCTTTCCTCTTTGCATTAGCAGCATCATCCCAGACAAGTAAAGGAGACAGGGTGCAACCAAGTGGGGAAGCATCTGGCCACTTAACCTCCTGACACCACCAACAAGGAAGGACCCAGTGACCCAGAGGGTGCGGATAGTGCCACGGAGGACACAGGATCAACCTCGTCATCTTCAGATTCTACATCAAGTGGCCACTCCCTAGTTGTGGCGGACCCATCAGGACCTCCTCCTGTACCACCCAAGAAGGTGGGCATCTCCTTTGCCCCAGGCACCTCATCCCCAGCCCTACCCTGAGTGAGGAGGCTACTGCCCTCCTGAGGAGTATCTCTGTGGGGCAGACTGCCACTCTGAATGCCATCCAGGGGTGGAACGGCAATGTCAGCAGACAAATGCATTCTTGGAACGCATTCACAGTGACATGTCTGGCCTACAGAGATGTTTTCAGGCTCTGGCCTCCTCACTGATGGGAGCCATCCAACTCCCCCCCTCCACAGTCCTTCCCCTTACGTCCTCTTTCTTCCCAATCCAAATTCCTTATTCCCCTACCTGTCCCAAGCACACAGATATCTGCATGCACCCACCTCCACACACACAAGCAGCACACATTAACACTAACACCAAAACACACACCAACAAACAACATTCACCTACAGACACCCGATCAGCCACCATTTCAACAGACACCACTACCACTCCCACGACCCACAAACCACATCCACCACACCCACAGATACCACCACAATACCCAGTCACACATCCACCATACCCACTTTACACCAAGATAACAGCTCACAATCCACAGACCCACACATCTCAGACACCAGCTGTCGCGCCGCGCGGTGCGGCGCGAGCCGAGAGCTCGACTTCGGCCGGGCGTTCGGCTCGGGCCGCGCACCGCGTTATTAAGACGCGGCGCGCCCCCAGCCTCTCCTGCGCGTTTCGAGGCCCCAGATTTGCTTGGGGCCTCGTTCTTCCTTCTGCCTTTCACTGTCCCAGGGGTCTCTGAACCCTCTTACCTGTTTTTCTTCGTTTCTTTGTCCTTTCTTCTGTTTGCAGTCTGTTGTGTGCCTTTCTTTATGTCTTTTCCTCCTTCCCAGATTCCTGTGCTTTCCCAGCATTCCTTGTTCCCTATTCTCTATGGTTCCTCTACTATTCTGTTCTATATATTGTTTCCCTATCTAAGATGGTGTCCTTTTACTTCCTGTGGGTCACTTCCTGTTTGTTGGTATATAAGGGCTGTGTTTTTCCTCTTTCCTTGCGCTGCAACACTTTCTGCTCAGTTGGTGTCTTCGCTCCTGATTTCCTTGCCTTTTGGTTTTGGACTCAGCATTCTGTATTTTCTGATTTTTGCTCCTTTTGGATTCCTGTTTGTTGTTCTTGTTTTTCTCCAGGACTTTTCCTGTTTGGAGGTTTTTCCCCTTTAGAAGGGGTTTTTCCCTCTGGCGCTACTTTCTGAAGGGCACGGTCTGTTCTTGGTGTCTCCATTGCCTACAGCACCGTGGCTACCAGAAAGAGTCGCCCCTTTTTGGGCCAAAGCCGAACATTGAAGATTCACGCCACCAGATCTGCAAAATCCAGGCGCAAGCAGCACGTGAGTCGTGACAGATTGCAGCGCCTAACCATTCCGACGTCCTCAAACACCATGGATAATACAGTGGCGGCTGCTGCAGATCCGGAGCAATCTCTGTTAACCACGATTCAGCAACAAGCCCAGGATTTGCAACAACTACGTAATGAAAATGCTGCGTTACGACAGGCTTTGGCCCTCCGCACCAGTGATGTTCCGACAATCTCCGCTTCTACCCCTTGTTTCTCTGGTGAACCAACCAAGCTTCGCGAGTTCTTGGATGCTTTAACGGTGTATTTCGCCTTCCGACCTACTCAATTCTCCCACGACAGGACCAAGGTGGGTTATCTTATCAGTGCCTTATCCGGCCCAGCCTTGGCCTGGGCAACCCCGATGGTGTCCTCCGACGACCCTGTATTGTCAGACTATTCCGCCTTTGTGAGTCGCTTCAAACAAATGTTTAGCCGTCCTGGATTGGAAGCCTCCGCTGAAGAAGCCTTGTGCGACATCCAACAAGGCTCCCAAGACGTCCTGCAATATATAACCCGTTTTCGTCAGCTGGCGGCAGAGACCACTTGGGTGGAACGTACTCTGGTAACATTATTTCGTAGAGGACTCAAAGAAGAAATAAAGGATGAACTAGTGCATTCTACCAGAGCGGAAGATCTTCGTGGCCTGATGGATCAAGCACTGTCCATCGAATATCGTCTTCAGGAACGGAGATCGGAAAAGAAAAGGAGTAGAGGGTTTACCCAACCAAGTAGCTCCCGTGCATACCTGCAGCGTTCCGAGGAACCTCGCACTCCTGCTAGAGACATCGAAGGGGAACCCATGCAGGTGGATACTACCCGAGGTCCGCTCTCTGCTAGTGAACGAGAAGACAGACGCAAGAGAGGGTTGTGCCTGTATTGTGGTTCTGCTGGTCACATACTCCGTACCTGTCCAGTACGTCCGTCCAGACCTTCGGGAAACGCCACCTCCCGTCCTCTGTAAGAAGGGAGGGGACGGGATCTACAGCTATACCTTCCATCAGCTCCTTTAATGACAATACAACTGCCTTGTTCATCTTTCCTGTCCTGTTACAACTTCCTGACGGTCGTCAAGAAAAGACTATGGCATTACTAGACTGTGGTGCTAGTGGTATATACATGGACAAGACATGGGCTGCTGCTAACCTAGTTCCTACTCAAGCAAAAGAAGTACCCGAACAGGTACACACTGTGGATGGATCTTTGATATCCTCTGGTCCTGTAGACACCACTACCCTGATGTTAAGTCTACAGGTGGGAAACCATCAAGAACACATCTCCTTCGATCTTATTACGTCCCCTAACCATACCATCATTCTTGGAATTCCGTGGCTCATTAGACATAACTCATATATAAATTGGGTTACCCGGACAGTCTCTTTGTCTTCGCAATTTTGTCACGAGAACTGTTTTACTTCCGACAAGTATTGGTCTCCGAAAAGATCCTTAGCTACTGAAGGTGCCACTGGTATGTCCATTAATACAGTCCAAGGGGTCCCAGACCACTATTTGGAGTTTCAGGATATTTTCCAAAAACCGTCAAAACCTGTGCTACCTCCACATCGAGAATATGATTGTGCAATTCCATTAGAACCCGGCACAATTGTTCCTTTTGGGAGGATGTACTCCCTCACGGAACCCGAAAGGGAAGTTCTAAAGGAGTATCTGGACGAAAATATACAGAGTGGTCTTATTGTTCCATCGTCGTCTCCGGCTGGGGCCCCTCTCTTTTTTGTGCCCAAGAAGACTAAGGATCTTCGTCCGTGCCTGGATTTTCGAGGTCTGAATAAAATCACCATTAAAGATCGTTATCCTTTGCCTCTCATCAGGGACATACTGGAAGCAATCAGAGGGGCCCAACGTTTTACTAAATTGGATTTACGAGGAGCCTACCACCTTTTACGCATAAGAGAAGGCGACGAATGGAAGACAGCATTCAGGACCCCATTTGGCCATTTTGAATATAGGGTTATGCCGTTTGGTCTTACTAACGCCCCGGCAATCTTCCAGAGATTTATGGACTCAGTGTTTTCAGACCTACTTAATCAGCCAGTCGTGATCTACCTAGATGACATTCTTATTTATTCTAGAAATCCTGAACTCCATACTTCCCATGTGAAACAAGTTCTTCAAAGACTTCGTGATCATCAACTATTTTGCAAACCAGAGAAATGTGAGTTCGACATAACGGAAGTCAAATATCTGGGCTATCATTTAAGTCCCACCGGCATAGCTATGGACCAAGAAAAGGTACAAGCTATCCTAGAGTGGCCTTCTCCTTCTACCATAAAAGAAACACAATGTTTCCTAGGTTTAGCAAACTTCTATCGACAATTCATTCTAGACTTTGCCAGACAGACTAGCCACATAACTCACACCTTAAAGAAAGACAATTTAAAGAAGGGGTTTGTCTGGACTGAGGCTGCTGAAGCAGCCTTTCAAAGCTTAAAGAGAGCCTTCACCCAAGCCCCCATCTTAAGACATCCAGATACCACCAAGCAATTTATAGTAGTAACTGATGCTTCTGAGAGAGCCATCGGAGCTGTCTTACTCCAACGACAAGAGGATGATGGCCTTGAACATCCTGTTTTCTATTTGTCTCATATCCTTTCCACAGCTGAACAACATTATTCCGTACTTGAAAGGGAATTATTGGCTCTGAAAACAGCCTGCCTTGAGTGGAGGCAGTTTCTGATGGGTTCCAAGGAACCATTTGAGGTGAGGACAGACCACCGTAATTTACAATGTTTAAGAAATTTTGTATGCCAGAATAGTCGTCAGGCCCGCTGGGCCTTTTTCTTCAGTCAGTACGATTTTTATATTACATATATTCCAGGATCCCAAAACATTCTGGCTGATGCTCTGTCTCGCCGATATCCAGAGTGTTCTCCTTCCTCATCCCAGTATCTTCTAGAACCCAGTAAGATCATTGGAGTGGCTCAGTCTTTCCTGGAAGAAGTACAACAAGAATACGCCAACCTATCGGACCATGACATAGAAGAACTAAGACCATTATTGTACAAGAAACAAGGATATTTTTATTACCAAGACCTGATATTCCTCCCTACAAACAAGGTGCAAAAGAAAGCATTACAAATGTGCCATGATTCCCCTGTAGCTGGTCACAGAGGCATCAAAGCCACACAAGAATTACTTTCACGATTTTTTTGGTGGCCTACCTGGAAACTGGATGTGGAAAGATACGTTCAGGCCTGTCCCATATGTGCCCAAGTCAAAATACCTCACACCAGACCGGCAGGATTACTACAACCTTTGCCTGTTCCATAGGCCCCATGGCATACTATCTCTACTGATTTTATGTGTTCGCTCCCACCATCAGCAGGAAACCGGGTTATCATGGTCACAGTGGATTCTTTCACAAAGATGGCTCATTTCACTGGCCTAAAAAAGCTGCCTACTTCCCAAGAACTAGGTCAAATATTCATAGATCATGTCTTCCGTCTCCATGGACTTCCACATACCATAATCTCTGATAGAGGACCTCAGTACATCTCCCGATTTTGGAAGCATTTTTGTAAAACACTGAATATGAATAGAGCCCTGTCTTCAGGGTTCCATCCTCAGACCAACGGACAGACTGAGCGTCTGAACCAAGGACTAGAGCAATATCTTCGATGCTTTTGCAATTCTACCCAAAGTAACTGGAGCACTTACCTCTCTTTAGCTGAATTTTCCTACAATAACTCAGTCCATAGTGCCTCCAAGGTCACTCCCTTTTTCTGTTCCTATGGTTTTCATCCTACCTCTTTCCCTACTTCTCCACAATCCAACTCTCCTCTACCTGCTATTAACTATTTCTCCAAACGCCTTCTCCAACTCCATAAACTAATTCGATCTAATTTGTTACATACCAAGAGGTATATGAAGAAGGCTGCAGACAAGAGACGTACAACCAATCCAAATTATCATCTGCAAGAAAAAGTCTGGCTCTCCTCCAAATTCTTGCCCTCACGTCTCTCTCAAAACAAGTTCACACCTCGTTACTATGGGCCTTTCCGTATTCTCCAGTTGGTCAATCCTGTCACTGTCCGTCTTCACTTACCCCATACATGGAAGATCCATCCGGTTTTTCATGTTTCTCAGCTTAAACCTTATGTGCCTGATCCTTACTCACGTCAGTTTCCTTGTCCACCTCCTGTCCTTGTGAATGATGCTCCTGAATATGAAGTGCAGGAAATCTGTGACTCTCGTCTTTTTCATAAACGACTTCAGTATCTGATTCATTGGAAGGGTTATCCTCTCAGTGAATGTTCATGGGAAGATGCCTCTTCCGTTCACGCTCCTCTCCTGACTCAACGCTTTCACTGTTTATTCCCTCTTAAACCTGGGCCTTCGGGAGGGGGACCTACTGTCGCGCCGCGCGGTGCGGCGCGAGCCGAGAGCTCGACTTCGGCCGGGCGTTCGGCTCGGGCCGCGCACCGCGTTATTAAGACGCGGCGCGCCCCCAGCCTCTCCTGCGCGTTTCGAGGCCCCAGATTTGCTTGGGGCCTCGTTCTTCCTTCTGCCTTTCACTGTCCCAGGGGTCTCTGAACCCTCTTACCTGTTTTTCTTCGTTTCTTTGTCCTTTCTTCTGTTTGCAGTCTGTTGTGTGCCTTTCTTTATGTCTTTTCCTCCTTCCCAGATTCCTGTGCTTTCCCAGCATTCCTTGTTCCCTATTCTCTATGGTTCCTCTACTATTCTGTTCTATATATTGTTTCCCTATCTAAGATGGTGTCCTTTTACTTCCTGTGGGTCACTTCCTGTTTGTTGGTATATAAGGGCTGTGTTTTTCCTCTTTCCTTGCGCTGCAACACTTTCTGCTCAGTTGGTGTCTTCGCTCCTGATTTCCTTGCCTTTTGGTTTTGGACTCAGCATTCTGTATTTTCTGATTTTTGCTCCTTTTGGATTCCTGTTTGTTGTTCTTGTTTTTCTCCAGGACTTTTCCTGTTTGGAGGTTTTTCCCCTTTGGAAGGGGTTTTTCCCTCTGGCGCTACTTTCTGAAGGGCACGGTCTGTTCTTGGTGTCTCCATTGCCTACAGCACCGTGGCTACCAGAAAGAGTCGCCCCTTTTTGGGCCAAAGCCGAACATTGAAGATTCACGCCACCAGATCTGCAAAATCCAGGCGCAAGCAGCACGTGAGTCGTGACACCAGCACAACACCTATAGACACATCCACCATCAACCATACCCACAGACCCCACTCCACCACACACAGACACATCCACCATACCCACATATACTACCCCAACAGACATACATACATGCACCACTCCCACATCACCCAGCTCCTCCACCTCCCAGCTCCAAGACATGCAAAAGCCCACACTTACACATGGAACAGACACCACCTGAACACAAGCATACCTCACACACACACCTAAGGCATCTACACCCACAGACAAGTCCACAACTCCTCTATCTCCTGGTTTTCCCAAGGAGAGTTTCCTTTTCAACCTTGCCCTTTCCCGTTACCTTCAAACTCCCTCCTAAAGCCAAGAGGCCCCCACCCACATCACAACCCTTCCCTTCCACGTCCAAGTCTTCCTCTGTCACACCTGCTGTCACTGCAAGCACCCAGGCTCCCCCCTGAAGAAGAAGCTCACCTGTTTGAAGAAAAAGCCCCTCTCCAAAATTCAAACCCACCAATCACAAATCTGACCCCACCACTCTTAAGGATGATCCCTGAGGTTCCTGCCTGTCCACTTGTTGCCCCTTCCTGTGAAGGTTCCCTGGCAGTGATTGGAGTCAAGGTTGGGCACAGTACGATGCATGGAGTCATATGGACTGGCCAATGGCCTTTGATTTTCAGTATTTGAATTGAATAAACCCAAGTTGTTGTTTTATTGGGTACACATTTGTCCCCAATACTTTTCTACCTTTTTGTTGTTCCCGAGTAACGTATGTTGTATGCCTACAGTTGCATGTGTTTCACCCTGATTGCTGATCCATTTGCTTTTATTTGCTATATCTGACTTTGTGGGAAGTGCTGGTATCACCCAAGACAAGTGTAGATGATCAGTGTATGGATATGTGGGTGGTAATGCAACTGTGGTGTCATTGCATTGTGTTATGTTTGCTAGGGTAACTATTGCATCTTGTTTTGGCCAATGTGAGCATGAATGGTGTTAGACTTGTCCCCCTGATATGGATTGTACATTTGGCTTATGTGTGGGACCTAGAGTTTTGTTTCTCCACACATGGAGGGTGTTCAATTGTGCTGGATTCTTTTGATTTGACTGACCATGTGTCCATTTTGATGTGGGTACCTTGCAGCTTCTTCATCTAGATGTATGGCCCATGCTATTGGTGTTGTATGTGCTTTCTTGACTTGATACATTTAGGAGATAGGCATGTCACTTGGCTCAAATATTGTTTGTCCCTGAGATACATGAAGGGCTAGTTCCTGTACAGATGGTATTTTAGGGGCATGTGCAAATTTAAATATGTCCCAGCACCCTTCCATGAGTGCTCCTGATGTCCCCTATTGTTTGCATTGTGAGAGTTGGACATTTGTTTCACAGACTATTGTGCATCCCATTGACCTTCCATTGTGTTGCTATATTGGTGATTTGTGGGTCCATTACAGGAATGTTTCATGGAAGGGATATATGTGTTCCATGTCATATCCATATATATGCATCTTCAATTTGACGACAGTCTAAGGCATGTGAGAAATGTGAGTGTGTCAGTTGAATTGGTGGATGTGATGTTGCCGAGGTGTTGCTGTTGTGTGACACAATGTTCTATAGATTTCACTGTCCCTGTGCCTGAGATGGGCAGACATGTGTTTTTGTGGGTGGAGTGTGGCGGTGCAGTTTCAGTGACCTGTCCAAAGGGGGGGGTTTGATAACTGTGAATGTGTCATTAATTGTCAATGACTCTGACTGTGGACACGATGACAAGTGAAGTTGGTGCCTGCAGCGTGAGCCTCATATCATGTGGATGATAGCGTGATGATCTGTTGTTGAGCTTAATGACACAGGTAGGTAGGTGTTCTTACTGTTGGTTGCATCCACGGCGGCTTTGATTTTGGGCTCCATCTTTGGGCAGGGGCAGGACGTGTGTTATGGGCTCCATGGCGGCACAGGATGTGTAACGCTGCCTGCAGGTGAGTTGTTTCCTTTATACTCTCCGTTTCTGCCTGCTGGGATGTGGTAGTTGGACCTCCATGGCCACGTTGATGGTAGACAACATCACAGTGTATCTGGCAGAAACATTGGCTCCGTCGGCCTGTTTGGCCTGCCTCGCCACTGCGGTGGTCTGCGCTGCCTGGCAGTGCAGGCAGGACCACAGCAGTATTTTCTCTATGGGACTGCCATCTTGGCGGCCAGACCGCCACTGCCACCACCATGGCAGTTCTCGGACAGCCAAACTCATAATGTGGCCCTAAGACTCTCCCACTACTTTTCGAGCACCCTGACATGCCTCTATAAAAACATTTTGTCCAGAGATTTTAATTTTTTGATTTGTGTTTTTGGATCATTAGAGAAGAAATTTTGCTTGTGTAGACATTGCTAATCTGGGCTGAATTTTTCTGGATGACATTTTCAAAGATGGCAGATGTGTTGCAGTGATGATGTAATATTTCAGTAACCAAGAGACCTATATTCTTAATTTTGATGTCAAAACATAGGTTTTGGGTGTCAAGTAGTCTTATACAGTCAGAAAACAGCCCCTAAGAGCAACCCTTTCACTATTTTCCAAAATGACAGCTATAATATAGGAAGAAAAGGCATTTATAGAAATGAAGCCAATAATAATGGTTTTATTCAATTTATGTTTATACCAAATAATGGTTACGATCTGAATATGAAGTAAAAATAATGTTTATCCCTCATGTTTTATACATGTTTTCATAGATATTTATTTGTTTCGGCAATTGCTCATTATACATTTGCAGAATATTGAACATTTGAGAGGAGCATATTGACAGAGACATCTTTTTTGTAGCACAGGTTTTGAAGTAAATGTACATATAAGTTCTGTGGGTAGAGGCTTTAGAAATTTAGTACGTTTTATCCTTACCAAATTCAGATGTATCTTTCTCTACATGTGCATGATCCAAAACATTTACACATCTTCTGGTCAAGTAGACTGCTCTTTTAATGTGTCCATGCAGAATATGACATTGATGGAACGTTACATAGCGGGAACTCAGTGTACCGAAGATAATCAAATGTGTGACAGTCAGAACTCGTTTTTCACACACGCACAAGGTATTTTTCTACATCTTTAAAGTCACATTCTTCTTCTGTATCAGCAAATCATTTTAGAAACTTACAGGTTCAGCAGTTAAAGCTTCTCTAATTTTGCTCCTAGTGTCATCACTCAAAAGAATATGGCCCTCATTATGACATTGGCGGTAAGTGCTGCTTACCGCCATGCTGACTGCCGCCAACATACTGCAACCGCGGCGGTATACCTCCACGCGTATTATGACCCACACATAGAAATCCGCCACTATACAGACACACACACAAGTCTGCCAGACCAAAGGTCAGTGATAAACTGGTGGTACCAAAACCCACATCGTTACGCCAGCAGAAATACGCCCACAGCATTATGACCCACGAATCACTGCGGTGGACAGTCAACTGCAGTAAACCATTGGCGGTACATACCGCCGCGCTCAAAATACACACAACCTAACAAAACAACACTACATTGGACAATTCAACCTACACACACCTGACACACATATACACATATACACACCACACCCACAAACCACTATAAAACACAAACACACATTACCCACAACCCTTTACCACTACAAACAATTTACAACTGAGAGAGAGACATGCCAGGAGCACCCACAGAACCAGAGCCACAGAACACCATCACCCAAACACCATCCACGCATCTCACAGCACACACCCCAATACATCACCCCGCACACCCTCATATACCACACACACTACATCTATGGCACCACAAAGACACCCCAGGTTCTTAGAGGAGGAGCTAAGGGCCATGGTGGAGGAAATCATCCGGGTAGAGCCACAGCTATTTGGATCACAGGTGCAGCAGACGTCCATTGCTAGGAAGATAGAGCTATGGCGGAGAGTCATGGACAGGGTCAATGCCGTGGGACAGCACCCCAGAACAAGGTATGACATCAGGAAGAGGTGGAATGACCTACAGGGGAAGGTGCGTTCCGTGGTTGCAAGACACCAGATAGCTGTACAGAGGACTGGCGGTGGACCCCCACCTCATCCCTCACAACTAACAACATAGGAGGAGCAAGTCTTGGCACTCATGCATCCTGAGGGCCTGGCAGGAGTATCAGGAGGACTGAACTCTGGTAAGTCAAATCTCTATTACTATCACCCCCCACCACCTGCATGCCATCACATACCCTCGCCCCTCCCCTCATCACCCCACCACCTCACATACACCCCACCATCACAAGCCACCCCTCCCACTACCAAGCCCTGCATGCAACACCAGTTCATGAACACCACTCAAAGCCCTGCATGGACACCCATCGCCACAGCATGCACACTAGTGACAATCACTTAGCCAACCAAATCACAACTCACACAAGCCAAAGCTGGCTTGGTAATAACAACCATGGGGGGAAACATACACATGCACAAGATGTCACACACAGTAAAAATAACACTGCTTTCACATACCCACAGGACCCCCATTCAACATAACCGGAGAGGAGGTGCCAGCAACATCCAGTCCCCCGCGAAGAGTCCCACAGTGATGACAGCAGCTCTGCATGTCTGGATATGGATGACCAACCTGGCCCATCAGGGACCTCTGGACAGTCGGTGACCCAGGCACAGTCCCATACCACCACAGAGCCTCCCCCTCAGGAAACACCACCACAGCACCCACCTAGCAGGCCCATACCACTGTCCCCAGGACACGTTAATCAGCAGTGTGTCCACCACTACATGGAACCCAGGCAACCCCACAAACACAGAACAATCAGGGACCTGGGGTCAGTGACAGTGGGCACACAGTTCAGGGGACAGAGGCACAGCACAACAGGGAAGCCTAGAGGACTGCTGTGCGACAGGGGGAGGACAGGCCCAGGGAACGGACTCTCCACGAGGCATTCACCAACATCCTGGGAGAATACCACCATTCCTAGGAGACCATGGGCCTGATCCTGGCCAAGCTGCAGGAGACTCAGCGGCTGCAGGCGGGACAGTACCTGGGGATCAGAGAGGACCTGAGGGACAACCACACCACCCTAGTCACCATTGCAGGGGTGCTGGCAGACATGGCCAACACCGTGAGGGAGGCAGCGTCACACCACAGGGCCCGTGACACTAGCCACACCGATAAACAGCCCTCCACCTCCGCCAGCGCTAGTGGACAGGAGGCCCCACCACAGGAACAACAGGCCACCAGCACCACCACCCCCATGCAGAAGGAGAACCACCCCACAAATGGTCCCAGGAGCCAATGGTGATGTACGCCGGCGGTGACGGTATGCACCGCCGAGGATGTGACCACCATTTTCTATCTGTTCACTCACTTGCTACCTGACCTTCAACAGGAGAGGACCTACACTGCAAGCGCTGTTGTGACCTGTGTCTGGAAGCGACCATGGCTCGAGTGTCTGGGGAAAGGGCCCCTGCCTTCATTTCGGATGATTTGGAGAGACTAGTGGATGGGGTCCTACCCCAGTACCCTTTACTTTATGGTCCTCCAGACAAACAGGTGAGTACACTGTGAGCACGATGCGTGGGACATGAACTTATGGAGTACTGTGTGTGTAAGCCTCATGTGGGAAGGCTGAGGGGTCCTGGGCAGAGTGCTGCATGTTTGGTGGGCAATGTCTGTGCATAAAGGGATGGGAGGGATATGATGGGCCATGAGTATAACAGTCCGGGCGGTATGACTAATACCTTTTCTTCTGTATCTTTATCTGAAGGACAACGTCATCAGAAAAAGGGTATTTGGCGTGCCATCGCCAAGGAGGTGCAGACCCTGGGGGTCTTTGAGAGGCGGAGCACCCACTGTTGCAAACGGTGGGAGGACCTGCGCTGCTGGGCAAGGAAGACGGCTGAGGCCCAGCAGGGGATGGCCTGCCAACGAGGAAGGGGTGCCCATCGTACCCTGACACCCCTGATGATCCGGCATCCTGGCGGTGGGCTATCCGGAGCTGGATTGGCGCTTGAGGGCATGACAGCAGCCACAAGGGGGTGAGTACAGTATCCCAATATACTACTTGCGAGTGTTGGGGTGGTCTCCGGGTGGGTGATGTGGGCCTGTGGGTGCCCCTAGGCCAAGACGAACATGGCAGGGTAGGTTCCATGAAGGGCAGCCTCAGATGCACTCCAACCCCAATAATGCTAGTGGGCATATACTACTGGGCAGGGTCCTGTGGGTTTCAGGTGTGCTCATAATAGCGCTAGGCAATGTACTCCATGGCCTGGTGACTAGCATTGTAACTGGTGGTGCATGGCCTAGTGCATATGGCTGTTCCCTGTGAGTTGTGTTTGCCAACGGTGGTTTTGTTCCTGGCGTTGACCAAGTGTATCCTCTGTCTCTCTCCCCTGCCTTTTTGTTTCGTCACCCTGTCCTTGTGTGCATTAGCATCATCTGGCGGAGGAGCAGAGGCACCGGCGATGGAGGGAGCTGCATTCCACATGGCCCATGAGGCCGAATCCACCGACGGTGAGGGCACCAGTGGGATGTAGGGCGAGGGGAGCACCACGGCAGAGACTGGAGGGGACAGTTCGGACAGCAACACCTCCTTCGATGGATGGTCCCTGGTGGTGGTGGACACCTCTGTGCCCACCCCAACTACAAGTACAGCTGCCACCCCCATACCAGCACCACCCTCCCAGCAGCTCCACAGCGTGTTTCCCGTGCCCACTCACCCAGGAGGGTGGGTATCTCTTTCACCCCAGGCACCTCAGTATCTCTCCCAGTCAGCCCTGCTGCCCTCAGTGAGGAGGCTATTGACCTCCTGAGATCCATCTCTGTTGGGCAGTCAACCATACCGAATGCCATCCAGGGTCTCGCAGGGCATTTGCAACAAACAAATGCATTCCTGGAGGGCATTCACTCTGGTGTGGTGGCCCAACAGAGATCATTCCAGGCTCTGGCCAATTCCCTGATGGCAGGCATTATCCCTGTCTCTAGCCTCCCACCTTCAACTTCCTCTACCCAGTCCCAATCCCCTCAACCCCAGCCTATCCCAAGCACACCTTCAGACCAGCATGCTCCCAAATCAACACACAGAAGTGTCTCAGGGAAACACAAGCACCACACTTCATCCCACAGGCACTCACACAAGCACCATCCAGATGCAGACACACCAACATCCACTGCCTCCACTGTGTCACCCTCCTACTCGTCATCCACCTCCCTCCCAGTAGCGTCTCCATTCACACCTGCATGCAGTACATCCTCATCCAGTACCTACATCACCATCACGCCTATCACTACACGCCCCTCACTGGCATTTACCACTCCCACATCCATACACACGTCCCCTGTGTCATCTCCCACTGTGTCTGTGTCCCCTCCTCCTAAAGTACACAAATGCAAGCACCCAGACACCCAACAGCCTTCCACCTCACAACTGCATCCAGCCCATGCACCTGCACCCAAACACAGCAGACAGACACCTCCTACAACCACTCCCTCTTCCTCCACTCCCAAACCTTCACCCTCTTCCAGCCCCACTGTCCCTAAAGGGCTTTTCCTCTCCACCTTTGACCTATTCCCTGCCTCTCCCTCCCGTCCTTCACTTCGGGCCAGGTTGGGCAGAACTCAGGCCAGCACCTCAGCCACCCAGTCCACAGCCACTGTAGTTTCTGCAGCTACTGCAGGTGTGAGAGGCTCTAAGGAGGCACCCGTCAGCACTGCCAGTGTGCCTGCACCACCTGCCAAGGGCAAGAAGGGGCCACCAGCTAGCAAGGGCAAGGAGGCACCTCCAGCTAGCAAGGGCAAGGAGGCACCACCAGCTAACAAGGGCAGGAAGGGAACACCAGCTGGCAGAAGCAAGGAGGCACCACCAGCTGCCAAGTGCAGGAAGGGAACACCAGCAGCCAAGAGCAATGTAAAAGGCACAGACACCGCAGGCAGGATGGATCTGGGGCTGCAGCAGCATCTGGGCAAACAACACCAGCCATGGCACTTCAGCTGTCCAAGGCTGCAGGAGAAGGGCTGGAGTCTCCCCCCAACACTAGCAGCACCGCCACCTGCACTGCCGCCAGCACCGCCACATGCAACGCCACCTACACTGCCAGCAGCACCACTGCCAGCAGCAGCAGCCCCAGTGGGCAGCCATCCGAGGCTGCAGGGGAAGGGTTGGAGCCTCCCCCACCACTGACAGCACTGCCACCTGAACCGCCGCCACCACCGCTGCCTGCACCGCCACCTCCACCGCCAGCAGCACCACTGCCAGCAGCAGCAGCCCCAGTGGGCAGCTGTCCGAGGCTGCAGGGGAAGGGCTGGAGCCTCCCCCCACCACGGACAGCACCGCCACCAGCCCCGCAACTGCCACCATTGAGCAGCCATCACCGCTGGTGAGCAGTGTGTAGTTGTGCCTGCATGGGCTGTAGTGCATCCTGGCCCCTACAATAACTGTAGGTGTGACACCCAGGTGAGAGACTGTGACCTTGCACCATCCAGGATCTGCATCGCTGGGCACAAGGCCCCCTCAAGAACCAGTGGAAGAAAGCATCCACTCAACCCCTCCTTGCCAGGATGAAGCACACTGGGCACAAGGCCCCCTCCAGAACCAGTGGAAGAAGGCATCCACTCAACCCCTCTGAGCCATGTCGAGACGGGGACACTCACCTGAAAAGCAGGATGTCTGCAGGGGCGATGATATGCCCCAGACCTCCTGGAACACCTCTCGGCACTTCCTGGTGGACACAGAAACCCTGGCAGCTGTCCCAAAAGGAAAGGGGGAGTGGAAGAGAAAGAGACAAAACACCTTGCCGGTCCAGCCAGGCACCCTGTATCTTCGGGGTGGCAGGTCGTTGTTGCCAGAATGATAGTAGAGTTTGTGCAGTCAACTTCCTCGAAACTGAATCTCTCTTTCTGATATGGGCACAGGAGCGGTAGAAAAACACCAGGATGCTCCAGCACTTTTCTTGGATAATAATAACTGTTGGCACAATTGCTAACACTGCATTACCAAAAACCCAAACTGAGTACCATAACAATAAGTACTGCAACACTAGGGCTGGCTTCACAAAGATTCACTGTTGCACACTACAATTAGAACTGTGGTTGCACTTATCATGCACAAAAAAAAAAAACAAGGGCATTAATTATATCACGTATAACTTTCCTACATGCATAGGGTTAAACTAAAAGGAACAAAAATAATCCAAGGAATGCAAATGTCCACTGTGTGTTTAAACAGTTAGGGTAGCACAGTTTGATTTGGTTTCACTGTTTGTGTGAAAAATCCTTCAAAAGCAAATTTCTCAAACCTGAAACACAGACATGAATGACACAATTTAAATCCAAGAGTTATGCTATTAGAGAAAGAGAAGTCACATAAATGGTCTTTTAAAATTGCACTGTCACGTTTTGTAGTACTTAAGCTCAAGCAGATTTCCTCAAGCACATTTAGGCAAGTAACTACAATAATAATGTAGAATGTTCAGAAATGCATTTGTCTCTTCAAGATAAGCACTCTGCCAAAATACGAGGTGTGAAATACAGCAGCTGTTCTAGGAAAGCGTGGCGCTCAAAGAACAAACTCCCTGGAGAATACTAGTCAGCTGCATTCTTTTCCGGAGTGCTGGAGGAAGGCCTGGTGTCAGCTGGTATAGGAACGAAGAAAAGAATTGCCTCAAAACTGCTGAATACAGGGATGACAGCAGAGGCTGGACTGCCAAATCAGATGCTGAGATCAGGAAGCAAAACAAAGCCAAGCAGGGAGGCATGTTTCACTCTGCTATCAATAGCCAATCAGGAAAGCAGTTGAATTTCCACAGGTGGATGAGTCACCACACCCAATTAGAAGCACATGTCTACACCTGCTCACATTAGCAAACAAGCATTGGTAAAACAAGCATTGATAAAACCAATTGTGTAACACAGCACATTATGTTTAATTAGAAACATAAAGGTTTAACCAAGAACAGAGATATGATTTAACCCTAATCCCTGGGGATGCTGACAGATAATGGAGGAGGCACCTTTTAGATTCCTGACACTCCAGAGCCAGTGGGGGAGCCATCCACTTGAGAGAGTGTGGCTTTGCACTCCCGAGGACCAGGCAGTGGGCAAACCACCCACTTGAGAGACTGTGGCTTTGGACTCCCCAGGAACAATCAGTGGGCAAACCACCCACTAGAGAGACTGTGGCTTTGCACTCCCCAGGACCAAGCAGTGGGCAACCCACCCACTTGAGAAACTGTGGCTTTGCACTCCCCAGGACATTGCAGAGGGCATGTAGCCCCCTCCAGGAGCAGTGGCATTTTACCATCTTCCAGCTGAGGTGCCCCCTCTTTCCATTCCCCCTGAGGTGCCTGTGTATCTTTGACCTGACGCCCCAGCAGTGTTCTCTCCGTATTGAGGCAGGAGTCAAGTGGGGCCTTTGCCTATGTGTTATGGCAATGTGGGCCACAGACATTTTGGACTGGGCATTGTCCCTCCATTTGTATATATTGTAGATACTGTTTTATGCTTTAAGGACGTATTTATCTTCATTTTTATTATTATTATGGTTTTACTCACATCCTTTTGTCCTTGCGTTATTCCTGAGGGGTACAGGGTGGATATGTAATGTTGTTGCATCTGTTTTGTGTGTATGGTGTTGGGGATGGGGGTGTTGTGTGTGTGTCACTCTCTTTTTCCTTCCCCCCTACCTTGTGTGCTAGGCGCAGTACTCACTGTGGTCGTCTTTGCTGCCGTTTGTGTTCCTGGTGTAGGAGGAGGTATACCAGCATGGGAAATATTTGCAGCTCGGGCTCCATGGCGTCGTGGTTCTTCCTTGAGTGTTGAGAGGTGAGTCGTTTCCCTTCTGTGTACTGTTTCCGCCGTGCTTTGATGGCGTTGGTACCGCCTCGGAAAAGCTGGCGGATTGGCCTCTCATAATACGGTGGGCGGTGCATTGTCTTCCGCCTGGCTGTTGGCGGTTACCACCGTGGTGCTTGCTGCTACTGCTGTGCCGGTCAGTGTGTTAAAGTGGCTGTCTGTGTTGGGGGTTTACGCTGTGGTCATAATTCCATTTTTATTTTCACCGGCCTGTTGGCAGTATTGCCGCCGCTTTATCACCGACTGCCAGGGTTGTAATGAGGGCCTTGATAAGAACACTGGACATCTCTGGTTCAAATGTTTCTTGGACAGAATTTGAAGCAGGATTAAGGCCCTCATTATGACATTGGCTGTAAATTCCACTTACCGCCACACTGAGTGCCGCCAAAATACCAGCGTGGCAGTGAATATCCGTTCACCATATTATGACACACATACACCAATCCGTCAGTATTCAGCCACATACACAAATTCGCCACACCAAAGGTCAGTGATAAACTGACAGTATCAAAACACACACCGTTACAGCAACTGAACTGTGCCCACCACATTATGACCCACGAATCACCACAGCGGAAATTCAAAAGCAGTAAGCCATTGGCGGTACATACTGCTGCATTCAAAATACACACACACACAAACAAAACAACACCACATCAGACAATTCAAACAACACACACCTGACACCCATACACGCACCACACCCACCCACTCACACCACAATAAAACACACACCCACAATACCCACAACCCTTTACCATTACAAACAATTGCCACCAGAGAGAGTCAACAATACCACAGACACAACCAGAGCCACACACTACTCACACCTATACATCATTCACGCACCCCACATCACACACCCCAATAGATTACCCAACACACCCTCACCTACACACCTCACACAACACCCATAGCACCACAAAGACACCCCGATTCACAGAGGAGGAGCTACGGGTCATGGTGGAGGAAATCATCAGGGTAGAGCCTCTGCTATTTGGAGCAGAGGTGCAGCAGATATCGATAGCTAGGAAGGTGGAGCTATGGCGGAGAATTGTGGTCAGGGTAAATGCAGAGGGACAGTACCCAGGAACTAGGGAAGACATCAGGAAGAGGTGGAACGACCTATGGGAAAGGGACATTCCATAGTAGCAAGACACCAAATCGCGATCCAGAGGACTGGTGGTGGACCCCCACAACTCACAGCATGGGAGGAGCAAGTCTTGGCAATCCTGCATCCTTAGGGCCTGGCCGGAGTAGGAGGAGGACTGGACTCTAGTAAGTCAACTCTCCACTACTATCACCCCCCTACCTGCATGCCATCACATACCCCCACCCTCACTCCCATCACTCCACCACTACCCACACACCCCAACAGCACATCTCACTCATCTCAATGCCAAGCCCTGCATGCTTCACCAATGCATGGACACCCCTCACACCCCTGCATGGACACTCATCACTAAAGCATGAACACTATAGAGAACGAATCATCCCAGCATACATCAATGTACACAAGTGAAAGCTGCCAGGGCTAATTCAACCAAAGAGGCCAAGTCATGGATCCACAATATGTCAGACACAGAAACAATAACATATCATTTACATCCCCATAGGTACCCCAGCCAATGTCACTGAGAGGAGGTGCCTGCACTATCCAGTCCCCCAACTGAAGAGGCCCACAGTGATGACAGCAACTCTGATCTTCAGGATCTGGATGACCAACCTGGCCCATCAGGGACCACTAGACAGTCGGTTACCCAGGCCCAGTCACACACCACCACAAAACCTCCCCATTCAGGAAACATCATCACAGCACCCACCCAGCCTACCCATACCTCTGTCCCCAGGACACGTCAATCAGCAGTGTGTCCACCTCTACAGGTACCACAGGGCACACCTCAAACCCATGACAATCAGAAACCTGGGGTCAGTGGCAGTGGGGACATGGTTCAGGGGACAGCGGCACAGGCAAACAGGGACACTGGGAGGACTGCTGTGCACAAGGGGGAGGACAGGTCCAGGGAACTGACTCTCCAGGAGGCACTTGCAGAGATTCTGGGAGCATATCAACATTTCCAGGACACGATGGACCAGATCCTGGACAACGTGTAGGAGAACAAAGTTCAATAATAGTTGCACGGGTGAGTCTGTAATTGATTATGATGTGACGCTCCATCATGGTCCGCAAATCAACAAGTGGTCTGTACACCGATGGGACCCTTCCTCGCCACAAGGGTCTGTACCTAGGAGGGATTTGAAACACGTGTAAGGAACACACATACATAGGCACACATTGTCATTCATTGTGCACTGCTTACTTATTATTTTTTAAATATCTTTTATTAATTTTCCACACACATATAACAATTAACGCATAATGAGTGCATAATTATCATACTTAACAAACTTTATATTACTCCCCAACCCACCCTCCCAACTATGCTCCCACCATACAATATGTAATTTTACAATAATCATAACATTTCCAATAGGTTGTTCTGATCCTTCACTTTTACTAGTGCATTTACATGTATGAGATAGATGTGTCCTCCATATCAGATTCCGAAGTTACTTTTGAATCACCTAAGATTGAGTCATCTTGGTGTTTGATGAAATCTAATATTGTGTCCCATGGTCTTGCTACATCCCTGGACCCTCTCCCCTGCGTAGCTTCTTGATGTAATATAGTACCCTCTGCTTCTGTCCATTTTATCATTGCATCCAGCCATCTCTGAATGTGGGAGCCCCCTGCATCCTTCCAATGGGATGTAATTTCTCTCTTGCCAAGATTAGTGCTAGATCAATAAATGTATTAGGTGTCTTTCTAGCCGAGGAGCGGGGGTAATCCCCCACTAGCGCTGTCAAGGGGGACAGCGTTAGCTTTCTCTCTGTGACCACTGATATACGTCTAAATACCTCCTCCCAATAGGGCATTACTCGTGGGCAATTCCATAATATGTGCTCTAATCCTGCTGTTGGTTCTGGGCACCTGGGACAACCCCCACCTCCAGTGGCGAACATCTTTGCGATTTTTTGAGGGGTGAGGTATGCTCTGTGATATATATAGAAGTTGATTAATTTAAAGCGAGAATTGCTGGATACGGGATATATGTGAGTAGTTATTCTAGTCCATTTTTGCTCATCTATGGGGGTCTGCAACTCTGTCTGCCATTTCAATCTAAGTTTATTCAGAGGAGCGTATGTGTCCTTGTGCAAGGACTTGTAAATTGCTGAAATCGCGCCTCTGTCTCCCCCCTGTGAGCAAATAATTCTACATCCTTCATGTATAGGTGGTTCTTGTAAGCCCATTTTCCATGTCTTCTTTATTATCCTAGTAATTACATTATACATAATAAACATTCCTGAGGGGACATCAAACTGCTCATTTAGTTCAGCAAAGGTGCGTAACTTTCCGTTATAGTACAGGGCTCCCATTACTGTTATGTTATTTATTGCAAGCTTCTTGATCCCTGCTAGGGCTTGCACCCCTACCATATGCACCAGACTTGTTAATGGCACTTCAGGAGCGTAAGGGATAGTTATGTGTGAACGTTGCAGCATATCCGCATTGTGTTCAGTTCCAGTGGGAGCTGCCGCTGTTTCCTCCTTGGGTTTAGCAAAATGCTCAGGAAGTCGTCCAGTGACCCACTTAAATTATGTTGTAAGTCCTGGACTCTTGGGGCTTCCCCAATGGATCTTGCTAGCCCTTGTAACTGACCAGCCCAATAGTATATTTCCATTTCTGGTGCAGCTAGCCCTCCCTCTGAGGTGGGTCTCTGAAGAGTACTCAATGCCATCCTGTGCTCCCCAGACACAACTAGTTATCATGAAGTTAATGTCTTAAAATACTGCTCGTGGAACAACCAGGGGGAGGGTAGAGAGATAATACAACAGTCTAGGTAACATTATCATTTTTAATAACACCACTCTTCCTGTTACCGTCAGTGGGAGCGTCTGCCAGAAACGCATGTCAAGTCTCAACTTCCCTAATGTTCTATATTTGTTCCCCTTCATTAAGTCCTCAGGTTTGTGGTATATATTGACCCCCAGGTATTGGAATGTGGTAGGTGTCCAGGGCAGCCCCCGTGTGTCATTAATCCCCTGGGCACCTTCGAGCAGAGGGAAGACAGAGGACTTCTGCCAATTTATCCTCAAACCTGATGCTCCAACAAAGCTCTCCATCATGGCCATTGCTCCCGGCAGGCCAATTTCCGAGTTCCCTAGGAAGAGCAGCATATCGTCCGCATAAAGTGCAAAGTGATGCATCTGCAGTCCCACCTGCAGTCCTTAGAAATGCGTGCCTGTTCTAGCCATTCGGGCAAGAGGCTCTACAGCCATCTCAAGGAGCAGGGGTGACAAGGGACAGCCCTACCTGGTACTCCTGCCAATCTGATATGGAGCTGATATAGTCCTTCCCGTTTGTACTCGAGCTGTGGGGTTCGCATATAACAATTGTATCCAGCGGACAAAGCCGTGCCCAAGGCCCAGTTTCAGCATTACCTTCTCTAAATAATCCCATCTAAGGCTGTCAAAAGCCTTCTCAATGTCCACTGATATAATCGCTGCTCGTTTCAAGGTTGGGGGCGCAGATTGAAGTATGGAGACCAATCGCCGAATGTTCTGTGCTGTGCTACGTTGGGGGACAAAGCCCGATTGGTCTCTATGGATCAGTGTTGTCATATAGGATAAGAGACGGGTAGCTAGTATTCGACTAAGTATCTTGAAGTCCATATTAAGCATGGACAGCGGTCGATATGAGCGGACATCTCTCGCAGGTCTATCTGTTTTTTTTAATAGTGGGATCATAACAGCTTCGTTTGTGGACCGTGGCAGAAATCCCTTTTCTTTCGCTTCAGTGTATAGGGTGCATAAGTGTGGGGCCAATTGTTTCTGGTATACGTGATAAAACTCTACAGGAAGTCTGTCCGCTCCCAGGACCTTACCCCTAGCCATACTTTGGATTGCGGCTTTAATATCCACTATCGAGATAGGTTCAGCGAGGACCTGTCTGTCCTTGTCCCTCAGGTGTGGGAGATCAAGTTCCTCCAAGTCTTCCATTTGGGAAGAGCTTAGAGTCTCAGCGGGTGGGGCATATAGCTGTGAGTAATAGCTAGTAAATCATGCATTTATTTCCTTCTGCCCATAGATACTATTACTGTTTACATCTTCAATTTCTACTATTACTGTCTGCTATCTCGGTGGAGCCGCAAGCCATGCCAAAAGTGAGCCCGCTTTATCTCCCTGCACGTGTTTCTTAGCTAGGTATTTTTTATGATCAAATCGGTTCAGTTTTTCAGTAGCCTCTGCAATTTTTCCTTTAGTATCTGCAAGAAGAGTGGCCAGATCTGGGTTATTTGGTCTCTGGCGTTCAATGCCCCTCAGGGATTCCTCAAGTTTTTGGATTTCTAATTCTAATGTCCTACGAACCACCACATTCTCATTTATGCATACTCCTCTAATGACTGTTTTAAATGTCTCCCATTTAATTGCCCTGGAAGATGCTGTTCTTAAATTTAAGGTAAAAAAAATTCTTATAGTTGTTGACATCAGGTGTTTGAAATCCTCGACCTCAAGCATTTCTGCTCTGAGACGCCATGTTGGAATGCTTGGCCTGTCTTTGCACCAGGCCAGAGACAGAAGCAGGGGGTTATGATCTGAGATAGTGCAGATTCAATATTCGGCCGCTACCACTATGTTTTGTATTTCAGGGGAGGCAAGGAATGTGTCCAGATGAACGTGTAAGTCGTATAATGTGGAGTAAAAAGAATAATCTCGCGCTGTGGGGTGGACTTGTCTCCAGCTACCTCCGAATCTCCATTGTTGTTGCCATTCCGCAAACAGTCTGGCTATTTTTGTGGTCTGGGAGCGCCGCAGGGGAGGGTGTGACCTATCCAGTGCACGGTCTGCAATACAGTCAAAGTCTCCTCCTATTAAAGTAGTTTGTGTGAAATAGGGATCTAGTTCCAGCGATAGTCTATTAAGGAAGGTTCCCTGTTCTTGGTTTGGTGCGTATACTCCCCCTATCGTGATATCTCTACCTTCTAGTTTCCCAACTATTAAGACATACGCCCTTCTTTATCTATACTTTTGTGAGTCTTTTGGAAGGGCACTCCGGGACGAACCCATATCAGTACCCCTCTCGCAAATGCCGAATAAGTTGTCGCGGATACTTGGCCACGCCATCTTTTCGCAAGGGCTTTGACTTCATGTTCTATGAGGTGAGTCTCCTGTATTATAGCTATATGAACTCCCCTTTTCTGAAGCTGGTTGTATACTTTATACCTCTTACACATGCTATTCAAGCCCCTGACGTTCCAGGTGGCCATTTTATAATTCAAGAGGGTACCCATAAGGATTTAATGTAAAGCGCCAGTTTGTGTATCTGTCCTTGGAGAGTCGGGGATTGATCCTCAACTTTGTTTCTCCAATGTGACAGTCAGCTAATGTTATGGTGATGGGTGCAAAACTCTTATAACACATATAACTAAAACCCCAGTATCCCAACTCCCCTTCCCCAGGACCGGCAACTACAACTATCCCCGTCCAAAGTGTGAAATATATAACATCCTATAGGTAGGGCTGCACATCTGAAGCCGAGAGCCCGCATCCCGGTGCATCCACAGGACCCAAGTAGATTATGGTGCTCAGTACAACCCTGGCGGTCGGTGTTAAAGCGGCAGTAAAACCCCCAACAGGCCAGAGGGAAAAAAAATGGAATTACGACCGTAGCGGAAACAGCCAACATAGACAGCCACTTTATTACTCCGACCGCCACGGCGGTACAAACAAACACCGCGGCGGTAACCGCCAACAGACAGGCAGAAGACAATGTACCGCCCACATTATTACAGCCACCAATCCACCATGTTTTCTGGGGCAGATACAGCACCAACAGAAACACGGCGGAAACAGGACTTGGAAGGGAAAACGCTCACCTCTACACATCCCACGAGGAATCAGGACGCCATGGAACCGGAACTTCAGATTCTTCCAGCCCTTATCTTCCTGCTCCTCTACCAAGAGCACGAACGCCAGCGGCGAAGACCACGGTGAGTACTGCACCTACGACACAGGGGAGGGAAAAAACAGTGACACACACACGCAACAACCCCACCCCCACCCTCACCCACGACAACACACACACTAATACATCATGATACAAACAGTTACACCCCCCAACCCCCTGGAAGAATGCAAGGACAAAAGGAAATGAGTCGAATGATTGTAATATATACGAAGACAGTAATCAAAAATATATACATATATTAAGCTATTCACACTATAAACAAATATATACACCAAGAATCCAAGTCCAAGGTATTCCACTATCATAGTCTGTGGACCACTGGGCCCAAAAGGCATGGGCGAGGCCCACACTCAATACCCGAACAAGACGGAGAGAACACAGCTGGGGCATCAGATAGAAATAAAACAGGCACCTCAGGTGGAAGGGAAGGGGGGGACACCGCAGCCGGATGAGTGCACGATGCCAGATCCACGAGGGGGCTCCATGCCCACTGTTCAAACCTGGGGAGTGCAAAGCCACAGTCTCTCAAGTCTCTACAGTGGGTGGGTTGCCCACTGCTATATCCTGGGGAGTGCAAAGCCACAGTCTTTCAAGTCTCTGCAGTGGGTGGTTTGTCCACTGTTCAATCCCGGGGAGTGCAAAGCCACAGTCTCTCAAGTGGATAACATTCTCCACTGGTTTCTGGAGGGGGCTTTGTGCCCAGAGTGCTTCATCCTGCCAAGGACTGGGGTAGTGGATGCTGTTATCCACTGGTTCTGGAAGGGGCTTTCTGCCCAGAGTGCTTCATCCTGCCAATGACTGGAGTAGTGGATGTGATACTCCACTGGTTCTGGAGGGGGCTTTGTGCCCAGAGTGCTTCATTCTGCCAAGGACTGGGGTAGTGGTTGCTGTTCTCCACTGGTTCTGGAGGGGGCTTTTTGCCCAGAGTGCTTCATCCTGCCAAGGACTGGGGTAGTGGATGCTGTTCTCCACTGGTTCTGGAGGGGGTTTTGTGCCCAGAGTGCTTCATCCTGCCAAGGAGTGAGGTAGTGGATGTGATACTCCACTGGTTCTGGAGGGGGCTTTGTGCTCAGAGTGCTTCATCCTGCCCGTGGCGGCCTCAGTAGCATCAGAATCATTGGCGTTCACTGGCCTGCGGTGCTGCTGGTGGCGGTGTCCTGGGCAGGGGTGCTGCGGGCACCGGTGTCCTGGGTAGCAGGGCTGGTGGCAGCCGTGTCCTGGGCAGCGTTGCTGCTGGCGGCTGTGTCCTGGGCAGCGGTGCTGCTGGCGGCGGTGTCCTGGGCAGTGGTGCTGCTGGCGGTGGTGTCCTGGGCAGCGGGGCTTATGGCGGTCTTGTCCGCCGTGCAGATCTTCCCAGACTTACCGGTTTTACTGTGCCCCTTCCCCACCTTGGATGGTGGCGCAGCTGTCTCTACACCCCCAACTGTACCCCTGGGAGCGGCTTTGGTGGCTGATTTCTCTCCCCTCTCTCGCTGGGCACTGGTCAACTTTTTATGCTTTAAGGTGGGGGACTGTCCGTGCTCTTGCTCCTTGCCACACTAGCTGCCCTGCTGCCTGGCGCACTCCAGAAGCCGGTTACTACTGGCACCACTGGTCCCGCAGATGTTGTGGCTGAGGCGCTGGGTTGGGATCTGGAGAGTTGGGCCCTAGGAGACTGAAGGGGTGGGGGAGGTGAGGGAAAGAGGTCAAGGTTGGACAGGAAAAGTTTCTTAGGAACACTGGGACGGGTAGATGGAGGGGGTTTGGGAGTGGAGGAAGAGGTAGTGGTTGTAGGAGGTGTACGTTTGGTGACTTTGGGTGAAGGTGCATGGGCTGGAGGCTGTCGTGAGGTGGATGGCTGTTGGGAGGGTGTGTGGCTGCATTTGTGTACCTTGGGAGGTGGCCTCACAGACACACTGGGAGAGGACACAGGGGATGTGTGAATGGTAGTGGGGGTGGTGACTGCACGTGAGCGGGGTGTGGTGGTGGGTGTGCTGGTGATGGAGGTAGTGGCTGAGGATGTAGTGCATGCAGGTGTGAGTGGAGACGAGACTGGGAGGGAGGAGGGAGACGAGGAGGAGGGGGACACAGTGGAGGCAGTGGATGTTGGTGTGTCCGCATGTGTGTGATGCTTGCGTGACTGCCTGTGGGATGTGTGGTGCTAATGTTTGCCAGAGCTTCCCTTGTGTGTTGACGTGTGTCCATGCTGGTCTGATGGTGTGCTTGGGATAGGCTGAGGTGCAGGGGTTTGGGTCTGGGTGGAGGAAGTTGGAGGGGGGAGGCTAGAGACAGGGACAATGGCTGCCATCAGTGCTGAGGCCAGAGTCTGAAAAGCTCGCTGATGGGCTGCCTGACCAGAGTGAATGCCCTCCAGGGATGCATTGGTTTTTTGCAACTTTCTCTCTACACCCTGGATGGCATTAAAAATGGTAGACTGCCGAACAGTGAGGGTCCTGAGGAGGTCAATGGCCTCCTCACTGAGGGCAGCAGGGGTGACAGGGGCAGGGGCTGAGGTGCCTGGGGTGAAAGAGATGCCCACCCTCCTGGGTGAGCAGGCACGGGGAAAATGCTGAGGGGCTGCTGGGAGGGCAGTGCTGGTAGGGGGGGTGGCGGCTGTACCTGTAGATGCGGGGGCACAGCTGGGCCCGCCACCGCAAGGGAGCTCCCATCAGAGGAGGAGTCCATATTGCGGGTGTCAGCTCCTGTCCCCGCCGTGAAGCTCCCCTCGCCCTCCATCCCACTGGTAAATTCAGACTCCGTAGTGTCGCCCTCCAGGGCCATGTGGGATGCAGCTCCCTCCTGCTCCGGTGCCACTGCTCCTCCGACTGATGATGCTAATGCACACAAGAACAGGGAGACCACAAAAAGGGGGGGCAAGACTGAAGAAAGACATGGCGAGTGCATGCAATACCGCTACCGTCGGCGGACACTACAGACACAGAAGCCCCCTGCACTACGCTGCACACTTGGAGTTCCCTATTCAATCCCAGGGACATGGGTTACAAGGCTATGCCCGATTGCTGCACACATGGATGTCACAGGAGCCTGACTAGGTGTAGTTGGCACTGTACACAGGTGGGGTGGGGTGCCACAGGGCCTGCCTTAAGAAGGGTCCTTGCCCACTAAACACGCCCTGGCCTATGGGAACCCACAGCCCACCTCCCCCACCCAGACACCTCCAATGCACGCTGAGTCAGCAGAATGAGAGTCTACTCACCCCCTTGTGGCTGCTGTGATGCGCTCAAGTGCCCATCCAACTCCGGATACGCCACCGCCAGGATCCTGAACATCAGGGGGGTCATGGTGCGACAGGCACCCCTCCCACGTTGGGAGGCTATCCCCAGCTGGGCCTCCACCGTCTTTTTGCTTCAGCCTGCGAATGTCCTCCCATCTTTTCCGGCAGTGGGTGCTCCGTCTGTGGTAGACTCCCAGGATCCGGACTTCTTTGGCGATGGCACGCCAAATGTAATTCTTCTGGTGGGTGCTGACCTACGGGAATAGTACTGGGGAAAAAGAGAAGTTATTACCGTCCGCACCGTCACAGTCATTGGCCCGCATCCATACCCTTGCCATGACGCACATGCACTCACCATCGTTTCATGCATGCCTCATTCTCCCCCCCACCTATCTCTAATCCACACCACTCCACACAGGCATTGCCCATACAGCATGCTCACAGTTTACTGCCCTGTTTGTCTGGAGGACCGTAGAATAGCGTGTACTGGGGGAGAACCCCATCCACGAGTTTCTCCAACTCCTCCGTGCTGAAGGCAGGGGCCCTTCCCCAGACACACGAGCCATTGTCTCTTCCAGACTGAGGTCACAGCAGCACTTGCAGTGTAGCTCCTCTCCTGTCGAAAATCAGGTATCAAGTGATTGAACAGAGAGAAAATGGCAGTCATGTCCATGGCGGGGCGTACCGTCACCGCTGGCGTACATCGTCATTGGCTCCTGGGACACATAGGGTCCAATGTTAACCAATGCAGGATTGCACTGCGGTCTTCGACTGCCTACCGCGACGGTGTACAACGCCAGCGCAGTTACCTCATATCCCATTGTCCCACTTTACAGGTCAGGCAGCCGCCATTTCATGGGCCCACATGGCATTATTTTGGACTGCGTCACACATATCTAGGCCATGCCTAAACACACATACAGGCATGTGTCGATTTGCTAATATTTCTGAGTATGCTGTGTTTACGTACCTCAGAGTTGGTTGACTCTCTGCTCGCTGTTCTCCTCCATAGGCACCGTCCGCTGGGGCATGTGAGGAGATGGCGGCATCCTCCGGTGTACAGACCGCTGGTGGACCTGTCGACAATGGAGGAGCGACATATGATCATCACCTACAGACTTGAGCATGCCACAATCCAGGAACTGTGTGCCACAAGCCAGACCTGATGTCAGCTATCCGCCATCCCACAGGAATCCCCCCTCAAGTGCAGGTGCTGTCAGTACTCCATTTCCTAGCAAGTGGGTAATTTCAAGCTACAGTGGCCATTGCATCAGGAATGTCCCATCCTATGTTTTCCAACCTGTTGTCCAGAGTGTTGTCTGCCCTGTTGAAACACATGCAGAGCTACATCATTTTCCCTCAGGTGGAGGATTTGCCTACAGTGAAAGGTGATTTCTATGCCCTGGGACGTATCCCCAACATCATAGGTGCCATTGATGGGACACGTGTGGCCTTGGTCCCCCACACAGGAGTAAACAGGTGTACAGAAACCGGAAGAGTTACCATTCAATGAATGTGCAGATGGTGCGTTTGGCAGACCAGTACATTTCCCATGTGAACGCCAAATTCCCTGGCTCAGTGCATGACGCTTACATTTTGAGAAATAGCAGCATCCCTTATGTGATGGGGCAACTCCAGAGGCACCACGTGTGGCTATTAGGTGAGGACATGGACCCTATACAGTGTGACTAGGTGTCTGGGGTTGACCCTAAGGGTTAGTGTGTGTCTAACAGTTGTCACTCAACATTTGCAGGTGACTCTGGCTACCCCAACCTGTCATGGCTACTGACCCCAGTGAGGAATCTCAGGACAAGGGCAGAGGAACGCTACAATGAGGCCCATGGGCGAACTAGGGGGGTTATAGATAGGACCTTTGGCCTCCTGAAGGCCAGGTTCCAGTGCCTCCATATGACAGGTGGATCCCTATTCTACTCACCAAACAAGGTGTGCCAGATCATCGTGGCCTGCTGTATGCGTCACAACTTGGCTTTGCGACGACAGGTGCCTTTTCTGCAGGAGGATGGTCCAGATGGAGGTGTTGTGGCAGCTGTGGAGCCTGTGGACAGTGAAGACGAAGAAGCTGAAGAAGAGGACATAGACAACAGGAACACGGTGATCCTGCAATACTTCCAGTGAGACACAGGTAAGAAGACAACACAGCCTGCTGCATCTGATTTAATTCTACTACCTCTCATCTGTCCGTCATTTTCACCCAGTGTATGGTCACTGAGTTTTCACTTTCCCTTACGATTTCACAGATGTGGGTCCCACTGTGTGACATCTGCTTTGTTTCCGCATGGACTAGTGCTGTGTGACATAGGTATGTTGACATTACATTTGATATAGCATTTTGCCACTGTTATTGCAAATACACATTTTCGAAAGCACAGACTGACCCCTGATTATTTTTTGATTTAAGGGTGTTTATTTAAGTGCTCAATAATGGAGGGGATTGTAAAATGGTCAGGGGTGATAGTGAAGGAATGCCCATGGCAGAGTCCAGTCTATAAGTCTCACAGGTGCATTGTCCAAAGGGGCATAGGAAGTGGTGCTGGGGCAGTTTAAGTATGGACAGGGTGACAAAGTGGGACAGAACGATGACAATCAGGGTGGTCTCATTTCTTGGCGGGGGTCTTGGCATTGTTCTCTGTCTTTCTCCTGGATCTCAGGGACCGTTTGCGCGGTGGTTCTCCCTCTGCAGGGGGTGGGGTGCTGGTGTGGTGGTCCTGTGTCGGTGCCTCCTGTCCACTAGCACCGGCAGAGGTGGTGGGCAGTTCATCGTCCAGGCTAGTGTCTCGGGCCCCTTGTTGTGCCACAGTGTCCCTCCTGGTGTTGACGAGTTCCTTCAGCACCCCTACAATGGTGCCCAGGGTGGAATTGATGGATTTGAGTTCCTCCCTGAAGCCCACATACTGTTCCTCCTGCAGTCGCTGGGTCTCCTGAAACTTGGCCAGTACCGTTGCCATCGTCTCCTGGGAATGGTGGTAGGCTCACATGATGTTGGAGAGGGCCTAGTGGAGAGTGGGTTGCCTGGGCCTGTCCTCCCCCTGTCGTACAGCAGCCCTCCCAGTTCCCCTGTGTTCCTGGGCCTCTGTCCCCTGAACCGTGTGCCCACTACCACTGCCCCCAGGTCCCTGGTGTTGGGGTGGTGGGTTAGCCTGGGTTCCCTGTAGTGGTGGACACACTGCTCATTTACGTGTCCTGGGGACAGAGGTATCGGCCCACTGGGTGGGTGCTGCGCTGGTGTTTCCAGAGGGGACAAGCTCTGTAGTGGCCTGTGCCAGTGTGAGGGGAACCGACTGTCCCGAGGTCCTAGATGGGCCGGGCTAGTCATCTAGATCCAGTTGGACAGAGCTGCTGTCATCACTGTGGGCCTCTTCTGTGGGTGGAGTGGACATATCCAGACCCTCCTGTCCGGTGACGTTGGGTAGGGGTCCTGCAGGGGTGTAAAGGCATGATTATTGCATCTGTGTGTGCCATGGTGTGCAATGGGTGGGTGACCTTGTACCCCAGTGCTTGTATTCCTGTGTAGGACCTTGTGTGATAATGGTTTAGGGGGGTGTATGGGTATGTGTAGTGGCCATGCATTGGTGATGGGTGTCCATGCTTTGGTGTTACATGCAGGGCTTGAGGTTGGGATGTGTGGTTTGTGATATTGGGACATACGTGAGGAGTTGGAGTGATGGGGGTGCGGGCAAGGGTGGGGGTATGTGATAGCATGCAGGTGGGTGGGGGATGTAATAGTTAAGATTTGACTTACCAGAGTGCATTCCACCAGCTACTCCTGCGAGGCCCTCAGGATGCAGTATAGCCAAGATATGCTCCTCCCATGTTGTTAGTTGTGGGGGAGAAGGTGGGGGTCTGCCGCCAGTCCTCTGAACTGCGATGTGGTGTCTTGAGACCACGGAACGCACCTTCCCCCGTAGGTCGTTCCACCTCTTCCTGATGTCATCCCTAATTCTTGGGTGCTGTCCCACTGCGTTGACCCTGTCCACGACTCTTCACCATAGCTCCATCTTCCTAGCTATGGTGGTGTGCTGCACCTGTGATCCGAATAGCTGTGGTTCTACCCGGATGATTTCCTCCACCATGACCCTGAGCTCCTCCTCAGAGAACCTGGGTTGTCTTTGCGGTGCCATGGGGTGGTGTGGGTGATGTGTGGGGTGGTGTGTGTTGTGATGTGTGGGGTGATATTTAGAGGTGTGTTGCGTGAGGTGCGTGGATGTTGTGTGAGTGATGGTGTGGACTGCCTGTGGATGCCAGTTTGTAGATGGTGGTGTCTCTCTCTGGCCCTCAGTCGCAATTGTTGACGTAAGGGTTTGTGGGTGATGTGGGTGTGTGTTTTATATTGTATTGGGTGTGTTGGAGTGGTGTGTGTATGTGTATCAGGTGTGTGTATTTCTATTTGTCCAATGTGGTTGTGTTTTGTAAGATTGTGGGTCGTGATAGTGTGGGCGTATTCCTATTGGCGTGACGGTGGAGTTTTGTTATCGCCAGTTTCTCACTGACCTTTGGTGTGGCGGACTTGTGTGGGTGTCTGGATTTTGGCGGATTCCGAGCTGTGGGTCATAATGACTGTGGTGGAATTCCGCGGCTGCGGCGGTCTTCTGCATGGCGGTAAGCGGCTTTTACCGCCAATGTTGTAATGACCCCCTATATCTTTAATCAACAGCCCCTTTACACAATTGTTTTTAAATTTGCCCGGGTTAATTATATTGTGTTTTCATATTGCAGAATCCTGGATTTACCAGGCAGATCTCTCCAAATTTAGCCTTCAAACTCCTCCCTCCAAGACCCAAAAATCTCCCATGTAGCCCCCCATCTGGTAGTCTGGTAAAAACAGGTATTGACAGGGAATCCAGACATTCTTTAATATTCACAGACCCCTTAGTGTCTATAGTTCAGATAAGGTCCTCTGATGATCTTGGGGTTACTTTAGGCATGCTGATGGATGTATCCCGAGAGGATATAGAGGAACTGCCGCAGCTAGAGTCATGATCAGATAGAGCTCCGGAGGATTGAGTCAAAGCCAGGTTCCCCCCGCTCACAGCTGCCGCCGCATCCACCGCCTCATGCATTTCTTGTAAGGCCTGATGTCTTGGAGGAGCCGCCTCCATTCCATGTTTCCTGGATCTGTTACGCCTCTTATTGTACGTTCAAGGGGCTCCTCTCTGTGGTTCGGAGGTTGTTGTATCCAGAGATTCCAGCCATTTCCATAGCAGTTGCGGCGAAGTGAAGAAATGGGCCTTGACTTCGTAAGTTACTCTCAGTTTAGCCGTGAAGAGCATTGCGTATTGGATTCCACGTTCACAAAGCCGACGTTTGGAGTCCTTAAAGGAGGCTCTCTGCATTTGAGTTTCTTTAGTAAAGTCTGGGAAAATCATTATTCGTTGGTTTTCTAGCATTATTTCTCCCTTTAGTCTTGCCTGTGTTAGAATATAACCTCTGTCTTTAAAATGGAGTAGTTTTTCAACAACTGGTCGAGGTCTTGCTCCCGGGAGGGGAGGTCTGGACGGCACCCTGTGCACTCTCCCGATGGCAAAAAAGGGGGACAAGCCTTCCGGGGTTACTACTTCCTTTATCCAATTCTTTCGAAAATTCTCCATACTTGTTGCTTTCAACGCCACCTTTTCTGGTAGTCCTACCAGTCGGATATTGCTCTTGCGGGCACGATTTGCAGAGTCCTCCAGTCTTGCTTCCAGTGATTTTACTCGAGAGGTAAGCCCTATCTGGCTTGCGGATAGGGTTTTCTGGATTGGAGCCATTTGTCCAGCTTTTTTTCATGGGAAACCACTCTGTCTGTTTATCTGCGATGATCATCTCTCAACAATGAGAGATCCACCGTAAGAGGGTCAATTTTCTGCTCGACGGCCTCCCGGGATTCGCGGATCGCCTGGAGTATCGTGTCCAGTGTGGTCTCTGGGGTTGTCGCACTGATGTTTGCTCCTGAGTAAGGCGCTGGTTCAGGTGGTTTAGTAGCATTCGTCTCTTCTTGTTCCTGGCCCTCTCGTTTTTTGGTTTACCCATTGCGTTGCCTCTTATCTTCTGTTTCTTTGGGGATCAAGCACTGTTTGCAGCTTCTGGTCACTAGTCTTTGTGTAGACTAAGACTGCTTCGGGTATATCTAGTCTTCACCCCCATGTGGTTCCAGTAATGTCTGGGGGGGAGGAGGGACTGCTTCCTCGGTCCAAGTCTTTCCCTATTTCCTCCTTTTTGTTTATTTTGTATTTTTTTCCCCTTATTATTATTATTATGAAGTCTCAAGGTATCGTCTTGGGGAGCAGTGTAGTTCCTCAGTCCTATTAAGTTGTTTGACTACTCTCCTCTCTGCCGCGACTCCACCGTGCGGGTACATCCGGGATTGTTGTATTTATTTTCTTCGGGGTTTTCAGCCTCCAAAATACCTCTGCTCCCAGTGTCGGTCCTGCGCAACCGCCTGCCGAGGCGGGGGCGCAGCGGGGCCGTGCACCCTGCCCGGATCCACTCCACGCCGAGAGCTGGTAAGATGGGGGCGACACCGTGGGCACAGGATCTTCTTCCGATCAGCAGCGACCGGGTCCCATTCAGTTAGCAGCCCTTCCAACCCGGCCAGTGCGGACCCGGTCACCTCTGAGCTCGCTTCGTTTCACTCTCCCCTCTCCGCCCTCCTCAGACCTCCGACAAACACAAAGGGGGTGTGCAGTCACTCACATGCACCAGATTGCAAGTGCTCTTCTTAGCTGTCTATTTACTCCGGTTGCCTCTAGCACCTTCCAGTACGTGTTGCGCGGCTCCTTTTTATGTTCGAGTTGCAGCTGCCATTTTGGGGTTCCCCGGTCTGAAATTAAATTGTTCCGTTCTTCGTAGCACAGCCACTCCCATTTCTCCAGATAGCTTCCTTTGGTGCCCCCGGCTTTCGGAGCTCCCGGGTGCAACTCAAATAAATTTTTGGGGCCATTGTTGTTTCAGGATTTTACGCGCCCTGTGTCTACTGCCGGGAGCTCCGCGTTAGGTGTGCGGCTTCATCGGCTGCAGGCCACGCCCCCGTGCACTGCTTACTTGATAGTAGGGACTCAAAAGTAAAATGATCTTGACATGATTTCATCTAGACCTTAATGAGTGAACAGAGTTTAATATGTGTGGTATTGTTAATAGTCACATGCATAGGTGTGTTAGGTGAACAATAGGGCCTACATTGTGCAAATATAATTTTTATTAATGTGTAGTTAAGGCCAAAATGTCTGCCCCCTGTAATCCAGAACTGTCATTGTGGAAGTGACCTCATACTGCTAGCAGTTGACGTAACAGCGTAAGGCGGTGTTTACCGCCGTTCGCACCATCATTGGTTAACATGAATGCCAATGGGGAATCCTGGCGTATCATGATCGCCGCCGGCGGTGACGATGCACACCGCTGCGGTACATACGCAATTTCGTCACCCCAACTTCACTTGATTCCCTGAACTCGTGCGAGCAGGTACTCCACTGAGTGTACTGCTGTGTCTTGCCTCTGGTCATGGAAGTGGCTCGTGTTGCAGGGGAAAGGGCCCCTGCCTTCACCCAGGAGGAATTGGAAAGGCTAGTGGACGGGATCCTGCCCCTGTACGCCAAGCTCTACGGACGGCCAGAGGTACAGGTGAGTCGGGGTTTGGGGGCACTGTTTGGGTGTAATGGATGGTGTTGTAAGTATATATGTGTGCAACTCTGAGCCTGCATGGGCCATGGTTCATGCCATGCTGCATGCGTATGTCCTGTAAGTCTGTTAGTACTGTCCGTCCCATAGTGGACGTATAGCCAGCTGTACATAATTTCCAAGTGCCTGACCTCTGTGTTACATTTCTGTGTCTCCCTTTTAGGTCAGAGCCCACCAGAAGAGGGCACTTTGGCATGCCATCACAAAGGAGGTGTGGACCCTGGGGGTCTACAACCGGCGGAGCACCCACTGCAGGAAGAGGTGGGAGGACCTGCGGCGCTGGGTGCAAAAAATCTGTGAGGCACAGCTGGGGAAGTCCTCTCCCAACGTGGAAGGGGTGCCTGTCAGGCACTGACCCCCCTCATGCTACGCATCCTGGTGGTGGCATACCCAGACCTGGATGGTCGCTTGAAGGCTGCACAGCAGTCATAAGGGAGTACTCATGTCACAATCTTAACCCTTGATGGATGTCTGTGTGTGCATTAGGGCTTATGCTGCTTAGTTGCAGGGACTCTGACTGAAGTCCATCTACATGATGGCCCCGTAGGGTCTAGGGGTGTTTGGTCAGGTCAACTACACGTCAGGTCCTTAGGTAGTTCAGGGGATGGGTGTAGAGCAGGGTTCTGGTCACTAGTCAGGGGCATGACCATGGGCATAGTGGAAGGGGCTGCCTGTTGGGGGGGTCTTCTGGGTGGGTGCATGCCTGGCCACTATGTTCACTCCTTTCAGCTATGTACAAGTGTCCCTCCTGTTTTGTCTCCCCATCCCTGTTCTCTTGTGTTGTTTGTGTACATCAGCATCATCTGGCGAGGGAGCTGAGGCACCGGCAAGGGGGGATGCAGCGGCCCACAGATCCTCGGAGGTAGAGTCATCTGACGCCAAGGGGACTAGTGTGTTGGAGGATGAGGGGAGTACCACTGGAGGTAGTGACTGTGATACCTCCTCTGATTGGGGCTCCCTGACGGTGGCAGACCCTAGTGGGCAGACCCCTACAGTATCATCTTCCGCCACCCCCATGCCATCACCGCTCTCCCATTTGCTCCCCACTGAGTTGCCCGTGCCTGCTCACCCAGAAGGGTGGGCATCTCCTTCGCCTCAGGCACCTCCTCCCGTGCCCCAGTCAGCCCTGCTGCCTCACAGAGGAGGCTATTGACCTCCTGAGAACCATCTCTGTAGGTCAGACAACTATCGTCAATGCCATCCAGGGGCTAGCATCAGAGATACAGGAGACAAATGCCTATCTGGATGGCATTTATGGTGCCGTGTCTGGCCTATGGAGATCTTTTCAGGCTCTGGCCTCCTCTTGGATGGCAGCCAGCTTCCCTGGTCATTCCGTCCCCCCTCCAACCACCTCTACCCCTTCCAGCACCCCACTCCCTTCACCCGTCCAAAGCACACAGTCTGACACCCAGTCAAGCACCTCAACACGTAAAAAGCACACTTCTAAACGCAAACACCACACGTCCCACCACAAGCATTCACACAGCCAACATACACATGCACACACAGCAATATCCACTTCCCCTAGTGTGCCCACCTCTTCCGCCTCCCTGTCTATCCTCTCTACATGCACACCCCCAAGCACTGCACCTTCAGTCACTGTTGATAAGCCTATTCCTGCACTCACCACAATAGCAGACATTCATACATGCACCCCAGACACCACACCTGCACTCACCACAACTACTGTAGTTGACAAATGCAGCACACTCACCAGACTTGCAGACACCCACACAACATACATCCACACTGGCAGCCTGTCTTCTCCCAAAGTGTCCATCCCCCCTCCTCCAAAAACACACAAACGCACCAAGACACCCACCCATCACACATCCACCCCACTTCAGCATACTGTCCAGTCACCTGCACCCACAACACGCACCCCTACACCACTTACGTCCCACCCTCTGCCTCCACTCCCACACCCTCCTCCAGGCCCAATCCAATTGCACCCAAAAAACGTCCTCTCCTGCGCTGACGTCTTCCAACCCACTGGTTCTCCCCGTCTTCTCCCTAAGCGTGTGCACATCCTTGCCCTTTCCACTCCTTCCACTTCACAGCCCACCCCTGTCCACCCTTCACATTCCCGTGCCCCTTCCCCAGAAAGGAAGAAGCCCAGTGCAGAGCCAGTTCCATCTGGCTCCAACTTCCAAAGCCAAACCCAAACCCCCTCCACCTTCTGAGCGCAAGTCCAAGCCCCACCCCCGTCGCAAATCCCCACCCCCACCAACCCCTGCCCATGTTCCCTGAGGTGCCTGGATGCCCCATTGTTGCCTCATTAGATGGAGTACTGTGAACTTTTGGGAGTCAAGTTGGGGCCATTGTAGCCCAAACATGTCTGGCACAATGGACTGGCCATTGGCCTTGTTGTGAATGGTTAGCTCTGTGAGCTGAAATAAATATTTATGTGTGCCCTGTGTTTTGGGGGCCCACTCTTGTACCCTGCTCTCTCGTTTCATTGTTTGTGGGTGTGGGTGTTGGGCATTTGTATGTACTATGGTCAGGTTGGATTTGCCTTGTGTCAGGTAAGTATCTCTTGCTGTGGGGTGTATGGGTTGTGTTGCTGTGAAGGGTTGTGGGAGCGTTGCAGGGTGGGTGGAGTGGGTGGGTATGTAACTGTGCCCTTTCTTCCCTTGTTTGGTAGGTTGCGGTACTTACCACCGTCGTCTTCGTCGGCGGACTCGGTCGTGGAGGTATATGGCAAGGAGCAGGGCTGGCATGATTTGCAGCTCTCTATCCATGTCTGCTTTGGCACGTTGTGTGGGCCTACGGTGAGTGTTTCCTTATATTAGGTTATTTCTGCCTGGATTTGCGTGGCGGTGGTTCCCGCCCCGGAACTGACGGCGGTCTAATGGTTCATTATTTGATGGGCGGGTTGGGCCTTTCCGTCGGCCTGTGGGCAGACTCTGCCGTCATCGTTGGCACTCCTCTCCTGGCGGTGTGTGGTTTTCAGGATGCCTGTGTTTCAGTTGGTTCTTTATTTGGTGCTCCGGACCGCTCCTCTGTTGGCGGTTTTTACCGCCACCGCCGTGTTCATAATGTGGGCCTTAATCTCTGCAAGGAACTCCTTGTGCAGTGAAAATCGACACACAGCCTGCCGGAATCGACACACAGCCTGGCCTGCGGTGAGAAAATCACTGCATCGATGAACCAGAATGATGCTGCCCGGCTCCCCGAGTGGAGATCGACGCAGTGCCAGCGCTGTGACTGGAACTTTGATGCACAGCCCCCCGGGTCGAGGCATCGCCGGGCCAGAATGATTCATCTCGACTTCCTGCGAGAGAAATTTCCCCACATCGCCCATCGGATCGACGCAGCACCTGTGACTTCATCCTGCATGCCCAGGATTTCTCCACATCGTCCCAGGGGTGTCCAAATACCCTGCAACCCAAAGAGGACCCAAGCCTGCATGCCGGAAATCCATGCAAAGTCCTTGCTGTGTGGAAAAGAATCAATGCATTGTCTGGGTGCACCCGAAGAAACCGATGCACACCTCCCCGTTTTACATGCATCTCCTCCTCTGTGGTCCTGTGCTGATTATTTAGATGCAAACCTGGTACTTAGTGCTCCCAAGAGACACTTGTTGCTTTTTAAGAACTAAAGACTCTATTTATCATTTTTAACAGTGACATTTTGACATATACTTGATCGTTTTTACCTGCTTTTACCAGATAAATATCTTATATTTTTCTAAACCTGTGTGGTGTCTTTTTATAATGTTCCCACTGTGCTATTGCGTAAGTAATTGCACAAATACTTTTCACATTGCCTTCTAAGTGAAGCCTGACTGCTCAGTGCCAAGCTACCAGAGGGTGGGCACAGGATAATTTGGATTGTGTGTGACTTATGCTGACTAGAGTGAGGGTCCTCGTTTGGACAGAGGGAAACCTGACTGCCAACCAAAGACCCCATTTCTAACACCCACCATCTTACAATAAACATGAAATGTAAAACTCCTAGCAAAGAGAACCTAACCTCTAGCCTAATGAGAGCTAGGTATGATAAACTTAATCTGCCAGTACCATGTCCATGAGAAGCGCCCCCCTAACCGTTGTTACCCTGAAATGAGGTCTAGATGTCAGACTCTGTGATGACACAAAGGCTGATTTCTGCAGCAAGGCGAAGTGCAGTGTAGATGGCATCTGGAGGGAATCCCTCTGATGACCTTGTCCGTGTAAGATGTATTTATACAGATCATGTAGGACCCTGACGCAGGCATGTTCTAAAACAATTGATAAGGAGGCTGACTTGTGGCAGCAATTATGTAAACAATCCCCAACAAGTGTACATTATTTTCCTGTCACAAGTAAGTGAGAAAGGGACATGATGTGAATACCCACGTACATCACTTGATTATGACACTGATAGTGCCCCCCACACATGGTGGCACTGATAATGTAAATCAAAATATCTTTATAAAATATAAATAATGGCAGACTTCTTAAAAGAAGTAATAAAATAAATGGACTAAAACAGAGCAAGCTAAGTAGGTCAAAAGTCGGTAGGTGACAGGGGCACAGGCCTTCAAGCCAAAGGGCTAAGCTAATCTCCTGAGTCCCAATAAAACTAAATTGGATTCACCACAAGGGGATTCCTTCTATTCTGTGTACTAATTGTTTTTCACCATTGTTATCAACTGAGCCATCTGAAATAGCCCAAGCAAACTCTCCTTCATGTTGCACAATCAGACATTCCTCAATGACCAAAATGGAGTACTCCAGCACACACATTAGTGTCCACAATTGGACAGACACAACATGGGGAGATTTGATTATGAGGGAGATTAGCTTTAAGTTGGTTTACTTTTACTGAGCTAATTGTGTTAGTTGAGTCTCTGCTACTATACTATGAAGGCCTGGGGACAGGATTGAGTACAATTCTCAAGGCTAAAGGCACAGCCACTGCAGATCCACTTAACAAACACATCCACAAGACTCAAGAACAGGGTGTACTGATATCCTTTTTTATCCCTAGTATTGCCATAGTCTCTTCTTCTTCCCTCAGTAACCAAACTAATCAAGTATAGGGCATGGGACAGAGAGGCCCGTTGAACAGCAGCTAGTCTGATATTGATAACATGGCTCATCCGGGAGCAAGGGGGATTGGCAACTTCAGACATATTTCAAGGCCCCAACATCAAAGACCTTCCCATGCTCTGCCCTTCTCAGGAATCTATAAGAGAACTTTTTGCCAACTTCCCTTTGGCCTAAAGGACCCTTATGTTAGTTCTTCTCTTTACCTTAATTAAACTAATAATAAAAGAATCCTTATTCGTGCAAGTAACATGGTGTTTTTGGTGTGCATCCCTAAATCAAGACTGAACATAATGAGTAACACTGATAAGTAAGGTTACTCACTGGATTAGGCATGATTGACAATGCTAGTCTCTAGTGCATGCTGACATATTAAAAGCAGAGGGAATCCCTAGCGACAATGAAAAACAAGACAATATTAGACTTTTCTTGAGAAACCAAGATTTAGTGGATAGATTGATTCCTCTGGAGTTAAGGGCAACCCCACCCAAACCTTTACCAATACCATTTAAATTACATTTACTCTTTTCATATCCTCAGGATAACCATGACAAACAGGGAATCCCCAGTCTCAATTTAGTTCCACTAACGTAAATTGTGCTTCAGTCAATTTGGCAACCATTGATTGACTCTACTTGTCTAAATCACACTTTTAGGATGCAGAACCCTTAACAAATGGTCCGTCAATCTAATGGAGACAATAGCGTGCCTTAATATGTCACTGGATTCAAGAGTGGAGATTCATAGTCTTGAAGACAGACACTTAGCCTGTTTTAGGGATCCAGCACGTGTTACTTTCCCCATTAAATAAAATGGCAGAGAGGCTCTACACCTATTTTCCTGGAACATTGTGGGTTTAAGACATAAAATTATTGACCCTGAGTGGCAAGATTATATGGACCAGTTCCACATTTGCATGTTTCAGGAAACCTGGCTAATAGAGCCTACCTCTAAATCAGGCTAGCAAATATTTCATGCAAATGTCTTACCTTCTTCTAGTGGTAGGTCTTCAAGGGGGATGGTGGTATGGGTAAAAATCCCACTAATGGCTACAATTGATGTCTTGAGGATAGATTCCCCTGACATTTTAGGGCTAAGACTACATACTCATAATTTGCCTTCTGGGTACCTCTTTAATGTATACATTGGACCAACACAGAGAATTATGGAATGCCCTAAACTAAATATATTGGAAGATTTCCTATCAACCATAAATATGAAGAACTCAATAAATATAGGGGGAAATTTTACATTATGTTTAAGCTTATTTATGGTCTTGACCTGGTGACAGAGGAAGAAGATTCAATATGGGGTATACCTTCTCTGTACAGTTCTCTGGCAGTTCCATGCACTTTGACCGCCTTGCAGTTAACACTCTTAACTTCAGCACATGGACTGAGGTGCTGCAATGACAGGTCCAAATGCAATAGAAAGTTTTCTTTCAGGCACAATTAAACTATTCAGAGAACAGTGGGATTACCTAATTCCTGTTTTTGAATCTTCCTCAGATGGGGACACAATAAATCATTTAGCTAGCACTTTTGAACCAAATTTGATTCAGTTTCTACTCAGTGTTTGTCCTTGTTGGACAAGAGTTGTCAACCATAGCTCTGAGTTATACTGACAGGTAATAAAGGATAAGATGAGGACAGCTGTTGGTTTCTGGTTCTGGTTCTTAGTAGGAAAAAGAGCATGATGAGTAAATATTGAACACTTGCCTGCCCAGATAAGGTTGTACATTCAATGTTCTTCATGTTCACAAACATAAAGTCTAATCCACAATTGGGAGCATAAAGCATAGTTAACGAGAATGAAACACAGCATTCATATTTATGTTTCTAGATTTGATCCAAGTACTCTTTCATGGGCAATACAATATTCACCGTTCACAAACTTTTCAGAAGGTTCCCTGAGTATACCTGTGGTACAAAATGTTTCTGTACATTTTCACCACTCAGTGAGATAAGTTTAACTCTAATTGATCCCTGGAAAGCGGCAAAATGAACGCAAGCTTGTCTCAGCAAGTTTAACTTTTGAAAACATTGCTGAATAGCAAATGCACTCAATTTTGTCTCTCGAAGATCATTTTTTGCTGAGCTTCTTTAGGCACAATGCACTCCACAGGTGAAGAATAGCCTCATTTATATTGGAAAAAATGTATTTTTTATGAGGAAACTAAGAGGAAGAAAAGACCTTGGCCTTCTCATTTTTCAATAATTTTACCACTTCTTCTCGGTCAATGTAAGGGTATCCCTATAAATGTGGATGACTTACATGGATAAAGTGCACAATGTATGGAGAAAGGACAGTTCTCAGCACTCTGGCTGTCAGGACTCCATCAGACTGCAGACTAAGAAGAAGTGTATAAAACAAAAAGCAAGGTATCAGGCCTTTCCCACTTATCTACCGAGGATTTGGAACAACATCCCATTATTCATCAGGACCATTCAGTGCTGCTCCAATTTCTAAAATAGTTGAAGACTAACCTCTTCATAGATCAATACAACAAAATACATGAGATGTCTACAGCCCAGGGTTCACTCCTATCATTCGTTCATTTTATTTTTGTCTTTGACCCAATGCAATGCTAAAATGTCTTTTGTCTAGGTTTGCGCTATAGAAATACCCAGTACATAGGACTATGCATAGGACTCATTAAATCATTGTTTATCCACTTCAGCCTTCCTACATCGCTTATTTATGGGTTTGCTTGTAAATGGCGGGACTGCATTTTGTATCCACATGCTTACAGGTTTTTATATTTGTAAGGTTGTCCACTTTCTCCTTCAGGAAGTTATATGTCCAAAAAACAAAAGCCTTTTGTCTACAGGCATAATGGGGTCAGGGACACAAAAACTTACTACAGAAAATAAAGGATTTTTATTGGACTTGAGTTTGAGTGCTGTGATTAGCTAGAGGCACATTCTCACAATTTCTTTAAACTTGATGTGAAGAAATATCTGATGAGTTCAGCACTCCAGGTCCTTCACGGGATTCGAACTCAGGAATTCGAAATAACTTTATTTAGAGTAGAGGCCCCTCTACAGTAAAAAGCATTAGGGCTCTCAGAACAACAAACATACTTTTTCACAATTATTATACAAACTTATCAGCTATAAACATACTTAACAATTAAACATTTCAGTTGCACTCAGTTTTCCTTTTTAAATGCAACATGTCAATATGCTATGGGCAGCCTGGTCTTAATTGTGACAAATATCCATAGTGTGATCATTTATAAGAAATGGGAATGGGAACTTTGAGAATTATTTGAAGCTCTCACCCTTTCTCCTAATGGACCATTTACAGAATGTCCCACTGGCACTCTCATTTTACACCAAAACACAGCTTTGCTTTCAATATTATTGTCATCTGGGCCAGTGCCAGATATCCAAACTGCCCCGCTTCTCCTCCCAGTTTAAAGACCTCTAGTTTAGAGTCAGCCTTCCAAGTTGATGTGAAGAAATATCTGATGAGTTCAGCACTCCAGGTCCTTCACGGGATTCGAACTCAGGAATTCGAAAGAACTTTATTTAGAGTAGAGGCCCCTCTACAGTAAAAAGCATTAGGGCTCTCAGAACAACAAACATACTTTTTCACAATTATTATACAAACTTATCAGCTATAAACATACTTAACAATTAAACATTTCAGTTGCACTCAGTTTTCCTTTTTAAATGCAACATGTCAATATGCTATGGGCAGCCTGGTCTTAATTGTGACAAATATCCATAGTGTGATCATTTATAAGAAATGGGAATGGGAACTTTGAGAATTATTTGAAGCTCTCACCCTTTCTCCTAATGGACCATTTACAGAATGTCCCACTGGCACTCTCATTTTACACCAAAACACAGCTTTGCTTTCAATATTATTGTCATCTGGGCCAGTGCCAGATATCCAAACTGCCCCGCTTCTCCTCCCAGTTTAAAGACCTCTAGTTTAGAGTCAGCCTTCCAACTTTCTGAGCCCGTGCTCTGAAGAAAATAACAATTTTGGGCACTGTGGCCCATATTTATACTTTTTGACGCAAAACTGCGCTAATGCAGTTTTGCGTCAATAAAATTAGCCCCGGCTAACGCCATTCTGAAGCGCCATGCGGGCGCCGTATTTAAGCAATGACGTCAGCCGGCGTTAGCCGCCGGCACTGCCTGGTGTGCGTGGAAAAAAACGACGCACACCAGGCAGCGCCGGCGTAGGGGGATATGGGGCTTGGGCGTCAAGAAATGGGGCAAGTCAGGTTGAGGCAATTTTTTCGCCTCAACCCGATTTGCGCCATTTTTTTTCACTCCCAACCCCCATAGAAATGACTCCTGTCTTAGCAAAGACAGGAGTCATGCCCCCTTGCCCAATGGCCATGCCCAGGGGACTTCTGTCCCCTGGGCATGGTCATTGGGCATAGTGGCATGTAGGGGGGCACAAATCAGGCCCCCCTATGCCACAAAAAAAAAAAAAAAAAACACACTTACCTGAACTTACCTTAATGTCCCTGGGATGGGTCCCTTCAGCCTTGGGTGTCCTCCTGGGGTGGGCAAGGGTGACAGGGGGTGTCCCTGGGGGCATGTGAGGGCACCTCTGGGCTCCTTCAGAGCCCACAGGTCCCTTAACGCCTGCCTTTTGCAGGCGCTAAAAAACGGCACAAAAGCGGCCGTACGTCATTTTTTTTTGACCCACCCATTCCCGGGCGTGAATTTTGCCCGGGAGTATAAATCCGACGCACATGCCTCAGAGTCGATTTTTTAGACGTGAACGCCTACCTTGCATCTCATTAACGCAAAGTAGGTGTCCACGCTAAAAAATGACGCAAACTCCATGGACTTTGGCGCTAGACGCGTCTAACGCCAAAGTATAAATATGGAGTTAGCTTTGCGTCGAAATTGCGTCAAAAAAAACGACGCAATTCCAGCGCAAACGGAGTATAAATATGCCCCTGTATTTTTTGCAATAACAGAAAAGACACACCCAATTGTAACTCAACTGTGGCACACGTTCATTATTGAGCCAGCAGAAACAACCTGAAGACAGCACAATTGTAAAGAAAGAGCATGCATAAAATATGCTTCCTGCATACAGCTTTAGTCATGGGAAAGATCCACTGACTGAGTGCATTTCTGTATGGTCACTATAAAGGTCAGAAAAATACATCCTGCAGAAAAGATGTGTGTATGAAATTGCTATGTTTGTTGAGGTTGGTGAGCACCCACCTCAAGTAATAACACAATTCTTGTCACTGTGAACCACTAAAGTCATAGATTAACATGAGCTCAGACTCCCTGGTATGTACGGCACAGAGCACACAGGCTTCACTGAGAGTCAATTTGTAAAATATTTATGCAGTATGAAAATAGTAATAAAGTCAAAACCCAAAATAAGAAAAATGGCAATACAGTTTTGAAAAATACAGTACACTTTACTAAATAAAACTATGCCAAAATGAAAAACTCCAATGAGAGAAACCAAAGCTATGAATTTAATTTGGAAAGCCTTAAGCCCAAACTGCAGTCATCTGGTTGCACTTGACCTGTACCTAGGCTCAAGTTATGGCCAACCTTGATGGTGTGAAGGTCAGATATGGAATTAGGTTTGACGCGGTCAGAAGTTTTATCTTCAGACTTATGGCCTGATTTAGATTTTGGTGGACGGGTTACTCTATCACAACGGTGACAGATATCCCATCCACTGAAATATAAATCCAAGATATCCCGTCCACTGAAATATAAATCCAATAGTGAATAATGGGATTTATATTTCAGCGGGGAGGATATCCGTCACTGTTGTGACAGAGTAACCTGTACACCAAAAATCTAAATCAGGTCCTTAATCTATGAAATGGAGTAAAAAATCCTCAGCAGAGCAAGGAAGCAGGCTGTGGCCAAAGAGGGCTCAATAACATGACATAGCCATGGGATGAGATCCTGGTGAAGCCATTGACTTTTGACAAGAAGGCTCAGAGTGGGTGAAATTGAAATCGTGTACCCAAGGAAAGCCCCTCGCTGGCCAGATACTTTTCATGCCTTCACCTGGTGAAAGTTTCTACCTTCTGACTTGGTCACCTTTTCTGAGCTCGGAATGTTTCAGTGAGGCAAGGGTGTATGTTAGACCTGACACCCTTAGGGTGGTCACCCCTAACTTTTTGCCTGCCTTCCTCCACTTTTTGACACTGAATTTGCTGGTTTTTAGACTCTGCGCACTTTACTACTGCTAACCAGTGCTAAAGTGCATATGCTCTCTTCCTTTAAACATGGTAACATTGGATCATACCCAATTGGACTATTTAATTTACTTATAAGTCCCTAGTAGAAGGCATTATATGTGCCCAGGGCTTGTAGATTAAATGCTACTAGTGAGCCTGCAGCACTGATTGTGCCACCCACTTAAGTAGCCCCTTAACCTTGTCTCAGGCCTGCCATTGCAAGGCCTGTGTGTGTAGTTTCACTGTCAAATCGACTTGGCATTTAAAAGTACTTGCCAAGCCCCAAACTCCCCTTTTTCTACATATAAGTCACCCCTAAGGTGTGCCCTATGTAACCCCTAGGGCAGGGTGCTGTGTGGGTAAAAGGCAGGACATGTACCTGTGTAGTTTACATGTCCTGGTAGTATAAAACTCCTAAATTCGTTTTTACACTACTATGAGGCCTGCTCCCTTCTGAGGCTAACATTGGGGCTTCCCTCATACATTGTTGGAGTGGTAGCTGCTGATCTGAAAGGAGTATGAAGGTCATATTTAGTATGGCCAGAATGGTAATACAAAATCCTGCTGACTGGTGAAGCTGGATTTAATATTACTATTTTAGAAATGCCACTTTAAGAAAGTGAGCATTTCTCTGCACTTAAATCTTTCTGTGCCTTACAATCCACGTCTGGCTGGGTTTAATGGACAGCTCCTTATGCATTCACCCAGACACACCCCAAACACAGGATACTCAGCCTCACTTGCATACATCTGCATTTTGAATGGGTCTTTCTGGGCTGGGAGGGTGGAGGGCCTGCTCTCACACAAAGGACTGCCACACCCCCCTACTGGGACCCTGGCAGACAGGATTGAACTGAAAGGGCACCTGGTGCACTTCTAAGCCACTCTTTGAAGTCTCCCCCACTTCACATTTGGGTATAAAATCAGGGCCTCTGTCCTACCACCTCAGACACTTCCTGGAGAAGAAACTTGTAACCAGAACCTGCATCCTGCCAAGAAGAACTGCCTGGCTGACCAAGGGACTCACCTGACTGCTTTCTGTGAAGGACTGCTGCCTTTCTGTTGCCCTGCTGCCTTGCTGTTCCCTGCCTGTGGGGAAGAAGTGCTCTCCAAGGGCGTGAATAGAGCTTGCCTCCTGTTCCCTGAAGTCTCAGGACCAAAAAGACTTTTCTCTTGCGACTGGACTCCTTGTGCGGCAAAAATTAGATGCACAGCTTGCCAAAAACGACACACAGCCTGTCCTGAGGTGAAAAATTCACTGCACACCTAACCGGGACGCCGCCGCTCGACTTCGCAAGGAAATGATCGACTCGCCGCCTGCGGTGCGACCGGAACTTCGACGCACGGGCCACCAGATCGATGCACAGCCGACCTGGGACGCCACTGCCCGGCTTCCAGAGGAAAAATCAACCCATCGCCTGCTGTGAGGGAGAAATTTCCCTGCACCGCCCACCAGAACGACGCAGAGCTTGTCACAAGCCCAGGATTCCACGCACAGACCCTGGGGCGTCTGAAAACCCCGCAACCCGAAGAGGATCGACGACCGAGCGCTGGAAATCGACGCACAGGCGTCCCGGCGTGGAAACTAAACAACACATCGACCGTGTGCGGCCCGAGACATCGGCGAACACCCCTTTGTTTCCCCGCTTCGCCTCCTCTGCAGCCCTTTGCGGAGATTTTTCACGCAAACCAGGTACTTTGTGCTTGAAAGAGACTTTGTTTGCTTTTAAAAGACTTAAGACACTTGATATCACTTTTCAGTGATATCTTTACATTTTCTTATTGCATCTTTTATCGTTTTGACCTGCAAATATCCAGATAAATATTACATATTTTTCTAAACACTGTGAGGGTCATTCTGACCCTGGCGGCCGGTGGCCGCCAGGGCCACCGACCACGGGAGCACCGCCAACAGGCTGGCGGTGCTCCAACAAGCATTCTGACTGCGGCGGTTCAGCCGCGGTCAGAAGCGGAAAGTCAGCGGTCTCCCGCCGACTTTCCGCTGCTCGTGTGAATCCTCCATGGCTGCGGAGCGCGCTCCGCAGCCATGAGGATTCCGACCCCCCCTACCGCCATCCTGTTCATGGCGGGAAAGCCGCCATGAACAGGATGGCGGTAGGGAGGGTCGCGGGGCCCCTGGGGGCCCCTGCCGTGCCCATGCCAATGGCATGGGCACGGCAGGGGCCCCCGTAAGAGGGCCCCGCAAAGTATTTCAGTGTCTGCCTTGCAGACACTGAAATACGCGACGGGTGCCACTGCACCCGTCGCACCTTCCCACTCCGCCGGCTCGATTACGAGCCGGCATCCTCGTGGGAAGGTCGTTTTCCCCTGGGCTGGTGGGCGGTTTTTCAGCAACCGCCCGCCAGCCCAGGGGAAAACTTGTAATACCCGCCGCGGTCTTTTGACCGCGGCGCGGTATTTCGGATGGGGGAATTCTGGCGGGCGGCCTCCGCCGCCCGCCAACATTGGAATGACCCCCTGTGTTGTGTATTTTTGTGGTGCTATATTGTGTTATTGTATGATTTATTGCACAAATACTTTACACATTGCCTTCTAAGTTAAGCCTGACTGCTCAGTGCCAAGCTACCAGAGGGTGGGCACTGGATAATTTGGATTGTGTGTAACTTACCCTGACTAGAGTGAGGGTCCTTGCTTGGACAGGGGATAACCTGACTACCAACCAACGACCCCATTTCTAACAGTGTAGTTGAGAAGGGCTGCAAGAGGCCAGACACCTTCTCCACAGGTTCGCTCTGAATCGGATTTGCTGGTGTGGAAAAGCTCTGAGCAGGAGCAATGTGAATCTTTGGAACTGGTGCAAAGCACCTCCATCAGATCATCATGGCAGGTTGGTCCTGGTCTTTTGGAGTTTCTTAAAGCCAGAGGAGAAGAAACATTTGACACCAGCCAACAGTCCAGGACCTTGGGGACACAACTTAGGGGTCAGGACTTACTTCAGCAAAGGCCAGCATCAGGGTCCAGGGCAGGTCCAGTTGAAACTGATCAGCTAGGCAGTTGTAGAAAAAGGACTCGTGTAGCTTGTTTTGTCCTTGTAGTTTGAACAAGCCAGTCTTAAGGCCCTTGGAGTCCACTTCTTTTTCATGAGTACAAGAGGGAGAGCCTTTTAGGCTCCTCACAGGACCAGACAACAGGTTCAGTCCTCCTCTTTTCTTTCACAGCTCCAGAAAGCATTATGAGGAGGGTACTGTATATATGAATGGCACCAATGTGTGGGTTATTCCTGGCCATTCCCTAATCAATGGGTTAGAATATATCAGGGGTGTGTGCCCTAATGCAAAAATCCCTACCGTGCCCCTCTTTACTTAAAACCAATAAGGCAGAACCTTTTTTCCCTGTACAGTGTGTCTGTGTCCATCCCAGAGATATGACTTGGGAAATGAGCAACATCTCCTCTGCGATCAATCAAAACCCATTCTGGGAGGCAGCTCATCTCTACCTGGGATTGTTACCTGCTTTACTGGAGAAACAAAAAAAGTTCCTACCTAAGGGATCAGCTAACATTGGCCTAACACAGGGTAGGCCTCTTTGAAGTTAACAAAATTTCTGAGCACAGTCCATTTGGGCATCCTACCAAAGCACAAACACCACCCCAAATAGCCAAGTTCTTCTTTCTGCTCTAGAAGCAGTTTTCACACCTCTCTTCAGTTACTAGGTGACAGTTGGAGCCCACAAAAATGGGCCTCCATACGCTTAAGGCATGGAAAAGGTACTTTTCTTAAAGTACTCCGTGGCCTAAGTAATTGATGACATGAGTTAAAACATGTAAACTAAAATTCTATACTTCACATAGCATGCCACGTAAACAGTATTCAGCTGCCTCTATGTGAATGTTATATTACTGTTTCCAGACATACAACACAACAATGGACATATGCTTAAAACAAGCAAGACCTCTTGACTTTGCCAGTGGTTGTTAGGAGGCCTGGGGGAATGTTAAATCATGCCAGAGTAATTGATCTAATTTTCTTTCATGTAACTATCTGCAACTATGGATAATTTTGTGAAATTACAGATAATTACTCAAAATACAAATCTGTCTTTTTATGCAATATGTTAACCCACAATGCATACTTGAATAAATTGTTGGTGTAAGGATGCATTTAAGCAAGCTTACTGTAAACAACAGTAGGTAATGTTGTTTTTCGTATGTGTTTGTGGTAATTCTTTACTTAAGCATAACATGAAAACCCTAAAATTACCTGAATTACGCTGGCAGAATTTCAATTTCACCCAGTGCTACTTGTTACATGTAATTCCTCAAATTACATCATTAATGCCACTTCATGTAATTAGGCACTGAAGGAGGCTGGCCTGGTTTGTAGGGGGTACCAATGGTACTTACACCTTATACCAGGTCCAGTTATCCCTTATTAGTGGAGTGTCGTAGTGTTCTAGCAGCTTAGGCTGATAGAGGTAGCTATAGCAGAGCAGCCAAGGCTGAACTAAGAGACATGCAAAGCTCCTGCAATACCACTATATCACTTAGGTACTATATCATAGGAAAGACAATACTCATACTTACTAAAAATAAAGGTACTTTATCTTAGAGACAATGTGCCAAAAATATCTCAGAGGATATACTCCCTTAGGAGGTAAGTAACATACACAAAATATACACAAATAACCAAATCAGGTAAGTACAACAGTCAGAAAGTAAAACTGTAAAACACAAAAGAATGCAATAGGCCTCGGGGCAACACAAACCATATACTAAGTAAGTGGAATGCGAACCACAAATGCACCCCTAGGCAAGTGTAGTGTGTAGAGGGTCACTGGGAATGTAAGAAAACACCAAAGGTGTAAGGGAGACCCCACCCCAGGACCCAGAAAAGCAGGAGTAAAGTACTACTATTTCCCCCAAAACACACTAAAGCCATGATAAAAGATTTTGCAAGGACCACAGCAGACTGCAAAGCACTCAAGACTGAATCCTGAACCTGAAGACCTGCAAAGGAAGGGGACTAAGTCCAAGAGTCATTAAAGTGTCCAGGGGGGGCAGGAGCCCACTAAACCCCGGATGAAGGTGCAAAATGACTGCTACGGTTGGAAGAAGATGCTGGTTTTGCACCAACGAAATGAGGAGGAGGGTCTGCTTTGTGCAGAAGATGTCTCACGGCGTGCTGGTGGATGCAGAGTGGTTTCCTCAGTAAAATACTGCAAACAAGCCCTGCTACCTGCAAGAGTCACCAGTGAAGACAAGGGGTGCTGCCTGGGCCCAGGAAGGACCAGGATGTCATCACTCAGGAGGGGAGACAGAGGGGGCCCTCAGAAACATCGAGAGCCCACTGGAAGGAGGGAAGCACCCACAGAAGTCCTTGAACACGGGTTCAAGAATACTGAACGTAGCGGTCATCTCAACACTGCAAAGAGAGGTCCCATGACACCGGAGGCCAACTCTGGGAGCTGAGCATCACAGGACGGAGTGCTGGTGACCTAGGCTCGGCTGTGCATGCAGGATTTCTTAGAAATGTGCACAGAAGCCCTTGTAGCTGCAGATCACATGGTGCACAGGATTACTGTCTGGGGAGGGGAGGCAAGGACTTACCTCCTCCAAATTCGGACAGTTGGACCACTGGACCGTCGGGGTCACTTGGGTCCACCACCTGTGTTCCAGGGGCCACGTTCGTCAGGATGAGAGGGGACCCAGAGTACCGGTGAGGCTGTGGTTTGGTGCCTGCTGGAGCAGGGGGAAGATTCCGTCAACCCACTGGAATTTTCTTTGTGGCTTCCAGTGCAGGGTGAAGGCAGGCAGCTCCCAGAGCATGCACCACCAGGAAATAGTCAAGAAAGCCAACAGGATTTGGCGCTACAATGTCGCTGGTAGCCTTCTGGCTACTTTGTTGCAGTTTTGCAGGCGTCCTGGAGCATTCAGCGGTCGATCCTTGGCAGAAGTCGAAGAGAGAAGTGCAGACGAGTCCTGGTGGATTCTTGCAAGTCATAATCTGAAGAGAAGCTCACAGGAGAGACCCTAAATAGCCCTCAGAGAAGGATTGGCTACCTACCCAAGTATGCACCTATCAGGAGGGGTCTCCGACGTCACCTGTTGGCACTGGCCACTCAGAGGCCTCCAGAGTGTCCCCACAACTCCGAAAACAAGATGGTAGAGGTCTGAGACACACTGGAGGAGCTCTGGGCACCACCCCTGGGGTGGTGATGGACAGGGGAGTGGTCATTCCCCTTTCCTTTGTCCAGTTTCGCACCAGAGCAGGGACTGGGGGTTCCCTAAACCGGTGTAGACTGGCTTATGCAAGGAGGGCACCATCTGTGCCCTTCAAAGCATTTCCAGAGGCTGGGGGAGGCTACCCCTCTCCAGCCCTTAACACCTATTTCCAAAGGGAGAGGGTGTAACACCCTGCTCTCAGAGTAAATGCTTTGTTCTGCCTTCCAGGGGCTGGGCTGCCCAGACCCTGGAAGGGCTGAACCCTGTCTGTGAGGTGGCAGCAGCTGCAGTGCAAGCCTCAGAGAGCTGGTTTGGCAGTACTGGGGGTCCATAGTGGAGCCCCCAGGATGCATGGAATTGGCTCCCCAATACCATATTTGGAATGAGGGGACAATTCCATGATCTTAGACATGTTACATGGCCATATTCGGAGTTACCATTGTGAAGCTACATATAGGTATTGACCTATATGTAGTGCACACGTGTAATGTTGTCCCCGCACTCATAAAGTCCAGGGAAGTGGCCCTAAACTATGTGGGGGAACCTTTGCTAGTGCAAGGGTGCCCTCAAACTTAGTAACTTTGCACCTAACCTTCAGCAAGTTTATGTTAGACATATAGGTGACATATAAGTTTCTTAAGTGCAGTGAAAATGCTGGTGAAATAACGTGTGCATTATTTCACGTAGGCTGCAATGCCAGTCCTGTGTAAGGGTTTTTCTGAGCTCCCTGTGGGTGGCAAAAGAAATTCTGCAGCCCACATGGATCTCCTGGAATCCCAATGTCCTGGGTACCTAGCTACCATATACTAAGGACTTATAAGGGGGGTCCATTGTGCCAATTAGAATTGGTAAATGTAGTCACTAGCCTATAGTGACAAATTTAAAGGCAGAGAGAGCATGAGCACTGAGGTTCTGATTAGCAGAGCCTCAGTGACACCGTCAGGCACTCCACAGGCATACACATTTAGGCACAAACTATGAGCACTGGCGTCCTGGCTAGCAGGATCCCAGTGAGACAGGCAAAAACATACTGACATACATGTAAAATTGGGGGTAACATGCCAAGAAAGATGGTACTTTCCTACGCAAGCCCCCCGAAACTATGGACAATAAGGCTAACCTTGCCCAGATGAGTTTTCATTGTCTAAGTAGAAATATCTGGAGAGTTCATTTGCATTGGAGTGGGTTCTTCCAGGTCTATGTTTCATTGTATAGTCCATTCCCTGTAGGGAGATGGACCACCTCAACAATTTAGGGTTTTCACCTTCATTTGTTTAAGACATAATGGAGGTTTGAGGTCTGTTTGAATAATAAAGTGAGTCCCAAAGAGGTATGGTCTCAACTTTTTCAAGGCCCAGACCACAGCAAAGGCCTCCCTCTCTATGGCAGACCAACGCTTTTCTCTAGGTGTCAACCTATAGCTGGTGAAAGCAACAGGTTGATCCTGGCCCTCTGTGTTTAGCTGTGACAGAACTGTCCCTGCCCCTAATTCAGAAGCATCAGTTTGTACTATGAATTTTTTGGAGTAACAAGGGCTTTTGAGGACAGGTGCAGAGCACATGGCCTGTTTGAACTCAACAAAAGCCTAGGCATTTTCTTTGATGTGAGGTCATTAAGAGGGGCAGCTATGGTGCCATAACTCTTGATGAACCTCCTGTAGTACCCAGTGTAGGAGGCTGGCCTGACTTGTAGTGGGTACCAGAGGTACTTACACCTTGTGCCAGGTCCAGTTATCCCTTATTAGTGTAGAAGAGGTGCTTCTAGCAGCTTAGGCTGATAGAAGGTAGCTATGGCAAAGCAGCTTAGGCTGAACTAGGAGACATGTAAAGCTTCTACTACACCACTGGTGTCATATGCACAACATCATAAGAAAACACAATACACAGAAGTACTAAAAATAAAGGTACTTTATTTTTATGACAATATGCCAGAAGTATCTCAGTGAGTACCCTCAGTATGAGGATAAGTTATATACACAAGATATATGCACACAAACCAAACTTAGGTAAGTAATAGCAGGAAACGTAATGCAAACAGTGTAGAATTACAGTAGATTGCAATAGGAGCACATAGGTATAGGGGCAACACAAACTATATTCTCCAAAAGTGGAATGCGAACCACAAATGGACCCCAAACCTATGTGAGCTTGTAGAGGGTCGCTGGGACTGTAAGAAAACAGTGAGGGTTTGAAAAATAGCCCAGCCCAGGACCCTGAAAGGTAGGTGTAAAGTGCACCTACTACCCCCAGAGAGCACAGAAGTCGTGATAGGGGGTTTCTGCAGGACGAACAACCACCAGCAATGCAACAACAGTGGATTTCCAGACCTGAGTACCTGTAAGACAGGGGGACCAAGTCCAATAGTCGCGACAGTGTCGAGAGTGGGCAGGAGCCCAGGTAATGCCAGCTGAGGGTGCAAGGAAGCTGCTACTGGTTAGAAGAAGCTTGGAGTTCTGCAAGAAAGAAGAGAGATAGGGACTTCTCCTTTAGAAGACGGATCTCCCACATCACGATGAAGCTTGCAGAGGTGTTCACACGCAGAAATACTACAAACAAGCCTTGCTAGCTGCAAGGGTCGCGGTAGAGGTTTTTGGGTGCTGCTGTAGCCCAGGAGGGACCAGGATGTCGCCACTTGGAGGAAGAGACAGATGGGGCACCCAGCAACCCCGGGAACCCTCACTGAAGCAGGCAGCATCTGCAGAAGTACCTAAACAGGGACTTGGAAGAAGAGTGAACCGGAGTCCATGCGAAGTCACAAAAGGGAGTCCCACAACGCCGGAGGACAACTCAGAAGGTTGTGCACTGCAGGTTACAGTGTCAGGGACCCAGGCTTGGCTGTGCATGAAGGAAATCCTGGAAGAGTGCACAGGAGCCGGAGCAGCTGCAAATCATGCGGTACCCAGCAATGCAGTCTAGCATGGGAAGGCAAGGACTTACCTCCACCAAACTTGGACTGAAGAGTCACTGGACTGTGGGAGTCACTTGGACACAGTTGCTGAGTTCCAGGGACCACTCTCGTCATGCTGAGAGGGGACCCAGAGGACCAGTGATGCAGTCTTTTGATGCCTGTGGTTGCAGGGGGAAGATTCCGTCGACCCACAGGAGATTTCTTCAGAGCTCCTGGTGCAGGGAGGAGGCAGGCTACCCCCAGAGCATGCACCACCTGGAAACAGTTGAGAAAGCCAGCAGGATGAGGCGATACAAGGTTGCTAGTAGTTGTCTTGCTACTTTGTTGCAGTTTTGCAGGCGTCCTGAGCAGTCAGCGGTCGATCCTTTGGTAGAAGGTGAAGAGGGAGATGCAGAGGAACTCTGGTGAGCTCTTGCATTTGTTATCTGAAGAATTCCCCAAAGCAGAGACCCTAAATAGCCAGAAAAGGAGGTTTGGCTACCAAGAGAGGTAAGAGCCTATCAGAAGGAGCCTCTGACGTCACCTACTGGCATTGGCCACTCAGAGCAGTCCAGTGTGCCACAAACACCTCTGTTTCCAAGATGGCAGAGGTCTGGGACACACTGGAGGAGTTCTGGGCACCTCCCCTGGGAGGTGCAGGTCAGGGGAGTAGTCACTCCCCTTTCCTTTGTCCAGTTTCACGCCAGAGCAGGGCTGGGGGATCCCTAAACCAGTGTAGACTGGCTTATGCAGAGATGGGCACCATCTGTGCCCATCAAAGCATTTCCAGAGACTGGGGAAGGATACTCCTCCCCAGCCCTGACACCTATTTCCAAAGGGAGAGGGTGTAACACCCTCTCTCAGAGGAAGTCCTTTGTTCTGCCTTCCTGGGCCAGGGCTGCCTGGCCCCAGGAGGGCAGAAACCTGTCTGAGGGGTTGGCAGCAGCAGCAGCTGCAGTGGAGACCCCGGAAAGGCAGTTTGGCAGTACCCGGGTACTATGCTAGAGACCCGGGGGATCATGGAATTGTCCCCCCAATGCCAGAATGGCATTAGGGTGACAATTCCATGATCTTAGACATGTTACATGGCCATGTTTGGAGTTACCATTGCAACGCTGTACATAGGTAGTGACCTATGTATAGTGCAGGCATGTAATGGTGTCCCCGCACTCACAAAGTCCGGGGAATTTGCCCTGAACGATGTGTGGGCACCTTGGCTAGTGCCAGGGTGCCCACACACTAAGTAACTTTGCACCCCACCTTCACCAGGTGAAGGTTAGACATATAGGTGACTTATAAGTTACTTAAGTGCAGTGGTAAATGGCTGTGAAATAACGTGGACGTTATTTCACTCAGGCTTCACTGGCAGGCCTGTGTAAGAATTGTCAGAGCTCCCTATGGGTGGCAAAAGAAATGCTGCAGCCCATAGGGATCTCCTGGAACCCCAATACCCTGGGTACACCAGTACCATATACTAGGGAATTATATGGGTGTACCAGTATGCCAATGTGAATTGGTAAATTTAGTCACTAGCCTGTTAGTGACAAATTTGGAAAGCAGAGAGAGCATAACCACTGAGGTTCTGGTTAGCAGAGCCTCAGTGAGACAGTTAGGCATCCCACAGGGAACACATATAGGCCAGCCACAAACTTATGAGCACTGGGGTCCTGGCTAGCAGGGTCCCAGTGACACATAACAAACATACTGACAACATAGGGTTTTCACTATGAGCACTGGGCCCTGGCTAGCAGGATTTCAGTGAGACAGTGAAAACACCCTGACATATACTCACAAACAGGCCAAAAGTGGAGGTAACAAGGCTAGAAAGAGGCTACTTTCTCACAACCAGTTAGGCCTAGGAAGGCCCTCACTTGGGTCTGAGTTGTAGAGGGAGTCAATTCCATAATGGTTTGGGTCTTTCCCTGCAGTGGTGCAATCTGTTCTCCACCTACTAGGTGGCCCAGGTAAACCACTTTCCCCTGCCCTATCTGGCACTTTGAGGCCTTGATAGTGAGGTCTTCCTTTTGCAGGGCCTCCAAAACTTTCCACAGGAGGACCAGGTGATCATCCCAGGTGGAGCTAAAGACAGCAATATCATCTAGATATGCTGCACTAAAGGCTTCCAATCCTTGGAGGACTGTATTCACCAACCGCTGAAAAGTGGCAGGTGCACTTTTCATTCCAAAGGGCATAACTGTGAACTGATATTGCCCTCCAATGGTTGAAAATGCTGTCTTTGGTTTTGCATCTTCTGATAACTTAATCTGCCAATACCCTGCAGTTAAATCAAAAGTGCTTAAATACTTAGCAGAAGCCAGTGTATCTATTAGCTCATGTGCCCTGGGTCTAGGGTCAGCATCATTTTTTTTTACTTGATTGAGACACCTATAGTCCACACAAAAATGCATTTCTTTCTTTCCTTCTTTACTATATGGTTTGGGGACAAGCACCACTGGGCTAGCCCAGGGGCTTTCAGCGGGTTCAATCTCTCCAATGTCTAGCATTTTCTGTACTTGTTGTTTGATACAGTCTCTGACATGTTCAGGCTGTCTATAAATTTTACTTTTGACAGGTAAACTGTCTCCATTGTCAATTGTGTGCTCACACCAGGTAGTTGTTCCTGGAACTAGTGCGAAGAGGTCGGAGAATTATCCAAGGAGATGTATGCAGTTGTCCTTCTGCTCAGCAGTAAGGCAATCTGCTAGTACAACTCCCTCCACTAAGCCATCAGCTTCAGTGGTGGAAAAGAGGTCAGATAGAGGGTCACTCTCTTCTTCCTGCCCCTCATCTGTGGCCATAAGCAGGGTTAAGTCAGCCCTGCCATAGTAAGTTTAAGGCAATTGACATAAAGCACCCTAAGGGGGCTTCTGGCAGTGCCCAGGTCTACCAAATAGGTGACCTCACCTGTCTACTCCACAATTAGATGGGGTCCATTCCATTTGTCCTGGAGTGTTCTTGGTGCCACAGGCTCCAAAACCCACACCTTCTGTTCTGGGTGGTACTGTGTCAGGACAGCCTTCTGGTCATGCCTTTGCTTTTGGAGCTCTTGGCTGGCCTGAAGGTTTTTAGTGGCCTTTTTCATGTGCTCAGCCATCCTTGATCTGAGGCCAAGCACGTAGTCCACAATGTCTTGTTTGGGAGCTTTTAAAGGTTGTTCCCAACCCTCCTTCACAAGAGCAAGAGGACCTCTTACAGGGTGTCCACAGAGGAGTTCAAAAGGGCTGTAGCCCACTCCTTTCTGGGGTACCTCCCTATAAGCAAAAAGGAGGCATGTCAACAGGACATCCCATCTCCTCCTGAGTTTTTCAGGGAGTCCCATGATCATTCCTTTGAGAGTTTTGCTAAATCTCTCAACCAAATCATTTGTCTGTGGATGATAAGGACTGGTGAACTTGTAGGTAACACCACACTCCTTCCACATTTGAGATATGCAGACATGAAGTCACTACCTCTGTCTGATACCACTTCCTTAGGGAAACCCACTCTGGAAAAGATTCCCAGGAGAGCTTTTGCCACTGCAGGAGCTGTAGTGGTCCTTAAGGGTATAGCTTCAGGATACCTAGTGGCATGGTCCACTACTACTAGGATGAATCTGTTTCCTGAAGCTGTTGGAGGGTCAAGGGGGCCAACAATGTCAACCCCTACCCTCTCAAAGGGCACCCCAACCACTGGCAGTGGAATTAAGGGGGCCATAGGTGTGCCACCAGTCTTGCCACTGGCTTGGCAGGTCACACAGGAGCGACAGAACTCCTTTGTGTCCTCTGACATATGAGGCCAGTGAAAATGTGGAACAAATCTGTCCCACGTTTTGCTCTGGCCCAGATGTCCAGCTAAGGGGATATCATGTGCTGAAGTAAGAAGAAATTCCCTATACTGCAGAGGAATAGCCAATCTTCTGGAAGAACCAGGTTTAGGTTCCCTTGCCTCAGTATAGAGGAGATTATCTTCCCAATAAACTTCATGGCTATCAGTGATATCTCCCTTTTGCTGTTTGACAGCTTGCTGTCTACGACCATCTAGTGTGGGACAGGTGTGCTATGCCACACTCAGCTCTTCCCTAGCAGGCCCCCCTGCACCCCAAAAGCTCAGCAGTGTCAGCTGCCAGCTCCTCTGGTGTAGGTTCTGCACATGGATAGCATTCCTCTTCCTCAAAAGAGGAATCTTCTGGAGAAGGAGGGATAGTGGGCAAGGATTTAACCTTTCTACCCCTAGCTTTTGGGAGAACTTGGTCCATTTTTCAAGGCTCCAAGTTTCCCTGTCCTCTTTGCTTCCGGGCCTGAGCCCGTGGTATAAGAGCAAACATATGCCCTAGAATGCCCAGCATTGCTGCATGAGCCTCCAATTCCACTTCAGCCCAAGCTTATGTTTCCAAATCATTTCCTAGTAAGCAGTCTACAGGTAAATCAGTGGTTACCACAACTTTTATTTGGGCCAGTACCCCCCGTTGAGATTTACAACAGCCATGGGGTGGCTAAGAGTGTTGTTATGAGCATCAGTCACTTGGTACTGCTGACCAAGTAGGTGTTGTTCAGGGGTAACCAGTTTCTCTATCACCATGGTGATACTGGCTCCTGTGTCCCTGTAGGCCTCAACCTCAACTCCATTTATTAGGGGTAGTTGCTTGTACTTACCCATATTAAGGGGACAAGCAACTAAGGTGGCAAAGTCAATACCACCATCAGAGACTAAAACAGCCTCTTTGGTCTCCCTAACTAGACCAACCTCCACTACATTACCAATGGTGAGTCCAGCTACACCTTTTGTCTGGCTATTTGTAGTGTTCTTCCCACCACCACTGCTTTTACTAGGGGCACTAGTGGACACAGTGGGGGTTGTGGTGGTGGGAGCCTTGGTGTTTTTCTTTCGGCAGGTGGGATCACTTGCCCAATGGCATATACTTTTACATAAATAACACCATAGCTTCTATTGATTGTGAGAAGAGGATTTGGACCCACCTCCCCCAGAGGATTTTTGTGGGCCTGATGAAGACTCAGAATTATTTTTATCTTTGTCTCCACCCTTGTCATGAGACTTACCATCCTTCTTCTTGCCATCTTTGTCACCCCCAGTATGAGCTTTTCTGCTCACCCTTGTTCTGACCCATTTGTCTGCATTCTTTCCCAATTCTTGAGGAGAGGTCAGATCTGAGTCTACCAAGTCTGACACACAATTATTCTCTCTCAAAATTAGATTATATAGGCTTTCATAATCAGTCACCTTACTGCCATGTAACCATCCCTCCAAGGCCTTCACTGAACAGTCTACAAAGTCTGTCCAGTCTTGAGAAGGCTCTTTTCTGGTATCTCTGAACTTTATCCTGTATTGTTCAGTGGTTAAGCCAAATCCATCTAAGAGTGTATCCTTCAAAACTTTGTAATTGTTGGCATCACTCTCCCTGACAGTAAGGAGTCTTTCCCCACCTTTGCCAGTGAAATATAGCCACAATATAGCAGCCCACTGCCTTTGAGGGACCAACTGTACCATACAGGCCCTCTCAAGTGCAGCAAACCACTTGTTAATGTCATCCCCCTCCTTGTAAGGGGGACAATCTTATGCAGGTTTCTTGAATCTGTTTCTCTAACAGGATGACTATCAAGATTGCTGCTGTTGCTGCCACCATGGGGAACTAACCCCAACTTCTGCCTTTCCCTCTCTACATCTAAGGATTCCCTATCTAGGGCCAACGGTTTCTGCTTTAGTCTCAGCCTGGCCTCTTCCAACCTCAGCTTTCTGAGTTCCCTGTCTAGGGTGTTGTCCTCAGGGTGGGAGGCTTGGGAAACCTCTGATGCAGAGGAAATGTGAGAATGTGCAGAAGTGGACCTTTCTCTGACTGCCTGAACCCTAGTGACCTGGCCTTTAGGAGTGAAAGGTGTCCTACTGCTGTGTGACCCCCTCCCACTACCAACTTTACTAGGTGGCATGTTAATTGAAAGGTCTTTGGAAGTGCTCTCCCCAGAATTATCAGGACCCATCCCTAAATCTATCTGGGTACCCCCATCCTCTACCTCCTGATCCTCGGTTTGACCATTCTGATTCTGGTCACTTTCAAGGAGAAGTTTAAGAAGGAGATACTTGGTAGGGTTCTTACCAATCCCCAAACTTCTTTCTATACAGAGACCCCTCAAAACGTTTGAAGTTAAGATTGTCATAAGTTGTTTTCACAACTTTGGGAGTAGTCTCTACCATAGACATGGTGAAAAAGAAAGAGGTTAGGGGTAAGAGAAAACGTTTGGAGCTTTCAAGAACAGAGAAAAAAAATTCAAACTTTTTATAAAGTTTTTAGAGTGAAAGTAAGACTATTAAGTTTACTTGTGTATATTTCTAAGTATTCGAAATATGGTTTTCTTATGAAAAGTACCAATGACAAAGTGGTTACAAGTACTTATCCCACCGCTGCACCACCAATGTAGGAGGCTGGCCTGGTTTGTAGTGGGTTCCAATGGTACTTACATCTTATACCAGGTCCAGTTATCCCTTATTAGTAGAGTGTAGTAGTGTTCTAGAAGCTTACGCTGATAGAGGTAGCTATAGCAGAGCAGCCAAGGCTGAACTAGGAGGCATGCAAAGACATGCAAAGCTCCTGCAATACCACTATATCACATAGGTACTATATCATAAGAATGACAATACTCCTACTTACTAAAAATAAAGGTACTTTATCTTAGTAACAATGTGCCAAAAATATCTCAGAGGATATACTCCCTTAGGAGGTAAGTAACATACATAAAATATACACAAATAACCAAATCAGGTAAGTAAAACAGTCAAAAAGTAGTGCAAACACTGTAAAACACAATAGAATGCAATAGGCTTAGGGGCAACACAAACCATATACTAAGTAAGTGGAATGCAAACCACGAATGCACCCCTAGGCAAGTGTAGTGCATAGAGGGTCACTGGGAGTGTAAGAAAACACCAAGGGTGTAAAGGAGACCCCACCCCAAGACCCAGGAAAGCATGAGTAAAATACCACTATTTCCCCCAAAACACACTAAAGTCATGATAAAGGATTTTGCAAGGGCCACACCAGACTGCAAAGCACTGAAGACGGATTCCTAGACCTGCAAAGGAAGGGGACCAAGTCCAACAGTCGCTAAAGTGTCCGGGGGGGTGCAGGAGCCCCCTAAACCCCGGATTAGGGTGCAAAATTACTGCCTCCGGTTGGAAGAAGATGCTGGTTTTGCACAAAAAAAATGAGATAGGAGGTTCTGCTTTGTGCAGAAGATGTCCCACGGCGTGCTGGTGAATGCAGAGTGGTTTCCTCAGCACAATACCACAAACATGCCTTGCTACCTCCCCATTTGAAGAAAAAGGGTCCTGCCCGGGGCCAGGAAGGACCAGGATGTGGCCACTCAGGAGGTGAGGCAGAGGGGGCCCTCAGAAATATAGAGAGCCCACTGGAAGGAGGGAAGCACCTTCAGGAGTCCTTGAACACGGGTTCAAGAAGACTGAACACGGCAGTCATCTCAACACTGCAAACAGAGGTCCCACGACACCGGAGGTCAACTCAGGGAGCTGAGCATCACAGGACAGAGTGCTGGTGACCTAGGCTCGGCTGTGCATTCAGGATTTCTTGGAAATGTGCACAGAAGCCCTTGTAGCTGCAGATCACATGGTGAACAGGATTACTGTCTGGAGAGGGGAGGCAAGGACTTACCTCCTCCAAATATGGACAGTTGGACCACTGGACAGTCGGGATCACTTGGGTCCACCACCTGTGTTCCAGGGGCCACGCTCGTTGGGATGAGAGGGGACCCAGAGTACCGGTGAGGCTGTAGTATGGTGCCTGCTGGAGCAAGGGAAAGATTCCGTCAACCCACGGGAGATTTCTTTGTGGCTTCCACTGCAGGGTGAAGGAAGGCAGCCCACAGAGCATGCACCACCAGGAAAAAGTCAAGAAAGCTGACAGGATTAGGTGCTACAATGTTGCTGGGAGTCTTCTGGCTACTTTGTTGCAGTTTTGCAGGTGTCCTGGAGCAGTCAGCGGTCGATCCTTGGCAGAAGTCGAAGAGAGAAGTGCAAAGGGGTCCTGGTGGATTCTTGCACATCGTAATCTGAAGAGAAGCCCACAGGAGAGACCCTAAATAGCCCTCAGAGGAGGATTGGCTACCTACTGAGGTATGCACCTACCAGGAGTGGTCTCTGATGTCACCTGTTGGCACTGGCCACTCAGAGGCCTCCAGAGTATTCCCACACCTCCAAAAACAAGATGGCAGAGGTCTGAGACACACTGGAGGAGCTCTGGGCACCACCTCTGGGGTGGTGATGGACAGGGGAGTGGTCACTCCCCTTTCCTTTGTCCAGTTTCGCACCAGAGCAGGGACTGGGGTTCTCTAAACCGGTGTAGACTGGCTTATGCAAGGAGGGCACCATCTGTGCCCTTCAAAGCATTTCCAGAGGCTAGGGGAGGCTATCCCTCCCCAGCCTGTAACACCTATTTCCAAAGGGAGGGGGTGTAACACCCTGCACTAAGAGGAAATGCTTTTTCTGCCTTCCTGGGGCTGGGCTGCCCAGACCCCAGGAGGGCAGAACCTTTCCTGTGAGGTGGCAGCAGCTGTAGCTGCAGTGCAAGCCTCAGAGAGCTGGTTTGGCAGTACTGGGGGTCCATAGTGGAGCCCCCAGGATGCATGGAATTGGCTCCCCAATACCAGATTTGGAATGGGGGGACAATTCCATGATCTTAGACATGTTACATGGCCATGTTCGGAGTTACCATTGTGAAGCTACATATAGGTATTGACCTGTCTGTAGTGCACACGTGTAATGGTGTCCCCACACTCACAAAGTCCGGGAGGTCGCCCTGAACTATGCGGGGGCACCTTCACTAGTGCAGTAAGGTTCTGATTAGCAGAGCCTGGGACAGAAAGAGAATGGCTGTTGTTTATGGTGCTTTTGTTGAAATTCATCTTTGTGCCAAAAAGTGAAATGATAATGTATTTCGATGACAGTATTGCATAAGATTACAGATTTACATTTTTTTAATTACTTGGAATTTTGCACAAATTTGCCAAAATTTAATGTAATTACCAAAAGCAAATTAACATAATTTCTCACACCCCTGCTTGTTAGTACTATTTATTATATAACTAAAACAATGATTTAGCATGAATTATTAAAATTTAAAATATTTCAATTGTGAAAATATGAGACTGTGTATTAAGTTTTATAAAGGTCTGTGGAAGAGGTAGTAGTCTTATGAGTGGGAGACCAGAGAATGTTTAAATTTAATCTACTATTTTAAAATCTCCACAACTCTTGGACCAAGTACGGACAGACCTTTATGCCGTGTTAGGGAGATAAGAAACTGCAATTATTAATAATTAATAAACTCACTCAATCCTTCTAGTTTGGGGTCAATAATGAGAGTTTTAATTGAATTCTAACATTTTTATTAATTTTTCATTCACAAATCTTTTAGCTTTATTTAGTCGATCCAAAGTACAGAACGTAGCATGAAGCATGTCCCTTAAATCTGATCCCTAATCCAATTCTCTTTTAAATCAGGAAAAGTGCATTTAGTTGAGTAGCTCATAAAGAGTTCTCTCGTAAAGCAGCCATTGCAACTTAGTATCAGAGCATTATCCGAGTCAGAGTATATCAAGAAATAAAGTATAAAATAGCAAAATAGGAACAGGTGTCTGGGAGTCGGTCTAGCCTTGGAGGCTATTCAGTGACAAAAACAGAAAATATGCCAGTTAAGAGAACCAGAGAGAGAGTGTCTGCAGCGAGCTCTGAAGAACACGTATGCCACAGAGTGTCTGCTAAGTTGTATCTCAAAGCGTGTATGCAGGAGTGTGAACTTGTTCCTTCCCTGGGACAATTTTATACACATTACAATAATACAAAGTGTAAACAATATTACAGATGAACGACCAGTCAGAGACAAGAAGCTCCGTGAGACAGGAACAGTTTCTGTCGAGATGTTAAATTCAAACAAAGAACATTCTAAATGTCTGATACATTTTATTTAATTCAGCATTAGTTTTGAAACACAAGAGGACCAATTTACAAAGGCAAACTTAGACGTTTGGTCTAAACTTAGATCAACATCTAAGTTTACGACTTTGGGAATTCACAAAGGGCATTTACAAGTAGTATTTTTCATCCTCACTTGGGGCAAATATTCACCCCGAGTGAGGACCTATAGATACTAGAAATGCTAAATGGACACAACACAATGGCAATATTGGTAGCTGTGGACTTTGGGGCTTGTCTATACCGCCACCTCGGGAAACTTACCAAACCCACACATTTATTAAAACTAGACAGCCAGTAGAGTCCAGAGGTGCATGACTGGCATGGCTCTCCCTAGGTAGTGCAAACCTCATATTTGGGCTAAAAGACACATTTTCTCGCATTTCTGGGACAGAAACTACACAACGAGGGTGGTGTGCTTCATGTGGATCCAACCAGGTTTTCTTACCCACAATGCCATGCAAACCTCAAACTCTCCAGGTCTATGTTTGTAATTTGTTTTAGACATGAACATGGTTTATTTAAGACAAATAAGGAGGTAGAATGAAGGAAGTTTGTGTTCATTTTTTTAATTGATTCAGGTAAAGCAAGTAAAGAAATAAGCCCATTCAGAAGGAGCAGTAGAGTAAATACTGACCCTGCCTGAATTCATCATCCTAAATTAATCTTCTCCCTTCTATTTTGTGGATGTTAGTTATGCTATATACATATATTCAACTGCTTCTTGGTGCTACCAACATTGAGTAAGGAAAATAGGTCAAAAGCATACAAACAGATATCTTTAGCGGAGGTCATTTACTCTATGTTGTACTGATGAACTCCAAAGTGAATACATTTCTCTCTTTTTGAGAGCTCATTTGAGGAAATTTACTAGCATCCACCAACTTGTGAAGGAGAGAAAGGTAGACAGAGATGGTAAAGTACTTCCTGCAAACTGCAGATCGGATGATGAGACAACCCAGTATGTAGCTCCACTTAGCATCATCATTGAGGGTGACTTTAAGTAAATGATGACCTTTCTCTTTTTGTAGTGTCAAAGCGGATAAGTTACACAAGCCTCACTTAGCATCAGAATTGAGGGTAGATTTATGTAAATGTTGACCTCTCTTTAGTGCAAAAGTGAATAAGGCATTCATGTCTAGTGTTTGCAATATTTCTGTATGTCTTTGTTCCTGATGGTGGCTAGCACTGTTTTTATGAAATCCTTATCAAAAATGTTAATGGGCTCGACTTCAAAGAATTTCTTTTGTAGCGAGAACGGTAGAAGAATTGTTTTTATCAGTAACCTTGTCAGCGTAGGAAGGATTATTTTGTTCAGTGCCTATGTATATTTCAACATGTAATTTACCCTTCTGAATCCAGCTGAGATGTGCACACTGACGCCAAACACCAATCTCTAATGATAAGGTCGTGTTACTTGATGCTTGAAATGTATTGTTTCTGCCATCTGGGCACAATCAATAGCAGTAAGAACGCAGTAAATGTATATTTTTAACATATCTCAAACGTGTGAGAATACTCTCGAAACATCACATCCCATACGCCATACTCTAGAGTTACAAACGATATATCTCCACAACGTCCCAGGATGGATGTGTTTTTTGAACTTTTTAAATGCATCAATAAGTAAAATATTGGCCTTCCAAGACGCGAGACACTGACATGATCTGAACGTGAGTCCTGAATAGGCCGGTTATGACCATGGCAAACTCAAGATGGTCACCTACTACGTAGACAGTGAATCCTACCTAGACTGCAGAGTTGTGGTTGGAGACTTTTAATCTAGAGTCCTCGGATGACAAACCTCTTCATATATTGGCCAGAATAGTGCATCCAAATCCTAGGGAGGACGTGAAAAAATGTTAGTGTATCCCTAGTGGTTAAGATTGATATTGTCCGGAGTCTTCTAGAGTGCTCTGGAATTAAAGTCCCTTCAGTACATTCTTAATGATCATAACTTCCGGCACTATTTTCCTGTTTTTGGAACACCTATATGTTTAGGCGCCGTAGTACTGTGCCAGATTTTTTGTCTAATAGTCCCGTAATTTGTGTGGAAAGCATAATATTTACATGTACCCACTGTACAAAATGATATCTCGTCTTTCTACACGATTCATTCGAGAAAGAGCCCTGTGGTCAGACATACCATGTCTAACAATGTTTTGTACAGCCTTTGCTTTCAGTATAGCCCTGTGCTATATGTTTAGGTTGAGCCTGCAAATGCGCATGCGCTGCATTCGTTCTCGATTGCGAGAGTATTGTGTACAACAGAGGGCTTTGAGTCCACCCCTTCGCTTACTATTTCGAGACTTTAGGGTCACTCTTACTTTTTGACTGAATTGGTCAGTAGAGGCCAAAAGCCACTTCCGTTCCTTTCTCGGGTTCATCGACCAAGTACAGATCAATTCAACTTGATTAGTGCGAATCGGCTGGTCCCGCTGTCATCGAGGTACTATTTTCTTCTTACACCTGCCCCCCTCGAGTTTTTTTTTTTTTTTAACAAATAGCAGAGCATGTGCTGAGCAACATGCCTTAAAAAGCGCTATGACGCGGCTAATGCTGACCCACGTCTTAGTGCTTGTTTTTTGTTTATAAGTGACAGCATGTGTCATAGTGATTGGCAGCTATGCAATCAATACAAATCAATAATCTCCTTTCCTTCACAACTGGGACGCACATAGTTGACTTTGTATGAATATTATGGCTTTATTCCCGCACTGGACCCCTCGCCAGGTCCATTTTCTGCATACATCCTGTGCTGACCACGGTTCTCTTTCAGAAACGTAATTCGTACAACAGCGGTGACTTTGTAGCAGTCAACTTTAACGCGGCTGGAGATGACAGACACCGTGCAAGCGCTTTCATATTGCGCTACCTCATGTGGATATTGTGCAGCTTTTGCTGGTGTGAGCTCCAAGCTCACGTGGGCCCCACCACTTCAGGGGACAGTAGATTACTTCAAAAGGAATAGCTGATACACTACTATGCTGACTTTGTTTCCCCATAATGATGCACACCGCATTCAACAAATAAGCACACCCCTTCTGATATATTTGAACATTATTTTGAAAGCAGCTGACTTTCACTGCAGAACTGCCAATGAACTTCCATCCCAATATAATTCATTTGCAATGTTCTTGTGGACTCTGTCCCCGGAGACTTCGGGCCAGATTATCATGTTTTTTTACATTGCTGAGACGTGGTGGCAAGAATTTTAGTAACCTATTTGTTTATCGGCATAAAAGAACATCAAGGGATAACAATGAGACTTTTACCAATAACCTTTCTCGCCCACCCTGGTTTAGGCTTCCTGGGTGCCCATTTTCTTCCTTTTCTTGATTTGTTTACATCGTTGAACCATTAGATTAAGTATTGAAAAAAATAAACATTTAAACATGATATTCTCAATCAATGACCTTTCTGTAAAACTCTCATTGCATCATTTTTCCCCCGCAGGAATTGAAGAAATAGAATAACCACTTTTTTAAAGTAAAAGAATGCCGTAGATTCAAACCTTTGATCTATTACAGTCCAATTACTCATTTTGCAATGGTTTTCTGTACGTGGTTCTGCTTCTGGAATTTAAAACGAACACTTACATTGTTTATTATGGATGAGTTAAATCTCTTTCTATGCGACATTTTGGGATTCCTATATGTGAAAACTAAACGCAAAAGTGTAAGTGCCTGACCAAGGAGCACAATTATGCAAATGAGTGTAACCCAAACTTTGAGAATTACGTAGGTTTACCTTGAAGTATTAAAGGTTTCGCCCGCCATAATTCCATAATGAGACACAACTTTTCACACAACATTAATTTATTGGGGTCTACTTATGTGCATACTAGTGAAATCCTTATACCTGTGTAATGTAGATGTGTGTTATTTGATTGAAAAAAAGACAATAGTTTTTTTTATTATTACTTATTACTAAATGTTGTTCTGTGAAAGCTCAAAGGATCAAACATGAGCAGAAATCTAATTTTACTCTTCTATATTGGAGCGCAGCAAGTACTGTAGGAACGCAAACACGCAAACGTTCAGAAAAGGTGTTTCCTTTCTTATCTTTCAATTTTTTTTATGGGTATGCCAATCAAACTTTTAATTATTCACTTTCCGATGGTGCCTTTTCATGACATGGATACTTGCGGCGCTAGCAATGACTTTTAATCACCAATTAACTACTCTTTTGAAAAGTACAAAAAAGCAGAATAGTTCAGCCAATTGTATGATTTCAATGCGATATTTCCAGACAACCAGATGTGCAGAGTGGCGGTAGGAAGGGTCACCACCCTGCTGGATGCCTACAATTTGATCAAGCCCACAAACTAACTATGATCCCCCAAACCTCCACTAATAGTACCAAGCAAAAATTCATTTTGCCAGCTAGAGCTCTTCCCATACCCTGAAAAAGCAATTTTAGGCCTTTTTTTTAACGTTGAGCTTGCAATAGCATGCACTAGCGCTTGCATTTCACTTGAGAGACACTGTTGTAAACGAAAAGGGCTTGGAGCCCTCCCACTGCTAACCATTTGTTGGCGTGCATGGCACTCTTCTCTACAGCCTCGTAATTGGTCACTGCAGGTCTGGCATTATTTCCGTTCTTTTCTGGAGAGTACGGACCAAGGACTGATTGATTCAGCTTACTTAGTGCCTGTCCGCTGCTTCCAACGTATTTCAGGTATTTCTTTTTAACTTCTTGAACCCTGAAAACAGAAGGAAGGTGTGTCACTGACAAAACGTGCCCAGTTAGAACAAATTATTATTTTTTTTTTCTATAGTTAACTCTTTTCTTTTGCCAAGTCTTCTTTTATCACTTTGCACTCATATCTTCTTTTAGCTTGTGAGCGCTGTTCTCGAAAGATGGCAATTATCTTGTTCTAAATAGTGCAAAGGAACATGGTTTCTTTTTTATGTGTAATTTCCTAAATTATGCTTTAACACATAATACTGCAGTGCACCCCAATCCATTACACTCCAACCCAGTCTTCCCTGCTCCAATCCACCCCTCCTCACCCCACATCAATCCACCCAGTCCAATCCACAGCACCCCACCCAACTCAATCCAATCCACTTCACAATCCACACCACTCCAAACCATTACATTCCACCCTACCCCACTCCAACGCACTTCAACCCACTCCAATCAAAACCACTCACCCAAATCCAATCCACTCCACACCAATCCACCCAATCCAATCTTCCCATCACCAGTCCACCCCACTCCAATCCATCCCACTCCAATCCAATGCGCCCTGCTCCAACCCAATCCACCCACTCGAATCCAATGCAATCCAAATCCAGTGTAATCCACCACACTCCAATCCATCCCACTCCAATCCAGTGTAATTCACCACACTCCAATCCATCCCACTCCAATCCACCCCACTCCATTACAATACACACAAACCTTTCCACTCCAATCCCCCCACCCCACTCTAGTCCAAACAACCAAAATCCACCCGCCCACTCCAATCCAATCCACTCCAATCTACCCCCCCACACTAGTCCAATTCATCCTACTCCAAACCATACACTCCAATCTAATCCACCCTACTCCACTCCTATCCACCCCACTTCAATCCACCCCACTCAAATCCAATCCAATCCACCAAGTCCACTCACTCCAATCCATCCCACTTCACTCAAACCACCCCACTCTACCCCAATCTAATCTGCCCCACTAAATCAATCCACTCCAACTCACTCCATTTATTCCACTCTAATCCACCCCACTCTACGCCACTCCACTCTACGATACTGCACTTAATGACACTTTTTGCCACTGAACTCTACTCCCCTCTGCTCCACTCTACTCCCCTCACTCTACTCTAGGACACTTCAACAAATTCACTCTACAACACTCCACACCACTAACTTTTACCCATGTTGAAAAGCAGCCACACTGGTGTATAACATGGCTAAATCATATTGTCACAGTCAATATCTCTTGTATAGGCAAAACCTATTGGCTTTCCCAATGCTTGTTTTGTGTGTGATATGATTAACCCCTTATACTGACCCAGTGGAAATCGCAGGCAAAAAAATCTACTTGTTCCAGAAATGTTTTTCAGTTCTTTCTGTTTACAGAAACCACATTTTTGTGATGGAAACTGCTTTAAAGAACCAGTGGCCCAACGACAAGTAGAGAGCAATCACCCTGCCATGCGGAGGTTGAGAGCTTTGATCAGTGCTCCTGTTCTAACAATGTCCTGATTGATTTGCCTGGGCTTTGCTTTTAACCAAGCATGGGTCTAACATGCTCACAAAAGACACCGGCAAAGGGAGGTTTGAGATATGTAAAAGCCTCACTAAACTAAACCAGCACTGACAAGGTCAATACATCGGACATCGGAGTCAATTGGCAAAATGTGAATGTGTTAAAGGGGGGGGGGAAGAAGCATTGTTTAAACTGTTTTGATTTAGGATCATATCAACATAGATTTGAAGTGAGTAATTGAATTGTATGCACAGTGGAACAGTAAGGATATTTTTTGTACATATATTTTTTGTGTGTTTTTTCTGTCACAGAGCAGGGGGGCTTGCGTTCCTAGAAGTGCGTTGTGTAATGTGATGTAAGATAAGTAACCTATGCAGCAAAAAAATCATGTAAATTCTCGCGTTGCACTTCGGTCCTGTAGTGGACTCGGAGCCCAATGAGAACAAGCTACCCTCTCAGTTATTTTCACATTCTAAAAAAAAAGTCTTTTAGAGTCGTTATTCAAAAAAGGTTTACTTCATGTGCCCTGTTTCCTCTTCATCTGCAGGGGTTCGCCATAGGAGAGAAGTTGTGTGTTTCTATGATTTCCGCTTGAAGAAGAGGATATTCCAGATGTTAGTATGTAAGCATGTAATGATGCTTTTTGATGGTTTGATCATGGAGGTGTTCATCCATATTGTCAAGGTAGTGCACTGTAATGCATAGGATGCAGCACATTTTATGGTTAGTATCACTAAAAAGCAGAGCTGTTTGGTAGGTGCATAGTTATGCAGTGCATTGTTGTGAATTAGTTTCATTCGGGGCAGTATAGTGTCGCAGGTCAGTGCACTTCGATATCAGTGCAATGATATGTGTTTGTTTCCCGAACATGCAAGTACAGTTTGGTGATACAGTGCCACTGAGATTCAGAGCCGTGCAATAGGTTATTTAGAGTCCCCATTAGGAGACTCAAGATGCTTCTGATCAGCAGCGACCTGCTTGAAAGGAGAACTAGAAAAAAGTGCCCTCAGCACTGATTGTGGGGAATAATATTTGGACTCACATTTACTTTTTCTGCCACTATAGGTGTGGTTGGTACAACTTCAAGGTAAATAAAGTTTTTTTTTAACCTTCCGATTTGATTGAACTATAACTCTCATAATTCAATTTCGATTTTGGCTTTTAAGTAGTACTGGGCTGAGCGACCTAGGGAGGTTCCCCTGATGTATGATAATGTTTAGACTGATCACTAGTAGTAACAGACTGGCAAAGGACTTTGGAGGTTCCCCACTCCTTCTAGTAGATATCATCCTTGCCACAAAGTCAGTCCACTCTAAAAACAATTTCACTTCATGGTACTGGCAGTCGATTTTCCACGATTTCTGTGCTCTAGAGTGACGATCACAACCAACTGCCTTGTCAAGCTATAGAACCTGATTTGGAGTTTGTTGGATGGGATGCTATAAGGCAGTGGTTCCCAACCTGTGGTCCACGGACCCCTAGGGGTCCGCAAAGCCTCCTCAGGGGGTCCGTGGCTGCTTAATAAATCACATAATATTAATAGATTAGGTCCCCAGCTTTCAGTAATGGCTCAGTGGGGGGTCCACGGATTCCAATAAAAAGTCAGTGGGGGTCCCCAGGTTCCAGTAATGATAAAGTGGGGGTCCACAGAAGTCAAAAGGTTGGGAACCAATGCTATAAGGGACAGATATCCTCTCCATTGTATTATAACTCTATATGGGATGGATATCCTCTCCACTGTATTATAAGTGCATTGTAGACGTTAGCACTGGAAACATGGTATAAGGAATATCTCTCACATTTGTGTCGGAGCATCACATCTGCAAAACTCTAAATCAAGTCATAAGGGCCTGATTTAGAGTTGGCGGATGTACTAAATTCTTTGAGGCCGACAGAGTACTTTACTCCATTGCCCAGATGGACACCCCATCCATCAAATTTTGAGCCATCTGCAGGCCCCATGGACATCTCTCTACATTGACAGGGACCATTGTCCAGGTACCATCAGCCTTGATGGCTAGCCACAAAAGTTTTCAAACGTTGTTTTGTTTTGGTAAAACAAACCCCAAAACTGAGAGCTTGTTTGAGAAAAAACAAAAAGAATACTAATGACCCCCCTGTGGGAAAACTGGACTGACTGCAGAATCCCCCTAATTTTTTCTCCCCATTTGCCACTCATAGTGGTGTTTTCCTGACTCTGATGGTGCCATGGGCACTGCTAAACAGTCTCAGGCCCTGCGCTCCGATTAATATGGCATATGCAAACTAGGGTAATTATAACTGGATGTACCAACCTACCTATAGTTTCATACTATATGGTAGGGCATGTAGGTTTAGGGGCTCCAGTAAAGATAGTACACCCATAGGTGCACTGCTGTGAGGCCTAGTGTCATTTTAAAAACAGGCCTTTAGGTTAAAGTTAACCCCAAATTCGACTTTGGAGTTAAACTACTTTCAAAGTCCTAAGCTACATTATTTTTACATATGAGACACCCTTAAGGTATGCCTTAAGTGCCCTCAGGGTTGGGTGCAGTGTAACTTTAAGCAGAGACTTTATAAAAGATGTTTTATAAGCCCTGCTGAGGGAAAAATAGCCAAATTCGTTTTGCCCCATTGTAGCGAATGGGCTCCATAGTCTAACACGGAGAGACTTTATTTTAAAATAATAAAGTCTTATTTTCCTTAGGAGGGAGCTAAATATAGCAAGTTTGGTATCAAAGTGAACATTATAATAAATCCAAGAACTTGCCACTGCTGAATTTAATATAACTTGGACTGGGAAAGAGTTTTAGAACTCTTTCTAAAAGTTACCACCTTCAGTCCTGTCGTGCCCTTCCCTGATTGGTCAGCCTACGGCAGCCTGACCCAGGCTGCCTTGATGAGGAGTGAAGTGGCCTGGGCTAAACAAAGGAAGCATCTGGTGGGAGGAGATTTGCCTCAGCAGATGGTAGAACAGAATGGGGAGACAGCAGGCAAACTAGACTTCAAAGGAGGGAAGGTCACTTGGGACAGCAACTAGACCTCTCCCATTTCTTGCCACCCCAGACAACCAGGTGCCCCCTGATTAGATTAAGAGAGGGCTGTGAAAGGTGTGTTAAGGGAAACTTAGCCACACCAGTGGGCAAACACAGCCTGGTCTAACCTTTAAGATGTAATTTTTGTCATCTTGGATTTTGGATGAATGTTGCTCCCTGGCATTGATTTTTGCCACACTTCCCAGGAAGTAGTCACTCAAGAGGGTGGGGACCTGCACGTGATTGGACATGAGCACCTCTCTGCTTTCCACCCCAGGAGCAAGGATGCAAATGGCAGAGCTGCCCCACAATTCAGATCCCTAATGGAAAAAGGCAAAAAGAAGAAGGACTGCCCTACTGGACCCATGGCCTGCACCTGGACACTGCACTCAGGACTGCACCAGCTGCACTCTTTGGACTTAATCAAGAAAAGGACTTTGCTATACTTCTACAACCCCAGGAAGGGACTCCCTGTAAGGGAAAGTTAGAAAGGAACTGACCAAAGACCCCTGCATCAAGTCCTGCAGAAAATAGCCTACATGACCAGTGATCAATAACCAGTGGTCATTTAAGGGTTTGGAGCAGATGTATTCTGTGAGTTAACGTCCTAACACCCAAGGAGCAACTTGGAGCTTCTGGAATCTTGTTGTGCACACTCAAAGGACCTTAAAAGTACTTCTGGAAGGACATCCAGAAGTTTCAAGACGTTTGGAGCAACTTTGGAAAAAAGTTTCATAAGTGGACCAACCCGATGTTGAGAGTGAAGCCGTCCAGGGATGACCGTGACCCAGGCTGACTTTCAGGTTCATCCCGCTGAAAATCTCCAGAGTCCCAGACTTCCAGGATTTAACCAGGGGCTCGCGGAAAAGCAATCTGATGACGTTGCATCGAAATCGGCTTGCTGAGGAGTACCACCCAACGTAAGGGAAAAAAAGCTCCAAAAATGTTTCCAAGTTTGAAGGTAAAAGTTCGACTGAGGACTCCGCAGAGTGCATCTGAGGAGGGCTCCATCGTGGTTGTCCTCAACTTTCGACTTGGTCCCGGTTGGGGCAAATCTTCCCAAAAAAGTTTCTAAGTCCGAATGTAGAAAACTTGATCGAGGCCTTCTGCGCAGTGTATCCGAAGAGGGCTCCAGCATGGTCAGCCTCAACTTGTGACATTGGGCTAGATGTATCGAGCGTTTTTGCATTCGCAAACGGTGCAAATGGCCGTTTGCGAATGCAAAAATGCCTTTCAGTCTGTATGAAAGACATTCGCTGTGCAATTTTAAGGAATCGCTAAAATAGTGATTCCTTAAAATTGCGAGCCTGTTTAGAGAATTGCAAATTGCAACTCTCTAAATAAGAAATCGCAAATAAGGGATCCTTATTTGCGATTTCTAAACCACATGTGTTGCAAATTTTAAAAATGCATGAAACATGCATTTTTAAAATTTACATGTAATGCACACATGTCCCTTTGGCATGTGTGGGCCTTACATGTCCTTAAAAAAAATTCTTGGGGTGCAGCAGATGGGGCATTAGGCCCCCAGCACCCTGGGTTTGGAATTTCCCAAATTTGCAAATTCCAGTTAGGAATTAGCAATTTGGGAAATGCAAAATATTCACAAATATGGGCCTACATAGGTGCGAATGGGGCCGGTATCGCAATTTGCGATTCGGTAATAGCATTTGCGATTTTTAAGAAATCACCATTACCGAATCACAAATATGATACATACCATTTTGCGATTCAGAAATAGCGATTTCTTAAAAATCGCTATTAGAGAATCGCAAAATGGTTTGTTGATACATCTAGCCCTTTGTCCTTGTTGGACAGAAATCTTCAAACAATTTTTTAAGTGTGAAGGCAAAACCTTAACCCGAGGCCTCCCGCTCAGTGTAGCTGAGCAGGGTTCACTCACAGTCGGCCTCAAATTTTGACTTTGCTCTGGTCAAGGGTGGCCAGATCTCATTACAACCATGGCGGTAGGTGTTAAAGTGGCGGTAATACCACCAACAGGCCTTCGGTATAATTACTGCCAAATTATGACCATCGCGGTGTTATCTCCGATAGACAGCCAATGTACCACACCAACCGCGAGAATGGAAACAACAGCCACCACGCCGGTAGCTGCCTACAGCCAGGCGGAAGTCAATGTTCCGCCCACCATATTAAGACACACGTTTCTGCCACCTTTTCCGGGGCGGTAACAACGACATCAAAAGCCTGGTGGAAACACTGCACAGAAGTGAAAGGACTCACATTTGGAGACACAGGGAACAACCACGCCACCATGGAGCCCAAGCTGCATGTCTTCCCCATGATTTTCTAGGTGCTGCTCCACCACAAACATCAATGCCGGCGAAGACGGTGACGGTGAGTACAGCCACCTAGCACACAAGGGAGGGAGGGAGGGAGAAAAAAAAGAGTGATACACACACTCACCACACCTCCCCCAACACCATACACACATTCAGCTGCATTACAAAAACATTTGTACCCCATACCTTGGATGAATAATGCAAGGACAAAATGATTTTGAGAAAGTGAATGTAATGAGAGAAACACATCAAGATAAATAAGTGAGGCAAGACAAGAGATATATACATATGTACACAAAAATGGACACAGCCCAGTCCACAATGTACGTAGTCCACATGGCCACAGGCCAAAGTCCAAGGCCAAACATGGTACCTGCCTCAACATGGAGAGAACACTGCAGGGGCCTCTATTGGTAAATAGGCAGGCACCTCAGGGGGATGGAGGACAGGGGGGCACCTCAGCTGGGAGATGGAAAAATACCACTGGTTCTGGAGGGGGCAACATGCCCTGTGCTTGGTCCTGGAGAGTGCCAGGCCACAGTCTCTCGGGTGGGTGCCTTCCTCACTGGTTCTGGTGGGGGCAACATGCCCTGTGCTTAGACCTGGGGAGTACAAGGCCACAGTCACTCAAGTGGGCGACTTGACCACTTGCCATGGAGGGGGCAACATGCCCTGTGCTTAGACCTGGGGAGTGCAAGGCCAGAGTCTCTCAAGTGGGTGACTTGCCCACTTGCTCTCGAGGGGACAACATGCCCTGTGCTTGGTCCTGGGGAGTGCAAGGCCACAGTCTCTCTAGTGGGTGTCTTGCCCACTGGTTCTGGAGGGGGCATTGTGCCCTGTGCTCTTGATCCTGGCAAGTCTGGGGTAGGTGGGTGCCTTACCCACTGGTTCTGAAGGGGGCATCGTGCCCTGTGCTCTTGGTCCTGGCGAGTCTGGGGTAGGTGGGTGTCTTACCCACTGGTTCTGGAGGGGGCATCGTGCCCTGTGCTCTTGATTCTGGGGAGTGCAAGTTGACAGTCTCTCAAGTGGGTGTCATAACCACTGGATTTGCAGGGGGCAGGCTGCACAGCAGCTCATGGAGGCAGGATTACATGCAGTTCACTGGCGGTGACGGCTGCTCAGTGGTGGTGCTGCTGCTGGTGGGGGGAGAATTCTGCCCATCCCCTGCAACCTCAGATGGCTGCCCACTACCTCAGACAGCTGCTCACTGGAGGTGCTGCTGGTGGAGGGAGGCTCCTGCCCATCCCCTGCAACCTCGGATGGCTGCACAACCAGGGTCACCAGTTCCTGCTCCAGGCCCCTTGCTCTTCCTGCCTGCTGGTGCAGGCTCCTTTCCCTTCTTGGCAGTAGCTTGGGCAGGCTCCTTTCCCTTCTTGAAGTCAGCTTGGGCAGGCTCCTTTCCCTTCTTGGCAGCAGCTTGGGCAGGCTCCTTCACCTTCAGGACATGTGCCCTGGATCCTTATCTACCACGAGTGGGTGTGGTGACGACTGGGCCCGTGGACTGGGTGGTTGAGGTGCTTGGCTGGGTTCTTCTCACCCTGGCCAGACGTACAGGATTGGGGGGGGGGGGTAGGGAAGAGGTCAGTGGTGGATAGGAAAAGTTTTTAGGGACAGTGGGGCGGGAGGAGGAAGAAGGTTTGGGAGTAGAGGAAGAGGGAGTGGTTGTTGGAGGTGTCTGTCTGCTGATTTTAGGTGCAGGTGCATGGGCTGGATGCTGCTGTGAGGTGGATGGCTGTTGGATGTTTGAGTGCTTGTGTTTGTGTACCTTACTGTTGGACTTTTGCCTATGCAGGGTCATCCTCAGTCTTTTTGCCTCCTGCCTCCTATTTTTTTTCTGACCTGTTGCTGTTGGCTTTTCAACTCTGAGCACTTTACCACTGCTAACCAGTGTTAAAGTGCATATGCTCTCCGTGTAAATTGTATGTAATTGGTTTATCCATGATTGGCCTATTTGATTTACTAGTAAGTCCCTAGTAAGGTGCACTAGAGGTGCCAGGGCCTGTAAATCAAATGCTACTAGTGGGCCTGCAGCACTGGTTGTGCCACCCACATAAGTAGCTCTGTAATCATGTCCCAGACCTGCCACTGCAGTGTGTGTGTGTGTATTTTTACACTGTAAATTCGACTTGGCAAGTGTACCCACTTGCCAGGTCTAAACCTTCCCTTTTCTTACATGTAAGGCACCCCTAAGGTAGGCCCTAGGTAGCCCCAAGGGCAGGGTGCAGTGTATGGATAAGGTAGGACATATAGTAATGTGGTTTATATGTCCTGACAGTGAAATACTGCCAACTTCGTTTTTCACTGTTGCAAGGCCTGTCTCTCTCATAGGATAATATGGGGGCTACCTTTAAATATGATTAAAGTGTAGATTTCCCTAGAGAATAGATGGACATGTGGAGTTTGGGGTCCCTGAACTCACAATTAAAAAATACATATTTTAGTAAAGTTGATTTTAAGATTGTGCGTTTGAAAATGCCACTTTTAGAAAGTGAGCATTTTCTTGCTTAAACCATTCTGTGACTCTGCCTTGTTTGTGGATTCCCTGTCTGGGTCAGTTTGACCGTTGGGTTCTTTTTCACCTCGCACTAGACAGTGACACAAAGGGGGCTGGGGTGTAACCTGCATTTCCTGATTAGCCATCTCTGCTAGGAGGGAGGGGTGGAGTGGTCACTCTCATCTGAAAGGACTGTGCCTGCCTCTGACAATGCCGGCTCCGACCCCCTGGTGTGTGTCTGAGGCCTTGCCTGGGCAAGGCAGGATTTCACAAGTAGGTGTGAGTCCCCTTTGAAGAAAGGTGACTTCAAATACTAAAATGGGTATAAGAAGGGCACCCAAAGCTACAGACTTGAGAAACACTTCTGGAACCAAGAGGAACCTCTGCCTGGAGAAGAGCTGATAGCTGAGGAAGAAGTGCTGCCCTGCCTGTGACTGTGCTTTGTGGAGCTTTCCTGCAGTGCTGCTTCTGCCAGAGTAAGAAAGCAAAGACTGGACTTTGTGTGCCTTCCATCTTGTGAAGAAATCTCCAAGGGCTTGATTTAGAGCTTACCTCCTGTTGTTTGAAGTCTCAGGGACAGCAAAGACTTCTCTCTGCCAGCACCTGGAGTCTCTTGAGAGACTCCTGCCCCGACAAGTGGTGCCCTATCCAGTCCCTGGGCCCTTGAAAGGAAAGCTGGTGGAATCCAAGGAAATCGACTTCGGACGACTTCGGACCGACGCCGCTGCTGAATCCGGTAACGCCGCCAGCACCTGACGCCATGACCTTCGCTGGAACGCGACGCTCTTCGCAGGCCCGACGCCGCAGCAGCCCCGCTGAAGTCCGCGACTCCGTGGAAGTCGCTGCACCACGTCGTGACCGACGCCACTCGAAGTGCACGGATTCAACGTTTCGCACAGACGCCGCGATTCCCGACTTCGCGCATCGGCTTGATTTCACTCTTCACCAAAGGTATTGTACTTGGGGGTCTACACGACTCCGTGTCCGGCGTAGCTGGTGTCGGCTTGTTGGTAACGACTTCGTCACGACGCCGTGTTAACATCTCATCGAAGCATTTTTGCTTCTAAGCGCTATTTTTTAGTTTAATCTTTAAAAATAAATAACTTGACTTGTGTATGTTGGATGTTTGTCGTTTTGGTCTTGTTTTGTTTAGATAAATATTTCCTATTTTTCTAAACTGGTGTTATGTCATTTTGTAGTGTTTTCATTAAGTTGCTGTGTGTGTTGGTACAAATACTTTACACCTAGCACTCTGAAGTTAAGCCTACTGCTCTGCCAAGCTACCAAAGGGGTAAGCAGGGGTTAGCAGAGGGTGATTCTCTTTTACCCTGACTAGAGTGAGGGTCCTTGCTTGAACAGGGGGTAACCTGACTGTAAACCAAAGACCCCATTTCTAACACTTACGATTTGTGTCTGTAGCTGAATAGTGACGGATTGGTGTATGTGTGTCATAATATGGTGAACGGATAGCCACTGCAGGGGCAGTAAGTTGGCGGCAGTCAGCGTGGCGGTAAGTGTGATTTACCGCCAATGTCATAATGAGGGCCTTAATCTTTAAAAATTCATATCTCCCTACATTGGATTTTTGTCGTTTTGAAGATAAAAATATATTAGATTGTTATAAATTGGTGTTGTATTTTTATGGTGTTTTGTGTTTTATGTTTTTTACTGCTTTACTGATTTTAAATGTTTTACACACGTCTCCTAAATTAAGCCTAACTGTTCATGGCCAAGCTACAAAGGGTTGAACAAGGGTTAATTTACTGAGACCTTGACTGGACCTAGTGGGGGTTTGTGGCCTATTGCTAAGTCTAGGTACCTACCTGCCCTTACCAATTATCCACTTCCCACCCCCGACACCCTGGGAGTATTCCCCCAGAGTGTGGGGACCATTAGTGTTTTTTTCCTGTCCCTCACTACAAGATTTTACCTGGTGGTCTCAGACAAGAAATGAAAAAGGCATTACACAGTCCACCCTAAATAGGGCAGATGGTGTAATGCCCTTTGTTCCATGCCCTCTCTTCCGTTGGACCATCAGAGGAAGCATTCTCTGTACAGAGCCAGCACTAGGTGATTAACATAATCAATGTTCCCTCTAATTTTGGTCCTCCATGTGCGGCAATGATTGATATCTGTGTGCCAGAACCAAAGCTACATGCACCAAAGACATGCATCAGAACACTTTGCAAGCGAGTGCAATGCCTAAGCTTTCAAATGCTAAAGTGAGAGATTTTGATTTGCATTGCCATCTCAGTGTCCATAACAAGGCAAACATCCTTACATTCACGTGAATGTCACCTCTAGTACTCTCTACCCTTGAACAGTGGAATGTTTAAGGTCCAGTGGTGTAATAACCTTGGAGGAAAGGTTCTAAGCACAATACTTCCCTTGATATTTTGCCTGTGATATTATGGTTGCACAGTAGTTTTGAAATTATATTTTGACATACAAACACCTTATATAATTTCCAGCCATGCCATCAATTCAATCCATGCTTCAATTGTGATATTGTGGACAAGTTTGAATACGTAGCATGGCTTTTAACACTGATCTCCCCATCATTAATTGTTCTTATGTCTTTGCTCCCATTTTCATCTAAGCTAGAAGTACTTGGAATCAGATTAAAGGCTTCTATTAAACGTATGATGAATATTAAACATGCATGGAATCTTACACTGGGGAGGAAACAGCACTATGCTGCATCTTCACTTTTCTTACTTTTATCGAGCAGTTTGACCTCCTGTGTGTGTGAAGAACAATCACTGCTGATTCTTATTTGAAGTGCTGCCTGCAAAAAAAAAAAAAAAAAAAAAAAACAATAGTGATGGGTGCATGCATCCTCAGTGGGCACTCTTGAGAATTACTATGTAAACACATAAAAAAAAATGCCAGAAAATAGTTTCTAGCTTCCTAAGAGGTTCTGCATTGCGTGTTTGTGTGGTCTCAAAACTCAGTGAATCTATGGAATAATCTTTAAAAACAGTAGCAGTGTTGTGGTTCTCGAAAAAATAATGTTGATTCATCATGTGGACCTTTTGTACAGCGCACCAAAGCCTGAAGAGGCACCATTAAGAATAAACAGAAATATTGTAATAATTAAGTATGAATCCACGACAACCCTGTCTAAACTGGTGTTATTTTACCTTAAAAACAGCATGTTCTTAATGTTAGACAATCTGTTTTTGTACCTTACAGTCTGCACTGTAACAAAACAACGTACCTGTATCAAATCGACTTAAAGCTGCAGCAGAGGCACCATGTGCTGCTATATACATACATTCAAGAAAAACATGTAAATTCAGCGTTGCTGCCTCCCAGGTGAAAGAAGTACCAACATCTTGCTCACCAACAGTCTCTATCATTGATCAAGAAGGAGGCACTTTTGTGTGGTATTCACTACACAGTTGTGAAACATTTCCAGTATACTGACTAAAAGCTAGCGAAGATGCTTCTGAAAGGATGACCATTTGGAAGGCCAGTAGTCAGTCGCATACAAGGCTAAGCCTCATAGTGTGTCTGACCTGTGACTGATGTATCCCAAACATAACTCCTGGACAACCAAAAGGCACCAGTCTATCACAAGGTACAATGGAGAACCGCACAGTAGAGAGCATGCGTATAGGCATATCTCTGAACTTTCTTCCCCTTACTGATGAAACCCCTTCCTTGTGGGATTCTGAATTATTTGAACCTGGGCTAAACCACTTGTTTAGGCAGCCAGACACGCCTTGGAAAACAATGGTAGAAAGATGTAAAATAGATGAGAGAATGAGATACCCATCTTATTGCTGGACTGCACAATGTGGATCTAGTATCACCAAATAATGTGATTCTAATAGTGCAGGAAAGGAGGGAGATCCCAGTTCTTACAGATATATCTGTGTTGTATCTGGGATCTGGCTGAGAAAGGGAAACATGCTGAATTTGTCCTTATATCATTATTCCAGCACCTTGACACATTCACCAGTGCTTGCATGTTGTCAGGAGGTGAGGGGGGTTTCCTATCTGAGCGCTATTACTGTCCCGTCTGAACTGCTGGGTACACAATGCTTCCTGCAGTAGGTGTTTTAACCATGTCAGCTGTTTTAAAATGCTGCCTCTTTGTGACTAGTTACATAGGCTGGAACAATTTTTTAATCTCTTGTGTACTCCTTGCCAATTTATGTGCAACGGATTATGCAAATCGACTTTTAGACTGTTTTTCAAGGTCTGCCCCTCATGACTGTAGACCCTTTTCTCTGCCACCTTGTGACCGCTAGTTTATACATTGCTATAGTAATTGTTTTCCAATTCTAGCACTGTATTACATGCATATATTTAATTTCACTGAACCTCCCTTTTTCCTGCATTATCACATATGAAAGCAGCTTGAAATGCACAAGTTCAGTATGAGATGCACAAAATCCTCTTGTATGTTGATTTATAATGTTGCTCCATGCTTAATAAAAGTATAGGCTACATTCTGGATGCACAATAAAAAGGACTTACCTCTTGAATTCTTGTGAGAGCAGGCCTGAATGTGTCTCAATTCATTTCTTCATCATACCTAATACCTTTCACATGCGTACCTTTGTAAAAACAAAAACGTGCATTTAGACACGAACTGCTGTTTAATTATTTCAGGAGCGGCCTGCGCGCTTCATAACAGACTCTGGGCGCTTCAGGGAAGCAGGGTGAGCTTACGCACGTGCACCCGGGAGGAAACATAGGAAAGAATAATTACGGTCTGTCCGTCTCCAAATGAGTTTTGCAAAGCTATGCAAATGGTCCCATCCGCATATTAACTTAATTAACTTATTAACATGTTGAATCAGCCAGAGCACAACCCGCAGCGTTGAGTGATCATCATCTGCGGTGAAAGATATACACAAATGTTATGTTCTTTTTTAGGCAAGGAAAATAACCGTCTCTTTGCTGAAGTATGCCTTCTATTTTTGGAATAAGAAGAGGCATATTGTTGAAGCTGGAAGGTAATCTCTGTTATACAGTCTGTACCTGTCTGGGAGCTGCACTTTGTATTACTCTTCTGGCGTGACTTCGTAATTATCTTGTCACATTTTCTTTTTGTGAACATATTGTTGCTTAATCCTTACAAATAACTTAATACGTAGTTGCTCAATTGCAGCAAAAGCAATAAACTTGGTATTCGTATGTGCTTGGTAATGTGTGTAATCTGAGCAGAGCGCTTGCTGCTTCTCAGAGTAGCCTGCTCTCAGGGGTCATGCGGGCCAAGAGGAGAGGTTCTGTAGTGTGTTATATTATTATGCTGATTTTTTTTTTCAAAATAAATTATAAAATGATGTTGTCCACTTCTCTGCGACTTCAAGACCCATTCTACTATCTTCTGTTGGTCATGGCAGGATATGAGCCTCTTGCATAAGGTCGTGTTTCAAAACTACTATGCTCCGCAACACATTCAACGCACATTTGAACTAACATCTAAAAAACAATCATTTGCAATGCAATAGGTCTCCCATTTGTGAGAGTTGGAGCTTTTGGCGTTGTAAATGACAATGCTGTTTACCTATGCGTTTTTAGTTTGGTGTGTAGTGGATGTAAGCCACAACAACCCTCCCAGGCTTGTCCCTGCAGGAGAGAGGACACAGCAAGGCTGCCATCTTGGAAGTGTTTTTGTATCATTCATACAGTCTGGCTGTTATACCCTAGAGATGCCACCCTTTCTAGTGTGTTTACCTAAACTCTTATAGCACCAAACAAGTCACAAAGAAGCGTCTTTGTGTCATTTAACTCGGAGAATGAGGGGTCAAAAGACTTAGGAACAAAGAAAAGGGGGTACCCATATAGTTCTGTGTGTTAAACGTTTAAAGGAATTATTATTCCTCTACATTGGCAATATCAGCATAACTTTTCAAAACATTGACTGTATACAAAGAGAATAACAGAAGAGGCAGCTTAACTGAAGAGGAGGCTTCAAATGTGTGCAGATTGGTGAAACAGCGCTCCAGTGGTAGCTGGGCTGACAGGATAGGTTTAAGAGGTGCGACATCTGTGACCTTGGAAAAGTGTTTTAAATGGAAATACAGAAGGGCTGGTACTTTGTATTAATTTAACCCATTCGCTGCCAGGCCTTTTCCCCTCCTGTGCTGAGCCTTTTTTTGGCTATTTGGGGCAGTTCACGCTTAGGCCTGCATAACGTTTTGTCCACATAAGCTACCCACACCAAATTTGTGTCCTTTTTTTCCAACATCCTAGGGATTCCAGAGTTACCCAGACTTTGTGGGTTCCCCTGAAGGAGACCAAGAAATTAGCCAAAATACAGTGAAAAGTTTGTTTAAAAAAAAAAAAAGGGGAAAAAAAGGGCTGCAGAAGAAGGCTTGTGGTTTTTCCCCTGAAAATGGCATCAACATAGGGTTTGCGGTGCTAAAATCACCATCTTCCCAGCTTTCAGGAACAGGCAGACTTGAATCAGAAAATCCAATTGTTCAACACAGTTTTGACATGCCCTATTTTTACTATTTGTTGTGCTTTCAGCCTCCTTCCAGTTAGTGACAGAAATGGGTAGACACAATTCTGAATTCAGCCAGGGGTAATTTGTGTAGCCCCTACAAGTGTTTCCTACAGAAAATAACAGCTGAAATAAAAAAAATATTGAAATTGAGGTGAAAAAAACATTTTTCTCCACGTCTTACTTTGTAACTTTTTCCTCCAATGTCAGATTTTAGAAAGCAATATACCGTTACATCTGCTGGACTCTTCTGGTTGTGGGGATATATAGGACTTGTAGGTTCATCAAGAACCCTAGGTACCCAGAGCTAATAAATGAGCTGCACCTTGCAATGGGTTTTCTTTCTATACCAGGTATGCAGCAATTCATTTGCTGAAATATAAAAAGTGAAAAATAGGTATAAAAAAAACCTTTGTATTTACAAAATGGGCACAAGATAAGGTGCTGAGAAGCAGTGGCTATTTGCACATCTCTGAATTCCCGGGTGCACATACTAGCATGTGAATTACAGGGCATTTCTCAAATAGATGTCTTTTTATACACAGTTGGAAGGAAAAATGTAGAGAAAGACAATGGGCAATAACACTTGTTTTCCTATTCTGTGTTCCCCCAAGTCTCCCGATAAAATGGTACCTCACTTGCATTGGTAGGCCTAATGCTTGCGACAGGACACACAACATCGACACATCACATTTTTACAATGAAATCTGACATTTTTTTTGCAAAGTGCCTAGATGTAGATTTTGGCCTCTAGCTCAGCCGGCAACTAAGGAAACCTACCAAACCTGTGCATTTTTTAAAACAAGACACCTAGGGGAATCCAAGATGGGGTGACTTGTGGGGCTCTCACCAGGGTCTGTTATCCAGAATCCTTTGCAAACCTCAAAATTTGGCCAAAAAAACACTTTTTCCTCCCATTTCGGTGACAGAAAGTTCTGGAATCTGAGAGGAGCCACAAATTTCCTTCCACCCAGAGTTCCCCCAAATCTCCCAATAAAAATGGTACCTCACTTGTGTGGGTAGGCCTAGCGCCCGTGACAAGAAATGCCCCAAAACACAACATGGACACATCACATTTTCCCAAGGAAAACAGAGCTGTTTTTTACAAAGTGCCTAGCTGTGGATTTTGGCCTCTAGCTCAGCCGGTGCTTAGGGAAAGCTAACAAACCTGCACATTTTTTAAAACTAGACACCTAGGGAAATCCAAGATGGGGTGACTTGTGGGGCTCTGACCAGGTTTTGTTACCCAGAATCCTTTGCAAAACTCAAAATTTGGCAAAAAAAACACCTTTTCCTCTCATTTCGGTGACAGAAGGTTCTGGAATCTGAGGGGAGCCACAAATTTTCTTCCACCCAGCGTTTCCCCGAGTCTCCCGATAAAAATGGTACCTCACTTGTGTGGGTAGGCCTAGCGCCCACGACAGGAAATGCCCCAAAACACAACATGGACACATCACATTTTCCCAAAGAAAAAAGAGCTGTTTTTTGCAAAGTGCCTTGCTGTGGATTTTGGCCTCTAGCTCAGCCGGCACCTAGGGAAACCTAGCAAACCTGTGCATTTTTTAAAACTAGACGCCTAGGGAAATCCAAGATGGGGTGACTTGTGGGGCTCTCACCAGGTTCTGTTTCCCAGAATCCTTTGCAAACATCAAAATGTGTCAAAAAACACTTTTTCCTCTCATTTCGGTGACAGAAAGTTCTGGAATCTGAAAGGAGCCACAAATTTCCTTTCACCCAGCGTTCTTCCAAGTTTCCTGATCAAAATGGTACCTCACTTGTGTGGGTAGGCCTAGTTCCCGCAGCAGGAAATGCCCCAAAACACAACATGGACACATCACATTTTCCAAATGAAAATAGAGATGTTTTTTGCAAAGTGCCTAGCTGTGGATTTTGGTCTCTAGCTGAGCCGGCACCTAGGGAAACCTCCAAACCTGTGCATTTCTTAAAACTAGACAGCTAGGGGAATCCAAGATGGGGTGAGTTCTGGGGCTCTGACCAGGTTCTGTTATCCAGAATCCTTTGCAAACCTCAAAATATGGCTAAAAAAACACTTTTTTCTCACATTTCGGTGACAGAAAGTTCTGGAATCTAAGAGGAGCCACAAATTTCCTTCCACCCAGCCAGCATTCCCTCAAGTCTCCCAGTAAAAATGGTATCTCACTTGTGTGGGTAGGCCTAGCGTCTGTGAAAGGAAATACCCCAAAACACTATGTGGACGCATCAAAATTATCAAATCAAAACAGTTTTCTGTTTTTTGGAGGGGCGGGCACCTGTGTTTTTGGTCCTGGGTTCAGCAGCCATATAGGGAAACCTACCGAACTCAAACATTTCTATAAACTAGACACCCGAGGGAGTCCAGGTAGGTGTGACTTGCGTGGATCCCCCAGTGTTTTCTTACCCAGAACCCTTTGCAAAGCTCAAAATTTGGCTAAAAAAACACTATTTCCTCACATTTCGGTGACAGAAAGTTCTGGAATCTGAGAGGAGCCACACATTTTATTCCACCCAGCGTTCTCCCAAGTCTCCTGATAAAAATGATACCTCTTGTGTGTGGGTGGCCCAGGTGCCTGCAACAGAAAAACCTGTAGAGCTTGAGGGGATAGGACACCAAGTTGATAAGCACATATTTTTCTTTTATACATTTTTTAGGCTGACTCTGCTTTGGGGACCCACACAAGTGAGATATCATTTTACTTGGGAGACTGAGGGAAACGCTGGGTGGTAGGAAATTTGTGCCAGAGCGGTGATCCTACAAAGAAAAGTGAGGAAGATATGCCTTTTTAAGCAAATTTTGGGGTTTGCAGAGAAGTCTGGGTAAGAAAATGTTGGGGGATCCAGGCAAGCCACACCTCCCTGGACTCCTTGGGGTGTCTATTTTTAAAACATGTCTGGGTTTGGTAGGTTTCCCTAGATAAAGGCTGCACCCAGGACCAAAAACATAGGTGTCCCCACCCCCCCAAACACAGGTAGTTTTGCAATAGATCATTTTGTTGTGTCCACGTACTTATGTGATGTTCCAAACACTAAAATTGTGAAAAGAAACACACTTAGGTTATGTTAGAAAGACCCCTCACCCACCAACCAAGTTGGTGGCATGCTTCATCGTCGGGGTCCCACCCGAGACACCTTGTGCGTCATGGGTGTGCTGCGATGCCTGATTACAGCGGAGCAGATTTTGTCATTTTTACCACACATACTGGTTGGATTTGGCACAAGGGTGAGTGACGGTTCAGTAGATCAAATTTTATTAACAGGAGATGTCACAAAAGTTAAATGCACAATTAATAACTGAAAGGCCAAAAAACTGAACCAATGACTCACAGTTCGTGAGCTGTAAGGCCAAAACAAGGCACCAACCACTTTGCAATCCATTCACACACCTTTCATACATGACATGCAGAAGACCATTCACGCCGCCAGCCACGGGCCCAGCACATTACAACACTCACATCGACAGACAGTGCCACTCAAGGGCCCATCACTTACATACGCCCACATGCCCAATCACACCAGCTGATGGGAGTGTGTGGGCTGGCGTTTGGCTGGCAGTGTGTTGCAGTAGCCAACAGCAAGTCAATAGTTACACCGCCAGCCAAGCACCACTCCACACACAATGGCATCACTTTTTTTTTTAGTACAAAGAAACCACTAACTAATTGGAAATAAGTACACAACTACAAACACAAAAACTCTAACTAAGTACATGACAGAAATTCCAACCATAAAACTGAACACATGAACATATAAAACAGGCAATTTACACTCATGGTAGTTCCCAGTCATTCTTCTGGGTGTGGTAATTCCTGAAACAGCCACCCACAGACAGCCCAGGCTTTGAAGGACAATCTGGGCAGTACATTTGAGTCTCCCTCCGGATACCTCTTCGAGCACAGACTCTACATTTCTTAGCTGGAAAGTCTTTTTTGGGCGTGGGAGGAATGTGGTCAGCAAAGTGGTGATCTTTCAATCTAGCCACATCCTCCTACACTGCTTCTCTAGGAATTCTTGCCTGTTCCACCACAATAAGGCTCTCTATCACTGACTCCTGATATTTCACAAATGTCATCTTTGACTCTGGAGACCTATCATTGAACACAATAAAAGTATTAAAAGTTGCCAAGTGGAACAGGTTAATTGCTAACTTCTTACACCAAACGTAAGACTTATGAATAGCAGTATAAGGTTCCAACCTCTGATCAACTCTATCTACACCTCCCATGTATTTATTATAATCTAAAAGGCACACAGGTTTGTGCACTTCAGCAACCTGGCCCCAAACAGTCACAGGGGAAGTACTCTCATTGTGGATGGTACTTAGCATGTAGACATCCCTCCTGTCTGAACATTTGCAAAGCTAGCAGCTCTTCATTCCTCAAGGCACTGCACTGTCCCCGCTCAGGCTTTTTACAGACAAGCTCCCTTGGATAACCTTTCCAGTTACAACGAATTGTGCCACAAGCAACAATGTCCACTCTAAACAATTCCTTGAACATATGCACTCCAGTGTAGAAGTTATATGCATACAAAATGGTGACCTTTGCTAAAAAGTCATTTACTAAGTTCCCACACAATTTTCTCAGTAACTCCAAAAGTGGGAGGACAATCATGGGGTCAATACTTTAATCCCTACCTGTGTAGACCCGGAAATTATACACATATTGTATATTGTATACTACTTTCAGACAACAGATACAATTTAATACCATATCATGCCCTCTTGCTAGGAATGTACAGCCTAAAAACCAAACAACCCTTGAAGAGGACCAAAGACTCGTCCACAGCTATTTCTTTGCCTGGAACATAGACCTCTGAAAAACGATGATCAAGGACAGGCCTGATCTTAAAAAGACGGTCAGAATCAGGGTGATCTCATGGCAAGGCTAAAGCATTGTCAACAAAATGCAGCATCCAAAGAAGAAGCAAATACTGATTATGACTCATAGTTGCAGGAAATATAGCCCTTGCCATCAAGGTACTAGTAGACCAATAAGAAGCCAGTGACGGCTTCCTTATCAACCCCATCAAAAGAATCAAACCCAAAAACCTTTTAATCTCTTCCAAATTTGTGGGAATCCACTGTGTTAGACTTTTCATCCTTGGCGTGGTCTCCCTTAACTTTTTTCCTCTGTTCCCCAGGTTGTTGATGTGTGCAGGACTCTGATTTTGCTGTTTGTATTACTCTGGGCACTTTACCACTGCTAACCGGTGCTAAAGTGCAAGTGCTCCTTTTTAAAATGTGTACGTAATTGGTTCTCCATGATTGGCATATTTGTTTTACTGTTAAGTCCCTAGTGAAGTGCACTAGAGGTGCCCAGGGCCTGTAAATCAAATGTTACCAGTGGGCCTGCAGCACTGATTGTGCCACCCACATAAGTAACCCTGTAATCATGTCTCAGACCTGCCACTGCAGTGTCTGTGTGTGTACTTTTACACTATAACTTCGACTTGGCAAGTGTACCCACTTGCCAGGCCTAAACCTTCCCTTTTCTTACATGTAAGGCACCCCTAAGGTAGGCCCTAGGTAGCCCCAAGGGCAGGGTGCAGTGTATGGATAAGGTAGGACATATAGTAATGTGGTTTATATGTCCTGACAGTGAAATACTGCCAACTTCGTTTTTCACTGTTGCAAGGCCTGTCTCTCTCATAGGATAACATGGGGGCTACCTTTAAATATGATTAAAGTGTAGATTCCCCTCGAGAGTAGATGGTCATGTGGAGTTTGGGGTCCCTGAACTCACAATTTAAAAATACATCTTTTAGTAAAGTTGATTTTAAGATTGTGCGTTTGAAAATGCCACTTTTAGAAAGTGAGCATTTTCTTGCTTAAACAATTCTGTGACTCTGCCGTGTTTGTGGATTCCCTGTCTGGGTCAGTTTGACAGTTGGTTTGTTTTTCACCTCACACTAGACAGTGACACAAAGGGAGCTGGGGTGTAACCTGCATTTCCTGATTAGCCATCTCTGCTAGGAGGGAGGGGTGGAGTGGTCACTCTCATCTGAAAGGACTGTGCCTGCCTCTGACAATGCAGACTCCAACCCCCTGGTGCGTGTCTGAGGCCTTGCCTGGGCAAGGCAGGGATTCACAAGTAGGTGTGAGTCCCCTTTGAAGAAAGGTGACTTTAAAGAATAAAATGGGTATAAGAAGGGCACCCAAATCTACAGACTTTAGAAAGACTTCTGGAACCAAGAGGAACCTCTGCCTGGAGAAGAGCTGATAGCTGAGGAATAAGTGCTGCCCTGTCTGTGACTGTGCTTTGTGGAGCTTTCCTGCAGTGCTGCTTCTTCCAGAGTAAGAGGGCAAAGACTGGACTTTGTGTGCCTTCCATCTTCTGAAGAAATCTCCAAGGGCTTGATGTAGAACTTGCCTCCTGTTGTTTGAAGTCTCAGGGACAGCAAAGACTTCTCTCTGCCAGCACCTGGAGTCTCTGGAGAGACTCTTGCTCTGACAAGTGGTGCCCGATCCAGTCCCTGGGCCCTTGAATGAAAAGCTGGTGGAAATCCAAGGAAATCGACTTTGGACGACTCCGGACCGACGCCGCTGCTGAATCTGGTAACGCAGCCTGCACCTGACGCCGTGACCTTCGCTGGAACGCGACGCTCTTCGCAGGCCCGACGCCGCTGCAACCCCGCTGAAGTCCGCGACTCCGTGGAAGTCGCCGCACCACGTCGTGACCGACGCCGCTCGAAGTGCACGGATTAAACGTTTCGCACAGACGCCGTAATCCCCGGCTTCGCGCATCGGCTTTTATTCACTCTTCACCAAAGGTACTTTACTTGGGGGTCTACACGACTCCGTGTCCAGCGCCGCTGGTGTTGGCTTGTTGGGAACGACTCTGTCATGATGCCGTGTTAACATCTCATCGAAGCATTTTTGTTTCTAAGTGCTATTTTTGAGTTTAATCTTTAAAAATTCATAACTTGACTTGTGTATGTCGGATTTTTGTCGTTTTGGTCTTGTTTTGTTTAGATAAATATTTCCTATTTTTCTAAACTGGTGTTGTGTCATTTTGTAGTGTTTTCATTAATTTGCTGTGTGTGTTGGTACAAATACTTTACACCTAGCGCTCTGAAGTTAAGCCTACTGCTCTGCCAAGCTACCAAGGGGGTAAGCAGGGGTTAGCTAAGGGTGATTATCTTTTACCCTGACTAGAGTGAGGGTCCTTGCTTGAACAGGGGGTAACCTGACTGTCAACCAAAGACCCCATTTCTAACACACTGGGAAGCTCTAGAGTGTGGCCTAAGTCTGGCAGCGTTGTCCCTCAAATACTGCTCCGCATACAAATTAGTCTGCTCAACAATCTCTTCCAAAAACACATCATCCATAAATAACTCAAGAAATTGACATGCAAAAAGTTCTCCGTATTGACTCTACACTCCGGGAGACCAGTAAAGGCAGGCAACTCCACCTGCTCCATGTTTGGGGCAACCCAGAGTTCAGGTCTTGCAACGGGAAACCTTTCAGACCCAGGTTGCTGCACTATTGGCACATCAGCGTCCTCCTCTAAAACAGGCCCTTCATCTGCACTGAGAGTGGCTTCCTCATCAGAAGATTCCTCTCCGACAGAAACTTTACTGCCAGAATCTCTCACTTCCTTCTGTGCCTCAGATGGAGAGTCAGTCTCATAATCATGATCAGGCAATGACTTAAAAAGCATACCAACAACCTGATGAGTGGTCATCCTGCGGCTAGCTATGATCCTTCCTACAAAAAGTTACTGGAAAAATGCACCACCAACAACCAGCACTGTGTAAAATAAGTAATAAACAAAGTGTGGCTTTGTACAAAGAGTTATGTACTTAAAAAACATTATTGTTCACTTGCGGGAGAAACCTACTCACCAGGAACTACTCTGCACAGACACAGCAATCACCAATGATATCCCACTAAAAAAAAAGGAAGATAAGCAAATTAGAAATAAGACAACACAAATATCACTGTGCACAAATCTAAGGACAATTTCACACACAATCCTGCATTTAGTACACCACCTACAAACATGTCATTTATGCACGGCAACAATACTCCTTTGGAGTAAATGGTTTTTACTTACCTAAAACATGCAACTATGCAACCGCAGGTCAACCACTACCAAAACCGCAAGGCACCACAGCAAAGGAAGCAAAAGCTTTGAACTGGAACAAAAAGATGAAAAAAACTGTTATAATCACAAATGCAAATACTTCTCAGTTGACAAACACCCCACCATCAAGCATTTAGAAATTGGTGCCTAAGTGGATTCTGCCCCCTCATAGGGACAAATGGGCCTACTAAAAAATAGGCCTATGTGCCCCACATGGGGCAGAAAATACCTTTAGTAGTTTGCCCCAATGGGAAGAGACCATTGCCCAAGGGGCCACCCCCCAAACAAACACACACACACACACACACACACTATCCCCATGCCTAAGTGGCTTCTGCCCCCCTTGGGGGCAATAGGCCTAAAAATAATAGGCTGCTCTGCCCCCCAGGGGAGCAGAAATGGTCATAAATAATATGCCCCCTAAGGGGAGCGACCCTTGCCCAAGGGGCCGCCCCCCATCCAATAAACACACACACATTATCCCTGGTGCCTAAGTGGCTTCTGCCCCGCTTGGGGGCAGATGGGCCTAAAAGAAATAGGCTTATCTGCCCCCAAGTGGGGCAGAAATGGCCAACAGTTCTATGCCCCCCTTGGGGGGGAGGGCACCCTTGCCCAAGAGGGCACCCACCACAAAAATAAACAAATAAAACAAAATCCCTGGTGTTCCAGTGGTTTCTGCCCCCCATGGGGGCAGTTCAGCCTAAAAATATTAGGCCGATCTGCCCCCAAGGGGAGCAGAAATGGCCATAAAATATATGCCCCCCAAAGGGTAGTGACCCTTGCCTAAGAGGCCGCTCCCCTACACAGACAAAGAACAGATAAAACAAAAAAATGTAATCTGTGGTGTCTAGTGGGCATTCCTGCTGCCCGATCGGAATGCTCAAAGAGACATTGGGGGAAAGGAAAACCCTTTACTTTCCCCTGATGCCCCTTTGTGTGAGATTCCCCCCCGCTGGAGGAGAAACTTACCTGTTTCTCCGAAGATGAACTGGAAGCAAATGGCTTCCAGGGCGACCGGCACCCTCTAATGATGTCAGCGCGCGATTGCACGCTGACGTCATTAGGGAGAGTGTGGGAACAGGGGTGGAAGGGGAAGGGCCTTCCCTTCCATCCCTGCCCTGGGGGTGTGGGAGGGAAGCCCACGGAGGGAGCGCTAGTGCTCCATCCGAGCTCATGTGGCAGGACGTAATGGTTATGTCCTCGGCACAGGAGCACTGTGCAGGCGGACGGAACCATTATGTCCCCGGCACAAAAAGGATTTTTAAAGCACTGCCTTGGGTTACTAGTCTTATTAGTCTTATGACAGCCCTTAGCTAGGACTGGACTCTGAAGAACAGATAAGTGTACCTGAATCTCCTGGGCCTTGACGGTGCCTTTTCGGTGCATCCCTTTGTGCATTGGCGGATGGTTTTGATGTCGGAATTATCTTTGTTTGGGTGGCTACTCAAAATTTTAAATCTTGGACTTGCCATTTGGGCCATTCAGACTAGAAAGGGAAGCCTGGTTTTGGACAATAGAGTGTTTTTTTTGCCTAGACCAGTCACTCCCAGTGAGGCTCCTACAAGGCTGGTTCAGTAGCATTTTTCGGGCTATGAACAGGATTCAAATGTATGTTTTTTGGGGAATACAAGGTAGGTCCAGATCCATGTCAGAATTTCTTGATACTCACATAAGATAAGTTACGTAAAAATAATTTATATGAAACAGATTTACACAGTGGTTACCCTGCAAGCCTGGCATCGATCCTGCCTATTTGTTGTCTTATACAAAAAAGACTTCAGTCACAACAACACATTTGGGTTACAGAAGTACAAGCAGTGGCTGGTCCTGGTGGCCACAGCTTGTGAAACAACAGTTCTATTTAAAATATCTCCTGCCCTTAGAGTCTTTATTCTTAATGTACAGATTTGACCTTGAGATATAGTCCTTGGGTTGTGTACCCATATAAACAAACACATGTATAGTCCTATAGACACATGAAGGCGTGGTGAAGCACTAAGAGGAACACCAGTAGAAGCAGGTGTGAGAAAAGGATCTCTTGATAGGGTCAGAAAGATATTTTCTTGACATTATTTTCCATATACTTTATAACCACGGCTTCAGAAATAATGCATAGATTTTACATCAAATGATGCATGGGAAGTTAGTGGCGTGGTTACCTCAAGCCTGGGGCTGGAAGAGAGGAGAGCAGTTTAAACATTACTGGACTGTGACAGACAATGTGTGGATCATTATACACAGGAGTTCAGAGGGAGATGGGGAAGCACTCTAAGCCTGTGACAGCAACTGTGGGGGGTATTCGAGGTGGTTCCTCTTCAAACAAGAAGCAGTGCTATTCGAGTGCTGGTTTAGACAGCGTTTCCAGAAGTAACATATGCAAGGTTGCTGGAGCTGTGAGGGTACTGTCATCAAAGTCATGACAGCAGTGAATTCTGAGAGGAGGAAGTGATAGAGTTTGCTCCACTTTTGCGCCCGATGATATGCTGCTCCTCTCACTGTGGCACCCTTGTTTTAGCTTCTTTGAGCTGCAGGGTTAGGAAAATGGCTGCCTCTACTAACTGAACTCTATTTGAAGAGGCCCAGTTTACATCTAAGGGTTATATGTTTTTTGCTATCAAGCTTGAGGACGTGACGTACTTGAGTCTGGAGTCACAACTCCTTTTCTACCTTTTTGGAGACAACACTTTTCGCCATCTTTTTGCCTAGAACTAACGTATGTGCTTGGTTGATGACCCTCCAGAGGTTATCAAGAGCAGATGCTATTGCCTAGTGTTAAACTCTACTCAAGTCAGTTGGTTAATGTACCAACTGCAGGGGTCTTGACAGAACGAGAATGTCACAGATTACAATCCTGACATAGCTTTTACACTTCTTCATCAAGGTTGATGCAAATCAATTATAACTATTTTGTTAAAAACGGCACCTGCTTTTCAGTGCTATGAAATGGCAGAACCTGTATTACCAAGCGCTAAATTATAAGAAAATTTGTTATTCCCAGACTTCCCCAACACGCACCAGACAAAGAACCCTAGGAGAGAGGATGTGGGATAAGGGCCAGAGCTGCTGACTTTGGAGCTGAGGAATGCGGTTCGAGTCTTGGCACCGGCTCAACAGCCTGTGATTCTGAGCAAATGACTTAGGCGGTCATTCTGGCCGGACCGCCGCCCGCCATGCGGTTACCGGCGAATGGCCGCTCCGCGGTCAGGAGACCGCGGCGGCCATGCTGGCTTTCCCGCTGGGCCGGGGGGCGACCGCCAAAAGGCCGCCCGCCGGCCCAGCGGGAAAGCCCCTGCAATGAGGAAGCCGGCTCCGAATGGAGCCGGCGGAGTTGCAGGGGTGCGACGGGTGCAGTGGCACCCGTCGCGATTTTCACTGTCTGCAAAGCAGACAGTGAAAATCTGTATGGGGCCCTGTTAGGGGGCCCCTGCACTGCCCATGCCAGTGGCATGGGCAGTGCAGGGGCCCCCAGGGGCCCCACGACACCCGTTCCCGCCATCCTGGTTCTGGCGGTGAAAACCACCAGAAACAGGCTGGCGGGAAGGGGGTCGGAATCCCCATGGCGGAGGATTCCCTGGGCCAGGGGAAAACCGGCGGGAAACCGCCGGTTCCCCTTTTCTGACCGCGGCTTTACCGCCGCGGTCAGAATAGCCCAGGAAGCACCGCCAGCCTGTTGGCGGTGCTTCCACAGCCCTCCGCCCTGGCGGTCAGAGACCGCCAGGGTTGGAATGAGGGCCTTAATCTCTCCTTGCTACCAAAAATAAATGTGTTCTTGTGTGATGTAACCGGTGCTCAAGTAAAGTGCTTTAATACCTTTGTAATGAGTTCACTGTATAAAACTGAAAAAAAAAAAAAAATACAAAAGTCCCCGCAGACATCGCAAAGAAACAGCTAGATGCCCGAAAACAAGGAAGGGGAAGAAACATACCACCAGAAGCGCAAATGGGTGAGGAGAAAGAAAACAGAGGGGTACGGGGCAAGCAGCCACAGTGGCACAAAACAGTGGGAGGAGGGTGATTGGGTGGCAGGACAAGCAAGAATGAGGCGTGGGGGAGTGCGATTTAAGCGCTATGGACGAAGTAGTAGGGTGCGTGTACAATGCACCGAGCTCAGGATTGTAAGCATATTGACTCAGAAGAGTAGGAAACCAAGGAAAAAAAAGTTCCCCAAAGAAAAGATAAACAAGACAAAGCGTAATTATACAGTAGTTAGTCTCCCAACGAGAAAAAGGGGAGACAAAGAGGCATGGTTGACCACTAGCAAGCAAGGATTTTTAAATGACACAGAAATGAACAAATGAAATGGCTTTAAGCTCACAGAAGTAAGTATACTCAAAGTATACACGAGCCGAATGCTTACGCTCAACCTAAATCTAGGCAGGCCCTCTGGCGCAGGTCCATGTAAACAAGAGACATGATTTTATTTGGAACGTTGTCCCTGCCTTAATAGTCTATTATGCTAATTATGGTTGACAACATTAGAGGGGGTCAAACCAACTTTTACCAATGGTTTTTATCACTTATCTATTAAATATAATTACAACTGAACAAGGAAAAGGGCACGTTCTAGGGGATTTCCTCTTATTTACATTTATAAATAAGAATCTGTATACCAAATCAAAAACCCAGCAGCAAAACCAGCTGAAACTGCTTCTAAACGTTGTCACATTAATACTGAATATAGGGATAATTCTGTTCATTAATGCTGCTAACCTGCCAACACAATAAAGGTAGGCTTGAAAGGACTATGGCAAAAGCAAACATTTTTAAGAGCATTTATTGTACGTCTGTATTATAATGTAGACTATTGCAATTGCATTTTTCATACTGCATTTTTAACAGCTGATGTCCTGACGTGCATTGTCAGATGGATAGCATGCTGAACCATGGGGAAGAGTTTGGTTTGGAGGAGTGTTGCCGTGGAGTATGAGTGTTGACTCTTGGAATATGTTACTTGTGTCTCTACAATGGCATACTGTGAACTGGAACCAGGCCCACTATGTGACAAGGGAGAACCACATTATACTACAGGGTTTACTAATTGCCAATAGAAAATGTAAATTATGGGACCAAATTCAGCACACTTTGAAGCAACCCCACATGGCACTTATACTCCATACTGCAACATAAAAAAAGGAGACAGGGAGTTAAAAAGGAACCAATAGGAAATAATGTTAAATTAAAGTGATTCAACTTTTTCATCTATCTATCTATCTATCTATCTATCTATCTATCTATCTATCTATCTATCTATCTATCTATCTATGTGTCTGTGTGTGCATATGTATATATCTATACACACACACACATATATACATTTTGGTTTGCTATTACGACTACGTTTTGCTCATGGACAGTTTCAATATGGCTGCTGTGTTTCTTTCCCTCTGTGCACATATATTCATTATAGTCCGTTTTTAGGGTCGAGTCTGTGTTGCATGCGCTCGCGCATGCGTTTCACAGCGAGACTCTTTTGTATTTAGAAAAGGGCTCGGAGCCCTGTCAACTTCACGTCAGTGTTTTTTATTGGTTGGTGGGCTTCCCTAATAAAATCTGCTTGCTTTCATTAGTCGAAGGCACGCATATGTCATGCCTTTTCCGGTGGCTAGCCCTCCTCCAGCGCAGCGACCAAGTACAGAAAACATGCGAGGCTCGCTGTTTTCCATCGGGCTCGTGGACTTTTTTTTCTCTAATTTATGAGCCCGATCTCGCTTGGCAGAAGTCGAGCGCTTTACATACTTGATTTCACTTTTTCGGGTTATGTACATAAATGCAGTTTTGCCCGATAGGTGAAAAGTCGGGTTAGGAGTTTACATCGCGATCAGCTCTAACATGAGCAAACGCGAGACCCGAGGCATTGTAAATGCTTGTTTTGTGTTGTTGTGTTTTCACTGTTAAAATGCATTGGAGGACGCCGCTGAGTATGCGCTGCAGCAAGCCGGGGGATCGGAGAGGCTTTGTGTCTCTGGAGGGCGGCAGGTGGGCTTCGTGTACGTCGCAAGTTATAAAGGACAGCCAGTTATTTCAGTACGAGAAGCAACACACTATCCTCCGCTTTCCCACTGAGTAAGAGGGGAGAGAGCAAACATCTTTCTGAATGTTATCACATGCTGTATCTTGGTGCTGGTGGCAAGGGGACCCTACCATAGTGGAAATAGGGAGCATATGCAGTATACTGAATCCATTTAACTCGGGGACTGCCAATACAGACCAGGAATATGGCAAATGAGACTGACACAGAGAGGAAAACAGCAGCTCAAGCACTGTTTAAATAAAATCCACCTAGATGAAGTGGCCCTTTAACAAATATTATTAAGGAGGATGGGCTCCATGAAAAACTTAAAAACATGAAAAAACTACGCAAATCAGAAATATCAAAATGGTGGGAGGCAACCTCCTTCCTCACAAATTACCTAAATAAAGAAATGGTGCCCAGAGGACTTTGTATGTACATAGTCCCTTCTGATGATTCCCCCAACCCCAAAATGCTGTAAGAGTGAGTGGAACATTTACTTAAGATCTTCATAAATATGCCTGGTCAGCTAGAGAAGCAATAATATTGGATATGATAGAGCGTAGTTTAATATTACATATATTAGATGTGAAATGCTTATATGAATATCTAACAATGCTGCATATGAGAACGATCATAAAATATTATTCGCTTAAATGTATTCTTAACATGATTATAAGTGTGAAGTTACTATCGTACACATAAACTAACGTCGACTGTAAGAAATAATTGCTTGCATTATGATTAATTGAATATGTTAGCACTTACGAAGATTGCATCTGTATTAGAACCCATAGGCCTTAAATTAGCTTGAGTCGAAGACTTAGCCATGTAGCTCTCATATTAAAGCATATTTTTCTGTTTTCCAGTGTGCTGATTCGTAAAAGGCCATGACCCAGCATGTGTTCTTTTTCTTCGTTTTATGTTGCAAGTTATGTTTTATTCCCATCCGCATGCTAGCTGCCTTAGTATAAGTTTTATACGTTTTGCAACAAATATAGAAACATTCAAGGACGTTTTGCCATGGAAAAGAGAACTTTTGACCTGAAGAACGTGCCAAAGAATGAAGTAACCCCGGATGTGCCACCTACGAAGACGTCAATTATGAAGACCAATCAAAGTGTTATAAATTATCGTGGGGTGACAATTTGGATTACCTAATGTATAATTTGATAGGCTAAAGATAGTGGGGTATAGCGATTATCCAATAGAATTTTGGGGGAATGTATTGTGAAAAAGGGATAAAAACTCATGACACAGAAGGGTCATTAGAATTAGGTAGGGAATTATATCGTTTGCATCCGGAAACTCTGTCACTCTGATTGGTGATTTGAGACTTAAACAAAATCACCCTCATCCATAGACTGCCCCTTTACACTTTTCCTCCTTATGAGGGAAGTGTCCCCTGTCCTTAGATGAAATAGATTGTCGGCGTTATAACTGATGTCCTGAAGACGAAGACTGATCCTGTATGCTGACTTATTCCAAGGAGGGTAATTATGACAATTGCTGTTGTAATTTGTCTATTTGCTTTTCCTTTCTAGGTACAAACTGCTGTATTTTTGGATAGAGACCATAGTTAGATGTTTTCCAAATTGGTGTTCCAAATTGTTTTGCATGAAGTCCAACATGCTGATGCTAATCAGTGGTTAGATTAGGTGAACATCCTGACTGACGCAAATAGACGAAACTGACATTGCACTATGCTGAACTGAGACGTATATGATATTCTATGTACTCTGATCTATGTTTATCTTATGTTGGTGCTTTTATGTTCGTGATCTTTGCATTGTCGAAATCTTATCACAGTTGCCATATTGTGACTATGCTCTTTTGCTTCTTGGTTTTGAGATTGATACTCGTATTATTAGATTGTAATCAATAGGGAATAAAATTTGCAAAACTCCAATAAAGGTGTGGTTATTCATGACTGAAAGGTCATGGTTGCGCCGACAGTTTAATCAATGTCTTCATCCAAAGTAAAGTATATTGTGGTGATATATGTTGATAACGTCATAGACATATTGCTTGACATATTGATCAGTTATCTCGTTCTACGGTGTCTCACCACTGGGTCAAAAGATTCATCGGCCTAAAACGAGTCCTAATGTGTATAAATTGACATAAAGGGACGCGTTATCAGTTCTGGTAGCAGATAATGGTTTGGCCCTTGGGGGCCCTAGGACGGAGATTCATTGTTTGATTAATTTTTCTGTGATAATGCAATTTGGAGGTATGATGAGTTTCTAAGTTCACCATGACTTTCCCGGGATCTCGGAGCCTGCCTAAATGAGTTGGGAATGTTCTCGGCGCCATAGTGTATGTGGTTAGGGTCTATGCGCTTGCCTAAGTTTACGCATTTGCAGGTGATTGTGAAAATTTGTGTGTATTCAGGCCAAACTAAGTGGTGTTTAGTAGGAGTGGGCGTACTCCACAGTATGAAAGTAGGGAAGTCAGCGTACTTCATGTGAATGTAGCGCTTTAATTCTCAAAATTATCCACGTGGTTGGTCGTTGTGTACGGACCTGTCGAGGTCTAAGACTCCGGAGTATGAAGACAAATGTGGTTTATGTTGTAATCTGTACGGTTTAATAGGTCAATCGGGCGTGGTTGACAAGTCAAGTTGAGTCATAATGTATGTATGAAACTTTCGATGGAGATTTGACAAATTCTAAAGTGCATTAGAAGGAGTCATTGACAAGTCAAGAGTAGAATTTGCGGGTCAAATTCTGCTTGCGTATGCGGGAACTGATAAGGAGAAAGTAGCGGCTGAGGCTTCAAGTGAAATCTCTGTAAAGTTCTGAAGCGAATGTGTTACCCTTCCTGTAGTAAACCAGCAGATTTGTGTTGTCATTTAAAGTGCTCGCAATAATTGCATTAGTTTATGTGAGATTGTATGGGTTCAGTGAGGAGCGGATGAGCCGCAAGACTTTGTCAGCTGCAGTGTGTGTGAGTGTGACGTCAGTGGTGCCGCGCAGAGATAGGTCAGTTGTCGAGAGGGGTCGCGCACGGATTGGCTGCCGTCCGTGAGAAGGCCGCCCACCTGCCCAGGGGGAAACCCCCTTCCACGAGGATGCCGGCTCCGAATGGAGCCGGCGGAGTGGAAAGGGTGCGACGGGTGCAGTTGCACCCGTCGCGATTTTCAGTGTCTGCTAGGGGGCCCCACAACACCCGTTCCCGCCAGCAAGGTTCTGGCGGTCAAAACCGCCAGAACCAGGCTGGCGGGAAGGGGGTCGGAATCCCCATAGCGGCGCTGCCTGCAGCGCCGCCATGGAGGATTCCTCAGGCCAGGGGAAAACCGTCGGGAAACCGCCGGTTTCCCTTTTCTGACCGCGGCTTTACCGCCGGGGTCAGAATTGGCCTGGATGCACCGCCAGCCTGTTGGCGGTGCATCCGCGGTCCCCGGCCCTGGCGGTCTATGACCGCCAGGGTCGGAATGAACCCCTAAGTCACTTCTGATTAAATACAAAATAAGAGAATCACCAAAATGAATTTCGTTAAAGCATTTAAGAGCGCTCTGAAAGGAGACGTATATATTGTCGCAACCGATGGGGAACCTATACCACCTGAGGGTACTCCAGCTTATACAGTCATGGAAGAGAAAGGTGTTGCGCCTTGTTTATGGATGAAACAGTGGCGCAAATTAACAGAGAAGGAGGGATGTCTAGTGTTCCCAGAGCACGGGACGTTTAATCCAAAGGTGCTAGAAAATTTGAGGTGGATGTTAAGTACACAGAAACCACCTCCGAGACCAGCTCAGTATGAGGCTTTGGCAATTTGGAACTTGATGGCACTTAAACATAGTCAAGAAAGGTTTCAGAGAAGACTGAGAAGGGCAGAGAAATCCTATGCAGAGGCTAGGTGGGATAATGAGAGCAAAATGTGGAGACAGGGAATTGTAGACGGGTTGAAGTTCTTCCCAGCAATAACACAGGGAGAAGAGACGCAGGGAAAGAAAGCCTTCTGTAAAACTGACAAAGATTTAGGCAAATCTAAAGAGAATAAAAGATCTTGGGAAGAGGAAGATGATTCAGACAATGAGGTATTTATGGACAGATTGTTACATGATCGTCCGCCACCATATGCGGTGAGCGACAGTGCTCCAAGTACTAGCTTGGATCCTGGGAACCAGACGTAGGAAAAGGGAGTTACTGATACGGTACAGACTAGCGATACAGCTTTGATACAGAATGGTGTCATTGTACCAACTGCACCAGACATACCGATACAGTTGCAGCCTCCACCGCAGATACAGAAAATCTACCCTGACGTCCCAGTGCTTGAGACAACTACGAATTTGATAGTGCCGCCAGACCCGATATATACAAAGCCAAAGCTAGTACAGATTGAATCAACTCTGAAATTAATGTCTCAACCACAACCACAGTTGATACCAGGGTACAACCCTGTAGCGGGACCACCATTAGTACCTGTCCCGGGTACATTGGAACGGACGGGTCAAACACCTGCTGCTATATCGTTACCCATTACTGTTGGTCCACCAGTGCCATTGTATGCACAGGGTAAAGCGAGTGTGTGTGACCAGGGAGTGAGGACTCAGGAGGCGATAAGAGGAGGGTCTATGGGAACTCCACAGATAATGGCCCCCGGAGAACAAGTAAATGAACAGCCGAGGCCCTTAATGGACCTTATTTCGGTAGGGGCACCCCTCGAAGCAATGCGTCAAGCAGGTTTGGGAGTTTTAACTCCCCAAACTATGAGTACGAATACCTCACATTCCCCAATGATGCATGCAGGAAACATTTCACTGCAGGGTTTTACAGTCCAAAAGTTAAATGAATTGTTAGAAAAAACTTATACTTCACAGAAGACTGCAGTGGTTACAGTTGAACCAGAGAAGGAAAAACAGGATGAATACCTGAACTTTGCACGATTAGGGGCGGAAGCTGGCGAGTTGGTAGAAGGGACAATGGGAGTAAATAGATTGGAATCATACACAGAGGCAGAACTGAGATACTTGTGTCCCAAGATTACCAAGGAGGTAGGCAAAGTACACCAGAGATTAGCGAACTTAGCAGACAAGTACAATATCAATATCGGAAATACTAAGCATTTGAAAAGAAGTTACAGATTAGATTTTGACTCAAAAGATTTTGAGCATATGAGATATGCAGGGATGAAGGCACATTTGAGAGAACTGTTGTAAAGTGCACAAATTTGGGGGGCATTGGAGAAATGGGAAGGCCGATGGGCAAAGAAAAGAGATAAGGGAAAGGGTGACAGCCCAGGGTCTAATCAAGCTAAGACCTCGCCCGATTTGGAATCGGTAAAAATATTACCTATGAGAGAGACAGCTGGTGGTGTTTTAGTACATGTGCCATGGACTAAGGAGACATTTTATCCTTTACTAATGATTATCCCAGCTTGAGAGAGAAACCGATCGAGTGATATCAACAAACAGATAGGTTGGTAAAACTTGCAAAGTGTCTCTGGGAAAACTGGAATACCTTGTTTGAGATCATTGTTCCGCCTGATTTGTGGCTTGAGTTACAAGAGAGGGGTAGATTGGCCAACAAAGGAGCCGGCAAGAGATAAAGTGACCAGGGCACCTTCAGAAGAGGTGATGAAGTATTATCATAAGGTGATTGAGTTTTTTAAACAAAAGGTGTCGCCGAAAGTGACTGACTGGCAGAAAATCGATCGGACCTCTCAAGAGGTTAAAGAGTCAATACATGCTTATTACGAGAGATTGTTAAAAGCGTTTAAGCACTACAGTGGTACTGAGACTATTGAACCAAAGGACATGAACCACCTTGTGTTCAGATTCGTCAAAGGGTTGAGACCAGAAGTTAGCCAAATGATTAAGAATCATTTGATTTGTTGGCAAGCTAAACCGATTGATGAGGTGTTGCAGTATGCAAAATACTGTAGTGATGAGATTGAGTTGAAGCAGAAAAAGTTGAAGGAAAAGGTAATGGTGATGCAGATAAGGGCTGCACAGGCTGGAATGCAGGGAAATGGAGTTCAGCAGATGATACAGCAACAACCACAAATGAATGGTGTGTTTCAGACACAGCCGAGAGGTCGAGGCAGAGGGTTTGTAAACCGTGGTTTAGACATGAATAATGTTGTTATTCAAAATGATGTTCAAGGGGTGAAGAAGATGTCACCATGTCACGCGTGCGGCGGCGTGGGGCACTGGAAACGGGAGTGCCCGAATATGGTGCAGGATGGTGCAGTTCAGCAGAGCACTAATATTGGTACATTACAAAATTCACGAGGTCCGAAAATAAGACATCAAAACCTGAGTTTTAAGAATAATTTGGTACAAATGCCAGGGGTACAGCCCATGCAGCAGATGCAAATGCTGTGTTTTCAGTCAATACAAATGCAACCAGTACAACAGCAGATTCCTATGGTGCCTAGACAGCAAATGCAATTACCAGTGGCTCCGATGGGACAGCAACAGGTGATGCTTCCTCAGCAGGTCACAGGCCAGGTAACAAATCACAACAATACTGTGCAACAATTCCCATTACGAGGTGAAAATTGTATGAATGAGGATTGGTCAGATGACAGTTCAGACAGTGAAGAGTGCAGACTTGCAGCATCCCTAGAGGTGGATCAGAGAGGCCCATATGTAGAGGGAAAGGTGATGGGGCTATAAGGTTTCATTCTTGGTTGACACAGGAACCACGCGCTCTACAGTTCGAAGTGCAGAAGTTCCAAGATTGCCTCTCTCAGGGCGTACTATACGAGTGGTTGGAGTAGCAAATCGGTACCTGACTAACCCGATTACAGATCCAGTGCAAGTTGAAATTGGCAACTTCGAAGGGCTGCATAGATTTGTTGTATGTGATTCAAGTCCGGTATCCTTACTGGGAAGGGACTTACTGTGCAAGACAAAATGCTCAATTACCTGTTCCAATGATGGGATTGAAGTACAGACAAATAGTGATGATGAGGGAGATGAAAGTCAATTTTTAGAGGAAGAAACAGGGACAAATGAAGACTACCCTCTGATTACTGTATTCCCAATGCATACCTTGATTGATCTGCCTGTCGAACTCAAGGAACATTAACAGAGAAAGTGTGGGACTTGACCGGGAAAGAAGTAGGACTGATAAAGGGAGTAGAACCAGTCAAAGTTCAGATAAAACCGAATGCAGTGTTCTCACAAGTGCCACAATATCACATGACCCAAGTTGTTCTTATCGAAGTGTCACAAATAATTGCAGACTTTCGCAGACAGGGAGTTCTGAAAGAGTTATTGAGCAGTCCATGTAACTATCCCATAATGGGTTTAAAGAAGCCCTGAGGAAAAGTTCGAATTGTGCAAGACTTGAGAAAAATAAATGAAATTGTGATAAAATGTTGCCCGGTGGTACCTAACCCAGCAGTAATAATGTTCCAGGTTCCCTGTGATGCTGAATGTTTTACTGTAGTAGACCTCTCACAAGCTTTCTTTTCAATACCTCTTCACGAGGACAGCCAATTTTTGTTCAGTTTCAAATTCCTGGATAAGGTGTACAGTTGGTGCAGAATTCCTCAGGGTTTTTCTGAATCACCGTCCATCTTCAATCAGATATTGAAAAAGGATTTGAAGCCGCTTGTGCTGCCTTTCAATTCAACTCTTGTGCAATACATTCATGACTTGTTAATTGCGTCCAAAGCAAGAGACAGTTGCAAATACGATACCATTGCATTACTAAATCATCTGGGAAAGAATGGACACAAGGTATCACCCAGAGAGTTACAGTATTGTCAGAAGGAAGTATAATACTTGGGACATTTGATTGAGAAAGGGCCCAGAAGAATATCAAAAGAAAGAATAACAGCTGTTTTGCAAATGAATCCCCCCACAACAAAAAGAGATGTCAGAATGTTTTTGGAGGGCTACTGTCGCCAGTGAATACCCAACTTCTCAATCATTTCGAGGCCATTGATAAAACTGACAGGTAAAGAAACCAAGGATGAGCCATATACTATAACCCTGTCAAAAGAAGAGCTTGAGTCATTTTTGGAGTTAAGAGAATGTATGTGCAGGGCACCAGCACTAGGAATGCCAAACTACGAGAAACCTTTTCTGTTGGTTTGTCATGAACGTGATGCTTGTTCTTTGTCTGTCCTAACACAGGTCCACGGAGATGCAAATCGCCCTGTAGCATATTTTTCAGCTACCTTGGACCCTGTCGCAGCAGCCTTACCGGGTTGTTAGCGTGCAGTTGCAGCAGTTGGTCAGAGCCTCTTACAATGCGAAGGCATAGTCATGGGATACCCTCTGACAGTAATGGTTCCACATTCAGTTGAAATTCTGTTGACTAGAACTAAGACTCAGCACATGACAAATGCACGTCTCACTAGGTATGAGATGATCATACTGGGGTCACCAAATGTCACTCTCAAGAGATGCACTGTACTTAACCCGGCAACTTTACTTCCTAATGAAAATACTGAAATCAAAGATGGGGAAGAATTTGAACATGATTTCCTTGAGGTGACTGAACTGTGCACCAAACCTCGTCCAGACATTCAGGACACTCAATTGAAAGAAAATTATTGCATTATGTTTGTCGATGGTTCCTGTCTAAGAGATTCTGCAGGAACACTGAGAGCTGGTTATGCAGTATGTACCATAACTGGTATTGTTGAAGCCTCCTGGCTTGAAAAAGTGTTTTCTGCTCAAGTGGCAGAATTGATTGCTCTTACAAAAGCATGCCACGCAGCTGTAAATTTGAAAGTCACTATTCTGACAGCAGATATGGATTCGGAATCGTACATGATTTTGGCCAGCTTTGGTCACAGAGAGGTTTTATGACCTCCTCTGGTTCTCCTGTGAAAAATGGTGAACAAATAAGAGATTTGTTGCATGCGATTCAGTTACCTCTTGAAATTGCCGTGGTGAAGTGCAGTGCTCACATTAGATCACAAGACTTCGTGTCTATGGGAAACGGTTATGCAGATCAAGTCGCATGATTTTGTGCATTGAACTGTCTATCGTTCAAGGAGCAATGGGAATTGTTACCACAATCTGAAAATGACACATGTTTAAACCTAGCATTACGGGTGGTTGACACCTTAGACGAACTAAATAAAATAATTACAAGGTCGTGCGAGCAAGGAAGAAAAACGCTCTTGGCAAAGAATGCAATGTGTACAAAAAGCTGATGATTTATGGGTATCAGAGGAAGGAAAGTTAGTTTTGCCAAATAGTCTTCTGTCACAATTTGCCAGGCTCTATCATGGGCAGGCACACCTGGAAAGCGATGCCATGATCAGGTCCTTTAAAACTGATTGGTTTAATCCAAAATTCAGACATGCCGCAGAAATTACTTGCCACAGGTGCGTCATCTGTCAACAGATGAATGCCGGAAAAAGAACTGTGGTAACTTTGAGCCACAATGGGAGAGCTGGAGGTCCGTTCAACAAAATGCAAATGGATTTTATTTAAATGCCTGTTTGTGGAGGACTGAAGTATGTGTTGGTGATTGTGTGTGTCTTCAGTCATTGGATTGAGGCATATCCCACATGTAGAAATGACAGCCTTACAGTAGCCAAACTACTACTTGGGGAACTGATACCAAGGTTCGGGTTTCCGGTTTCTATAGAATCAGATAGCGGTAGACACTTCGACAATGAGGTGATTAAACTCCTGTGTGCCGCACTCAACATTGAACAAAAGCTGCATTGTAGTTATCGCCCTGAAGCATCAGGATTAGTAGAGCAGATGAATGGCACTTTGAAATCAAGAATGGCAAAAATGTGCGCAGCAACTAACATGAAGTGGCCAGATGCCTTGCCTCTAGTGCTGATGTCAATGAGAAACACCCCAGACAAGAAAACGGGACTGTCCCCCCATGAAATCCTCATGGACAGAGCTATTAGATTACCAGCAGTACCTGCAAATGCACTAGTGAATATTACAGATGATATGGTGTTGGATTACTGCAAAGGTTTGGCTGATATGATTCGCTCTTTTGCCACCGATTGGCGATCCAGGCCACTCTCTACAAGCCGGTGACTGGGTAGTTGTCAAGAAGCACGTGAGAAAATCGTGTCTAGAACCACGTTGGAAAGGGCCATATCAAGTAATATTAACGACTACTACCGCTGTGAAGGGTGCCAGTCATACAAAAAGGGTAGCGTGTCCTGTTGAAGAGGAACTTGAAGTTTCCGGCACAGCAACTTTAGAAAGAGAAGTCTCAGGGCCAGAGAACAGTCAAGAAGGAACTGAGACTACCGGAGAGCCCACTAAGAACAGCCTTGTCCCTCAAACAGTCAATAAGTTCGAGAGGGGTGACAGAGTACCTATCTCAGTAGAGGCAGCAGGAGAACTAAGTCAAGGAGAGGTTCTCCCAGAAGTAGACGGATACGGGTTAGAGCCCGAACCCAACATAGAACCGGGAGAAGAAGGAGAAGGAGAAATTATAGAGAGAAGTCAAAACGTGTCAGAATCTCCTGAACCAGTTGCAGGTCCGTCAAGAGAAAACACCATATCACAAGAGGAGGGTGCTGTCCAACGTCCTGAAGGAACACATCAAGAAAAGACACATAGAGGTGATAATTGGCCTGATAAGTCACTCCTTAAGATAAGAGATGTATCAAATGACACAATAATAGAAGAGAGCGATACTTCTCAGGTGGATGATCTGAGTGAGAGGGAACAAGGTGAACGAAGGTTAAAAAGAAAGAGAATCGCAAACCGAAGATATACAGGTCCTGAATGAGCATATGCCACAACCTCTGAATGGCAACAAGAATTCCTAGCATTCTGTTTTGATCGAGAAGTACCAGGCCAATATTACGGTACCTGAACAAATTTCAAGGAAAACTTGGCTAAGTTTACATTTTGAAATTTGAAAAAGAGAGAGACTTTATAAATTACCGGAAGTGACACTAGAAGTGGATTTGACTTTTGAGAAACCTGATTACGACAAGCTGCTAACCTGATTTGACGAAAAGGTTCCTGGAGTGAACAAGTCTATTGCAACAGAAGACACTTGTAGGAGGCTGGCCTGGTTTGTAGTGGGTACCTTGGGTACTTACACCTTACACCAGGTCCTGTTATCCCTTATCAGTGAAATGTAGTAGTGTTCTAGCAGCTTAGGCTGATAGAGGTAACTATAGAAGAGCAGCGTAGGCTGAACTAGGAGACATGCAAAGCTCCTGCAATACTACTTATAGTTACAAAGTACTTATACACAAGGAAAGACAATACTCAGAGTTACCGAAAATAAAGGTAGTTTATTTGGGTGACACAAGGCCAAAAATATCTTAGAGGCAATACTCCTTCTGGAGGTAATTATTATACACAATATATACACTAGACACCAAAATAAGGTAAGTAATTAGACACAGGATAGTGCAAACAATAGGAAATGCTATAGAATGCAATGGAAGAAAATAGGTCTAGGGGCAACACAAATCATATACTAAGAAAGTGGAATGCGAATCACAAATTCCCCCCTAGACAAGTGTAGTGTGTAGTGAATCGCTGGGAGAGTAAGAATACAGTAAAGGTAAGTATAATACCCCACCCCAGAGCCCAGAAAAGCAGGGGTAAAGAACTGCAAGTTTCCTTAGGACACACTACAAGGCACAGAGGCCTCAGGAGGTGAAGAGGAAGCGGTGCACCGGGGTACTGTCGTTCTCTGGGAAGGCAAGGTCTTACCTCCTCCAAATTGGGACAGCAGGTCCTCAGGACAGTCTGTGTTGAAGGGGTCAATCCTCTGTGTTCCAAGGAGCAGGCTCGTTGCCAGGAGAGTCCCAGAGAACCGGTCATCGACTTAGAAGGTGCCTGCTTGGGCAGGGGAGTGACACCATCACTCCACAGGAGATTTCTTTGGTCCTTCTGGTGCAGGGTGAAGATAGGGAGTCCTCAGAGCATGCACACCATGAAAACTGTTGCAGTTGCTGGCTGGAGCTGAAGTTGTAGAGGAAAAGTAGCCCTTCTGGATACTTTGTTGCTGTTACAGTGGTTCCTGGAGCAGTCTGCGGTTGATCCGAGGTCAGAGGATGAAGTAGTACTTGCAGAGGATTCCTGCTTGAAACTTGCAAGTAGAATCTGAAGAGAAACCCACAGGAGAGACCCTAAATAGCCCTAAGAGGGGGATTGACTACCTTATCAGAAGGGGTATCTGATGTCACCTGCTGTCACTGGCCACTCAGAGGCCTCCAGAATGTCCCCGCACTGGAGGAGCTCTGGGCACCACCCCTGCGGTGGTGATGGACAGGGGAGTGGTCACTTCCCTTTCCTTTGTCCAGTTTCACGGCAGTGCAGGTACTGGGGGTCCCTGGACCGGTGTAGACTGGCTAATGCAAGAAGGGCACCATCTGTGCCCTTCAAAGCATTTCCAGAGGCTGGGGGAGCCTAGCCTTCCCCAGGCTGTAACACCTATTTCCAAAGGGACAGGGTGTAACACCCTGCTCCCAATGGAAATGCATTGTTCTGCCTTCCTGGGGCTGAGCTGCTCAGACCCAAGGAGGGCAGAACCCTGTCTGTGAGGTGGCAGCAGCTGTAGCTGCATTGCAAGCCTCAGAGAGCTGGTTTGGCAGGACAGAGGGTCCATGGTGGAGTCCCCAGGATGCATGGAATTGGCTCCCAAATACCAGATTTGGAATGGGGGGACGATTCCATGACCTTAGACACCTTACATGACCATATTCAGAGTTACCCTTGTGAAGCCACATATAAGTATTGACCTATATGTAGTGCACACATGTAATGGCATCCCCACACTCACAAAGTCCCGGGAATCGGCCCTGAACTATTTTGGGGGCACCTTTGCTAGTGCAAGAGCGCCCTCACACTTAGTAAGTTTGCACCTAGCCTTCATTAAATGAAGGTTAGACATATAGGTGACTTATAAGTTACTTAAGTGCAGTGAAAATGGCTGTGAAATAATGTTTACATTATTTCATGCAGGCTGCAGTGGCAGTCCTGTGAAAGGGTTTCTCTGAGCTCCTCATGGGTGGCAAAAGAAATGCTGCAGCCCATAAGGATCTCCTGGAACCCCAATACACTGGGTAACTAGGTACCATATACTAGGGACTTATAAGGGGGTTCATTGAAATTGGTAAATTAAGTCACTAGCCTATAGTGACAAATTTAAAAGCAGAGAAAGCACAAGCACTGAGGTTCTGGTTAGCAGAGCCTCAGTGACACACTTAGGCACACACACACATTAGGCCATAAACTATGAACACTGGGGTCCTGACCATCAGGATCCCAGTGAGACAGGCAAAAACATGCTGTCATACAGGTAAAAATGGGGATAACATGCCAAGAAAGACTGTACTTTCCTACAATACTTCCATTCAATCAACATGTAAGTCTTCTGCTTTTCAAATCTGTACATTTCAAACATCTGTGCCCAGTTCCCAGGTTCAGCCCAGGATTCCTTAGTAATGACAAATAGCACCATACCCCAGCTGATGTCACAGCTGCAACCAGAGAGGACCTGGCTTGTTGGTAAGTGACATCGGGTGGGAATCTGGAAATGCCAAATGAAGAATGTAGTGGTGAAGAGGAAGGAGCTGACTTGCGATAAGATCACATCAACAGCTTCTTCTCATGAGTGTAAGTGTGTCTTGAGATGTCATGACTTTGACTATACAATGAACTCTAGTTGTGATGATGTGAGGAGTATATTTTTTGGAACAGTTCGGAAGCTGAAGTTCTGGCAAAAATTGGCAAAGTGTATCTGATGAGGAAGCTTTTGACACAATAACATTTAGGAGATGTTGCTTTTCTTGTGTGAGATTTATAAAAATTGACATTTGCTGTGTGAATTGTGTCATATGTATAGTTTTATAACCATTCTGCTTGTTTTTGTGTTTGTTCAGATACTGGCACCATGACATCTTCACTAGGACATTTCAGGGTTGTGACATTGGCAGGTATATGATGCTGCTTGGACATACAAAGTGTACATGGATTGTTCCTGGGAATGTAGATCACAGACTTTGGGTGTACAAGACCAGTGCCAAGACAGCTTGCATAGTGATAGGACAGTGATAGGATGGAAGTTTAGAAAAATCCATTGGACTTGTTCCTTGTCATGTGGTGGCCCTGATCCATCATGTGTGTCATCATGTGGTTAGAAAACACGTAGTCCTAGGCCCAATACATGTTAGTTTCCCTTCACATTGGCTAAAAACTCTTTGTACATGAACTGTATGTAGTTGTTGATGTGTTTTATCATATGTAGGCTAAATTGGCTATGGGACATCACCGACATTTGTTTGTGCCATAACACTAGATGCAATAGCACTGGATTGCAATGACCCTGTGATCAGAAACTGTTGTACTGCCATCTGTGTGAGTCTTTCACTATATGATGTTGGATTCCTTTTGTGATGTAGGTGATGTGACTCCATCTGATGACATCAACCAATTTCATGTTTGCCCATTCTACAGGACAATGTCTGATATGTCCCTTCCTTGTATGGTCTAGAAGGCTGTACCTGTAAATTTGATCATTCAATTTGATCATTCAGTCAGTATGATTTCAACATGTATGATTTGCCTTGTTTCAGACATATTGACATTCAAACTGAGCAATGTAATAAAAATACTTCTTTAATAAGACATTTGTATGTATGTGTTTGTGTAGAATGGTTGTAATTCTGAGCTGGACAATGTGTACATACAACATATCCCCTCTTCCACAAGTAGCTTGTTTTTTTATTGTATGTTACACATGAACATACATATTTGCATTGCTAAATGTGAAATTTAAGACAGCAGACAATGAGTTTCTGACTTGTGAATTTATTACAGAGCTAAGGTTGAAAACATACTTATGGCAAAAGGTAACATAAATGAAAAGTGAAGGGGTCCATCATGGTGAATGAAATCATAGGAGTAGATGGTACACTATCGAAATTTCAAAGTCCATAGTACTCCTTCCATCAGAAAAGGAATGGGCTTCAGGATCAGGCCACAGAGCGAATGTGTGACTGTTGCAAGCCACTCAACTGAACTCCAAGGGGTTCTGATGGGGCAAGGATAATCCCGACTCCCAATGAGAACTGACAGGGCAGCAAAGAAGGACACACTGCATCTCTAGGAGTTTGCAAGGGGAAGGGAGTTTGGGATGAGAGAGAAAGAGAAAAATACCAGGAATTCTGCATATTCAGATTCCTCTACTGTGGGCAATGTTGGGCTCAAGGATATCTGGATTCTGGTTCTGAATTCAGGATTATTACAACAGTCTGGACTCATATGTCCCTGTAATGAAATGACACTTTAAAACAGGAAAAACTAAATAGATATTAGGAAATAACTAATGTGAAATCAACATACCAATAATTCACACTAGAAACACTCCCCAGTGAGATTCAAGAATTATCCAGTAATTATCATGAACTGAAATTATCATGTACAAGGATTTCATGGAGATAAATTAACTGGGTTAATCACAACAAAACTACTTCAAATTCTTCGGTAGTTCAAGAGTCTCAAATGTTGAAGGTTCACATGCAAATATGCAATGGTAATCAGATTATAGTTCTTAATTGTCCCAAAAGTCATAAGAACAGCAACATCAGATTCTAATTGAGAAAACATGGATTAAAAAACAATTATGGGTACAAGATTGAGGAAGGCATGGCTATTAAAAGAAAGACAGCTTTTCTCTAATATCTTTTTAGTCATGAGATTGATCCCAATATTATTGCTTGCTTTAGATGGGTTTGAATAATCAGCACTGATCAAGATCCCAAATGAAACAGAAAAACTTGTGTTACCTTATTTGGGATGACTTGTGTCTTTTTGTCAGCTCAAGAAAGCACGATACGAGAGATGAATTCAAAGCTGCCCGCCTTTTACAGGTAGTGTGGTTACTGTGGAGAATATTTGAAATATTAGGTTGGAACTTCAAGAAGTGCATTGCTGCAAGGTGAAGCCTGTCGCTGTGAAGGTGTGGATGCCGCTGCAAAGAGAGGACTGCCACTGTGAAGGGAAGGCTGCCAAAGACTGGAGACAGTTAAGCGTTGCTTCCAAGTTAAATGAGGCTAAGCAGGGTTTATTCTGAAATAGGCTTTTATAGCCGCCCGAGCCAGGTGCAAGGAAAACATGGGGAAAACAGAGGAACTCTTTTGTTATTATTGTAATTGCACATGCTTCTAAACTGTCTTTTTTCCTTTGGGAGGATCAATTAAAGAACCAGTAGTTGTAGACAGTTGACATGTGCTTCCTGGATTAACATGTGTTCAGAAGTTATCTTAACAACCAGCATTGGTCTAGATCTGCTTTAAACATTGTCATTAAGTTAATAACTGAGTTGCCAAGTTACACAATGTTTCAAAGGCACAACGTGATTCAAACTGGTACTGCGCTTAAAAAAAAAACCAATATCTCAGATATCACTCATACGGTAGGGAATAAGGCATGACTAAGGCATGACTAGCCCTGCTCACAGCTGGGACCATGAGAGTGACACACAAAGGAGGACATTAAGGATGAGGTTTCTTGCTCCCAATGGTGCGTGTCTTGCCATTCGCACCTCCTGGATTTTTACATGGACGTCCCTGCTTGCAGGGATGGGGGGGTGTTCAGCTGGTGTAGAGGCAGAAGTGTCTGAGGGTGGTTGGTTCTCTGGCAGGTTCTCCCTTCCTGTGTCTGCTGTAGAGGTACTTGGGATTGATGTACTTGTCCCATCCGAAGGGGTACATGTTGGGGGAAAAGCCATCCTCAGGGTTGTATGGATATCCCTCAGCACCACCATTTGGGTGCTCATGTTGGAGTTATGGGCCTCCATATGTTGGTCCATGTCCCTCTGCAGCTGCTTGATTTTCCAGAGTTCGGTTAGCACCTGGGTCATCATGCCCTGGGACTCATGATAGACCCCCAAGACTTAGCTGTAGGAATTCTGGTCATAAGCGGCCCCAGTGGCCTCACTCTGGCAGCTCACAGCATCCCTCCCACAGGCCCTACCCCAATAAGCCATAAGAGTGCCCTCTCCAACTGGGTCCTGAACACTCAGTATCAGAATTGTTGATTTGCACCTCAGGATCCAGGACTCGGGGGGAACAAGATGGTAGCAACTGTGCTAGATACACAGGGTGGGTGGCACATTGTTGTCTGTGATGTTGAACCAACTTGGATGGGAAGTATTTCTGTGGGCACAGTGAGACTCACTGTTGCCATCTGACCAGGATGGCCCAGATGGGCCAGGACCTTCATAAATGTCCACATATCCAGGAGTGTCGTCATCACTGAGGACTTAATCCAGAGGTGGGTTGGGCCACATTGGTGGATGATGTCTGTTCAGGGGCTGTGCCAGCTCGACCTACTGAGAAATAGATTACAATGTTATTGGTTGAAGTGTGGAATCTACATCCAAAGATTTTGCGTGACTGTAAGTAGAGACACAGGGGGTGATTCTAACATTGGCGGGCGGCAGAGGCCGCCCGCCAATGTTCCCCCGACAAAATACCGCTCCGCGGTCACAAGACCGCTGAGGGTATTTTGAGATTTGCCCTGGGCTGGCGGGCGGCCGCCAAAAGGCCGCCCTCCAGCCCAGGGCAAATCTACCTTCCCACGAGGACGCCGGCTCCGAATGGAGCCGGCATAGTGGGAAGGTGCGACGGGTGCAGTTGCACCCGTCGCGTATTTCAGTGTCTGCTTTGCAGACACTGAAATACTTTGCGGGGCCCTCTTACGGGGGCCCCTGCAGTGCCCATGCCATTGGCATGGGCACTGCAGGGGCCCCCAGGGGCCCCGCGGCACCCCCTACCGCCATCCTGTTCCTGGCGGGAGACCCGCCAGGAACAGGATGGCGGTAGGGGGTGTCAGAATCCCCATGGCGGCGGAGCGCGCTCCGCCGCCTTGGAGGATTCCCCCGAGCAGCGTAAAGTCGGCGGAAGACCGCCGACTTTCCGTTTCTGACCGCTGCTGAACCGCCGTGGTCAGAATGCTCGAGGGAGCACCGCCAGCCTGTTGGCGGGGCTCCCGTGGTCGGTGACCCTGGCGGTCACTGGCCGCCAGGGTCAGAATGACCCCCACAGTCTCCCATCACACCTCGATATGAAGACTCCACGAAGCTGGCATCAGAGACAAGGCCCTCGACTGGATCCAATCCTTCCTCTCTGGCAGAACTCAACGAGTGAGACTCGGACACTTCCTCACAGACCCACACCCACTACCTGCGAGGATCCCCTGGGATCCTCCCACGGCCCCACTCCGTTTAATGTCTACATGGCACCGCTAGCCACCATCGTCAGAAGCTATGGAATCAACATCATCTCCTACGCTGATGACACCCAACTCATCCTCTTCCTCTCCAAAGAATCCAACAAAGCCAGACACAACTCCCACGAAGGCATGGAAACAGTCGCCAACTGGATGAGAAATAGCTGCCTTCAACTCAATGCAAACAAGACAGAAGTACTCATCATGGGCCCTCAACCCAACCCATGGAATGACTCCTGGTGGCCGCCCACCCTGGGAAACCAACCACCCCCACCAGCCAAGCCCGCAACCTCGGGATCATCCTGGACTCCAATCTCAGCATGAACCATCAAATCAACTCAGTAATCTTCACCTGCTTCTGCGCCCTCCACCTCCTACGCAAGTCCTTCAAATGGATCCCCCTCAAACATAGAAAGACCATCACACACACCCTCATCACCAGCAGACTGCACTATGGCAACTCACTCTATGCGGGAATCAACAAGAAACTCATCCACAAACTACAAAACATCCAGAATGCCGCCGCCAGACTGGTCCTCGACCTACCTCGACACTGCCACATCTTGCAAAACCTGCATACACTGCACTGGCTTCCCATAGAGAAAAGAATCACCTTCAATATCCTCACCCATGCACACAAAGCCGTCTACAACACCAGGCCAGGCTACCTGAACCAGTGACTTAACCTCCACATACCACACAGGACCCTACGCTGAGCCCAGCTCTCTCTTGCAGAAGTACCCCGCATCAGGAAAACCAGAACAGGAGAACGCTCCTTCTCCTACCTCGCTGCCACCACCTGGAATGCCCTTCCTCTCCACATCAAATAAACCACCTCCCTCCTCAGCTTCACAAGGGAACTGAAGACATTGCTTTTTTAAGAACCACTGGTGAACGATACACTTTCCCCCACCCCCAGTGCCTTGAGAACCAAACGGGTAAGTAGTTGCGCTTCACAAGCACTGATTGATTGATTGAGACCTTGGACACTCTTAAGAGTTAGGTTTGCTGATTGTGCTATGTTCCCATTGTATTGAAGTTGTTGACATGACATGTGTAAAGCTTGCAGAAACTATAAGACTCAAGCAGCTCATTAGATGTGGTGATCAGTTGAAGGAATGAACATGACATTTTAGAAACAGGTACACCATCACAGTGGAGAGGAAACATATGTGATTGACCATTCCAAGGCCTAGTTGTGTGAGATACAGGTGAACACACAACTTTATGTTATATGGAGCTGTAGCCATCATATGAGCAGTGTTAACAGCCACCTCCAAGCTGATGAAGCTGCTTAATGCCTTGGAAATACTTGATGTACAAAATTGATAATGTGTCATTCTTGTCCTCAAAGGTTTAATTTTGGGATACTAGAACAACCTAGGTAGACAGACACGTCTCTGAGTTGAGTATCATCATCATATCATCATTATGTAGCTTTATTTCAGTACAAAAGTATACCATAAAAGCACATATTACAAAACACTTAAATAAAGATTAAAAAGCAAGATAGCATAATATTGTTGAACATCCATTTAGCACTTTAAATCACAGACGACATCTAAAACAAAGATAAAAATACAGGAATAAAGTACAATGCAATATAAATAAGCTAAAATTTGGGCCAGATCTTAAGAGCATAACCTCACACAGGAAGCAATGTTCTTATTCTCAGTTCAATGCTAAACATTCATAAGTTATCCATAAAAATACTAAGCTATTGGGCTGCGACTCAACTTTGATGCAATACATTCTAAAATGTCCCCCAGAGATTTTACTCTAATATGCCTGATCACCTTTAAGAATTTTGCCAGTGCGCCTGCCACAATCCCATGTTTTTTTTTTCTATCCTAATTGCTAGAAACCGATTCGTAAAACCCATGGACCTACAGAGTGGTAAATTCCCATGAGCCCTCTGTCTTGTGTATGCAGGGCAGTGAAAAAGAACATGGGCAATACACTCAGCAGTTCTGCAACCCGTTGGGCACAAATCTAGGCACGTTTCATTTTGTGTCCATCTACAGGTAAAAGTGCGTAGTGGTAAAGATCTTAATCTGAATCTACTATAAAGTGCACGTGCTGAAGGAGATAAAATCAAATTCATAATGGCATTTGGCTGAAATAAAACTATCTGTCAAACTAGATGAAGGCACCTCTGCTAACTTTTCTACTTGTAGTTTTAGCCAATACACATCCTTTACGACCTGTGTGGCCATTTTTTGGAAGATGAAAAGGGTCTGACCAGTAAACACCCAACCCAAGTTTGATAAAATTGTTTTCAACGTGGTTACTCCACAGAATTTTTTGGGTTGCTTGCATGTTTAATAAGGCGCTCAGCCATATTCTATATGGGCTAAAAATATCCAAAGCCCAAATTCCTATCCAATATAATAAAGGCCTTAGGGCAGCTATATGGGCGATAGAATGTAAATTTAAATCCATCCCAATAGACAATGTAGGGGAACTTACAGGTATTTTTAATAAAGCTTTTATGAAAAAGTTTTCGGCTATCTCTAGGTCCTTCAAGTTACTAGGTCCCCATAGTTCAGCACCATATAATTCCCCCCCTCTAACTTGGGCTTTATATATTTCTATCGCAGGGGTGATAGTAAATCTGGGGGATCTAGCAGCAAATCTTAAGATACCCCCAGACTTTTGTTTCAGACTCAAGAAGGACCTCGATTTATTGGCCTGCCACTAATGTGAGTCCTCCAATCTAACTCCCAAATAGTCCAAATTTGACACTCTTTCTAGGGCTTCGCCATCCAAAAATATCTGTTTCCTCATTTTATGTTTTTTTGCCACCAAAAACCATATATTTAGTTTTGGATGTATTTATTTCCAAACAGTGATCCTCACAAAAGCTCATAAGTTTCTCAAGTAGGTAAGCAAGACCAGAAGCGGTTTGCGATAATAACAAAGTATAGTCAGCAAACAGCAAACTCAGTGTCTTTACCCCGCCTAGCTTGGGCGCATCGGTAACACAGTTCAATAAGAAAGTAGTGAAAGCATTAATAAACAATAGAAAAAGTGTAGGGGCCAGCACTCAACCCTGTCTCACCCCTCTACGTATAGGGATCTCTCTCATTAGTTCCCCTTTTGTTCCCCATTGCACTTTTGCATAATTCTCAGAATACAGATCTTTACTTATATTTAATAGGGGTCCCTGAACCATGGCTCTCTCCATAACCTCCCACGTTTTCCAGCGCAGAACCAAATCAAAAGCAGACTTGAGATCTTCAAAAGCAACAAAACGTTTCCCAGCGTATAGGTCCACCATCTTCCATTTGATTGTAAGGAATCGAAAAACCTGGTTAACTGTGCTTATTCTCTGCCTGAAGCCCGACTGGAAATGGCTAAGGACTTGGCCATCTTCTGTTCATTCCTTAAGCCTGCACAGGACCTGGTAACAGAATATTTTTTGAAGGTTGTCCAGGAGACTGATTGGCCTATAGTTCCCTGGGACACCCCTATCCCCTTTTTTATGAATGGGGACAATGATTGCTCCCTTCCAAAAATGGGGGTACAAACCACTTGCCAAAATGGCATTTGACATCCTGTTGACATAGGGACCCCAATACTCAAGATCAGATTTAAACAGATTGGAGGGTATACCATCCAGCCCTGGCACCTTTCCTGATTTTTGGGCATAATGGCCATCTCAGTTTCCTTGGGAGTAAAAGGTACACAACTGTCTACAGGGGAAAAAGAAGAAATCAATTCATCATTAGCAATTAGGGAAACAGGCCTATAGCTGTACAGCTCAGTAAAATAACCAATCCAATTTTCAGGGGGAATATGGCAATCAGGTCTAAAGTTCTCGCTTCGTCCATTTTTAGCACCAAGGACCGAAAATGTTTTGCGGCTAAAATGCCTTCCTGGGCATTTTAGTGACATGTAGCTATTATGGAACATGTGATTACTAACACTGGGGGTGCATGCACCGAGTGGAATGTCACTTCAAATACAGTCGACCTTAACTACACCCTATCAATATACACAGAACTAAAAATACCATCGCATACATGTTCAGAAAATCTGCAGCATTTACATTGAACCAACATTTTCAAAAAGTATAAAATTACTTTTTTGCAGGTGATGCCTGGTTTGCCCTCTCTCTCCATCTCTTCAGCCCCATCCGGAGATCAAACCAAACAGCCTGAACAAGGGTACAAAAGGCCCACATGCATTAAAAAACAATCATTAAACTCACTTATAGGATCCTCAAGTTGTGCTTCAGATGACTTGATAATGAAAGGAGTGTTCCCGTATTTATCAAATGTTGTGTGCAAGATTACTTTAGCATGCTTTGTCTTGAACAACATCAATATGCAATGGGGTTTACACATAGCCCTAATCCCTGAAATATAGCTGCATCCACGTTCCTGTGATGGAACTTAGAACAGAGGTCAGAGTCTGTTAGTTTAGGACCGACAAGCGGTCTCATGTTTCACCTGAACTGTTACATTATTTGCTGAATAATAGTGGTTGGATAATGTTTAGTTAATGTTGAATTGCGGACCTTGATACTGTCCACATTTACTATACAATTCGCATTGTATCATGCATACACTAACACATCAGAAAGAGGCCGGGCTGTGCAACCCCTCTTGGCCCCAAGGTAGGAACTGTGACTGATATACATTGCTGACTGGTACTGGTAATCCTGTGCTGCAGATAATTTTACAGTATAAGAATGAGGAAGGGCAAGGCAAAAAAACAGCCCAATAGTGGGTGCAGTGCAATCTAAAATCCCTAAGCTCCACCAAATGCCTCCTACCCTTTCTAATGTGTAACTAACAAAATAGACATTCTGATTGAAGAGGTTGAATCTTTGCTGAAGAAAATGGAGAAGAATCCTCGGAAGGGGCTGAAAAATGACTCCCTCTCCCCCTTTTGATGGCCAGACTCCCTAGAAATGAGAATACTCCTCCAAATGGAGACACTCTGATTGCATTGGTAGCCCAAGCTGAAGGCCCAAATGTAAAACCTATGGGAGACAACTTATTTTATCCAACTACAGAGAATGCCCTGTCAGGCAGCATAATTGTTCATGGTATCCCTTGTATAAATTGTTTCCTGCCACTGGAAATTCAGGATCAAGCTTATGAGCATGAAAGTTCCATCTCAAGCCCACGTCTTTTAAGCCAACATTGCCCTGTAGCCCCTTTCCAGGAGGAAGTGGTCTCTCTTACTATGGGCTTAAAAGAAGAAGTAAGGGAGTTGAAGTCAATAAAGATGGAAGTATTAAATACCTTTCGCTCCATCACTCTGACGAGGGATATTGTATTTACCCATAAAGAAGAGCTATTACTAGCATTCCTACTTCTAAACTGGGTATTGTGAGGAACAAAAGTTGTCCTGGCCCTTCGGCTAGGCTGGCCCAGGGTAGCAAAGAACCTCAGGTTAGCCTCACTAGCTCATCTGGCATTAAGGGTTATCCTTTTGCTTCATCTGCTTTGCGATCTCGAGCACAAATGGAGTGGGACTTATCTACTGGGCAAATTTCTCACAAACCTTCCAGTAGTGGCTATCCTATTTACATGTGCAACGTGCCTCTATTACCCCCTAACACACGTGAAGACAGTCCATCACTGATAAATAAGGCTATTTATTGAATACAACACACCAGACAATGTGGCTCTATTATTAATTCAGATATAATATCTGCTGAAAGCTTTACTGAGAAGGCAGGCCACTGGGATATTATAAAGCTAATATTATCAAGCCCCAGGCTGGCAAATGGTTTGTTATCGATGGAGGCCCGAAACCCCCTACGAAATGGCTCAAATATTTGTCTCGAAAGTAGCTGGCCTGTGAATAGTTCCTTACCTAAAATAATTCTGATTACCTTGAATGCTAGATCTCGAAAGGAGGGGCCTGGGGCACTAGTTTCAACTGAAGCGACATCCTATATGGTTCATAAGAGGGAGCACTCTTGCCAGATTGAGAGGTCCAGTCCACGGGAGACAGAGCAACCAGACGCTGCTTTAGACATTGATTGACTGTTTTCGCCCCCAGTCTCCTGGAATAATACTGTTCTCCCCCTTGCAACTAATTTGTTCCTAGAAGGTGATTTAAAGTCAGAGCTACCTTCCCCTAGGAGCTTGACTCCAATGCATAATGCAAATATGGCAAACTTAGAACCTGTGAAGAGAGTAGTAAGAACGTGTACCTTGGAGTTTCCTCAGAAAGTCTCTATGGGTTCTGAGACTCGAACGTCAGAGCTTTTAACATGGAATGTAGCTGGAATTCATAATAAACTAGAGGATGTTGATTGGGGGGAGTACATTGATAAATTTTATATTTGTCTGTCCAGGAAACTTGGGCTATTTCAAATGTCTATAGACAAGTGTACAGCTCCTTTTGTAAGAAAGCTAGCCCATCTCTAACTGGGAGAGCAGCGGAGGGCTTATCACATGGATAAGAATTTCTGAGGTGGGAAAAATCAAGGAAATCCATGTGGACTCAGCTGATATATTGGCTCTATCAACCATAGGTGGTTTGGTAAGGCATGTAGAGAGGCCAAGAGTAGCCTTTTAAAAGCAATCAAACTAAAAGATAGATCTACGATACGTTTTGCAAGGCATGAGTATGCACTTGCACAGAAGCTCAGCAAAAACCTCTGGGAAGAGTCATCATGGAAGGATTTATTATTAGCTTCCTAAATGGAATTCGCAATTGAGGAAATGCAAAACCCCAAGGTTCTGGGGGCCTAAGGCCCCCTCTGCTGCACCCCCAAAAAAAATTTCAGGACATGTAAGGCGCACACATGCCAAAGGGGCATGTGAGCGTTACATGTCAATTTTAAAAATGCATTTTTAATGCATTTTTTTAATTTGCACATGGTTGCCACCAAGTTCAACTTGGTGGTAATAGCAATTCCTTAATGCCCAATTCGCATTAAGGAATTGCTTGTTACATGTGGTTTAGAAATGGCAAATAAGGATTCTTATTTGGAGAATCACAATTTGCGATTCTCTAAACAGGCTCGCAAATTTAAGGAATCGCTATTTTAGCGATTCCTTAAATTTGCGTTGCGAGTGCCTTTCATAAATACTGAAAGGCATTTGCAAACGGGCATTCGCACCCTTTGCGACTGCAAAAAGGCTTAGTTATTTGTGTAGGTAGGTTTCCCTGTCCACCAATATCACTGAGCGTCTGCAAAAACAAAAAATAACTATTTTTTTCCAAAACGTCATCTCTGAGTAGCTTAATTAGTCCAGGCAATAGGGACGCATGATTAGACCCTGTTTGGATACATATGCAACTGGAAGAACCATTCTGGATGATTTTGGTCTGCCCCGAGTCGACCGTAGGCAGCAGTCACCCCAGGAAGAAGAAGCCCAGTGCATGGGACAGGAGGTGCCAAAACACCAGATGATTCAGACAAAAGCTAAATTTGGCATGGTTGTTTCCACTTAACAGCTGTATATAAAATACACATCACAATTCCAGTATTCACATTTTCCTTGTACATATAGCACATATTGCTGTTGTATTTTCTATGTTGTCCAAACATGTAACATAGTTGTTGCAGTCCTAGGGCATGATTTAAGGAAAGTGGCGCTGCACACAGTGCAGTGCCTCTTTCCTTCCACCCCTTAGTGCCCCCTAATACCACCATGTGTGGGCCAAATCTAAGATATGGCACACCATGGCAGTAGATAGGGAACTAGCAACAAATCTTTTGATGGTAGTTCACAACTTTGCAGGATTAGCATCAAAAATGTTGACGCAAATCCTGCAAAGCCCATTGAAGCCCATTGCCAACAATGCTGTGCCTCCTTCTAACGTCTGCTCTGAGCAGGCGTTAAAAGTGCTGAAAAAAATGACGCAAATAAATCTCTTAGAATTACTTTGCACCATTTTTCGGCCCTCCTATTGGAGGAATGCCCCTTTACATACATCATGCCTGGTGCAGGCATAATCGAGCGCAAGGGGTTACAAAATGGCGCAATGCATGCATTGCTCCACTTTGTAAATTATGCGCAGCAATTTTAGTCTTGTTGGGGCACATGTCACTAATGTGGCACAAGGAGGCGCTAAGGACTCTTAAATCTGTCCTTTACATTTCTTTGCGCCATTTTTTTCAGCCCTCCTAAAAGGGGAACACCCCTTTTGCATACATTATGGCGGGACATCGATAATGTAGCGCAAAGGGTTACAAAGTGGTGCAATGCACCCATTCTGCCACTGTGTAGATTTGGCACAACGATTTTGGCCTTGCTGGGCCACATTAGCGTAAATCAAAATGTGGCACAAGGAGGAGCTAAAAATCTACCCCTAGTTTCTAATTTAATATTGTCTCAAATTGTAAAGCACATACTGGAATGCCATAATGCAAGCTGTCCTTGCGAGCCACGGAAATTTTGCCATTACGTTTCCGCTCGACAAAATAAAGAACACACTGCCCTGTCACTGTCAATGTTTCCATCAGTATAATACCCTAATACAGTTTAATTTTGCAATATCCGCATTACAAGGCACATTTTGACCATTTGGTACATCTCTCAATGTACACGCCCAAACACTCACGTTCACATTTGTCATTTTCGAACTCTAGGCAGCATATGTGATTACTGATGGCTAAACTGTTGGCCTGATATGATATTTTCCACTTTATACTAGGTACTGTTTTTCTGTGTAGGTAACATGTTGCCTACTTTGCAACTACTTTTCTGAATATGATTGATTGGAATCGATTCGAAACAAAAAACAGATATGAGAATCCCTTAACTTGGTTTGGTGATAGGAACACTGAATATTGTTTAATGAAATAGCTATCTTGGTTGTTAATAATAATTGCGAGTTAGCAAAACCTAATAAATGTTCCTTGAGTGTGGCGACAATTGCTAATTAATAATTACTCCCAAATACATCAGAACCATAAATAAACTTTAGGGACCATATACCTTTCCCTAGCCTTTCCTGGTTCTGTTCGGTAAAAGTACAGATATTTTGTTCTTTACATCTTCATTTATATAGTAATGTATTTATATGAAACAGTGTTCTAGCGAATATTTACAAATAAACCACCACAGGCCAGTTATAGCAAGGGAGATCATTGTAATAAACATAAATATGATTAAAACCAATGCCTTCATTTAAGCCAACAGTTAGTTAGGAGTCCAGTAGAGTTTAAAAAAAAAATCTTTTTAGATGTGTTTTTCATAAGTTTAACAGGTTCTTATTCTTTTTCTTTTATTGGTATGTTCATAGTCCTTTTGTTTTGGCATGTCCTAATAGTGTGTATATATTTCTTTGTGGTATTAGTATGTGGGACCTCTATTAAATAATTTTTTTGTTTTTAATATACATTGTACATATTATGTATATCCCTTGTGTGTATGTTATGTTAACAGTCAAATGTTGCAAGTTACCATTAAATGTTTTGTTCTGATGTATAAATGTAAGATGTTTATGTGAGTACACATTTTAAGGGTGTAACATTTATTGTATTACAGCCATGAAGAAGTCCTTTTTTGAGGATGAAATGCATTGGCTGGTGCTGTTGTGAATGTGCTCTATTTTTAAAAGAAAAGAACAATAAAGAGAAGAGGAAAATGAAATGATACTGATTATTTAGTTTTTTAATTTATTGAATGTGGTGCACCATTGAAATTCATATTCTGTATAGTTCCTTGTTTAAAGATTGCACCTTGGTGGCAAGTGCTGTAATGTGTGCATGCATCAGCAAGATTTTCTCTGATATGAAGTAGGTGAAAGGGGCTAGGTGCATGCAGTGTGTAGCCCGCTGCCATCTGTGTTTTTAGTACATGGGCATGTATATTCCAAAAAAGACGAATACACACAGATGCACATATACTCACGTACACACCCCATCCACAGAGGACATCACTTCTAACAAGAACAAGATGCACAGTCTATAGAAAATATCACTACAGCAAAAACAGATTACCATAGTAATTAAGCAATCATTATTTCTACCAGTTCTTTTGGAGGGTGGGGACAGGTAATATGTGCATGTGAAGATGGGTTGATTTAACCTTACAGGTAGTGTCTGTACAGATCGATTTTCGCGGGTTTGAGAAAAGACATCTGGGTGGATATTACTCTTAGGTCCTACAATCCACAAAAGTGAAGCAGCAACTGAAAAATATTTTTTTTCAAATGTTTTTTATTGTTTTGAACAACAAAACTTACATTGCACAGCATATCCTTAACATCTTGATAATATTCAGCAGTTACAGGAGTTCATAATGCGATAACTGTTCAATAGGTTTGTGCAGGACAAAATGATGGGGGAGGGGCACACACGTGGGACGTGGAAAGCTATATTGCTTCCAGGGCGGTCAGGTGCTTTCAGTACATAGATTCCATCCATTGTCCTCACATTCTGTCATGCTTATTCGGGCACCCTCTCACCTTGCATACCTGCATACTTTTAAGAGTGCAACAATTGTTCGTGCCTCTGTGCCTTTTTCTCAAAGTGGGAGGCTGTGGTCACTCCTTATGCTCAGCAGGGCCATTTGAGGTTACATGTTTATGGGCAGTCCAATATCTCTGTCATTGAATGATGGACTTGTCTCCAATATGGTTGAATAGCAGGGCATTACAAACCAAAGGAAGATCACCACCCCCACGCGGATTGACTTCTGGTGCGGGGAAGGAGGGCATGGATGGCTTAATTCTCTCCATTTTCCTGAGTGTAATATATGCTGTGAAGGTAGTCTAAATGGACCATTCAGGACCTAGGCAAGATTGCCAGTGTGGGGTGTGGCATTCTGACCCCCAACAGTTGTTTTCCAAAGGCCCCATTTCTGCATTCCATGCCTCTCTGACGGGTAGGAAAGGGTCAGGAATACAAGCTAGTAGTGTGCAGAAAGTTTGTGAAATATGTTTCACCCTCAAGGGTTCTGGCGTCAAATTGACTTCTAAGGGGCTGTGATGAGATAGCTGTAACACAGATGTCTGAGGGATTCCAATGTGTATCTGAGCTGGATGTAGTTAAGCAAGTGAGATTTATTTGGAATTCTCTTTGTAACACTTCAAAGGACCTCATTCGGTTCCCCTTCCAGACAGCACCCAGCCTAGAAATACAGGAAAATGCGTAATTCTAGTCAATATGCAGGGTTGTCTCTATCGCCAAATGCCCAGCCATTAATGATGGTCAGTGGGGTCTCCCAATAATAAAGTAGCATATCAGCCATTCACAGTCTAACGTCATACGTGAGTTACTTGTATTTCTCCATGAACGTTTTCAGTTATCTGTTGTATACCTTTGTGGAAAGGTTTGAAATTGTGTGCTGAGATGATCAAAAAAGGACTTTGAAATGTGCTGCAGGACGTTATGGCAAGTGTAGAGAAGCTTAAGGAATAGGATCATTTTAATCAGTGCTATTTTCCCCATGATAGACAGCTGAAGGTTTTTCCATTTATTTGAAGTAGTCAATGGCTAGAGTTGTAAGCGGGGTATATTTAACGTCCATGTTGAACACAAGTCAAGCACCATGAATTTACTTTCAGGCCGGGTGCATCTTCATAATGGAATAGTATTTGGGAAACTTGAGGGCCCATCAAATGAGGTGCTCGGAATAATATGTACATGTCATCCTTGTAGAGAGATATGTGGTCTTCTGGCACATTGCTCCCCTCCAGTCACCAAATGAGGGAGTATCCAAGTGGCTAAGGGATCGATGACCAGCACAAATAACAGGAGTCATCTGTGTCTTGTTTCCCATTATATGGAAAGGAGTCTGATAAGTATCTGTGCACATCGACACTTGTGTGTATAATGTTTTCACATATGATAGGATGATTGGTCCTATGTGCTTATTGCATAGAACTAGAAGGAGGAAGGGCCACCGTGTACAAACAAATGCCTTTTCAAAATCTAGCATTAGTAAAGTGTGGGCCTGACAGTTCACACTGCTTGTAAAGTATTAAATGTAGTCGTCGAATACATTGCCTGGTGCCTCGACCAGGCATTAAGCCAATTTGGTCTTGGTGGACCAGGTGTGTTATGAATTTTATCAAATGGTTTGCAAGAATCTTGGCAAAGCTTTTAGCCTTCACATTAATGAGACAATTTGGGCAAGTTGTACAATATAAGGAGTAGAGGTCCGGTGGCTTCCCGGGTTTGGGAAGGACTACACATGGAGTAGTTGCCTATTACAGATAGCCTCTTCATATGTGGTTTGCAAATGGGGACTCAGCGTGGATGCAAATTTCTGAAAGAATTTGGATGGGAACCCTTTCAGGTCCAGCATTTCAATTTCTTGAAGGGCTACTATGGCAGCGGTGACAAACGGTAGGGTTATTGGTTGTTCCAGAGACCCCAGTTCCATAGGCGATAGACCTCTCATCGAAGGTCTGCAATGAGTGGACTTCTATCTTCTCTCTCTCTCTCTCTCTCTCAGAGAGCGTATGAGCTGCATAGAGTGCCTTCTAGAAGGCAGCTAATTTGTTTGCTACCTGTTTCGTGTCAGCAATGAGTGTACCTGTGTCATCTTTAATGGGCAGGACAATGTGCAGTACAGTGCCGTTGGTGGCGAGCCAATGAAGCAGAATGCCCGACTTGTTAACATGTTCATATATTCTACATTGTGAATCTAACCATATCTGCCTGGCTGAATATAGTAGCATATCCTGCAGAAATGCACTAGTGTTTTGTAATTTGTGGAGCAGCGAGTGGTCCCTGGATTCTGGAGAAAATTTGCAATTAGAAGCCAGGACGTGTATTTCTTTGAAGGAAAGAATATTGGGGACATAACTTTTAATGAAGTGCAGGACAGCTCTCCATTTTCTTTCACCATTAGGCCCACTGAAGTTCCGTGATGTGAACCAAAGACAAGCTCTCTATGAGTGCATAGGCATGTGTAGTGACTCTTTATTTGTCTGGGTACTGGACTGTGCAGCCACTGGAAACAAAATAAGGTAATTTCTAACCATTGTAAACCCAATCCCACTCCCCTCAGCTTCCCCCACCCCACACTTCTACGGCCAGAAGCATCTGTCACCCATAATAATCCTGAACTAGAACAAACTTGCTTAGCATTCCATGCGGCAGGAGTAAGGTAACTAAACAGAAGTGGAAAGGAGAGGAAACAGAGAGGCTTTTAAACCTTTCACAGTAAAGGGATTGGCAACCACTGCAACCCCATATTAGCAATAAAAAAGAAAGGGTTTGAGGATAATTCTGTAGTGGACCTGAGTCTGTCATTCGGGATCCAAACTCCTGTCAGCAGCTGCAGTAAGTGGTGAACAGTTTCAGTGAGATGATACCTTAGGTTAGCGGGTAGATGGATCAGAGTCTTCCATTGCACCATGCCGTAATTCCTAGTCCATCTCTGCAGTTTTCTGCAATGAAGGGGGTGATAACGTGTCTATCAGTTCTCAGCTATCACATTCACCCAGTCTTGTGACCCTTCACCTTCATCATGATCCCTGCTCGTGTGGGCGGTCCACAGGATGCAGGGGTGTTGGCAGAAGTAAACCCCCTTTGAGAACCATTTGGGCTTTGCTGTCACAGTGAATGTCAGGCCAGTCCCAAACATCTTCAGGAGTGTCGGAGAAATGAGATTTGCCTTCATGAATAACGTTAGAATGCACTGGAAACAACAAAATGGATGTAAGCTGCATTACCCAAAGGATCAACGCTGGTGTTGAACTGTAGGGGTGTAATCTGGTAAGATCATAACTGCATTTGGCCCAAATGGGGTCCTCTCTACCTGAAGGATCACGCTGTGATCTCTGTAGCTGAGGAAACACATGATAAAGTGTCTCCTGGGGCTGTCCAACAGGGTTTTAGCTGGGATGGAATGGTAGGCCTGTTCCAAAACAAAGCAGGAACATTGAGTCTCAGTCAGGATCCAGGAATGGAGCCAGGTTGTGATAAATTGGTTTGGCTGAGGCCCTTTGGTTCCCTCAGATTCCTCTAACATCCACATTTTTGGGGGAATCTGTGGGTTCTCTTGTGGTGCGGAACAATTGCATCACTTGGGCATCCATAGCATATAAAGAGGTCTACGTCTCAGTGATTCTTTTCTCTGTTTCTGCCACCCTGCCAACCACATTGTGGAGCTTCTGTCATAGAAGTGTAAGATCTGGGCTTACTTCTCTGATTTTTGCTCTCAGTCCGTGATGGCCTGTAGCATGGCAGATATGGCATTCAGTGCTCTTTTATCTTCATTGGCCAAAAAAGGGCTGGACTCAGCATTGTTGGATGATTTGGTGAATTTGTCTGGTTTGCCCAACCAGATGATGTGGCTTATCTTTCCACATGATCAAAATTACTTTAGGGAAAGAATTAGGTATTTCTTTTGGGGGGGAGAGGCTTGTTACTGGAACACTGTGTTTCTGTATCTGAGCGACGCAGCGATTATTGTTGGGGGGTCCCTGTTCATTGGAATAGGACCCTCAGTCACTATAAGCCACTTGGCTTGGTGAAGAGGATAAGCAGTGTTTGGCACAGACAGTCCAACTGATGGGGAAACTCCATGGATACCACCCACCACCTGCAACAATCATGCAAGGGCATGTTTAGCTCAGAAGATGGAGAAAGTTACCCTGTAGCTGGAGGGGGAGACGGGAAAAGATCTTCATCCTGTAGTTTTAGCTTTGCACAGGACAGTGGTAGCTCGCACAACACTCCAACTGGTGCACTAAGCATTTTTCACAGTACAGTCGGCATCCCACCAGGGACGGCTGGATTAGGCCTGGGCTGATGATATGTTGTCCTCACGAGGGGAGAGAAGGAGTGTCGCCTCCTCTTTGCACCGGTAATAGACAGGTGCATCCTAGGGGTGATTCCATTACCTCCAAAGTAGGAGGCTGTGCCGCTCATCAGGGTCTTGTTCCACTTTCAGCCATAGACAGCGCTCCCCCGCAAGCCTGTAGCCTGGTCAGCCTCCTCCGAATGGCACAGCAGACCCCTACGTTGTGGTGTTATCTGAGGCCACACAGGCAGCCAAGGGTGGGCAGCAACGCCAGCTGCAATGCTCATTCAAATGACCGCAGTGCAGCTGGTCAACTGCTCAGCATCAGTGCCTCCTATAGAGCAGGACTTTGTGTGCACATGGGCCAGATGATGTTGTGTTTCAGGACTCAGAGTGGGAACTAATTAGTGCATGTCTGCCATCTTTGGTGGCTAGGTCATGCTCCAACTGGAGAAGGGTGGATGCTGGCCATTAGTAGGTTGGAAGACATGAGGTTTGAGTAGTACATTATTTTTGCTTTATGATGTTCTGATGCTGCCTGATTGTTTGAGTAGGGTTTAGAGGCAGAGTGGGGAGTTGCAGTGGATGGACTTATAAGGTAGACACCCAAACTTTGTTCATGCTTCAACGTGTATCCAGTGTAACTCTCTCAGGAATGGAGAAACGTGATCAAATGCTTCAGGTATATGACACAAGTTTTACCAGTTTCGAGGACAGTTATCAGGGCCATGACTATATTTTGTGGAATGGTATTAAGTATATCACTGCCAAAGTCTTAAAGGGATTGTATCTAGGGTAACCCCAGGAGAAAAGAAGGTAAGAGAGAGTGACGGGCTAAACTCCAGGATGTTGATGTTATTAAGTCTGCTGTGAAAGTTTTTCTTAATCTTTGGGGAGAATAGGAGTAAATTCAATTTTTGTGGATTTACTATAAGACAGTTCTCGGACATTCATGATTGCATCCTCAGTAGCATGGCTCTTAGCATATAAATGTCACAAACAGACACGATTTTAAGGGAGATTTTAATGTCATCTACAGTTTGGTGGACACATATCCCAGTGTCATGGCATGTTTCGAACATGAGACAAACAGAGAGTAACCATTTGGTACCAAGAGCAAAGGGTTAAAACCCTATAATAGACATGTCAGAGGGCAGGACAATTTAATACTGAGCAAACAAAGAGTAAATCACTGAGAGAGTCCATATGTTGCAACTGATGACCTGAGTGTGACATTAAGTGAAGGACAGAAAATATATTGAATGTCATGAAGATAGTGAACAGCATAATCAATTCCACCAGAACATGTTGAATAATTTTACTATCACAGACCCTTTGCACTGATCGATTGTATGATGTTTAAAGTGACAATTAGGCCAGGAAGGATAACGGGATATTGTACTACCAACAAGACTTCATTGGATGTAATCAAGGATAATGAGAGAAATACTCGGGATACCATGGCCAGCTTTAAATACTGACTGATGAACTTTCACATATTAGCTTGTTGATGAAGCTTATGAATTGTAGTGCTTGAGAGGAAGGTTTAGGTCAAGGTTTTGTTTCATCAACGTGGTGTGATCTGAATCTGTTTTAATGCATCTGGAAAGAGCCCTTGGTTGATGGCTGTGTTGATGATCTTGACCCAAGCTTCTGTAAGGAGAGGTTGCCCCTAATGATGTTCAACAGGACATTCATAAAGAATAGGGTCGATTTGGTATTTCTGACATTTTTTGACAGCTCTTTGGAAAGAGTGTTTTCAAATCATCCCAGATCAAAGGTCTTTTGGAAGGTGAGCACCGACAGAGCAGAGTATATACAAGTATTGGTTAAAATGTATATCAAAGTACAGAAGGCACAACAAACCATAAGTCACAACTGAAAAAGCATAGAACATGAGCAGCATTGTAAGGTGATTTGGGTTAGGTTTTAAGATCTGGTTTTGAGTAATGGTTAGGTTTATGCTTTATGGGGCCAGGTTCGAGTTATGAATTCATTTAGTGTTAAATTTAGGGTTATGAATAGGTTTATGGTTAGAGTTAAGGGTAAGGTTAAGAATGTAGGGTTAGGTTTAGAGAATAGGTTCAGTGTTTTGATAAAGAGTAAGGAGGATCAGACTTCTTTTACATGATAAGACGGACAAGAAATCACACGTTGTTGAGGTGTTGCTTGAAGTCCAGCATCTTCAGCACAACACCCACTGCAGAGCTTAGATTTTATTAATACTACACGGCAATGCCACGCGTTCAGTTTTCAGGTTGCATTGGAAGGGACAAATACTAAGAAACGTTCTAATGTCAAATAGGAATCAACTTATCATGTGCATGACACCATCTGTTTCCTCCAATTGGGTGTATTGCATGTAAATATATTTTATGAATAATGATTGCGAAAATACTGGATGGATCTTGGAGATCGGCAGTCAATGCATATGCTTTCAATAATACAAAAAATGGTTCCACCTGAAAGTACAATAAAGGCGACATATTTAGGAGTGGCAGAACTCTACATAAAATTGTTGTGGCTATGACCCGATTGTGAAATTATACATTCAACACATATATTTTATTAACATAGTTCGTTGCTGAGAAACCAGCCTAGTACCTCAAAGTTCTCAATTCAAGCATTTATCACAATTGCCATTATGGTCTAAATGCAAGGGCACTCTACAGTTCAGAAGAGGGTTTCAGTAATGTAATCACTGTAAATAATGAGTGTATTTGTGCCATTATCTTTCACTCAGTAGGATAATTTACCTTAATCATAGGCCTCTTTGTAAAAGCACAATTTACTTTCCACAAGGGTTCCTATATTCGGTGCTTTGAGGGAGGGATGATTACACTACTCCTGAATATGCAAATTCAAAATAACATCAATGTATCAACAAAACACACAAACTCGTAGCTACTGAAAACAAAACTCACTAAGAAAAGCGATAACATTAAAATAGCGATGAGTGGAGAACTTTAATTAATCTCAGCCACTGGTAATTGCTGTGGACAGTATTCCAGTCCATTATTTGTATTTCTCTATTTTATATAGTGCCTCCTCTGACATGTACCAACAATATGCTAATCGTTTTTGTACCTAATCCTTCAGTAACCGTCCAGGGTAATCACCAGTGAATATTTAAAATGTATTTTCAAGCTTCACATCCGTCATTTATCCTACCGTGTAAATATACCTGATTATTTGCACCTTCATTTTGTGAAATTCATTGCAATGGGTAAGCAGTTACTTTAAGAGAATAATGATGACATACCGGTTTCCTAGAATGGTGGCTGTGGTCCTCTGATATCACACGGTGCTGGCACAAATGCCTCATGCACACCGTACTGTGCGAGTGCAAGCATACGTTGGATAGAAGCTCATCCTGTCCAAAGTGGTGCGCAGTGAAGATATTTCTGTTTCTCCTGCACTCGACCCTGCATGCCTGCTTACCGAAAGTATTAGTGTTGTCCTGATTCTGTATGTTAGGCTATTATTTCTTTCTGCTCTCTGCCACATTATAATGTGTTGCACTACCAGTTAGCAGGAGGCAAGCTTACCTCTTCAATGAGGAGGGACCATCAAGGGTGTTTAGCTGCCATGTTGGGTGATCTAAAATGTGATTGTGGTGATACCTGACAATAAATACCTTCACTAGCTTTGAAATCCCAGGGGGATCTTTACGGCCAATCATATTTCCACGGCTATAGTACACCAATAAAAACATTTTCGAGTTTTAAAGCGTAATATAATAAATATTACATTTAATTTTGTATATAAATGACAGTACCATTGTGAGGGGCCCTTGAGTTCCTCTGGTGTCGTTAATGAAACAAAAAAAAACACGCCTCCCTGTCTGAGAAAAAAAAGTTCATCGATCTTTCTACCTGAAATGGTAGCAATGCACCATCCATGCACCAGTTGCACTAAGAATGTGAGAAAAAGACGCAACTCCTTTCAGTAGATAAGCAGCATGTGAGCCATTTTCAATCAAAGTAACAGCCTAGCAGACGGTGGATCATGAGGGAATAATCTTCCTCCAGTGCCAGAACTTGGTACAGCTTCAGCAAAATCTCTGATACTACGAAAAATGAGACGGAGAGAACATTACGACCCGAAAGAGCTAAATAAAAAATAAAAGAAGACAGTTGTTGCAGAGAACCATCTCCGAAATTGCCCTAAAAGTTAGGATTCATACTGTTACATTAAAACGGGCTCCTTACTCAAGTTAATGAATATGTTTTAAGCAGGTCTGTGATACTCAAAATGAACAACCTTACACGAGCTCATATTGCTGGGGAAATACATATTTCACGGAAGCATTCTACCAAAACTTCTGCTTCCATGTCACAGGTATTTAAATGTCAAGCACGTTGCATGCAAATCTGAATCACCTGTCTTAAAGACACCTCACATGTAGGGAAAAACACCCTGCAGAAACACAGTCAAGGTGTGCATCCAGTAGGGCCTTGCTCTCTTTTTACATCTCACCTTATTAATAATGCTTCCATTTACTTCAAGCTTCTCCTTTCACCTAATCTCAGGTGCGATAGAGAAGAGTTCTCTCTGATATGTTTCTCTTCTGCTTAAGCCTGGGTGACGCATGTGACAGAGATCGACTTGATGAAAATCAGATGGGATATGAAGTAGTTGTTTTCTACTAGAATAGGAAATAATGAATTTTGAAGCTCCAAATTTTAAGACCATGCAGCACAGCTAAAACTGCATTTTTGACAATACCTTGTTTTGGAAATGGACCACCACGCAGCAAATTCAATTAATTAATCATAGCATTTGTAAAGCGCACTACTCACCTATGAGGGTTTCAAGGCGCTGGGGGCGGGGTGGGGTGGTGCTACTACTGCTCGAACAGCCAGGTCTTGAGGTGTCTCCTGAAGGTTAGCAGGTCCTCTGTCTGTCGCAGGTGTATAGGAAGAGTGTTCCACATCTTGGCGGTGAGGTGGTAGAACGATCTGCCACCGGCATTCGTTCTGTGGATGCGTGGAACGGTGGCGAAAGCAAGGTCAGTGGAGCGAAGCTGGCAGGTCGGGGTGTAGAAGGTATTCTGGTCCAGCGTTGTGCACTGCTTTGTGAGCGTGGGTGAGGAGCTTGAACGTGATTCTCTTGTTGACAGGGAGCCAGTGCAGGTCTATCAGGTGGGCTGTGGTGTGGCTGTGGCAGGGGACATCCAGGATGAGGCATGCAGAGGCGTTCTGTATGAGTTGCAGTCTTTTCTGGAGCTTGGCCATGGTTCCTGCATAGAGGACGTTGCCATAGTCCAATCTGCTGCTTATCAGGGCTTCTGGTTCCGGTGGGGATCCATTTGTAGATCTTCTGAAGCATGGAGGGTGTTGAAGCAGGAGGAAGAAACCATGTTGACTTGCTGGGGAATACTTTTAAACTTATTTGACACAGGGTTGAAATTCATTTTTGAGATACACGCAGAATGAGCTCTATCTTGGTCATTATGTCTCCCCTGCTAAAGTGATTATGATTAATGTATTTAAAAACAAACTATGTCCCTCGCCATGAGTGGCCTTGCCCAAGAATGTGGTAATTATAGCACCTCAGGTGTCAGAATTTAAAAGTTGTGATACTTATTGCCTATTATAAATACTGTAAATCTCTATAAACACAGTGATCCGTACCTGAACATCTCTTTTTTGGTTTTGTTTCTGTTTGGACATGTTTAATAGTTATAATTTTTTAAGATATTGCGACTTTTTTCTTATTTCAAAAACGTGCCCATCGTCGTCCACAGTATAAACCTGTAAGGCTAAAGTGTTTATGGCTATGGCAAAAGAGCAGCAATATGTGACATTTGAGATCCAGAAAATAAATGAAAATTGGATAATGTTTTCACAACAAAATCAACTTTTGTTGCATTACTGGTTCCGACCACCACATCTCCCGATGGTTGAGTCAGGTGTGAAGGATATGCTCCACACACTACACGTTTTGTATTTAAATTGCATGTAACTAGCTGAATATTCCTGATGAGGCGTTGAAAAGCTTCGGGATGAGCAGGTGAACTCAAAGTTCGTGTTTAGTTCATGGTTATTGGGATCAATCTTGTGATCTCAAAGAAACTATTCAATGTACCTGTTCCCGTGTCTTTGTGGGACATTATTCCATTAGGTGTGATCATTAGTTTAGCTGCAGTGAGGGCGAGAAGCAAATAGATGATGAAATGAATGGATATATTGTTAAATTGCAGGGATATGGTTGGAAATAATGAGAGATTAAGGCAGACAGACATGCAACAGAGTAGTCTATATACACAGGGAGCAAGCAAAAGGTAGAGGGGAAAAAGGCGTCATTGAAAAGAAATAAAGTAGGAAAAATTAAAGGTTTACGTTTTGTGCAGTGTTTTAGGAATATAGAGGATGGATTTTTGTGACAGCAAGAAACCGGTGGATGCAAACCTGTAGTGAGAAACAATTAACCGTTTCTACAAAACTCAACTAGCTTTAATTTCTGCTCTACAGGAATTTGGCTGTTAGCAATTTTTATAGAAACACTTTAACTTTAAAAGATGTGTCAGACACTTGCCTTGCTCAATGAACCAACCCAAGTGCTTGTTGAGAACCATTTACAATACCAAGCGTAAAGCAAAAACCCGTCATACCTCCAATCCTAAGCAGACAAGACTGCTAACTTTTGAACCGGTGAGATTATACACCCCAGATCCATAGCCTGGCTTCCTCCCCCTGAAGTTTCCGATTATGTGAAGAGATACATTCCTCAGGAATTCGATAAGGAGGTCTGCGCACGTTTGCGTTCTGAATGCCCCAGACCTGACCTCCCCGACAAGGTGGCAGAGACTCCCGAGATAGACCCATCTATGGTGACCTACCTGAAGAAATGCACTAAAGACCCTAAGAAGGGTATCAATAGGGCTTGGAAGTCCTGTCAGGACAAGCTTTTAGACTTATCTGGTCCTCTATCTAAGATCCTGGAAATGGCATATCAGGCAAAGGCATCTAATTCTCCTATTGATGCGGACACTCTGATTGGTTGGTCTCAACGCGCAATAAGTCTCTTGGGCAATACTAACTGTGCCCTTTCTAATGAGAGCCGTTGTTCTTTTCTTATGAAACTTGACCCCAAATTGGCTGCTCTATCTTCCAATTAAGCGGGTCCAGCAGCTCAAGGCCTTTTATTTGGAGCTCCCTTTCTCAAGAAACTTTCCAAGTTCGTCTCAACCTTCTCTAGCCTAGAAAAGGCTCAAGGCTCCATCAAGAGAACTCTGCGACCTCTTTTTTCTCGGGCTGGATGCTTAAGGGGGCGACCGTTCAGCCAAGGTTACCAGAATCCATCAGGAGACAGCTTCCAGGGTCAAAGAGGTAGAGGTGGCTACCAAGACCAAGCCTCCTCCTTCTACCCTTCCAGACGTTCGTTCAGAGGCCGCTTCCGTAGAGGAAGATTCAGGGGCACTGCGGCAGCCATCCAGGATTCCTCCTCTACAGGTGAGAATTATTCCATTGGAAGAAGTTTCTTAGGGGGTCGCACTCAATGTTTCTTTCACAATTGGCAAAAAATGTCAAATGACCCGTGGGTGCTAGATCTGTTCAGGGATTCAAAATAGAATTCTTCTAGTCACCCCTTCAACTTCCTTTTCTCAACAATCTGTATTTTTCCCTCTCAGATCAGATCACATTCAAAAAGAAATTCTGACACTTCTATCCAAGAATGCGATAGAGGAATCGGTGTTACACCCCCGAGGGTCCGCGAGTCCCATTTTTCCAGTAGACAAGAAAGGTGGGGGCTCAAGGTTGGTCCTCAATCTAAAAGAATTAAATCAGTGGATACTGTATTGCCATTTCAAAATGGAGGGCATCCATTTACTAAGGGACATTCTCCGGACTGGAGATTGGATGGTGTGCTGCTTTACTCTTCAGAATATCAAAACTATGCACTTCAGGATGTTTTAAGGCACAATGTAAAGCAATCACTCTCAAACACCTTCGTAAGTAGAATAATCAAGTTTATTTAAGGGGCAAGTTCTCAGCTAGCAAAACTAAACCACACTAATATATATATATATACATCAGGAGAATAACATGAGAATAATGATATAGATATAAGCACTCTGTGAATAAGTGCAAGAGTAAGTGCATATAATACAAGCACACACAATATACCTCAATGCTCAATAGCATGAAAATGACTGCAAGAATAAGTGCATGTTACGCGCGCACACACAATATACTTCAATGCTCAATAGCATGAAAATGACTGCAAGAATAAGTACATATTACGCGCGCACACACAATACACTTAATAAATTGAAAAGCTTCACCGAAAAGAGCGTCTGCATCCCTCCGCCGTACACAAAGCTGGGGAACCCAAATCAGCTGGCACAGGGAGCCTCTGTTCGGGACAATCAGTCCTCCTGGCGTTGCGTCCAACCCAGAAGAGAGTTCCTAAACCAGCCCATCCAGGCCCCCAACTTTTATAGTATCTACTAACGCCCAGGAGTCTTTTCTAGAAAAAGACCCCCTCCTTTACAAATTGTGCAATCGGCGGTACCTTGTTCACCCTTCGAGACGTCTCCTCAGAACGGGCCAAGTTCCCAGGAGAGGACTCCAAGGTGAAGCTTGCATTCCTCCTTGTGTACAGGCGCATCCCCCTGTTGTTCTAACTGATAGCTCGTGGAATGTAAATAGCGCCCTTCGTACCAGGCAGATGGAGCGAAGTTGAGCAGAAAAACACCCCACCCTTCAGCTTGCCAAAGCTTGTGGAAAAACACAGAACAGGGCCTTACGCACCGAACCAGACTCGACAAAATGGAGTCGTGAACCAAAATGGAAGCGAAGGCCAATGAGAGCAGAGGCCAATGGTCCACACTCTGCACCACTGTTTACCTTGCACGTAGTGCTGCCACATGCACGTAGTGTATGTAGCAATACATTTCCACCCTTGGACCATTTGGCCAACTTACAACTAAGTATATCCTATAAGCTGAAATGGCAATGCTCTTGGGCGAAACTGAGATAGAAGATTAGGCACACACTGAATACAACAACATAATGAAATTAAAATAACTGTTATGATAATGATTACACCAAAGATATAACGCAGTTGGCCTAAATTAGGCAGCCATCCAAAAGCCCAATCCCACCACCCCTTGTCAACATCCTGCTGCACCCCCTTCACCAACTTATGCAGGGCCTCTATGTGGGAGTTGATTGATATGGAGTGGTCGGATAAATTGAAGCAACATAATCCTTCAAAATCACTGCAGCCATGGTTGTGTTTAAGCAGTAAATAATCAATAGCAGCGCGATTCTGCAAAGCAGCTCTTCTAATTCCCTGTACATCTAATAACAGCTCAGCTAAGGCAGCTGATGTATAGTTAATATTCTTGACTACTAAACATGCAAGTTTATTAATAACTCTGGTATTATATACTGCAAGTCCTGGCACCCCTACGATAGAACCAGCTAAACTAACATATTCTGTTTTGGACAGCAATGAAATTTCAGAATCACAGTCCGTAGGTAATTGAATAGTGTCTCTGGTATAGCGAGGGTGTAGAGCAGTATCCATAGGAAACATGAGAAAGCCTAAGCGTGACCAGGCACAAGGCCCTCCGGTTAGATTGGCTGGAATATAAGTAAAAGAAAGATTACCACAAGAAAAGAGCCAACCTTTAGGCAACTTAACATTTTGAATGTGGCTGGCCGCAGGCACCACATGTTGGCAAAACATCGAATTATTTACATTCAAACAGGTTAGGTCAGTCCGTGAGTGGCACAACGTCCGTTGTGCAGCAGTTAAGTTTTTGTCTCTTTTCTCCAATTTGAGCTGAGCACATTTACCTATTTTCATAGGATCACAGGTCAATGAATAGCACACATCCCCATTTGAGATGTTAAACGTGAGTATAGATGTCATGTTCCTCCACAACCGCCTGCCCACCTCCGGGCAATGACGGCAGTACTCATAGAGTGACAGATGGGAGCGAACGTCACTCACATCCACCATTCCATCCTGGTTTGTATTGTTAAAGATGTGTAATAATACAGCAGCAGGAGTGGGCACTGCCACTAGACAAGTGGTAATCAAATCTTGAACGCTTTGCATGTTACTCATACAGAAGTGAGATATATTCAGCACTTCCTGCGCTAGATGAATCCAAACATTGTTCGGTTGATGCAGCAGCGTTGGCATCTGCGGCTGACGGTTGAATTTTTGGGCTATGAGCCCCTCCCGCTCCCCGGTGGAGTCTCCCGAACGGGCTCCATACACCACACTCATGGCACAGGCACTCCACAGGATGATCTGAAAAGAACAAAGGACAAAACACGTATTATCATTCTCGCAGATAGCATTTGTCAGCGGGAACATGTTCCCATTTGTCTTGACCAGGTCGCATAACTACCAGGACATTGTCTGGTCCAGTGGCGATGACATCAGCGGGTTGAGGAGGGTTATTTGGGGATTCAATCCACACTTTGGCCCCTGGGTTCTTGTCAGTAGATCCGAACCCTCCTTTGCCTCTCACAGTGAGAAGAGCTGGGGCGCTCCCCTTCTTAACAACACCTCCATAAACCGGCATAATGACAATTTGGGCAACGCGATCACCAGGTTGCACCACTAGGTCTGTGTCACCACTGTTCAAGAGAATGACTTTCAACTCGCCTTGGTAGTCTGCATCTATCACGCCTCCTAAAACTTGGATGCCCCTCAAGGCAAGCCCAGATCGAGGGGCGATCAGACCGTAATGCTCAGGGGGAATCTGAATTCCCACCCCAGTTTCAATCAGAGTGATGTCTCTAGGTTTCAATCGATGCATGTGTAAAGCATGTAAGTCAAGTCCTGCAGATTCTGGTGTAGCTCGATATGGGGCCAAAGCTCCTGGAGCTGTTTCCCAATACACAATGGTATTGCTCGTTGTAAACGGATTAATCTGTAAAGCAGGTGTGAGCATTCTCATGAGAGGTGTCTCAGCATTTGTAAGGGGTCGGTTGTTCAAAATTTGCAAAGCATCATACAAATTATCCCTCCACCCCTTCAGTGTCCCATCATTCAGTTTACGCAATTGTTCTTTCAGCAACCCATTCATTCTCTCAATCAGTCCCGCTGCTTGTGGGTAGTAAGGTATGTGAAAAATCCACTCAATATTGAGTTGTGCACAATAGTCCTGCACTAGTCTGCCCTTGAAGTGGCTGGCGTTATCACTTTGAATCTGGAGTGGCACTCCATAGTACAGAATCAACAGATCTAGTGTTTTCAGGGTGCTCTGCTGAGTTGCGCGCTTGCAGGGAAAGGCTATGAGATAACCAGAGTAAGTGTCTACCACAGTGCAGGCATACTGACACCCTCTGCTCACTGGCATTGGTCCAATGTAATCAATCTGCCAAATCTGTCCTGGCAATTTACCTCTACCTAGCTGGCCTCTCACCACCTGTGGGACCGGTCTGTGCTGTGCATGCTGACAAATGGGACATTCAATGATCGCTGTTTTAATCAAATCTAGGGGAAGATGCTTCCCTCTAATCTCAGCCCACCTGTGAGTAGCCTTTTCTCCAAGATGTCCGCATTTCTGGTGTGCCCATTTAGCCATTCCCACCAAATCAGAACTCTGCGCCTCCACTTCAGCCTCTTGAATCTTGGCTCGATCGTCTGCAAGACAATTGAACCATCGGTCTAATGAATCAGTTGGACAGTGAGCGTCCACATGATAGACAGTCACGGTGCTTTGAGGTAACATTTCCCAGATCTCCTGCCATAACTCCTTCCCCCATACCTCTTTGTTATGGATTTTGTACTGATGTGCATGCCACGTGGGAAGCCAAGTAGCTAACCCATTGGCGGTAGACCAGGAATCTGTATAAATGTGACATTTTCCGGGTAGCTCCTGTTTTAAAGCCTGATACACGGCATAGAGCTCTGCATACTGGCTACTTTTTCCCTGTCCTGTAGTTGTAAAAAGCTTCTTGGTAACAGGATTATAGGACACTGCCTTCCAGTGCCTTTTCGCTCCAACATATTTTGCTGAACCATCTGTGAACCACACATGTTTTTTGTCATCTGCAGACAAGTCTGCGAACGGCTGGCCCCACCCTACTGGGGATTCACACACTGAAGGTACATCATGCAACATTTCGGAATTCTCCACTGGAGCCTGCGCTACCTGCTCATGCAAAACGGCGGTCCCTTTTGGACCCGCTCGTGCCCTGTCCTGGACATACCATTTCCATTTTATAATGCTGGCTTCTTGCGCATGTCCAATTCTATGAGTTTTTGGGGAACTCATCACCCACTGCATGATGGGAATTTCAGGCCTTAAAATCACATTGTGTCCCAGTGTAATTTGCTCAGTATCAACCAGGGCCCAATAGCAGGCCAGCAGCTGCTTCTCAAAGGGAGTATACCGCTCTCCTGCCTCAGGTAACTTCTTTGTCCAAAATCCCAGGGGCACCCTCTTTCTTCCTTGTTTTTGCCATAAACTCCAATTGGCATACTGCCCCTGGACTGTCACATTCAACTCAATGTCTCCCTCTCGAATCGGCCACAAATCCAAAGCATGCTGAATGGCGTCTTTCGCCAATTCAAACGCGCGCTGCTCCTGCTCTCCCCATTCAAACGCATTTTTCTTTCGTGTAACTTTGTACAATGGGGCCAAAATCTGAGACAAATGGGGTACATGTTGTCTCCAATACCCGAATAGTCCAATAAAACTCTGGGCTTCCTTCCGATTTCGCGGTACTGCGAATTCCTTAATCTTTTGTTTCACTTTTGGCAACACTTCTCTGTGTCCCTGATTCCACTGAATGCCCAAAAATTTCACGCTCTGAGACGGTCCCTGCACTTTCTCGGGGTTAATCTCCCACCCTTGATTCTGCAAATGTTCCACCACCCTGTCTAGCTGAATTTGCACCTGTTCTTGCGTCTCTCCCTGCATCATCACGTCATCTATATAGTGAGAGATTTGCACTCCAGGAACCACTGGTACTTCATCCAAATGCTCTGCCACCAGCCGGTGGCAGATAGTGGGGCTATGTAAATACCCCATGGGTAATCTACAGAAGGTGTACTGACGCCCCGCCCATTGGAATGCCAGCTGAGGCTGGCTCTCAGTAGCTATTGGTATCGTAAAGAAGGCATTGGCAATGTCAATGGTTGCATACCAAGTCCCACTGTGTTTCTGTATGTTCTCAATCAAGGTAATGGTGTCTGGGACCGCTGCAGTCAGAGGAGGTGTATGTTTATTCAATTGACGATAATCAATGCAAATCCTCCAACTGTTATCACTTTTACGAACAGGCCAGAGGGCATTATTCCACGCAGTGGTGATGGGAACTATTACCCCGGCCTCTAGTAAATCATGTATAGTCTGGCTAATCTCCTCATGTCCTCCCGGTATTCTGTACTGTTTCATTTGAATCACCTTAGTAGCTTGGGGAAGTGTTACCGGAGGAATCTTCAACAGCCCCACCCTTGCGGCGGCTATTGATATAAATCTTTTGGAACCAAATTGATAACATCCATCTTCCAAATGTAGGGTCATCCCTTTCAAAATGTCAATTCCAATAATGTATTCGGGAATGGGCACAATCAGGACAGTGTATTCTCTCTTTGGAAGTGCCCCTATTTTCATGGGAACCACTATCTGCACTGCCGGGGTTTCTTTTCCGCCCAATCCCGTAATGGTAAAGTACTGTCCCCTGAATTTTCTTGGATTGCCATGAATCAAAGTGGCCTCCGCTCCGGTGTCAACGAGGGCTCGAACTTTTTGAACATTTCCACGTTTCCAATAAATTTCTACTTTGACATGAGGTCTGTTATCTTTGCGAGCCCATCCCTGCACCCGAGTTTGGCCTGTTTCCTAATCTATTTTCACTCTGCGCACATCAGAGTCTGCCCAAGTCAAATCTGGATACAGTTTGCGGTAATTCTCAGGGAACTCCTCCTCCCTGTCTCTGCTTCGCAACCTCTCTGAGCTTACCAGCTCCCTCTCCCACTCTCTTCCTCGAGTTTTCCCAGAACCTGTCAGTTCCCGGTCTCTCTCCCTGCTCCGGGTTCCCTCTGCGCTTCGGTGCTCTTCCTCCCAATTTCCGTCCTCTGGGGATCTCTCTCTACTGTGGGGTTTTCTCCCTCTCTCTCCCTTTTCACCCTCACGCTCCTCCCCTCCTGCCTTTCTCTGGTTCACCACTTTGTTATCCTTCTTGTTCCCTTTCCTACTCCCCTCCTTTTTATCCAAACCGCGTTTGCGGTACATTTCCCACAGGTCCTTGGTGCTTATCCCATCGATTTCATTCCTGGTCACCCCATCTCGCATCAAGGCCTGAAACATGTCTCGCCTTGTCACCCTGTTGTTATCAGTACGATTCTCAGACCGTGAATTCCTCTCTGGCTTAGCCCATTCTCCTAAATCACTTAACTCACGCACCGCTTCTACCACCTGAGACAATGGGTTACCCGTCTGATTAATTAACAAAGTCATGATGACATGCTTATATGCAGGAGGAGCGGCCCTAATCAGCCGGTTTCGCACAGACACACTTAAAATTCCATTCATCAAATCATGGGCATTACCCATAAAGATAGCTGTTTTCATCCCTTCTTCCTTCAATCTCTGTACTGCATCTCTCAAAGTATACCAAGGTTTATCATTAGGCGGCCAGTCTGACTCTGTCGGATACTTCTGAGCACACCCTTGCGCAGCTAGCTCTAACAAATTGGTCATGGGACCATTCCCTGGATAGGTTCTAAACTCATTTTGAATAACCGGGTCTGTACTTAACATACAAAGCCTCGGGGCGTCGCCGTGATCCAATTGGACCCCCTGGCCCCCCATATCGTGCACCCGCACCAACCACGTAAGCAATGTTTCCCCAGACCTCTGTCGAAATCTGTCTATCACATCACTTAGTTCTTGCTGTGTATAATCCTCCAGGGCATCCAACATCACCCCTCCAGGATTAGCTGGGCTATGCTGTAACTTTCGCCGATATATGGGCTGCGCACGGACAACATTCCTGCGCTCTGTCTTCTCCTGTCTAACATCTTGGCAGTCATCGCCCCCGGACCCATCTGAAAAATCAGATGTATCCCAGATGTTTCCATCCCAAAATTCAGGGTCAAAGGCTAATCCTGCCTGAGAGATAGCTAAATGCACCTTCTTTTTATTAACTTTCCCTCTTCGTTTCTTGTGTTTATATTTAGCTACGCTAACAGCCGTTCTCTCCGCAACCAGTTGGTACATTTCCAACTTATCACTTAATAATTTATTTTGACAAGCTAGCATGGTAGAGGAATTTCGGGCTTCTACTAACTCCTTCTCCAGCTGCTCGTGGTCTTTTTGTAACTGTATACATTTTTCATTCAACTTTCGGTACGCAGAAAGCAAGATCCAGCCTCGCCTCCCCAACGCACAAACCTCCCTTCCCTTGTCAATTGAAACTTTCCGTAAACATATAAGAAGATCTTCAGGTTCCACATTTAACATACACGCATTCCAATTTTCACACAAACCAGCACAACGTGACCATTCCTGAGCTAAAAGTTTATATGGAGCAGTTTCCCACCCCGGTATTTCTATGTCTGGATTTGCTACATGAGAACCTGCTTTTGAGCTCGCTTTGATCTTATTAAGCATTTTCCCTTTTTTTTTTTCGAATCCTGCCGACTACGCCAATTTGTGCTGCTTTACTCTTCAGAATATCAAAACTATGCACTTCAGGATATTTTAAGGCACAATGTAAAGCAATCACTCTCAAACACCTTCGTAAGTAGAATAATCAAGTTTATTTAAGGGGCAAGTTCTCAGCTAGCAAAACTAAACCACACTAATATATATATATATATATACATCAGGAGAATAACATGAGAATAATGATATAGATATAACCACTCTGTGAATAAGTGCAAGAGTAAGTGCATATAATACAAGCACACACAATATACCTCAATGCTCAATAGCATGAAAATGACTGCAAGAATAAGTGCATGTTACGCGCGCACACACAATATACTTCAATGCTCAATAGCATGAAAATGACTGCAAGAATAAGTACATATTACGCGCGCACACACAATACACTTAATAAATTGAAAAGCTTCACCGAAAAGAGCGTCTGCATCCCTCCGCCGTACACAAAGCTGGGGAACCCAAATCAGCTGGCACAGGGAGCCTCTGTTCGGGACAATCAGTCCTCCTGGCGTTGCGTCCAACCCAGAAGAGAGTTCCTAAACCAGCCCATCCAGGCCCCCAACTTTTATAGTATCTACTAACGCCCAGGAGTCTTTTCTAGAAAAAGACCCCCTCCTTTACAAATTGTGCAATCGGCGGTAACTTGTTCACCCTTCGAGACGTCTCCTCAGAACGGGCCAAGTTCCCAGGAGAGGACTCCAAGGTGAAGCTTGCATTCCTCCTTGTGTACAGGCGCATCCCCCTGTTGTTCTAACTGATAGCTCGTGGAATGTAAATAGCGCCCTTCGTACCAGGCAGATGGAGCGAAGTTGAGCAGAAAAACACCCCACCCTTCAGCTTGCCGAAGCTTGTGGAAAAACACAGAACAGGGCCTTACGCACCGAACCAGACTCGACAAAATGGAGTCGTGAACCAAAATGGAAGCGAAGGCCAATGAGAGCAGAGGCCAATGGTCCACACTCTGCACCACTGTTTACCTTGCACGTAGTGCTGCCACATGCACGTAGTGTATGTAGCAATACAGATGGTCCGTTTGGACCTGAAAGATGCTTATCTTTCCGTTCCTATCTTCCCTCCCCACTGGCGCTTCCTCCAGTTTCTTTGGGAAGGGAAGATTTATGAATTCAAGGTTCTTCCATTTGGCCTTTCATCAGCTCCGTGGTGCTTCACAAAGCTGATGAAACCAGTGGTGAAATGCCTGAGAGCTAGGGGCATTTGCCTCATCATTTATCTAGACTACATAATAATTATGTCCCAATCTCCCAAGCAGTTATGATCCATCTGGAATGGGCGATCTCTCTTCTTCAGGACCTAGGCTTCATCATCAACATCCAAAAGTCCATTCTAATCCCTTATCAATCTATAGAGTTCCTAGGTTTCTGGGTGGACTCCCCCTTGGCTCGGTTGATTCTTCCTCCAACAAAGGTGAGGAATATCAAGAAAGAATTGAGACTAGCATTGTCCAGGCAACTATATCCCTGAGGTCCCTAGCTCGTCTGGTGGGGTTGCTAGCTTCTTTGATTCAAGCGATATTTCCAGGACCTCTACATTAGAGATCCCTTCAACGTCTCAAGATCGGGCACCTGAACAAGGGCTTGTCTTATTCCCAGTCAGTTGCCCTCTCAGAGGAGGCGAAGATGGAAATTTCTTGGTGGTTATCTCACATTGAAGCATGGAATGGGAGAGCCATTTTTCCCTGCCCCCCGGACCTGATCATAGAAACGAATGACAGTCTATTGGTTTGGGGGGCTCATTGCGGCTACATTTATATGGGGGTCGCTGGTCCCAGCAAGAACTATCGCTGCATATCAATTGCCTGGAGCTCTTACTAGACTCTTTTGCAATTTGCAGCTTCTGCAAAATGTTGCATTCTTCTAAGGATGGACAATGTGTCAGCGGTTCGGTACGTGAACAAGCTGGGGGGGACCCGATCTCCTTAACTGACAGAGATTGCCAAAGACTTTTGTCATTATTGTCTTCTCAATCACATTTCGGTGACAGTGGAGTATCTTCCGGGTCAGCGGAATGTGATTGCAGATTGGCATTCCCGTCACTTAACAGATTCCAGCGACTGGAGGTTACACCCACGCGTTTTCAGGGCTATCATAATGGTGTGGGGTCTGTGCACATTCGACCTGTTTGCTTCCCGTCTGAATTCTCGGCTTCCCACGTACTTCAGTTGGTGTCCAGATCCGGGAGCGAGGGCAAACAATGCTTTCCTCCAGGATTGGACTCCATTCCTTTCTTAGGCATTCCCAACTTTTGTAATGATTCCCAGGGTCCTGGCGTTTCTTCAGAGACAGGAAGCGGAAATGATTTTGATCGCCCCGTATTGGAAAGCCCAGTCTTGGTTTCCCATCTTGATGGAGCTAGCCTGTGCTCCCCCCAGTCTTTTACCCTGGAGTTGGAATCTCCTTCTGGATCCGGTGGGGTCTCCTCACCCCTTGATCCTGTCAGGCCAATTGTCTCTTCTAGCTTGGCATCTTTCAGGCAAAACTGTAGCCTCCCAGGCCTTTCGAACAAAGCTCAAGAATTCATCAATCAATCCTGGTCCCCCAACACACATAAACGTTATGCCTCCTCTTGGAGACAATGGTGTAGCTGATGTTCTTCACGGGGCTCAGATCCATTTAATGTGGATTGTACTCTGATCCTGAATTTTCTGACTTCTTTAGCTGCCTCTGGGATGGCTTATAATTCCATTAACAATTTTCGTTCACCCATTTCTGCCGGTCATGCCTTTATCGACAGTAGACCTGTGGGGCAGTTATCTATCGTTTGTAAACTACTGTAATTCAAGGTATTAGGATGTTAAATCCCCCTCTTCCCAAGTACTCAGAGCTCTGGGATGTTAACATCATTCTTTGGTTTTTAGACTCCTGGCCTTCTAATAAATACCTCTCCAGAAAATAACTTTCTGCTAAAATTACCATCCTTCTTTGTCTCACTTCTTGCAAACGTGTTTGTGACGTTAAAGCTTTGCATTTAGCAGGGAGACGTTTCTCTCCTGAAGGTGTTTCTTTTGTCATAAGTGGAAGGACTAAGTGCAATACCAGATTGGTTCCTATCCAGCTTTTCCAGCTAATTGCAAACTTTATGTTGTTCAATGCCTAAAGTATTATGAGGTAAGTACATTAGAATTTTGATCTGATATGTTGGGTCAGCTGCTTATTTCTCCCCAAAAGCCATTTAGACTGGGTTCTTCGGCTACTCTGGCTAGATAGGTGAAATGGATTTTGTCTGAAGCGGGCATTGACACTTTCAAATTTGGAGCACACTCTGTTAGGGGTGCTATGGCATCAAAATCTTTTGCTCTTGGTTCTCGTTTGGAAGATATTTTGAACGCAGCAGATTGTTCCTCTGATTCCACATTTAAAAGGTTTTATTATAAGCCTATTTTGGATGTGTCTTCTGTGGTATTGACAGGACTTTAAACTAGCATAATCTGAGCCTCCGGTTCTGACATAGAATGAAAACTTTTCTAGCTATCACAATTAGAATTTTCAATTCTATTAAAGACACGGAGGTGAGGATTATGACGCCCATGGTTATTAGATTTCTGATATGTGTATACTTTGTTTTCATAATGTTGTTATGTTTTGAAACAAATAATTTTTTTAATTCCCACCCTGTTATTATATAGCAAAACAATTTTTTTTTAAATGTGTGTTGATTGTTTTTCTGTGTTATCACATATGAGACATTGGAAAAAGAAACAAAAGGGTAGTAAGGGTGAAGAGTGCCGCATTTCTAGGCAGTAAAACAATAATTTTAAACAGGTATATAGGTTAAAGCAAAGACTGGTGCAACCTGGCCCAGTTCCCTACTACCCAGTAGGCACCAAAATCGGGTTTCAAAGTACCCAAGGACAAAAATGGAACAAATTGGCCACAGCACACAGAATATATTGTCCAATAATATGACAAGGATGAATATCCCTGATGGTGCGTTGTAGGTTGAAGGAAGTATGAGGTTGAAGAAGAGTCTCAAGTCTTGTTAGTAGATGATGCCTTTATTCGTGGGTATTAGAGATCAATGTGCCATCATAGATATACAGCCAACACGTGTTTCGTCACACAGGTGACTTCATCAAGGCTGGGCCGTCCGGCCAGAATGGTAGGTAATAATCAGCTAAGTCGGTTAAGTGAAAATGATCTTATTAGATTAGTAGACCTGAGAGTAGTATGGCTGCCCAAGCAGCAGCAGGTGACCAGGGTATTGAGCACGTAGGTTAAGACAGGTATAGAAAGCCCTGATAAGCTTTGAGTCAAAACCTGAAAATCTGAGTAGAGAGGCGCGGCACGCAGTCTAGGAGCATCAGACGCTCCTAGACTGCGTGCCTGTCTTAACCTACGTGCTCAATACCCTGTTCACCTGCTGCTGCTTGGGCAGCCATACTACTCTCAGGTCTACTAATCTAATAAGATAATTTTCACTTAACCGACTTAGCTGATTATTACCTACCATTCTGGCCGAACGGCCCAGCCTTGATGAAGTCACCTGTGTGACGAAACACGTGTTGGCTGTATATCTATGATGGCACATTGATCTCTAATACCCACGAATAAAGGCATCATCTACTAACAAGACTTGAGACTCTTCTTCAACCTCATACTTCCTTCAACCTACAACACACCATCAGGGATATTCATCCTTGTCATATTATTGGACAATATATTCTGTGTGCTGTGACCAATTTGTTCCACATATGAGACATTGTTTATGGCTTGTTATCTTTTTTTCCTTATTGTAGGTCAAGAGGATAAATGATTCAGAGTCCTTTGTTCGGATTCCACTGAAGATTTTCTTCTCCTCCCACGTTGTGGATGGGTTATTCGTCCTTCTGGTTCAGAAGTTGGTTGTTCTTCGGTTCTGGACTCCAGGTTCATTTGTGACTTTTCGGCATTAGTACTGTTTATCTGACTTTGTGCAAAGAAAGAGTCTCCGTGTCAGGAAGGTTTAATAGGGTTGGACTCTATGATTGTTATGGTGCTATGGTGGGTTCATGGGATTTGTATTTTTTGTTAAAGTACTTTCTAATTGTCTGCTCAAGTTTATTAAAGCATAGAAAGTGAAGCATAATCCTCGCCTCCGTGTCCTTAATAGAATTGAAAATTCTAATCACGATAGCTAGAACCATTTTCTGTCATGCCTCTTTTACATGTTTATCCCACCAAGAGCAGGGACCAATTACCCCTAAAAATACGCAGGGGCCATTTTAGCCCAAGACTACTTTTTTTTTTCTTTAAGAGCGCTAGTTCAGGTGATGTTTTCCCTTTCCAATGTATGCCCTACCTGCCAGGTCTGGGTATAAAACTGCAGACCAACGCATGGATGAAGAGAATGCTCACCCAGTCAAAACAAGTAGAGCAGCTTGAACAGCTTATTGATTCTCGCAAGATACTGGCAGAGCTTGTCATCCTTGAAAAGAGGAGGCTCGATTTTGTGGATACATTGCTGCTACAAACGGCACCAGGAACAACAAAATGTGTAAACGCAATTTAACACCTGCAGGGAAAGGGCTTCACTGTCCTGGGCCACCTTTCACTTCAGTGCAGTTTCCTGTATCTCGGACCATGGAGACAGACACTAGCGTGGAATGGGCAAAATGTAAGACACGTGTCTACTGCAGCCATCTTGGGAAGTAGATTTCTAGAAGCATCTGGGATAGTTTAAGGGCACTCTTTCTTTGTAAAGCACACTGAAATCACGTTTACTCGATTAGCATAAATGGTGTTCATGACATTTGAGCGGCGACCAAAAAGCCCAGCTTAAACGCACAGCAACTCTGTTATGTCAATTAACCACTTTTGACGCAGGACCCTTTTAACACAACAAACACCAGCTTGCACCCAACAGTACATAAGTAAAGGGGCCACATTGGAAGTGTTAGGTTTTTTGCTCATGTTCAAGAGTAAAATAATCTATTTTAGAGCTGACAGCATTATGAGAATGTATTTTAACTGCTCAGGGGTATGCCTTTCAATAAATCCTTTCTAACAGTAGTAATACGGATGCGGGCTTAGAACTTAATATGCAAAGAGAAGGTTGATTTTGTTGTATTGTATTCTATTGTAATTATATTTATATAGCGCTTACTACTCCTGACTAGGCGTCAAAGCACTTTTCGGCGATTGGCACTCTACTCCAGAACCCAAGAGGAATTAGTGGTGGATTAGTACAGGAAAATATGGGTACAGTATTAGTATGAGTTAATTTGAGCAGAGGTTATGGGAGTGTGTTAGTTGGATTGACTAGAGTAATGGAGGGATAGAGGCGGGAAGACTCTAGAAGAAGTGTTAATTGGGAGTTTATAGAAATAGGATGAGGCTTGATTATGTGTGAAAGTGTGTGAATGAGGTAAAAAACTGCGGAAATATCGACAGTGCCAAAGTTATTACTACTTTGTACTCAATAACCCAACAATTAAAGCATGAATATGCATTTGTTAATGAAGTAACCATGCACACATACGTGTTGCACCTTCATTTTTCACCGACCAGCATTATGGACATAACATGGGCAAATACCAACAAAATGAGAAAAAAATAAACATAAACAAATACAGGTGGAAAAGGAAAAAAAATAAAACTATAAAAACGGGAGTCCTAAAGACAACATAACATAAATAATCCATATGCCCAGTGGTGTTTCAACATTTTCACTGTCCAGGACCAACTAAGCACTCACTGGTTTGGTGAAAGGAAAGCACTCTTAACTAGTGTGATAAACACAATTGCATCTCATTGACTGGGCGCTTTGTATAATTTTCTTTAAGAGGTGCTCCTTGTGTTCTCTTACCCAAATATTTCAGTTCACCAAAAACTTGTTCTTCATTATGGTGCATGAAAGTGCTTTCAAATATGTGAGTTCATATTACAGTACAGTGTCCTGATGCCCACATATTTTATTTCACAAAACACGTTTTTCTTCATTATCGATCACAAAAGCAATTTCAAATATGTGAGTTCAGAATACAGTGCAGGCTATGTCATAATGCTTTTATACATGACTTTTAGCCATACTGAGCAGCAGCCTGCTGCTATTCAACATGTTTAAAAGACATTGACTGTGACAACGCCAATAACTCTCGGATTGTTGAGACCTATTGGCTTTGCTAATGCTTATTTTTACATTACGGGCAACTACTGTCCCCTGTCCGGCGTGAAGAGGCCCGGATCCCAAAGAACAGACACCACAGACTGAAGAATGGATGTGCCTGAGGTCACCCTGAACCTCTAGTACCCCCATGCTTTGTAGTGTTGCAACACTGATAAACGAGCGAGTCACATTGGTTTTTGCAGCTGCTCATTTAAAGCAGTCTGGGTGTGAAGGATCTATGTATATCATTAGGAGGGGGTACAAGTGGTCAAACGACAACTTTCTTAATGTATTTTTTTTTATTATTTTGCATTCCAGTGCCTTGAGCCCTGAGGCCACCTCGCAGCGCTGGCAAATTCATTGTTGCCCATTCCGTCTAACTAACCCGTCCCTAGCCTTTTGTTAGAGGAGATCGCCCCAAACGTGGCTTCGTGTTTACATTGCAAACATACGAACATAAATTTGCACTAATACGGCAATGAAAGGGTTAATTTATTTTTTTGGACGGCTGATTTCTTTGGCATTTTGTTTTTTGCGACCTGAACCTTTGTGGTAAGCTTTTCTTGATTCAGAGGATGTATTTATTGGATTGACCTTTGGCTTTCTGTACCACCCTTTGGGTTTGGACAAATGCCCTACTTAAACTACTATTATCGAATCAATACGAAAATAAAAAACGTAGCAGAATTATCTGAAAAGGTCAAACTATTTAATTTCATGAAAAATCACCTCGTCTTTTGGATATATAAAAAACAGCTTCACAGCTCCTGTTATTTATAGAAGGCATGCATATTTGTTATTTTTTTATTTTCAGACGTTTTTATTGACGATTTTAGAACAAAACAAACGGTTAGCAAGCGTACATGAGATAGTTGTGCTGTAGTTGCGCGACAGTAAATGTGTTGTAAATAGTCATCAAGTTACAATGCAGCTATAACTGTCACTCTTGCAACAGCCAGTGGTGGGAAATCAAAACGAGAGACGGAAAGGGAAGAATATGGGAGAGAGGAGAAGTGGGGCGTGGGGGAGATTGGACTGGAACGTCCTGAGCCACAAGGCGTTGGTGGGTTGGACTTTACTTATCTAGGTTAAGACCCCATTAGGAGATTGGTGGGCTCTACTGATGTCTCATTGGGGGGAGGGGGGGTTACTAGTTCGAGATATCGATCTAGTTTGTTCCATAAAGTCTTATGGGTCGAGATCCAAGGGTACTGTGTAGAAAGAACATTGTGGACACCTCTGATGTATTTCAGTCACTCCCAACATGTATTGTTGGAGGCATTTTCTAGTGATTTCTATGAGGAAAGGATGGCCTTGTGAGCTAAAGTGAATATGGGATCAATTAGATGTTAGTCATTTTGTTGTAGCCCAGTCGTGAATTGAGGGTTAAATATGCCACATACTAAGAAGGAGAAATTCCTAAGAAGGCTGGTGTTTAAGATGTCGTCTGTAGTGTTGTGAACCTTCGTTCAGAAACGGTGTAGCTGACGCCATTGGTATAGCGTGTGGCAAAGGTCTGCATTCTCAGAGTTACAACTCCAGCAAGAGTCTTTGTCTTAGTGAAGTTAGGCCGTGTGGAGTCCAGAAGGGTCTGTGGCTGATGTGTAATTTGGTCTGCGCTAGCTTTAAAGTAATCTTTTTATGAATAGAGAGTACCGCAATCCTAACAGCTGAGAGCCTTGCTCTGACTAGGATAATGCCCTGGACGTCACAATGGGCAACTTTTATCTTCAAAGTGGAAGTGCCTGATCTGTGATTTGTTTATACCTTTCAGCTCTTGGTCGAGTAGCAGAAAAGATACATTTTCAATAACAATATACACATCGCAGACCCCCCATTTTCCCATTACCATAGGATTTCACCAACTATCACATAACAGGCAAAAGCTGTCTCAATGCAAATTCTTATTGGAAACAGTTTTTTGTTCCTTCAGAGTAAAAAACGTCACCAGTGTGTAATTGCACTATAATGCTACGTTTAGTTGAAAACAGACTTGTTTTGAGGTGCAAGCCTGAAAGGGACCACCCGCAAGACCACCATCTAGTGACCCATCACCAATCTTTGGTGTACATTCAGGGCATAATATTCAGTTGATTTAGACATGTGTCAATTATAAGGGGGGATGGACATGTAAAAAGTGGTTGTTGCAAATGTATTCTCCAGGTGCACAAAAACTGTCCACATAACAGAGATATTAATGAAACTGCTAGAATTATGCCATAATTATCAAAGTGAGAAGCTTTATTGTATCATCTTGTAATATGGCATATTTTTTCAGTTTTCTCCAGGCTTGCAAAAAAATTAGTTCACATCTCTTTTTTGGAAAGCAAAGCTTCAGTTGCTGTTTGTGGCACCAAAATACCACGGGTGCTATCTCGGAGGTTGATAGGTGGACTGGGGCCATTATCAGCTAGTCCCTTTTCTCTGCCTTATGACACACTCAGCTTCCTCTGCATAGCTTGCGACTTCAGATTCCCTTTGTGTCTGCCAGTCAGCATACCCATTTAGGCACTCCAGAGCAGCCTTTCACAGTAGACTTTGAAGAGTCATGGCAACCCTAGCCCCATCATTTAAAGCAATCCTTCATCTCTGTCCCCAACTTCCCTGTTCCCTGTCCCCTTCCTAAACCTTGCACCTGCAGTTCAGTCTAGGGAGGGTAGAACGTCACCATCAGTGTGATTTACTGCTGCAGTACGCCCTGTTCGCAGAGCGCCCATCAGTAGGAAGTAGGCTCTGCTGCCCAGCTGGAATGGAAGATTTTCTTCCATCCAAGACAAGACAAAGTCAGAAATCTTCACCTCAATTCATCAAGTGGGATGTTTTTGACATCACCTGGCTTTTTTTTTAAATACTTACCTTGGTAAGACTCTTACTGATGAATACTCTATCTAAACACAGATTTCTTACCTTGTGGTTCCTTCTCTTGTGAATAACACCCTAGCTGACAGACTGCATCCAGAAACTCTTGCTATGCTCCTGCACACCAGGAGGTGGCATCATCAGCTTCTGCCACTATTCCATTCTACGTCCAGAAAAGGTGAGACAAAGCCACACATAGGTGTCAGAGATGCATGTTGTAGGACATTAAGTTATTAGTTTTCCAGGATGTGACACCTGCACAAGTAATATGTCCACAATTTCATCTTACTTGAAAGCAAGCAACTCATTGTAGTACTTAACTCTCTCAGGGTAGCAAAGCGGAGCAGTCCACAACCCATTCAGGGAGGTATTTTGGGCTAGCAAGCACAATTCGCTGGCATACATTAATAACACCAATAAATGATTGTGCAGCCAGCACTTTTTCTTTAGAAAAGCAAAAGTCAATTTATTGCACAAACTACTAAAAAATACACATTCATTTACAAATACTTAAATAAGGAGGCTAAAAAATACTGTGGATTACATTATGAAATCACATTTGCCTCTAAAGGATCATGATCCCTAAAATCACAGTGCTCCCCATCTATACCAGACAACACATCATACTATGGGGGTATCACTTCAGATAAAACAGGCCTATTGGCTTTATTAAGGGTTCATCATACTACATGAACAACAAACCACATTTTGTGTGTAAATGCAATAATGAATAATAAGTATGTGTAACACTGGACACGGGAAACAAGGGCAAGGCTACAGCCATGGGGAGGAGCAAAGGCCCTTTCTTGTTCTATAATAGTGGGTTGGGGCATGGAATTGGGATTTTGGGCTCCTTGCTTGGATTGGCCCCCAGGAAAAAAGGGCCCTGGAGGCAGTCCATACATGGGGGTGGGGGGGGGCACATGCACCCTCTCCCCCAAATTAAGAAATTAAACAGCTTGCGCCTACCCCAGGCCCAGGCCCACCCCACAGGTAATTCCTCACCGGGCAGAGGAGACCCAATCTCTCCATTTCAGAAAGGTCAACAGTTGACAACCTTTGAAAGGCCATAACTGAGGCCCAGTTGAGCTGATCTCCATGATCTTGAGCTCTACTTACCCCTGATGGTGAGATTCTAGACACCAGAAGTGGTTCCAGCAGGCCTTGTGCCTAAAAAGCAGTGTACCTTGAAGGGAGTTGGTTACACTGGCTCTTTGCACCAGATTTCCTCCTTGTCTTTGTCTCGAGGTGCAGAGGTCCTCAATTTGTCCTCAGGGGGTTAAGGAGGGCATCCTCACTGGCCTTTGGAGCTACCCACTGGATCCTGTGGTCAGCTTGAGGACAGAGTCCTTAATCCTTTTGGGCATCAGAGGGTTTGTCCTTCCAGTTGTCTATGTCTGTTCTAGTCCCTAGGTCCAGCACCAAAAAGCACAAAAGCACCAACAGCCCTCTCTCTCCCTTGTGCAAGAGTTTTTAAAAGTGGTGAATTGTTCCAGAAGCAGGCACCCCCGATCAGTCCCAGGGTGCCACATCTTCTCTCCAGCCCTGTCACAACCATTCTTCACAGCATGCTGGTACAGTTCATGATCGCATCATCCCGGAGTCACTGATCACATCTGCTTTTGGGATCTCAGCTCTGCCTGTTGCTGACATCACTGCCCGGGCCCTGCCCACCACAATTTCATAAAGGAGGCCCCACTGTCCTTTGCTGGTTCCAGTTGTCTGAGCTTCCTCCTTTGTTTATTCGGCGTGAGCTGTCTCCAGCCCTGCTAGAGTGTGAGAGTGTGACAGGTAATTAACAGATGCAGATTTTCTTTGCCACCCTTTCTTCCGCAGGAGGAAGTGGCCTTTGTTCCTTTTGCTGGGGAGAAATGCAATTAATTTGGCCCAGCAAGGTGACATAAGGACTGGGTTCTGATCTGAGATAGAGAAATATAACAATCCTAGGTGACCCATACAATGTACTTATATTGTAATATTAATATACTAATATTATAAGGCCTATCCCAGGTCAATATTTAACCCTGCAGAGACTAACTGTGTGCAGTTACTGGGATGCCCAAGACAGTAGTCTGGCATGTGCATGTGTGCTAATGCATGCATGCATGTGTCCATGTATAAGCAGTCAAGTGCCCCTTACCCTAACTGCTTCACAGTGGCCTTATCTTAAAAGGCAGACACTGGCAGTAAACTTGCACAGTGCATTTGACCTGTGATCACCATGGTGAGGCATATATAGTGAGACTTGCCCACAGTAAAAAGTTCAAAACACAGTGATCCAAAAAGCAAATAATCTGGGCTGATTAAGTGAATAGATCCCGTTTTGCAACATGTGCCAAAATTAATTTCTTTTTTATTTTTTTCTACCCTTTCCGACATGGAGTCTGACTGACAGATTGAGAATATTGACGTTGATCTAATATGGAACATAATTTACTTCTAAAAGTCCACTCCACAGAATGTTGAGGTGGGAAGGTAATAAAGTATGTGAGGTTAAATAGAGCATTTACCAGAAAAAGTGTTACAGACGGTAATTAGCTTATTCTTCTGATGGATACATCTACGTGCAGATTCCATGCCTTTTCAACTGCTACAAAGCTATGACCTATCCAAGGAGGTTGGTCTGAAGAGAGCACCTAAAAGTAGGAAACTTTGCAGGAAAGAGCAGGCAAAAGACCCTCCCTTTGGACCTGGTAATCAATAATTGTGGTGTCTGGTGAATGTATAGATGGGTGCCCGTGTGGTAGTTGGACAGATGGATACCTAAGCAAGGGCTATGATATGGTCACAGCTATTGCCCTAGTGGAATGGGTGAGTACTTAGGCCGTAACAAGGATCTTTTTGCCAGAAGCATAACACAGCTTGATGCAAAGATCTGTGCATCATGATAAGGTCCTCTTCGAAAACTCTTTTCCTCTAATTGCTTTGGCAAAACCAATAAACCACTGTTCATCAACCAGGTGGTTTATAGGTATATCATTGTCGAAGCTCAGGGACCACCACAAATCCAATTGATGTATCCTCTTCTCCTCCTTAGAAGCGTGTGACAAAAAGAACAAAGGCAATGTGATGAGCTGCTCCACAAGAAAGGGTGACATCACCTTCAGAAGAAAGGATGCCCCATCCTAAGAACCAGCTTGACAGGAAAGAAGGCAGTATGTGAAGGCTGGGCTGACAATGCTTCCAGGTCACTTTCAACATCTGATGTAGTGTTTGTAGTGAGAAATCGTATGGTCTTCATACTTAGCTGTTCCAGGATAGAACTACCGAGAAACGTGAAAGTACCAGACATCATAAATGCTAGAACCACAATGTGTTTCCACAATAGTATAATAAAGAGGGCAGAGGAAAATGTGTTTGAAAGCTCTTTTAAGAAACACTAGATATGATGCTGACACATTAACACCATGGTGCAAAAATGTGTGCATGGCACTAGACAGCCTGATTGTGCACCAGCACTTGGAAGACATAGTGCTGTTGTACTCTTTCCTTCTCATGCAATACACTACAATGCATTGCAGCAACTTTGGCCGCTGTGCTGCACCACATGGGTTTTTAGTAATACTACCCCCAAAAGTCCACATTCAAATCTTTGGAGTATTTTTAACAAACATTTATCTAGTGTGGTCAGCTCAGGTCATTTAATTTTTTAAAGGATGCACATCTTCGCAGCTGCCAAATACATCACTTCTTATATGTGCATGTGATTGAACATGCCCAGAATGACAGATGCATCATGCTCTATAACCAATTGCACTGAAGTTACAATTCGAAGGCTGTTAACAGTTGTCAATTTTTCCAAAACTTTTATCCAGTAAAGTGTTATCTTATCGCAAGATCACGGAATATGTAGTAGGTCACATGCTGATTTGATGCACTTTGAGTATGGGAGTTGACATGCCTTGTTCAATCTGAGGGATCAGAATCATGTATTATTTTGAAGTAAATACATTTGCATTTTGTCTCTTGTCAAGTCTTCTAAGAAGGTGGAAAAATATAGACAAGCAGAACCCTGTAAAAACCTGGGACCACCATTTGTACTTGCCAAACACTCATATACAAAGTGCTATGCAAGTGCTATGTAAAATGGGTCTATTCTCCATGCTGTGTGATAACTGACAATATTGACATACATGTCTGTCCTTTAATTGGAATTTGGTTTATAGCTACTGAAAGAGTTTAACAGGACCATTAAGAAGCAATTGGTCTAGATATAGGATCCCCTTAGCAATCATGTCAGCCCAGTGTATATCAGTGCACCAATAAGAATTTAGGCATTGGGCCATATTGGTCCATAGAAGTGAATTAAGTGAACAATTGCCAATTTTCTATGTGCAGATTTTCAAACAACCAATACGTTTCTAATAACAGAGTTGTCTATCACCGCAGATATTAAAGTTTTAAGTGGTGGACCATGTCATATAATTCTATATGTGGCAATCTAAGTCCTCCCAATGTGATGTGGACATGATTATCATCTATTTTGGTTCTGGGATGAGTACCTTCCAAGAACAATCTTTTAATGTAATTCAAAATTACCAGGGGACGCAATCTAAACACATAGTTGTATCAGGGAAGAAGTTAAATCATCTTAATTATCTGGACTTTTCCCACAAGGATAGGTGAAATTGTGACCACTTGGCTAAACTGTTGCATGTCTTAGGATAGAATGGTGGCAAGTTATCTTCTAGCTATCTTCACAAATCTTTCATTTTCCTCACTCCAAGATGTTTAATCCTGTTTGGGACCCAAGTCACAATAAAGCTATGACGGCTAGCTTTGGTAGTCAGGTCCAAAATGGAAAGAGCATCGCCTTTCACCAAGTGCTATAACCGGATAAGAGTGGGAAAGTTTGAATTGAAGACTTTAAGGCTAGAATTGATAATTTGGTTCAGAAGAGAATACATAAAATATCATCAACATATACAAAATCTTGATCTGACTAGTTGATATAGGAATGTCCTTTATACTGTTTAATTCCCAGATCACTGCAGTAGAGGTTTGAGTGCCAGGTGGAATAACTGAAATTCCTTTTACATTCCACTAGCAATCTCAATTGGCTACAAAATAAACCCACAATAACTGATCAGAGCAGTGAGGGTGTATTAAACCAAAAGACCTTGAAGATAAAATCAATTTCAAGGCTGGCTATCTTTGTAAGTGAGCCCTAGTTATGCTCCCGAACACAAATCCCAACTGCGAATAGTGTACCAATTATGGTATTTCCTTATATAATCTCTTGCCTGGTAATTTGACTAATTTGTGCCTCTCTTTGATGCAATTACATACCCAACAGCCTGCCTGCGTATTCCCCTTGTTCTTAGTGTCAGTGTTCACGCTATACAAGATCTCGCTCTGCAGCTGAAGTACAGAAGGAATTAAGAAATAAGTCAGTAGAACGAAGAAGGAGGAAGAAATAAGTCAGTGGAACGTGGCTGATTTTGGGTGTTAATTGTATCTAGCAGTTTCTTTATCACAGTTTCCAGTCTAGCTTCTTCTTTCCTAGATTTATACTTGTCTATTGCCAGTCAAATCCAGGGCCTCAGTTATGAGGCCCGTGGTGCATCGCAGCCCAGCAAGTGCCTTGCTTCTCCACCCTGCACCACCAGGAAAGGGCAGAAGTGCACTGCATTTACACGATACAGTGCATTTCTATTCTATCCCCCTCCTCTGGCAAACAGATTGCTCCCTAGTGCCAATGCAGGCACCCTTGAATCATGGTGCAAGGATGCCTGCATTGTGGGGATTATTGTTTTTGTGCAGGAAGGGACACCTTCCTGCACAAAAACAATTACAAGAGGTGTTTTCTCTTTCTATGTGTGCTGCAAAATGCAGCACACAAAGAAATAGATAACAACGGGGATAAATAAATATATTTCCCCCTTTGCATCATTCTTGTGCCTCCCATGAGGTGGCATAAGAATCGGACACATTCCTAGACTTGTCAATCAGGAAATTCATCACATTCCTATGGGTTCCATGGGTGCTGCATGGGAACACCTCAAGCAACACCCATGGAATGTCCCTTTCACACAGTGTTATGTAGGAAAGGGGTCCATATATGCAAGGCCATGAAAAGCCATGCAAGGTGGCTTTGTGTGGCCTTGTAAATATGAGCTGGCATACTGCACCACCTTAGAATAAATAAAATAAAGCTCCAGTGACACAGTGTACTGCTAGGGCCTCGTAAATGAGGTTCCTAGTGTGCTCTCTTCTTCACTAGCTGGAGGTGAAGGAATAGCAGCTTGTCTCGCAGACCTACTTACCTGAGCAGAGAAGACACATCCTCTAGTCACAAGGACCTTCCTCAGCTGAATCTCTTGACTCCTGTTTCTAGTCATTTATGGCCAAGGTCCACTCCATCCAGGCTAACAGGGTTCCTTCACTGCCCTGTGGACCTCCACACCCCTGTCTGTAGACAAAGTATGGTGTGTTCTCATCAGAGAGAAAACTAAATGAGACTTGTTGATGGCTGCCACATAACATTTATCTATAGGCCTAATACACAATGGGTGGATCTTCTCTAACATTCACGCAGGGAAGCAGCCTAAACCACAACGGCAGAACAAAAAGGGCTGTTGCCCACGAATGTGGAACATCGCTTTCCTGAACAATGACCCTGTTTTCCTCTGCCTTCACCACGCATGTCTGGAACAACGAACCAGATCGGAGAGGACGCAGTCAGGTAAGTGGGGCTGGGGTAGTGTTGGGGGTAGTTTTAGGGGTGGGCGGAATTTGAGGTTTTAGGGGTGGGGTTGCTGTCGTTTTCAGGGCGGGTATGGGGGGTTGGGGTAGTTTAGGTTTTAGGTGCGGGGTGAGGGGTCAAGGTAATCTTATGGGCGGTGTGGGGGTTGGGGTGGTTTTAGGTTTTAGGGGTGGGGTTGCAGTAATGTTAGGGGTGGGGTGGGGTGGGGGTTGGGGGTTTTAGGTTTTATGGGCAGGGGTAGGGGGTTGCGGTAGTTTTAGGGGCGGGGTTGGGGTAGTTTAGGTTTTTGGGGACTTGGGGAGGTTTTAGATTTGAGGGGCAGAGTGGGGGTTGCAGTAATTTTAGGGGCGGGGTGGGGAGTTGGGGTGGTTTTAGAGTTTAAGGGCAGGGGTGGGAGGTCGGGGTAATTTTAGGGGCAGGGTTTGGGGTAATTTTAGGTTTTCGGGGCAGGGGTGGGGGTTGCAGTAGTTTTAGGGGTGGGGTGTTGGGGTAGTTTAGCTTTTGGGGGCAGGGTGGGGGTTGGGGTGGTTTCAGCTTTTAGGGGTGTGGGTTTTGGTAATTTTAGGGGCAGGGTGGGGGGTTGGGGCGGTTTTAGGTTTTAGTGGCATGGTTGGGGGTCGTAGTAATTTTAGGGGTGGGGTGGGCATTGGGATGGTTTTAGGTTTTAGGGGTGGGAGTGGGGAGTCGCTGTAATTTTCAGGGCGGGTGGAGGTTGGGGTGGTTTTAGGTTTTTGGGAGGAGGGATAGGGGTTGTTTCAATTTTAGGGGCGGAGTGGGGGGTTGGGTAGTTTAGGTTTTGGGGATGTGGTGGGGTAGTTTTAGGTTTTAGGGGCGGGGTGGGTGTTTTGGTAGTTTTAGGGGCAGGGTGGGTGTTGGGGTAGTTTAGGTTTTAGGGGCAGGTGGGGGGGTCGGGGTAGTTTTAGGGTTTAGGGGCGGGGTGGGGGTTGGGGTAGTTTTAGGTTTTAGGGGCAAGGTGAGGGTGAGGGGTCAGGTAGTTTTAGGTTTTAGGTTTTAGGGGTGGGGTGGGATAGTTTTAGTTTTTAGGGACGTGGTGGGGGGGTCGGGGTAGTTTAGGTTTTAGGGGCGGGTGGGGGGGTCGGGTTGTTTTAGGTTTTAGGGGTGGGGTGGGTGGGTCACTCTAGGTTTAGGGCCAGGGGTGGGGGATAAGTGGGGTCTCATGCTGGAACCATGCATGCCATTCCACATATGCCTTTACCAGGAATGCCTTAACAACAAAAAAATCATTGTTAAGGCATTCGTGATAAAGACATTAGTGGTAACAACTTGGTCGCTGTTCAAGCATGCGTGGTTCCAGCATGAGTTGTTCCGACATACATTCATCCGCGCAACAGGATAATTAAAGAGGTCCAGAAACTAATACTTAGCTTACATTCCAGAGGGTTGGATTCTGCAGCTGGCGATGTGTAGAAGAATTAGGATTCCATGAGAGGCAGCAGTTAGCGGATCCCCTTGAAAAACTCCAGTCTCCTTGTCTCACTGTACATTTTATTTTGAAAATATAACATCCAGGCAGATTTACTTAATAAAAGCCAAACCACATCTCTTCCTATCTGTCATGCTTATTTGATAATTGTTTTCTGAGAAAGAAACAGGTGCACCTGGGTAGTAATGTCGTTGCAGTAATTTGTAATTTGACTATGCAAATCTTCAAACAATGTTGCTCTAACAGCAGTGTCTGCCTGCAATTAACAAAACAGATCTTCTTTGACAGCTGTTAATTTTTATTTTCAACACTGCTGAACCATTTAGCAAGATAAAATGGCACATTATGCATATTACTCAACAGCAAATTGTTTACATATTTAATTACCATTTAATTTAATAGCTATACAGTGTAATTGAGTTATTAAAATAAGTGCAGAAACCAACAGCATGGGCAAACTTTAAAGGACAGACTGAACTAAATAATCAATTTTAATGTCGGAACACTCTATTTGTATTAATTTACCTCCATGCAGAATGAAAGCGAGAAAAAGAACCTGGAGAAAGTTGAAACATATTGGTATTCTTTCTTCACAAGCAGAGGATTGTACCTCCCTAATTAATATTCCTACCGTAATTAATGACTGATAAACGGGCATGCAATAGTCGTGAAGAAAACGTATAGAGCCCTATTTGCAGTCTTTTCTATACACTCTACAATCTAACATACCTGTTTTACATCTACAAGACACAAATTGATTCCTGGCAAGCATAAACTAATGTTATTCTGCAGATTTCATTACCCATGAAAGTAGTTAAATGTGAAGCAATAAATCCATGCAAGGGGTTTGAAGTAGACAATCAATCAAATAGTCTTTATTTGGTTACATAATAACCATAAAAGCAAATGCAAACCAATATAAAACTATTCATAAATAGACAACTTGCAAAGCAGTCAAACTCCACATTCGAAAATTAGTAGATTAAAGCAAAAATAAAATGCTATAAAACAACGCTCAGAATATAAAAGAGCAAAAGATAACAGCACAATTAATTAAGCATGGAATCCCTTACTCGCAATACAGCTCTTAAAAAGCTGCATACTTTAAAAAGAAATATGATGAGCAGACAATAGCTGGAGAAATATCAGGGCTGGTCCCGCTTGTCTAAAGTTAAGAGATTTTAGTAAAGGCTTAATAAACATTTTCCCAGGGCCATTCGAATAACTACAGAACACTATGAAGTGAAGGGTATCCCGTGGAGATTGATACTTGCAGCCACAGGGACCCAGAGAACCAGGTGGGCTCCAGTACCTTGGCAAGGCCGAAAGATGATGTATCATGTTGAATCTAAATCTGGTCCAAAAACATCTGTCCCTCTCACTGCTCATACTGAGCAGGTATGGTTCCATAGTCCTTACGGTTTTTAATAGCATATGCACCCTCATAGTGGGTTTCAATCGATCAGTATGCTCTCTCTATATAGTACCTTACGTACTAAAAATGTATCCTTAACCGTTTTTTCCTCCCCAGGGCTCACGGTATGAGGGTTACAGAATAAATGCTCCCTCTCCAGGCTGCTAAGGACACCCTTGATAGCGGCAATCCATGTGATCTTAGTGGCATGATCTGTGGATAAGCAATCCTTCAGAATTAGCCTATCCAGCTGGGAGTCCCTTCTCATCCACACCTTGATCCAGCATTCTTCAGCACCAGTTAGGTGCCTTCAATCCAGCACTTTACAACCACAGTGTGGGACGCCCTTCTGTTTGGTGGTGTGCAGGGGGCAGGACTACAAGGGCTACAAGCTCCTGAGTGCAAGAGGAGACAGGAGTGTTTTGGTAGCGCCACTCTGGCACCATAAATCCAACACTCTATTCCTGCAGTACATATGCCCATCATCAGCCAGAAGAGGCAAGGCTGGGCCACTTCTCTTTAGCCTTGGTCTCAGACTTTCTTAGTGGTGAGTGGACTTTTTCATTCTTACATAGAGGTTGAGCTGACACTGCTCCCAGGCTGTTTTCCTGTGGTCACACTTTGGATTTAAGTTGGGAGGTGTGAACATGTTTTCCTAACTTGCCTTTTTGTTGATGATATGCTTTTTGTCTCATGTGGGGGACATTAATTGTCACATACGTGTGTGCCATTTGAACTTAATTAACAGTAGGTCTAAGTGAATGTTGACCGCAGTCCTACACCTGGTGCATAGTAGTGAAGGTTCCGAGCAAAACACCATCTTAAACAACCATAATGTGGTCTTTGCTTTGGAAAAACATACAACTGCTATCAATCCCTGTGTTTTATCCACCCTTAGAGGTAGGAAAGCCTCCCTGTTTCTTTTTATTGCTAATGTTAGTAGTGTGCATAGTGCATTTAGCTATCACAATCCCCTTTCACTAGTGTTAAATTGGATAGATAGCAGTACTAGGAACCCACGTGTGACTCACTGTGTGTTCTCCCAGAAAGACCAGGGAAGGTGTGTGAGATGGTCCAAGTGGCGTGAAGTGTTGGACTTAAGGTGCCCGACTGGCGCTACAAGGCACTGCTGCCTCCTCTCACCACACTGCACTCAGGGGCCTGTAGTCTGTGTAGATATGTCCCCTGCACACCACCAAACTGGAGCATGTCCCGTACTGCGGGACTGAAGTGCTGGATTTAAGGTGCTTGATTGACACCACAAAATGCTCCCACCTCCTCTCCCCGCACTGTACTCAAGGCTTGTAGTCTTCGTAGAACTGTCCACTGCACACCATCAAATAGGAGCGTGTCCTGAGCTTTGGGAGTAAAGTACTAGATTTAAGGTGCTCAACTAGCACTACAAAATGCTCTCACCTCGTTTCCCTGCACTGCACTCAGGGGCGTTTAGTCCTGCCCCCTGCACACCACCAAACAGGAGCACGTCAAACACTGCTGGAGTAAAGTGCCAGACTTAAAGCATGCCAACTGATTCTACAAAATGCTCCTGCCTCTTCTTCCCGCACTGCACTCAGCAGCTTGTAGTCTTTGTAGTCCTGCCGCCTCCACACTGCCAATCATGAGCACGTTCCACGCTGCAGGAGTAAAGTGCTGGATTTAAGGTGCACAGCTGGAGCTCCAAAACGGTCCCGCCTTCCCTGCTCGCCCCACACTCAGCTTGTAGACCTTGTAGTCCTGCAGCTGCACACCACCAAACAGGAGTGTGTCCCCTCCAAAGGTCTGCCTTGGAAGTTGGGAACACTGCCAAACATGAACATTTGTGGGCATTCCTTATTCATCTGCAACTCCTTTGCATCCTGGATATGGTCAGGGATTTACTCCAGCTGAAGAATGGAGCAACACCCTGTTCAGGATGGAAATGGAAAAAGGATCACCCGTGTTGGTGCGGGCGTAGGAGAACAACTTTCTCCAAAGGGAAAATGTTGTTCTTGTAGTGTGAAAAAGCGTACATTTGTACAGAAGGCTCCAATCCAACTCTTCATATTTCTACACTGTACAGTATAGACGTCAGCACAGCAGAATATGAGCCTGCACAGTGACAATCCCTATTGTATGCCAATATGCCTGCACCTCATGCAACACCCGCAGCTGGTTATTCTGTTGAAAGAAACGTAAAAGTATGTTCAGGCAGAGATCTAAATCTCTGCCCACACCTTTATATTTGAATTGGTAAATAGACCCCTAAATATGTATCCTAAAACTATTATCAAGATACATTCAAAGTATACTTTTCTTATACTCAGTACTTAGAGAACTCTGATTAGGCCCCGATTTGGAGTATAGCGGACAGGGCACTTTGGGAGTTTCTTTCAGAAAAGCCAAACCTTTTGAAAAATGTGCTGAATTCCTGTCCACTAAACGTTTTTACATTGAAAGGATCGCTGTAATGGCAGTTTCTTTCAATGTATGGAGACGACTGCTGGGTTGAAAATCATCTCTAAATTTGGATAACAGTAGTCCATCCGCGTGGTGAACGTAATGCCGTCTGACACCCTAATGGGCGGTGTACAATAAACTATAAATCAATCCCTTAATGAAGATAATTATTGACTGTAATTTTAAATTAGCATTACATAATGGCAAACTGAACTAATAAATTGAGTACATCTGGGAAAGTTTTATTTGACATGTGAATTGATTCGCAGGTTAATCAGTAAAATTTGGTAATTATATGAATGAGCTGATTACATTTTTATTAAATGAATATGAGGGTAGGGGAAGTATTTGTGTTGTTGTTTCATACAAGAGTTAAAAAGCAGTTTATTTTTTATTTTTTATTGATGTATATTTATTTCTGAATCATATTAAAAATATGTGCATACGAAACAGAAAGGACTCCAAAAGTTCATTTCTTTTGTAAACTTGATATCCAGTTCCCTTAGAGGGAACATAGCCCCTCATTCTGACCCTGGCGGTTTGAAACCGCCAGGGCAGAGGGCCTCGGAAGCACCGCCAACAGGCTGGCGGTGCTTCATGGGCAATTCTGACTGCGGCGGTAAAGCCGCGGTCAGAAAAGGGCTACCGGCGGTTTCCCGCCGGTTTACCCCTGGCCCAGGGAATCCTCCATGGCGGCGCTGCTTGCAGTGCCGCCATGGGGATTCCGACCCCCTTCCCGCCAGCCTGTTCCTGGCGGTTTACACCGCCAGGAAGAGGCTGGTGGGAACGGGTGTCGTGGGGCCCCTGGGGGCCCCTGCACTGCCCATGCCACTGGCATGGGCAGTGCAGGGGCCCCCTAACAGAGCCCCATAATGATTTTCAGTGTCTGCTTTGCAGATACTAAAAATCGCGACGGGTGCAACTGCACCCGTCGCACCCCTGCAAATCCGCCGGCTCCATTCGGAGCCGGCTTCCTCTTTGCAGGGGCTTTCCCGCTGGGCCGGCGGGCGATCTTCTTGAGATCGCCCGCCGGCCCAGCGGGAAAGTTAGAATCACCGCAGCGGTCATTTGACCGCGGTGCGGTGTTTGGGCGGTTTCCGCCCGGTGTCGGAATGACCCCCATAGTCCTGTGGGATTTTAACTACTTTTCAGGAACACTATTGGGAATTTGCTACTGGTATATTTTCCCAGATGTTTTCTCATGTGTATACATGTACGAAACCAGAAAAAAACAAGTGTACATTTCGGAGTGACAAACCGTTCTGCAGTCATAAGGAAAAGGTGCACTGTACTGGTGCAAATTCACATTTTGTGAATGGCTAAGATGGATTTGCACATGTAAAGGCAGCTATTATTCCTACACACAATATTTAGTGATTAAGGTCTCTGTGAAAAATATTTTACAGCACATGAAACAGGAGGCACATGACTTTGAGAATCTGCCACTCTAAACAGTCAACTTACATTAGCTCATTACGATTTTGATAGAGGGGCAGTTTCCTGCAGGTCTCAGGCTTCGATTGAAGTGAGAATAGTCAGTGACTTAATGCACCAATGGCAGATATATGAAACCGACCAGTCATACGTTTCAGTCAAAGTAGGATTCCTTCCTCTCAGAGGCATACTCGGCAAGGCACTGTTAAGATATCAAGAAGAAGAGCTGTGCATTAAAATAATGCCGTTTTACACAAAAGAGAAGTAATGAGAAACTTTTCACTTCTTAACTTTGTAATGGTGTGGTTCAGTTTACCACTGACATCTTCACATGTTCTAGTTAGATTGAGATCACTTCTATAATAGGCTGAAATCGCAAATGAAAGCTCACACCGTCCTTTTCTCTACACAATTATGAGGACTGGAATTATCAAAATTGCCTCTTTTGAGTCGGTTCATGTCTCTCTGGTACTTGACAATTTCTCTTTAGTGGCTATGTCCTGTCATTCGCTGATTACCTGCGCTTTTGGTTTCCCACAGGGGCAATGCTTGCTTCGGAATTTCGTACTACTGTAACTATAGTTACCAAAAGACGATATTCACCAGCTCTCCCGATTTCTAATATTTGCAAATATGTTTTGTTCATGAAATATAATGTTCCCTGCACTGTTCATTTGATTAGTTCTAAGTTAAGAAATGTGAGAGAACAGGGCTGATTGCAGAGGCCCCCTAACGTTTTGCCCCCATTTTTCACTTTTTGCTGGTGTTTTCCTGACTCTGATGGTGCCCTGGGTACTGCTATCCAGTCCCAGGTCCTGTGCTCTGTGTAAAATCAGTATGCAAATTAGGCTAATTATAATTGGCTAAGTCATCCTACCTATAAGTCCCTAGTATAAGGTAGGGCATGTAGGTTTAGGGACCCAAACATAGGTAGTGCACCCATAGGTGCCCTGCTGAGGTGCCCAGTGTCATTTTAAAGGCAGGCCTGCCTTACTGGCTGCTTTTAAATTAAACTTATATGCAAATTCAACTTTTGAAATAAAAGTAGTTCCAAAGTCTTAAACTACCTTATTTTTACATATAAGTCACCCCTAAGGTGTGACCTATGTGCCCCTAGGGCTGGGTGCTATGTAACTATAAGCAGGGACCTGGTGAGGTAAAAACAGCCAAATTCGTTTTTTCCTCATTGTAGTGAATGGCCTTCATAGGCTAGAATGGGGAGACTTTATTTTAATTTTAAAAGTCCCCTTAAATGACAGATACAAAGAGTTTGGTATCAAATTAATTGTTATAATAAATGCCACAACTTCCAGTTGTTGGATTTAATATAACTTGTTCAGGTAAAGAGTTTTAAACTTTACCTGAAAAGTTGCCAATTTCAGCCCTGCATTGTTTTTGCTGCTGTGCTCTGATTGGCCAGCCTCTGGCAGCCTGGCTTCACACAAAGAGATGTGCCTGTGGGAGGGAATCTCCCCTCAGCAGATGGTGAGACAGGAAGGGGGAGGGCTGCCAAACTGGTCTTCAAAGGCAGAGAAGGACATTTGGAGCAACCCAGCAACACCCCTACATCCTGCAACCCCAGACAACTAAGTGCCCCCTTGATTAGATTAGGAGTGGGCAGGAGAGGGGTGAGTTTATGATTTTTAGCCACACCAGTGGGTGGGCTCAGCCAGATGTAACCTCCAAAAATCACTTTCAGCTATGATGGATTTTTGAGGAATGTTGCCTCCTGGGAATAATTTTTGTCACACTTCCCAGGAAGTGATCAACACAGGGGTAAGGACCCTGCACCTGATTGTAGAACAAGGACCCCCCTGCTTTTCACCCAGGAGCAAGGATAAAACTGGCAGACCTGCACCCACACCTCAGTTCCCTACCACATCCCTACCAGGAAGAACTACAGAAGAAGAAGGACTGCCCTGCTGGACCACTGGCCTGCACCTGGAACCTGCACTCAGAAGGACTGCACCGGCTGCACACTTGGGCTTCACCACAAGAAGGACTTTGCCTGGCTTCAACTGGTTCAAGGAGGGACTCCCTGTTTGCTACATGTGAAAAATTGCTAACCAGAGTCCCCTGCACCAACTCCTGAAGAAAACAACCAGCTGACCACTGCCCAGTGGCCAAAAATGAGTTTGTGCCAGGTGCATTCTGGGAGTTGTAGTCCACACCCCAAGGATCATCTCAGAGCTTCTGGACCCTTGGGGTGAGCTGTAGACTCCAAAAGAACCTTAAAAGAACATCTGGGAGAAGACCCAGAAGTTTGGAGAACTTTTGAAAAAAAGCTCCATAGAGGGACCGACCCGCCTCGGCAACTCTAGCCGGCTTGCCTCAACCGCGACCCGGCCTGATTTGCGGGTTTGTTCCGGTGAAGAAAATCTCCAAAAAAGAGACTAAGTCCAAACGTGGAAAGTTGACCGGGACCTCCCAGCCAGCGTATCCGAGGAGGGCTCCAGGGACGTCAGATCAAGATCCAGGTTTGCCCCGGTCGAAGGATTTTCACCTCGAAAAAACAACTAAGTCAGAAGGTAGAAATCTCCACTGAGGGCTCCCGCGATGCGTATCCGGAGAAGAGTTCCAGGAGGTCAGATTGGACTGGCAGGTTCGTCCCGCTGAAGAGAATCTTCAGAAAAGAGACTTAGGTGGTCATTACAACCCTGGAGGACGGTGTTAAAGCGGCGGTAAGACCGCCAACAGGCCGGCGGTAAAAAAATTGGAATTATGACCGTGGCGGAAACCGCCAACAAAGACAGCCACTTTAACACTCAAACCGCCACGGCGGTACAGACAAACAGCACGGCGGTCACCACCAACAGACAGGCGGAGAAAAATGTATCGCCCACAGTATCACAACCCACCAATCTGCCACCTTTTACGGGGCAGATTCACCGCGGATAAAAACACGGCGGAAACAGGAATTTCGAATGAAAAACGCTCACCTCTACACACTCAATGAGGAAGGAGGGCACCATGGAGCCGGAACTCCATATTCTCCCTGCGATAGTCTTCCTGCTCCTATACGAGGATCATCAACGCCGGCGGCAAAGACCACAGTGAGTACTGAACCTACAACATAGGGGAGGGGGAGGCAAAAACACAGGGACACACACAACCAACATCCCAACCCCCACCCCCACCCTCACCCACTACAACACACACACCAATGTATATCTATACATTACAGTAACACCCCCCGACCCCACCCCAGAAGAATGCAAAGACAAAAGGAAATGAGTTGAACCATGGTAATATATCAAAATACAGTAAGGAAATATATACATATATATATATACACAATAAACAAAATATACATCACGATTAGTAGTGCAGGTATTGCGCCATTCATAGTCCGTGGACCACTGGGCCCAAAATACATGGGCGAGGCCCACACAAGATACCCGATCAAAACGGAGAGAACACTGCAGGGGCATCAGATAGAAATACAACAGACACCTCAGGGGGAATGGAAGGGGGGGCACCTCAGCCAGAAGAGTGCACCACGCCAGATCCACGAGGGGGCTCCATGCCCATTGATGTATCGTGGGGAGTGCAGAGCCACAGTCTCCCAAGTCTCTGAAGTGGGTGGTTTGCCCACTGTACCATCCGGGGGAGTGCAAAACCACAGTCTCTCAAGTCTCTTTAGTTGGTGGTTTGCCCACTGTACCATCCTGGGGAGTGCAAAGCCACAGTCTCTCAAGTCTCTGCAGTGGGTGGTTTGCCCACTGTACCATCCTGGGGAGTGCAAAGCCACAGTCTGTCAAGTCTCTGCAGTGGGTGGTTTGCCCACTATACCATCCTGGGGAGTGCAAAGCCACAGTCCCTCAAGTCTCTGCAGTGGGTGGTTTGCCCACTGTACCATCCCGGGGAGTGCAAAGCCACAGTCCCTCAAGTCTCTGCATTGGGTGGTTTGCCCACTGTACCATCCCGGGGAGTGCAAAGCCACAGTCCCTCAAGTCTCTGCAGTGGGTGGTTTCCCACTGTATCATCCTGGGGAGTGCAAAGCCAGTCTCTCAAGTCTCTGCAGTGGGTGGTTTGCCCACTGTACCATCCTGGGGAGTGCAAAGCCACAGTCTCTCAAGTCTCTGCAGTGGTTGGTTTGCCCACTGTACCATCCTGGGGAGTGCAGAACCACAGTCTCTCAAGTGGATAACAGTCTCTACTGGTTCTGGAGGGGGCTTTGTGCCCAGAGTGCTTCATCCTGTGCAGGACAGACGGAGTGGATGCAAGTCTCCACTGGTTCTGGAGGGGGCTTGGTGCCCAGAGTGGTTCATCCTGCCAAGGACTGAGGTAGTGGATGCCTTTCTCCACTGGTTCTGGAGGGGGCTTGGGGCCCAGAGTGCTTCATCCTGCCAAGGACTGAGGTAGTGGATGCCTTTCTCCACTGGTTCTGGAGGGGGCTTGGTGCCCAGAGTGCTTCATCCTGCCAAGGACTGAGGTAGTGGATGCCTTTCTCCACTGGTTCTGGAGGGGGCTTGTTGCACAGAGTGCTTCATCCTGCCAAGGACTGAGGTAGTGGATGCCTTTCTCCACTGGTTCTGGAGGGGGCTTTGTGCCCAGAGTGCTTCATCCTGTGCAGGACAGATGGAGTGGATGCAAGTCTCCACTGGTTCTGGAGGGGGACTGGTACCCAGAGTGCTTCATCCTGCCAAGGACTGAGGTAGTGGATGCCTTTCTCCGCTGGTTCTGGAGGGGGCTTGGTGCCCAGAGTGCTTCATCCTGCCAAGGACTGAGGTAGTGGATGCCTTTCTCCACTGGTTCTGGAGGGGGACTGGTGCCCAGAGTGCTTAATCCTGCCAAGGACTGAGATAGTGGATGCCTTTCTCCACTGGTTCTAGAGGGGGCTTTGTGCCCAGAGTGCTTCATCCTGCCAAGGACTGAGGTAGTGGATGCCTTTCTCCACTGGTTCTGGAGGGGGCTTGGTGCCCAGAGTTCTTCATCCTGCCAAGGACTGAGGTAGTGGATGCCTTTCTCCACTGGTTCTGGAGGGGGCTTTGTACCCTGAGTGCTTCATCCTGCCAAGGACTGAGGTAGTGGATGCCTTTCTCCACTGGTTCTGGAGGGGGCTTTGAGCCCAGAGTGCTTCATCCTGTGGAGGACAGACGGAGTGGATGCAAGTCTCCACTGGTTCTGGAGGGGGACTGGTGCCCAGAGTGCAGCACACACCCCGTGACGGTTCCAGTTGCGTCACTGCCCCTGCCGCAAATGGGCTAGCGGTGCATTGCATGGCGGTCTTTGCCCTGTTCAGCGGTCCCTGGCCTGTTCAGCGGTGCTTGAGTTACCAGTGTCAGACCTGTTCAGCGGTGCATTCCATGGCGGTCTTTGCCCTGTTCAGCGGTCCCTGGCCTGTTCAGTGGTGCTTGAGTTGCCAGTGTCAGACCTGTTCAGCGGTGCATTCCATGGCAGTCTTTGCCCTATCAGCGGTCCCTGGCCAGTTCAGCGGTGCTTGAGTTGCCAGTGTCAGACCTGTTCAGCGGTGCATTCCATGACTGTCTTTGCCCTGTTCAGCGGTCCCTGGCCTGTTCAGCGGTGCTTGAGTTGCCAGTGTCAGACCTGTTCAGCGGTGCATTCCATGGTGGTCTTTGCCCTGTTCAGCAGGCCCTGGCCTGTTCAGCGGTCCTTGCCAAGGCGGTCCTTCATTGCCCAGCAGGGCTGTGGCTGGCGGTCCTTCATGTGTCAGCTGGGCTGTGGCTTGCGGGGCCCTCCTGGCCAGCTGGGCTGTGGCTGGCGGTGGCCTCCTGGCCAGTGACGATGGGGCTGGCCTCCTGGGCAGTGACTCTGGTGGTGGCCTCCTGGCTAGTGACGATGGGGCTGGCCTCCTTGCCAGTGACTCTGGCGGTGGCCTCCTGGCCAGTGACGATGGGGCTGGCCTCCTGGGCAGTGACTCTGGCGGTGGCCTCCTGGCCAGTGTAGATGGGGCTGGCGGTGGCCTCATGGACAGCGGGGATGATGGCGGTCTTCTCCACCATGCTGCTCCTCCCAGACTTTGGAGATTTGTTCTGCCCCTTCCCCACCTTGGGAGGAGTCACAGCTGAGTCGACACTCCCCCCGGGACCCTTGTGAGCGGCTTTGCTGGCTGGAGTCTTCCCCCTCTCCCGCCGGGCACTGTCCAACTTCTGGTGCTTCACAGGGGGGACTGGCTGTGTTGTGGCTCCGTGCCACACTGGCTGTCCTAGTGGCCGGTGCACTCCACATACCTGTAACAACAGGCACCACTGGTCCCGGAGATTTTTTGGCTGAGGTGCTAGTATGGGACCTATGAGTTGGAAGGGGGTGTGCGAAATAGGTTAAGGGGGGACAGGCAACGTTTTTTGGAGACACTGGGACGGGTAGCTGGAGGGGGTTTGGGAGTGGAGGAAGAGGTGGTGGTTGTAGGAGGTGTAACTTTTGTGGATTTGGGTGTATGTGCATGGGCTGGAGGCTGTCATGAGGTGGATGGCTGTTGGGTGGGTGTGTGCCTGCGTTTGTGTATCTTCAGAGGGGGCGTCACAGACACACTGGGAGAGGACACAGGGGACGTGGAAATGGTAGTGGGGGTGGTGACTGCACGTGAGCGGGGTGTGGTGGTGGGTGTGCTGGTGCGGGACGTAGTGGCTGTAGTGGTAGTGCGTGCAGGTGTGAGTGTAGACGAGACTGGGAGGGAGGAGGGAGACGACGAGGAGGGGGACACAGTGGAGGCAGTGGATGTTGGTGTGTCTGTATGTGTGTGATGCTTGTGTGAGTGCCTGTGGGATGTGTGGTGCTTATGTTTGACTGAGATTCCCTTGTGTGGGGAGGTGTGTGCAGGATGGTCTGATGGTGTGCTTGGGATAGGCTGGGGTACAGGGGATTGGGTCAGGGTGGAGGAAGTTGGGGGGGGAGGCTAGATACAGGGACAATGGCTGCCATCAGTGCTGAGTCCAGAGTTTGCAGGGTTCGATGAAGTGCAGCCTGACCAGAATGTATGCCCTCCAGGAATGCATTTGTGTGTTGCAATTCCCTTTCTACACCCTGGATGGCATTCAAAATGGTAGACGGCCCAACAGTGAGGCACCTGAGGAGGTCAATGGCCTCCTCACTGAGGGCAGCAGAGGTGACAGGGGCAAGGGCTGAGGTGCCTGGGGCGAAGGTGATGCCCACCCTCCTGGGTGAGCGGGCACAGGGCGAAGGCTGAGGGGCTGCTGGGAGGGCGGTGCTGGTAGGGGGGGTGGCGGCTGTACCTGTAGAAGTGGGGGCACAGATTTTGCCGCCACCACAAGGGAGCTCCCATCGGAGGACGAGTCCGTGTCGCTGGTTGCAGATCCTGTGACCGCCGTGGTGCTCCCCTCGCCCTCCGTCCCACTGGTGTATTCTGTTTCCGTGGTGTGGCCCTCCAAGGCCATGTGGGATGCAGCTCCCTCGTGCTCCGGTGCCACTGTACTTCCGCCTGATGATGCTGATGCACACAAGAACAGGGAGACCACAAAAAGGGGGGGGAAGACAGAAGAAAGACAGGTTGAGTGCATGGCTTACCGCTACAGTTGGCAAACAATACACCTCAGCCCCCTGCACTACGTTGCGCTGTTGGGCTCTACAGATGCAATTCCTGGGATATGGCCTACATGGCTATGGACGACATCTGCACACATAGATGACACAGGGGCATGAATACCTGTACTTGGCACTCTACAGAGTTGGGGTGGGGTGCCACATGGCCTGCATTACGGAGGGGCCTAGCCTACGGAACTCGCCCTGGCCTAGGAAAACCCACAGCCCTCCTCCCCCACCCAGACACCTTCACTGCACGCAAAGTCCACTGAATGATGTTGTACTCACCCCCTTGTGTCTGTTGTGATGCACTCAAGCACCCATCCAACTCAGGGTAGGCCACCGCCAGGATCCAGAACATCAGGGGGGTCATGGTGCGACGGGCACCCCTCCCACGTTGGGAGGCCGTCCCCAGCTGAGCCTCCGCTTTCTTCTTGCTCCAGCGGCGAATGTCCTCCCATCTTTTCCTGCAGTGGGTGCTCCGTCTGTGGTGGACCCCCAGGGTCCGGACGTCCTTGGTGATGGCACGCCAAATATCCTTCTTCTGGTGGGCGCTGACCTACATGACATATACAGGGGAAGAAGAGAAGTCATTACCAACTGCACCGTCTAAGTGAGTGGCCCACATCCCTACCCTTGCCATGTGGCACATGCATTCACAATCCTTCATGCACGCAGAACTGTGCCCCCTTCATTCTTACAACCGGCCGTCTCCACACAGGCATAGCCCATACAACGTGCTCCCTGTGTACTTACCTGTTGGTCTGGAGGACCGTAGAGTAGCGTGTACTGGGGGAGGACCCTGTCCCCGAGCTTCTCCAACTCCTCTGCAGTGAAGGCAGGGGCTCTTTCCCCAGACGCACGAGCCATTGTCTCTTCCAGACCGAGGTCACAGCAGCACTTGCAGTGTAGGTTCTCTCCTGTCGAAGATCAGGTATCGAGTGATTGAACAGATAGAAAATGGCGGTCACGTCCGCGGCAGTCACGTCCGCGGCGGTGCGTACCATCACCGCCGGCGTACATCGTCATTGGCTCCTTGGACCCATAGGGTCCAATGTTAACCAATGCAGCATTGCGCTGCGGTCTTCGACCGCCTACCGGGACGGTGTACAACGCCAGCGCAGTTACCTCACATCCCATTGTCCCAGTTTAGAGGCCAGGCAGCCGCCATTTCAGGGGCCCACATGGCCTAATTACCAACTGCGTCATATATACCTAGGCCTTGTCTCACAACACAAATAAAGGCCACATTTTGTGTATGAATGGTGTTCTGTGTAGACTGTGGGTACATACCTCTGATTTGTTTGACTCTGTGGTCGCTGTTGTCCTTCCTAGGCACCGTCCGCTGGGACATGTGAGGAGATGGCGGAATCCTCAGGTGTACCGACCGCTGGTGGACCTGTCGACAATGGAGGAAAGAAGTTTGATCATCACCTACAGGTTTGACCGTGCCACAATCCAGGAACTGTGTGCCCAGTTGGAGCCTGACCTGATGTCAGCAATCCGCCATCCCACAGGAATACCCCCTCAAGTGCAGGTGCTATCGGTGCTACATTTCCTTGCAAGTGGGTCATTTCAAACAACAGTGGCCATGGCATCAGGGATGTCCCAGCCTATGTTTTCCAACGTGTTGTCCAGAGTGTTGTCTGCCCTGCTGAAACACATGCGGAGTTACATCGTTTTCTCTCAGGTGGAGTAATTGCCTACAGTGAAAGGTGACTTCTGTGCCCTTGGACATATCCCCAACATCATAGGTGCCATTGATGGGACCCATGTAGCTCTGGTCCCCCCCCACAGGAGTGAATAGGTGTACAGGAACCGGAAGAGTTATCATTCCATGAATGTACAGATGGTATGTTTGGCAGACCAGTACATCTCCAAGGTAAATGCTATGTTCCCTGGCTCTGTGCATCACGCCTACATCCTGCGGAATAGCAGCATCCCTTATGTGATGGGTCAACTCCAGAGGCACCGGGTGTGGCTATTAGGGGACTCTGGTTACCCCAACCTGTCATGGCTACTGACCCCAGTGAGGAATCCCAGGACCAGGGCATAGGAACACTGCAATGAGGCCCATGGGCGGACTAGGAGGGTGATCGAATGCACCTTTGGCCTCCTGAAGGCCAGGTTCAGGTGCCTCCATATGACAGGTGGTTCCCAATTCTACTCACCAAGGAAGGTGTGCCAGATCATCATCGCCTGCTGTATGCTTCACAATCTGTCTTAGCGACGCCAGGTGCCTTTTCTGCAGTAGGATGGTCCAGATGACGGTGTTGTGGCAGCTGTAGAGCCTGTGGACAGTGATGAGGAGTAAGCAGAGGAAGAAGACATTGACAACAGGGACTCAGTTATCCAGCAATATTTCCAGTGACATACTGGTGAGAAAAACATTCCTGCCTACTACAAGTACTTTCACACTTCTACCTCTTTCCTGTCTGTCGATTTCAACCAGTATATGGTCACTGAGTTGTACATTTCCCTTACGGTTTCTCAGGTGTGGTTTCCAACGTGTGTCATCTGCTTAGATTCCTCATGGACTTGAGATGTGTGACATAGGTATGTTGACATTACATTGGAAAACGCATTTTGTCACTGTCATTGCTAATACACATTTTCGAAATCACAGACTGACTCTAGATTGTTTTGTGCTTCAAGGGTGTTTATTGAAGTGCTCAATATTGGAGGGGGATTGTAAAATGGTGAGGGGTGATGGTGGAGGAATGTCCATGGCAGAGTCCAGTCTATTAGTCTCACAGGTGCATTGCCCATATGGGCATAGGAAGTGGAGCTGGGGCAGTTCCAATATGGACAGGGTTACAAAGTGGGACAGTGGTTTGACAATCAGGGTGGTCTCATTTCTTGGCGGGGTCTTGGCATCGTGCTCTGTCTTGTTCCTGGATCTCAGGGACCGGTTGTGGGTGGTTCTTCGTCTGCAGGGGGTGGGGTGCTGGTGTGGTGGTCCTGTGGCTGTGCCTCCTGTCCACTAGCGCCTGCGGAGGTGGTGGGCAATTCATCGTCCATGCTAGTGTCAGGGGCCCCTTGGATTGCCACAGTGTCCCTTCTGGTGTTAAGTATTTCCTTCAGCACCCCTACGATGGTGCACAGGGCAGAGCTGAAGGTTCTGAGTTCCTCCCTGAACCCCAAATACTGTTCCTCCTGAATGCGCTGGGTCTCCTGAAACTTGGCCAGGACCGTTGCCATCGTCTCCTGGGAGTGGTGGTATGCTCCCATGATGGAGGAGAGGGCCTCATGGAGAGTGGGTTCCCTTCGCCTGTCCGCCCCCTGTCGCACGGCAGCCCTCCCAGTTCCCCTGTGTTCCTGTGCCTCCGTCCCCTGGAGGGTGTGCCCACTGCTACTGCCCCCAGGTCTCTGTTGTTGTTGGGGTGGTGGGTTATCCTGGGTTCCCTGTAGTGGTGGACACACAGCTGATTGATGTGTCCTGGGGACGGAGGTATGGGCTCTCTGGGTGGGTGCTGTGCTGGTGTTACCAGAGGGTGGAAGGTCTGTGGTGGGCTGTGCCTGTGTGAGGGGAACAGACTGTCCCGAGGCCCACGATGGTCTGGGCCGGTCATCTGGATCCAGTTGGACAGAGCTGCTGTCATCACTGTGGGCCTCTTCTGTGGGTGGGGTGGATATGTCTGGACCCTCCTGTCTGGTGACGTTGGGTAGTGGTCCTGCAGGGGTGTAAAAGCATGATTATTGCATCTGTGTGTGTCATGGTGTGCAATGGGTGGGTGACCGTGTACCCCAGTGCTAGCATTCCTGTGTGGGGGCTTGTGTGATGATGGTTGAGGGGGGGTTTTATGGGTATGTGCAGTGGGCATGCTTTAGTGATGGGTGTCCATGCTTTGTTGTGTCGTGCAGGGCTTGGTATTGGGATGTGTGGTTTGTGTTATTAGTACATTTGTGAGGAGTTGGAGTGATAGGGGAGGGGGTCTGTGATAGCATGCAGGTAGGGTGGGGGATATGATAGTTAAAGGTTTGACTTACCAGAGTTCATTCCTCCACCGACTCCTGCAAGGCCCTCAGGATGCAGAATCGCCAGGACCTGCTCCTCCCACGTTGTTAGTTGAGGGGGAGGAGGTGGGGGTCTGCCGCCAGTCCGCTGTACCGCCAGGTGGTGTCTGGAGACCACGGAACGCACCTTCCCCCGTAGGTCGTTCCACCTCTTCCTGATGTCGTCCCGATTTCTTGGGTGCTGTCCCACTGCGTTGACCCTGTCGACTATTCTTCGCCATAGCTCCATCTTCCTAGCTATGGAGGTGTGCTGCACCTGTGCTCCAAATAGCTGTGGCTCTACCTGGACGATTTCCTCCACCGTGACCCTGAGCTCCTCCTCCGAGAACCTGGGGTGTCTTTACCGTGCCATGTGGTGGTGTAGGTGATGTGTGGGGTGGTGTGTGTGGTGATAAGTGTGGTGATATGTAGTGGTGTGTGTTGTTTTGTGTGTGGAAGTTGTGTGGGTGATGGTGTTGAGTGCCTTTGGCTGCTAGTTTGTTGATGGTGGTGTCTCTCTCTGGCCTTCTCTCAGTAATTGTGGTCGTAGGGGTTTGTGGGTGATGTGGGTGTGTGTTTTATATTGTATTGGGTGTGTGGGAGTGGTGTGTGTATGTGTATCAGGTGTGTGTATTTCAAATTGTCCAATGTGGTGGTGTTTTGGAGATGTGTGTGTATTTTGAGCGTGGCGGTGTGTACCGCCAATGGAATACCGCGGTTGAAAGACCGCTGCATGGATTCATGGGTTTTGATAGCATGGGCGTATTTCTGTTGGCGTGACAGTGGAGGTTTTGTTTTCGCCAGTTTATCACTGACCTTTGGTATGGCGGACTTGTGTGGGTGTCTGCGTTTTGTCGGATTTCGAGATGTGGGTCGTAATAGCTGTGGCGGATTTCCGCGGCCGCGGCGGTGTGTTGGCGGTCTTCTGCACGGCGGTAAGCGGCTTTTACTGCCAATGTTGTAATGACCCCTAAGTCCGAAGGTAAAATTTTGACCGAGGCCTCCCGCAAGCTGTAGCCGAGCAGGGCTCCATCGCGGTCGGCCTTAAACTTTGACTTTGCCCCGGTCGAGGCGCAACCAATTGACCCGATTGGCGCTTTTTGTTTCTAGGTGCTAAAAAACAATCATTCTTTAAACATATCTCCGGTTCCCCTTATCCGATTTTATTAGTTTTTGTGTCATTTTAAAGATAAAAATATAATCTATTTTTATAAATTGGTTTTCGATTTTTAAACTGTTTCCTGTGTTTTATTTGATTACTGTTTTGTGATATTTGGATGCTTTACACTCTGTTTCCTAATTTAAGCCTTGTCGCTCGTTGCCAAGTTACCAAGGGTTGAGCAAGGTTTAATTTACTGAGACCTAACTGGACCTAAGTGGAGGTTAGTGGCCTATTGCTAAGTGTAGGTACCTACCTGCCCTTACCAATAACCCATTTTCAAACAAGAAAGAACACATAAACCTGTCAAATTAGCAAAGAAAATTTGGGTAAACTATGTTGTACTGGGTGTTGTTGAAGGGGAGAGGCTCAGGAGTATCTTAAAGTTGCTGTTTCTAAGTGACTGTAAAATAAGTGCTATGCCACTTAAATTCAATCTAATGTATGAAAGAATGAGTGAGCCATGTCATTCAAGTGTGTCCAGCAAGTAGTGTCAAAGGCCAAGAATGAGTTCTGTACATGCTTGCATTTGTTTCTGAAGAATGTATTTATTGGTTTTCACTAAACAAAAAGGCATGTACAAGTCTGTCAAAAGTGAGTACAACTCCTTTTCGGTCTTCCGGTGGTGCAAATAATCAGCATCAATGGACTTACTGTATGGAAGAAGGGCACGTTTCAAAAGCAAATGGGTGAGGTGTGCTTAGTCAGCTAAGGCCCTCAAGCAGCCTAGAGGGAGTTGCACACAATTTATTTATAGTCTTGTGTAGCAAACTGGGCTTCTTTGCAGATGCCTACCACTTTTATGTTCTTCATGCTGTTTCATTGGACCTGAAAGTGTACTGAGGCCTGCTAATCAGACCCCTGTACTAGTCAATCAATCAATCAATCAATCAGGGAATTTGTTAAATGCACTACTCTTCTGTGAAGGTCTCAAGGTGCTGAGGGGGGGTTCTACTGCTCTAACCACCAAGTACTAATGCTTTCTCCCTCAAATTGTACTGAGATTTTGCAAGCCCAGTTGGTAAGGACTTTACCACCCCAGAAAGGCCCTATTAAATGGTACAGGCAGAGATGGTAAAGGGGTCACCAGGGCAGAAGCACCGATTGTGCCACCTTGTGTGACCCAAGTAAAAGCAAAGCCTGGATAGCTGCCATGTCAGCCTGCCCAAGCAGCTTGTCTGCTCGAGTTTGACTCTGCACACACCAATTGGAAGCAGAGTTCCTTCACTGCCCATAGCACAGGTCACTCACCCCTAAGTCAGTCCTCCTATAGCTCAGGAGGCAGGGTGCACTCCGTTGTGAGTGTCAACACATATGCCCGAGCATATGTGACCCTCTGATAGCATTTAAAATGTAATGCTGCCAAAAGTGACCGGCAGTCCATAGGGTAACATGAGCTGGCACGGAGGCAGTCCCCAGATGTCCAGCTCCATCATGGGCCAGCCGATTTCTCCTGTCTTCGGTATCAAACACCATGCTTTTTAACCCTGAGCATAATTCTCATGCTCAGGACCAGTTGGAATGCTCCCTGGTGGCATCCTTAAAGGATGTCCACGAAGATCCCAGCTTTTTCTTGCCTTGGCAGATTCTCCTGATCTATTTGCCACCAAGACAGGAGTCTGCCCTCCTGCTGGTCATGCTAACACCTTTCCCAGGTGGAGGAAGGAAGAAGGCCACGCCTCATCCCTCCCAGGATGGCTACTGTTTTCAGTAATCAAGGCGGTGAGCCTCAAAGAGATTCACCCTCTTTGATGTGTAATCTCTTGTCCCTCACTCGAGGACACAGCCCTTCCAACTCTGTCCGAGCTGACGCACAGGAAAATGAGTTATTCAGAAGGCAAACACCACTAAAAGGCTGGGAGGTCTGTACAGCTGAGGGGAGGTTTTGCTATCTTGGCAAACCTTAGAAATAGTGGGTTCTGGGTAGGAGAGGATGCTCTCCCACAGGAAGTTGTCACTTCAGGGGCGGACTAGCCACAGGGACAAGTAGCCCATTGGCCACTTTCCCCCACACCTGTAGTACCCCTTAAACCAGGATTTAATGGGCTCCCCTGGCACCAGAACCTCAGTTCTGGGCTTGGTTCTGAGAAGAGACACAAAGAAGATGCTGCGACTGACAACAGGATGTGGAACTCTGCTGCCATGCAAAGAGAGGGCACTTAAGTGCCCTGAGGAGACCATATACTGGAACTGTGTGATCGACGTGTGCCCGTGGTGAAAACCTGTTGCTCCCAGCAAGAGGGATGCCAATGGAAGCCAGAAACTTAGGACAGTGACTGAATGTTGTTGTCAGTCACCTACAACCTGCAAAAGAATCGTTGTGCTGAAGTCCCAAGAAGTACAACCCGTCAGGCCCATAATGAGTGAGCCCAAATAAAGTCAGTGACCTGCACCCCAGGACTGGTAGTGAGACTCTCTACCCCCTTCCGGACGACCTTCAGTCAACTAAGTAACCATTGACTACTTTTGCAGCTGCCAAGGCTTGTCTGTCTCCAGCCCAGCAACCAACAGCTTCCTGACATAACTGACTCCAGAGAAGTTCCCAGCTTAGTGACCAACATTGGCAACAACCCACCTTCTGAGATCCTGCATTCTGAAAGAGGAGGCTTCAAGAGGAGCGGCAAAGCATCTTTGGCACTACCAGTCCCAAGACTTCACAGCTGCCAGACCACCTCTGCAACCAGAGCCACTGGACATAGTGGCAAAGTTCCAACCATGGAATTCAGGTCCTGGGTCCCAAAAGGCCTCTAATTTGCTAGGGTAGAGTGTGAGTTAACCCCGAAGAGTGCTTTTGTCAAGTGCTGCAATTTTGACAGAGCCTGCGGATCCTGTCAGCACCAAGTACAGCCAGAGCACTTCTGCACCCAGACTCCCTGGGCAAGGTATCTAGAAATTGACTGTTGAGGCTTCGTCTAGGAACCTGCAAGACCTTAACTCCCAGTGGGTTCCCCAGAACTCACCCCACAAGTGACTGATTACACACTGATTTTACCCATTGACTTCAATTGTAGTAGTTTGTCCATTAAAAGTGTTCTATTTTTCAGTGCTTTAAAATTCACAACTCCTGTTGTTTATAAGATACAAGGTTAGTTTTGATGTCTACACTAAGAGAAAAATCTGCTTTATTTTTCTAAATTGGTGTCTGATTTCTTTCGAGTCGTGTCATTTGCTTATCGTCTATGTGGGTGTTCTGAAATGCTTTACACATTTCCTCTAAGTAGCCTGACTGCTCTTTGCCACTCTACTAGGACTGAGCTAAGGTTTACTAGTGTGAACCCGAGGTCCACTTCTGGGTAACGTGCTATTAATACATGGTAAGACTCCCCAGTCATACCACATAATACTGCCACCTCATTACACCTTGCTGTAAGTGACTTGCCACTGTAGAGACATAATACACTTGAATGTTAAACCAATGCCATTTTAGCCAATGTATTTGGAGGCTAAATTGTATGGCCCTAAATTAACTTCCAGAGAAAAGGAGAGATGAACCATTTAATCCCTCTAGAGCGAAATGAGCTTTATCTCTGTGCTCATTGAATTGAACAAGCTTTGGCAAAGCCAAAAGGCCATCACTATAAATTGCTGAGCATCTGGCTTCTCAAATGCTCTTTTGCAATTACATGCACTCAATCAATGGCCAAAAGCATCACAACGCATGTGCATGATCATGTTGTGACACATGCACCATGACACATGTGTGCATGCATTGTGCTGCTGGTGTCCATTGTTAATTGCCCCTTTTAAAAAGAAAAATTTAACCATTTGATTGGAACTCAGGATGGGCAGCCAGTACCAGAGAGCTTTGAGAGGAGCAGTGAAAAGAAAGCAGTTGGGATGTGGAGTAGTGGAGAAACCAACATATAGAGCAAGGGTGTGGGAAAGTTAAAGAGAGAAACAGCACAAGGTGGAGAGAACTAGAAAACACATTCACTCCCATGGACTGTGTGAAGAAAGGTTTAAGAAAATTTGTCACGCAGTGAATTGATGTTTAAACAAGATTTATTGAAAAAAGGAAACATCAGCCACAGTTTCTGACAGGTCTCCAAGATAACTGACCTTCACAGTCTCAACTTCAACAACAGACATTCTACTTAGAATTATGTATGTAGAAACGGGGTTTGTCATGGAAACAGCATCGTCCAATAGGGATATACAACACAGCCAAAGCATAGCTAAAGTAATATTTTCACATTACTGCAGACTGATTACAGAAAAAGAATAAAGATTCCTAAATGCAAGACAGGGCAACACTGGAAGGAACAAGTCAACCAATCAGAACACAGTGAACATGCTCCTGGGTGCGTGATGCACATGAATAAACAGTGAAGCCATTGACTCAGAAGCAGGGAAGAGAGGATGAAAACAAAGCCATTCACTCATTAGCAAGGGGCTGGCCCAAAGGCCAATGTCTGTGTTGTATTTACGATGTAGGTGTAACTTTGTTTAAAGATTCCTTTATAATGTAAGCGGAACTTGCATTCCAAGGTTCCGGTGGAATGTTGTTAATCAAATTCCTGTGTCAGTTGGTGTTAGGGTGGCAGGGAAGAGTGTCATGATGTGATAGGTCGGTTAAAGATATCTTCAAAGATACCCTGTGAAGAGGGCACTTTTTTACAACAGTTTTGGTGACAATTGGCCAGCCTAAAGCATCGGCCTGCCAGGTGACAACTATCATGAGCATGACTCCACCTCGCATTACCCAGCATGTTCGAGAAAGAGGCACTCCACTGTTGTTCTAAGGGTTTAGACACTACACATTAAAGGTACTGTTTTGACTGGTGTGTAAAGCATTGATGCTCCAGTGCTGTTACCTGCATGTCATACAATGTAAGGAATCATTTATTTATAGCGCTGACTCGCTTCTTTGAATTGCCTGTGCCTAAGTCAATTAGGAACGGCAAGCGCTTTTGCTTTGCAACGGGATGTTGATGACTACTGAGAACAATGGGTGGCTTAAATAAATTATTTGCAAGCTCACCGTTGGCTAAGGAGCTACTCCATTTGCCCAGCATGGGAGCCCAGCATGTGTTGCATGTTCGCATGTTTGTATGCAGTGTAGCGTTTATTTGGATTTGAGGGTTTAGTTTATTAGAATGTTAAGATACAATTATTTTATTTATATGTGAATAGGGGAAGATGTGTGGTATTTATGATGTAGATGAAACTCTTGTTCCAAGGATCCTTTATTATGTAAGTGCAACTTGCGTTCCAAGGTTATAGGGAAATGTTGTTAATCAAATTCCTGTGTCAGTTGGTTTTAGGCTGGCAGGGAAGAATGTCTTGTCCTGGTATGTCAACATAAAAAGAACTATATTTTGCTCAGACCAGAAAAATGCCCAGGGCTACTTTTAGCATTCTGTTTAACCTTGGAGATCCAACAATTTTCCTGCCAGTTTGTATAGCTCCGTATGTTATCACCAGCTCTTAACATGCTTTCCCTTCACTCCATCACCCATATCTTCATTTTCTCCATTCACAACCTCTCCCGTGCTAAAACATTTCAGCATTTTTATTGTTTTCCGTCCCCAACCTGTCTACCTATTTATAGAGTTTCTTAGGATTAGCCAAGAGCACATTTTGAAAGCAACTTTTCTCATGCACTTTTTCTCATAATGTCAATTATAGTTTCTATTTATACATTATGTCTATTGCTTACTTGATCCTTGCTTTCCAAATACAAACTTTCAACTTCAGCTAGTCCTGTCTCTTTTACCACTTGGTATACATTATTTTCAATGCTATCATGAGATCAGTGATACATGGTGCCTTTTTCTAAGTATTTGCAAGATTAATTTGATTCTGGTGCACAATCTCTATGATGACTTTAATTTTATTTTTGACCAAATTCCCCTCTTCTGTAACAATATGCATCTATGTCAAATTTCATGGGTGCCTAGTCATATTGCCCTGGCTTCTCTGTTGTCCATAGATTGCTGGGTCAAAGAGTCCCAATAGCACAGCACAGTGAGGCCCTGGACTTGGAAACATAGCAAACCCTCTTCCTGCACCTCTAAATGAGGCAAGAAACTACAAGTTATGTGGAGGTGGAGAAAGGGCAGTCACTTTATGGCAGGTCGCATGCTCTATAAAACTAAATATGATCACTTATTTGCCAAACATTGTAGTGAGGTTAGTCACTAGGCACATACACACATCTATTTTTGCCCGTTTTAGCTTAGGTCTGAGGCCTGTGACCCTTCACCAAGTGAACATTTTATTTCTTTTGTTATTTTAGCAATGCATCATTTCAGTGGTGATGTTTTATTATACTTATCTATTGCCCTTCTCTGCAGAATTTTGTTATTCATTGCTTTGCACAACATTTCTTTCTGTCCTCACATCAAGGCTACATCTGATAGGTTCCCAGGTATTGCCAGCTCAGAGAGTACAGTGACTTCCAAAAACAGAGAGTGACATGTCGTTACATAAGGGCAATTCCTAGAATAACACAATGTTTCTTATAAAACGTCAGGATGCCATACTATCTCTAGAGGGGACATTCCAGTCAGATCACCATCTTATGCTCCCCATCACCTTTGCAGTTTCAGTAGAAACTTGGAGAGCTTCCTATTCTGTTGTGGAGGAGGATTTCCAGCAGACTAACCAGCCTCGCCTTTACCTACAACACTGGGGCTTGCGCTATGCTCCTAGGATGAGATAGTTGATTACTAGTATCACTGCTACTTGCTCTCATATAGGATTCTTAGTAGTGTATGTAGGAACATTGGTAATGCTATTGTGACAAATATGGTGGGACTGTTTCTCTGTTTCAATTTCTTGGTCACCGTTGAAATAGTGTCTGGTTTCATCATCCTTATAATCACACTTCATGCCTTTTTACATAGGATGAATTTGCTTCAATAAGTTCTATTGAACCCAGATATGCTTCTGCTTGTCATTACATGCATGACACCTATCTGTTTCCACCATGACTTCCCCAAGGGGTCTAAGAGTGTCATGGAATGGGCTGCCACAAATCACTTTTACCTACGGTATCTGTAAGGTACTGCAAGCTGGCCGAAAGGGTTAGGCCAACAGATGCCACACAGTTTGGAATCAGACTCAGTGCTCCATACTCGGTGGTGCTGCCACCCAAAACTCAGCAGTCTCATTATTTTAGCAAGAGTCACACAACATGGCACCACCAATATTGGTTAGGCACCGATTTTACGGATCTCCCAAATATCTCTGTCTCACTATGAGGTAGACACCCTAATTACCAAATACGGAGATGTCCATGGTATTAGGAACATCCTCCTTAGCTAAGTAGGTAGTTCCTACTTTCGACTGCAGGTTGTTAAAGTTTGAACCTTTCAAAAGGATTTTCTTCACTTGGAGTTTCTTTCTCCGAACAAGATATTACATTGTTACATTTGTTATAATGGCATACCACAACAGGGTCTCAATTGCAGCTAATATAAGACTTTCTCTCGCAATTCACTTTTTGCTCCATGGTTCTACAAAGGAGGGAAGAGAGGCATCTGTTGTGGTTCAGGCACACACAGTCTATAGAACAGATTTTGTTAACGCATGGGTCACTTTTCCATAAGCAGATGGGAACACACATACATTTCATCATTACAATCCAGCAAAGACACCCACACACAGACCATATGCATATTTATAAATATCTCTTTTATATCAAGAACACAAGAACTGACTTGATGGTGCCCTACCACGCATCCAACAGAATGTTAGATAAGGTGCATTAAGTAATGATGAAATAATATGGCCAGAATTGGCCACGTATATACCACACCCACAGGTAGATACAATGGCGGTAGAAGAAACACCACCCCAGAAAGGGCTGCTCCACTGCAACCACATGTGGCAACAGCAGGGACTGTGCACTCAATAATGGATAAAGTACTCTTCAAATGTGAAGAGATTCCATTTTGGGTAGCATAGAAATTTAGTGCTTTGAAATTTGGAGTTTACAAATTGAAATTGCAGCTCAAAGGAGACATTAAGAGCATAACTTAAGTACTATTATGGAGAAAACTGACACCGTGCTATGATATCCTACTAGCAGAAAAGGATTTGCCACCAGAATTTGCCCACAATCTTCCATTCGCGGAAGAAGTTATGATGCCTTCTTTCAGCCTACCTAGAGGATTGGGCATGGCACAAGCTCCTGCACTGTATCGCAATCTTGTAGGTTGGGAAAGGGATTCCCCCACCACATGAAACCGGTAAGATCTACCCCATTACCACAACCACAATGTCTAATTAAACATCAGGCTAAAGCACCTGTAACAGAAATACTCACACAACTTGTGTAGCAGGGTGTGATAGAATCCTGTGTAACTCTTATGAATAACCCTTTATTCCCTGTAACAAAGCCAGACTATTCATACAGAATAGTCTTAGATTACAGACATTTGAACAGCCACACAAGCACATTTGCAATACAAAATGTTCACAGCACAGCACTTAGTAATTTAGTATAAAACAACCGTGGATATCTTCAAAGGGTTCTTCTGCCAAAATATAGCATCTGAAAGAAGGGATTTGACAGCCTTCAGTGCATTAGGCTTGCAAAGGAAATGTTCAGGACTACCACAAGTGTATAAGAACAGCCCTGGACTGTTTTCAGCATGTGTAGCTTCCATATTGCACAACATTGACTCTGCAGCATTGTCCTTTGTCAATGATATTTACTTGACTGACGATAACCTGGTCCAACCCCCAAGAAGGGTGGACTATATAGTTGTGGGTTTTGCAGAATTTGGCTACAAATTAAAATTCAAGAAAACATAACATTCCATTCTCAGTGTTCTGTTTTTGGAGTTTTCAGATGAAGTAGAGCCTAGCGCTGCATTCCTTAGAAAAGTGTACACAATTGCAACCACCAAACACAATGAAAAAACTGCAATCATTATTGGGCTTTTTAAAATGTTTGCAGAATTTATATTCCTGATTATGCACAGCACATAAAACCACAGTGCAATCTGACACGTCCAGATTTCACAAGTAAATTCTAGACATTGGAAAATACACGCATGCTGGAGGCAAAGCACTTACACAGGGCAATAAAATAAAATTTGTCATCAGAGTAACTGCTGGTTCCAACGGGTTCACCTATGTAACATTCAATGAAGGTGACACTGTCCCAATAGCATACAAATAACACTTCTATAGATGAACAATGCTTTGTTCCAACTGAAAAGATTTTAACTGCTGTTCAGATGGCTGTTATTTAAGAAAGACCTTTGGCCCTGGGGAAATGTTTGTGACCAAGATACAAGCCCTTGAAGCTGTTATAATTGCCAGCATTCCCTATCACAATCCCTATCACATCCACGCTGGATCCAATGGAGCACCTCTCTGAAATCCACTGATGTTTACTATGTTTTTGACCCTAAATTACAGAAGAGTTCCTTTAATATGAACTAGAATATGAACTAGAATACCCAATGCCTGCTAACATTTTGTCACTTAACCATTATCAGATGATCATTTACACTGATGGTTCAGCCCAACCAGCAGTAGGCACAAAAATAACAATACTCTGCTGCTTGAGCAGCAGTGAGTGGTGTAATTAGGTATGGCCAGTTCCACCCTCAGAACACATAATCAGAGACCCTAAGGATTGCACTGGAACATATGGATCCTGAGTTAAGAACACTCAAAGTTTGTGATTCGTACTATTGTGTTTAGCCCTTCAATGAATACCTACATTACTGGCACCAGAATAGATTTAGATACTCAAAATGGAACACCATTGAACACTGTTTTCTTGTGGGGGAAAGTAGCAGATCGAAAAGAAACACTACCAAATACCCATGTTGTGCACACCCTGGGCCACCAGCGTGTTGGAATACACATTGTTGAAAAATCCTTCACTGATGAAGTAGCAAATTTGGCGGTTGCTATGGCTTTTGCTGCAGTGGTTACTCGTTCCAAAGACTAGACTGGGTAATGAAACTCTTGTGGCTTTTAGAGCTTTCGCTGACAGCAAGCCCTTACCATTGGCATATCCCACTAAATAGTCCTACCATAAAAGTGCCCAAAATATTGTTTTTATCAGCATACAAGAGGTGGGAGATTGTGTGATCCCCAACCAAGACCAAAGACAAGAATTAATAAAAACAGCGCATAAGAAGGTTACATTTGCCCATGCAGATGTGGCAGCTATTATTTCACTTTTGCAAAAACACTATTGGTGGCCAGGTTTATACAAACAAACCAGACAGTATGTCCTTTGCTGTGACATCTGCCAACAGATAACAGGGTCCACTGCAAAATACCCACCACAGACTCCCATCCTAATTTTCAACAAACATTTACAGTGTGTGTACCTGGACGATTGTGGTCCCCTAGCAACTGGTGATGCATACAAATATATTTTGGTCACTGTTAATTCTTGCTCTAGATTACTATGGGTATGGCCACAATGATCAGCTGACACTCAAACTGTTCTTAAAGGTATGCAAGTCTTCATCTGTACATATGCAGTTGTGGTGTTCCATTCGGACCAGGGCCCTGCCTTTGCCCCAAGGGCATTCAGGGACATCATTTCTACGACGGGGGTCTGACTTCATTTCTCCTCACCTGATCATCCCGAGGGAAATTTGGTAGTGGAGCGGAGAAAACTGTGACTAAACGCAGTCCTTAACAGCAAGAGTACTAGGTACTGGTCGTAGTTGGCTTATGCAATCCAGAGAGCACTTAAAAATCTGCCCAGAAGTAGGCCTGGGCGGAGTTTGCAGAATTCTTCTGTGAAGTGACCAAAAAGCTCTACTGGGCTACGCGGAGTTCTGCAAGCAGCAGAGTGCGTTAGGTCACACCATTAGCTCCGGGTGTTTGTCCTTAGCTGAAAATTCAGAATGAACTGCACCACAGGCAATGCAAGAGGACGCTGCTTCTTTTCTGTGGCTCGAGTAGATTTTCTGCTAAAATGGAAACTTCCTCAATGAGAATGGAAGATTTCTCAACACAGGAGGTAGCAATCATCTGCCACCACCCGCTTTGAGAAATCCCATTGGGAGGTGGTGATTTTCCTCACTCACGCTCGCCAACTTAAAGCTGGTGAGCACGAATGAGGAAAGAACTCCGCTATGCAGAGTTTTTCAGAGCTCCACGCTCTGCATGGAGTGGGAAAAACTCTGCAAACTCCACGAGCAGAGCAGAGATAACTGCCCACTCCTACCCAGAAGGTCTTTGGGAGGACATACTCCATATGAGGTCCTATTTGGGATACATATGTATGTCTAAGATCTTGATGGCCCTGACTGTGTTGGGGTAGACACGCCTTTTGATATAAATAAACAGGAATTACAGTAGTTCAGTGATGAAAATTCATTTGCATGTGCCGCCGCTTTGGGAAGGAAGGGGACACAAAAAACAGCAACATGCTGGATTCCAAAAGTGGGGGATCTGGTGTGTAAAAAGATTGCTGTAAAGAAAGAACTTGGCCCATCATATATAGCACTGGTTCTAGACCTGAGAATGTACGGTACCTGAACTGCCATATTACCACCATTGTCCCGTTCCAGAGAAAACCCCTTGGTATCCATTGACAATGCCAAATTACACCATGTGGCCAGTCATACACAGTAGACCACAAAGAATCCTGAGCAGTTCCTGGACCCTCTCACTGCCAGTCAGGATGTGCCTCTCCAAGATTTTAGTAACACTGATGAGACTTCCCTGAGCCTGGGTAAGGGGGGAAAATGATCTCTCATTAGTATGTGTCTCAACACCATCAACAAGAAATGTCCAGAGTTCTGAGTCATTTTTATCCGATTCTATACAAACAGATGGGATTGTTCACTATGAACCACAAAGAGAGACATAGATCAGCTCTCCTTCACCAGCACTAGTTCCAGTATTTGCATGAACTGCTTCTGGATATTTTGCCGACATCAACAACTCTTTTTCAAACTTTTCATCATCTTCTTCTACACCTCTATCAAGATCATGTAAGCTAGTCAATTGGCTTAAAAATAACTCTTTGATTTGCCCATGAATTATCTGTGGATATTGCGAACCTTGCTTGCATTCCTTCTCTGGATTGGTTTCATCATTGTTTTATTTTTACTAATAGATGATCACTAGCTACCTGAATGTTGTGCTGTTGAACTGTGGTGGAGATATTAAAACCTTACCTGTCTTCTCAGAAGGTCTGAAGAGATTTGTCCCTAGTGAACATTTCAGTTAATCTGATTCCTGATGGGACTGGTTGGGATAAAGTACCTTTTAGTATATACAGACCCACTGATGCGATTCTAATTTTGTATGTGTTTAAAGTATCAATGAATGATGTAATAACACCAGGGTTTGTTTCCGATGATTCAGATGTGAAAACAGTTGAGTCCATGCTTTCTGAGCTTTAATATTATACTGTAGTTGAAAGTGAAGATGTTTGCCAAACAATCGCCAACTATTGTGAAATGTTATGTTACTATCATTACAGATATTACTTTATACATAGAGCTAGTGCCTCAAGAACTGTTTTTAATGATGCACAATGGGAAGACTGTCCAACTCTACCGATGGGGAGCTCCAAAATGTATTTGGAAAAGTTTGCATATTTTACTGGGCACGATGTTAAAAAAGCGGAGTCATATTAATTTAAATTGTCTCCTACGGAGATGCAGTTTATCATATTAACTGACAACAAATTGATTCATTTGGATTTGTTTCCCAGTTGGCTATTGAAGGCTACGAATATTGGTTAAAGTCAATAGACTTAAAGAGTGTATGGGGAAGTACAAATTGGCAAATACAGGAGTGGGACACGTTATTTAGAGTATCCCTCATTCCATTACAAATTATATTTTTGAATGAAACAGTGCAACAAACAAGTTGTTTAGGCTTAGTGAAAGTTAAGGAAATGAATGCTCCCAGTATCCTGTCCCCAGTGAAATTTGAAAAATTGTAAAAGACTTTAGATTTCATTGAAGAACCGCTCAATGAGTGGGTTGAGAATGGAACATTTAACTTGACACCTTCAGGTCTGAACGACGGGTGGTTATTGTGGCCAATGGACACAAATGGTTGTCACTCACATTTTGTGAATTCCACAAGGAATTTTAGAACTTGTAGACCTATCCCTCGTTACATGTCTCACGAACACTCCAGTATTTTTAACACTTACAGCGTGGGAAATTATGTCAACAATGGTTGAAAACATCCACACTAGCAGCTGTCAAAGAACACCTTTTCATCCTATCTGAAAACACTGATTTACAAGATTTTTTGTTAGGACCCCACAAGCCATGTACAAAACTCTTCCTGTATGAAGTTTATAATGAAATTTGGAAACCATTGCAAATGTAAGCTGCTGCCCGGTTAAAGCAAATAGACCAGGAAATTATCCGTACAGCTCGAGCTTTGTAGATAATGGTATGAACACTTAGGTGGTCATTCTGACCTCGGCGGTAAAAGGCGCCTACCGCCGGTCAGAAATCCTCCATAATCCCGCCGCGGTCGCGGAAACCCGCCACGGTCATTCTGACCCGCAGAAGGCAAACCTCCGAAAATCCGACCGCCACAACAGACCGCCAGACCAGCGGTCGGCGGAAAAGTGGAGGTGACAAAACCTCCACCGCCACGCCAACAGAAATACGCCCATGCCATTACGACCCACGAATCCACGCGGCGGTCTTTCAAACGCGGTATTCCATTGGCGGGACACACCGCCGCGGTCAGAATACACACAAACGAACAAAACTCAGCCACATTGGACGATTTGAATCCCACACACCTGATACACATACACACACCACTCCCACACACACAATACAATATAAAACACACACCCACATCACCCACAAACCCCTACGCTAAAAAATTCTGAAAGAAGGCCAGAGCGAGACACCAGCATCCACAAACTAACAGCCACAGCCACTCAACACCATCACCCAAACACTATCCACACACAAAACAACACACACCACCACACTCAACTCACTTAAATACACATACTCCACCCCACACATCATACACACCACCCCATGGCACCCCAAAGACAACCCCGCTTCACAGACGAAGAACTCAGGGTCATGGTGGAGGAAATCGTTCGGGTAGAGCCCCAGCTGTTCGGCACACAGATACAATACACCAGCATTGCCCGGAGGACGGAGCTATGGCAGAGGATTGTCGACAGGGTCAACGCAGTGGGACAGCACCCCAGAAATCGGGAAGACATCAGGAAGCGATGGAACGACCTACGGGGGAAGGTGCGTTCCATGGTATCCAGGCACAACATCGCCGTGCAGAAGACTGGCGGAGGACCCCCACCTCAACCCCCACAATTCACATCATGGGAGGAGGAAGTCTTGAACATCCTGCATCCTGACGGCCTCGCAGGAGTCGGCGGAGGAATGGATACTGGTAAGTTGAAGCTTCAATACTGCTTCCCCCCCACCTGCATGCCAAATCAGACCCCAACCCTCACCCCCATCCTCGAACCCCACCCTCACCCCCACCCCCATCCTCACCCCCACCCTCACCCCCACCACCATCCTCACCCCCACCACCATCCTCACCCCCACCCCCAGCACACCTATTCCCCGCCAATGTCTCACCATCACAACCCACACATCCCAAAACCTAGGCCTGCATGCGTCCACTAAGCATGGACACCCATCACCAAAGCATGCCCAATGCATATACACATCCCCCCCACAAGCCACCCTCACCAAAGCCCCCACACACGAATGCCAGCACTTGGGGACACGAGAACCCACAGATACACCCATATGCAACTCATTGAAACTATAACCATACCTCTATACCCCTGCAGGACCCGACCGTCAACACACCGCGGCGGAGGGGCCAGAATTCTCCACACCCCCCACCCAAGAGGCCGTCAGCGATGACAGCAGCTCTGTCGACCTGGACACCGATGACCAGCCCGGACCATCGGGGACCTCTGGACAGTCGGTTCCCCTCACACAGGCCCAGGCCACTACAGACCCTAACCCCTCTGGGAACACCAGCACAGCTCCCACCCAGCGGGCCCATGCCTCTGTCTCCAGGGCGCGTCAATCTGCGGTGTGTCTACCACTACAGGGCACCCAGGATAACCCACCACCCCAACAACAACAGGGACCTGGGGGCAGTGGTTTTGGGCACACCGGCCAGGGGGCAGAGGCCCAGGGAAACAGGGGAACTCGGAGGGCAGCTGTGCGACAGGGGGGGGAGGAGAGGCCCAGGGAACCCACTCTCCACGAGGTCCTCACCACCATCATGGGAGCATACAACCGCTCCCAGGAGACGATGGCGACGGTACTGGCCCGGTTCCAGGAGATCCAGGCACTGCAGGAGGAACACTATCGGGGGTACAGGGAGGACATCAGAGCCATCAACACCACCCTGGTTACCATGGTAGGGCTGCTGCAGGACCTCGTAAACACCAGGGCGGACACTGAACAACACCCAAGGGCCCCTGCCACTAGCCTGGACCAAGAACAGCCAACCACCTCCGCCGGCGCTAGTGGACAGGAGGCCCCCGCACAGCAGCAGCCCACCAGACCCCCACCTCCTGCAGGAGAAGAACCACCCCGCAAGAGGGCCCTGAGATCTCGCAAGAAGACAGAGTAGGATGTCAAGACCCCCGCCAGCAATGGATACCACCTGATGTCATCCCACTGTCCCACATTGTCACCCTGTCCATCCTTGAACTGCCCATGCTCCATCTCTCCACAGGCCTCTGGACAATGCACCTGTGTGACTGTTACTCTGGACTCTGCCATGGACATTCCTTCAACATAGCCCCCACCCACTTGAAACCACCCATCCCATTTTGAGCACTTCAATAAACACCTATTTTGCACCAAAATATCTGGAGTCTGGCTGTGATTTCAATATATTGTAATTGACATGACAGTGCAAATATGTCCTTGTACATGGTGAAGTCAACAAACAGCTGCCACAAAGCTGTAGTCCATGGGGAAACGAAGCACAGGACTCGTAGTGGGGACCCCAGATCTGAAATAGGGAGGGAAAAGCCAAAACTCAGTCATCATACACTGGGGCAAATAGACAGGCAGCAGAGATGCAGGAGAGTAGTTAACATTTACTAAATTATCTTTGAAATGTTACCTGTGTCCTATTGGAAGTACTGTTCAATGATTCTGTCCCTGTTGTCTGTTTCAGCCCCGTCGTCTTCCTCCTCGTCACTCTCCTCAGGTTCCACCGCTGCCACAACACCACCGTCTCAACCATCCTCCTGCAGGAAAGGCACCTGGCGGCGCAAAGCCAGGTTGTGAAGCATGCAGCAGGCCACGATGATGTGACACACCTTCTTAGGTGAGTACATTAGGGATCCACCTGTCATATGCAGGCACCTAAACCTGGCCTTTAGGAGGCCAAAGGTGCGTTCGATCACCCTCCTAGTACGCCCATGGGCCTCATTGTACCGTTCCTCTGCCCTGGTCCGGGGATTCCTTACTGGGGTCAGTAGCCACGACAGGTTGGGGTACCCAGAGTCCCCCAATAGCCATACACGGTGTCTCTGTAGCTGTTCCATCACGTAAGGGATGCTGCTATTCCTGAGGATGTAGGTGTCATGCACTGACCCTGGGAATTTGGCATTTACATGCGAGATGTACTGGTCAGCCAAACACACCACCTGGATGTTCATTGAATGGTAATTTTTTCTGTTCCTGTACACCTGCTCCCTGTCTCTTGGGGGAACCAAAGCCACATGGGTCCCATCAATGGCACCAATTACGTTGGGAATATGTCCAAGGGCGTAGAAATCACCCTTCACTGTAGCCAATTCGCCCACCACAGGGAAAATGATGTAGCTCCTCACGGATTTCATCAGGGCAGACAACACTCTGGATAACACCTTCGAAAACATGGGCTGAGACATCCCAGAAGCAATTCCCACGGTTGTCTGAAATGACCCACTTGCCAAGAAATGGAGTACTGACATGACCTGCACCAGAGGGGGAATACCTGTGGGTTGGCGGATGGGGGACATCAGGTCGGGCTCCAGCTGGGCACACAGTTCATGGATAGTGGCACGGTTAAGACGGTAGGTCAGGATAATGTGGCGTTCTTCCATTGTCGACAGGTCCACCAGCGGTCGGTACACGGGAGGATTCATCCGTCTCCTCGCCCAACCCAGCGGACGGTGCCTAGGAAGGACAACATGGAGCACACAGTCAAGCAACCCACAGGTACGTACTCACAGCTAGCACAGTAAACGATTCTCTATGCAGTGAATGGCGTGTCTGAGTGGCTATGCAAGGCCTAGGCCTGTGTGACGCAGTTGAAATTGAGCCATGTGGGCCCTGGAAATGGCGGCTGCCTGACCTGTGAAGTGTGACAATGGGATGTGAGGTCAATGCGCTGGCGTGGCACACCGCGGCGGGCGGCGGGCCAAGACCGCGGCGCCAAGCCGCATTGGTTAACATTGAAGCCTATGGGTTTCAGGAGCCAATGGCGAAGGGCGCCGGTGGTGGCGGGACGCACCGCCGCGGTATGCACCGCCGCGGACGTGACCGCCATTTTCTATCTACTTATCCACTTGCGACTTGAACTTTCACAGGAGAGGACCTATACTGCAAGTGTTGCTGTGACCTCGGTCTGGAAGGGACAATGGCTGCTACGCCTGGGGAAAGGGCCCCTGCCTTCACTGGAGAGGAGTTGGAGAAACTTGTGGATGGGGTCCTCCCCCAGTATGCGCTACTCTACGGTCCTCCAGACCAACAAGTGAGTTTAATTCAATCTGGATTTGGGGCCACGGGCTGGCTTGGGGGCCTGGCGGGGGCCTGGCGGGGATGGAGGGCATGTTGGGCCTGGCGGGGGGCATGGCGGGGGGCCTGACGGGGATGGGGGGCATGTTGGGCCTGGCGGGGGCATGGCGGGGGGCCTGGCGGGGATGGGGGGCATGTTGGGCCTGGCGGGGGGCCTGGCGGGGATGGGGGGCATGTTGGGCATGGCGGGGGGCATGGCGGGGGGCCTGGCGGGGATGGGGGGCATGTTGGGCCTGGCGGGGGGCATGGCGGGGGGCCTGGCGGGGATGGGGGGCATGTTGGGTCTGGCGGGGGGCATGGCGGGGGCCTGGCGGGGATGGGGGGCATGTTGGGCCTGGCGGGGGGCATGGCGGGGGGCCTGGCGGGGATGGGGGGCATGTTGGGCCTGGCGGGGGCCTGGCGGGGATGGGGGGCATGTTGGGCATGGCGGGGGGCATGGCGGGGGGCCTGGCGGGGATGGGGGGCATGTTGGGCCTGGCGGGGGGCATGGCGGGGATGGGGGGCATGTTGGGCCTGGCGGGGGGCATGGCGGGGGGCCTGGCGGGGATGGGGGGCATGTTGGGCCTGGCGGGGGCATGGCGGGGGGCCTGGCGGGGATGGGGGGCATGTTGGGCCTGGCGGGGGGCATGGCGGGGGGCCTGGCGGGGATGGGGGGCGTTGGGCCACTGGCAAGGAAAATGCTGACAAACTTGAACGTGGTATTTCTCCCTCCCTGTACGTGTCACATAGGTCCGCGCCCATGAGAAGATCGGGATTTGGCGTGCCATCGCCAAGGAAGTCCGGACCCTGGGGGTCCACCATCGACGGGGCACCCACTGCCGCAAGAGGTGGGAGGACATCCGCCGCGGGACCAAGAAGACCGCCGAGTCTCTGCTGGGGATGGCCTCCCAACGTAGGCGGGGTGCCTGCCGTCAACTGAGCCCCCTGATGTTCCGGATCCTGGCGGTGGCCTACCCTGATTTGGATGGGCGCGTGAGGGCAGCACAGCAGACACAAGGGGGTGAGTACAAGCATTATCTACTCTGTTGTCGCGCAGTGGAGGTGTCTGGGTGGGGGAGGAGGGCTGTGGGTCCCCCTAGGCCAGGGCGATATCTGTAGGCTGGGCACCCCCGTAAGCCCCTGTGTCCCCAGCCACCACCCTCAGTAGTTTGTCAGTACAGCCATCCCTGGGCCGTGTCATCCATGGGTGCAGTTGTCAACTCTAGGCGTGTAGGGCATGTTCCAGGGAATGCGTAGCGGACCCCAAGTGCGCAACTTAGTGCAGGGGGCATCTGTGTCTGTCATGTCCGCTAACTGTACCGGAGATCCATGTAATCAATATCCCTTTATTTCTCTCTCCCCCCCCCTTTTTGTTTGTCTTTCTGTGCTTGTGTGCATCAGCATCATCAGGCGGAGGAGAAGTGGCATCGGGGCAGGAGGGAGCTGCATCTCACATGGCCCAGGAGGGCCATGCCACAGAGTCAGACTGGACCAGTGAGACGGAGGGCGAGGGGAGCTCCACGACGGGGACGACTGGACCCTGCAGCGACACGGACACGTCCTCGGAAGGGGGCTCCCTTGCGGGGGTGGCACCATCCGTGCCCCCCGCCATTACAGGTACAGCCGCCACCCAGCGCACCATCTCCGCCCTCCCAGCAGCCCCTCAGCGTTCGCCCCGTGCCCGCTCTGCCAGGAAGCCGGGCATCTCCTTCGCCCCAGGCACCTCAGGCCCTGCCCCTGTTACCCCCGCTGCCCTCAGTGAGGAGGTCATTGACCTCCTCCGAACGCTCATTGTTGGGCAGACTACCCTTTTGAATGCCATCCAGGGGGTGGAGAGGGAGGTTCATCGCAGCAATGCGTACCTGGAGGGCATTCATTCGGGTCAGGCTGCCCATCAGCGATCGTTCCAGGCTCTGGCCTCAGCACTGACGGCAGCCATTGTCCCTGTCTCCTGCCTGCCTCTACTAACTCCCTCCTCCCAGTCTCCTGTTCCTCTGCCTGTCCCACCCACACCATCAGACCAGCCTGCACACACCTCAACACCCAAGAGAAGCTCATCCAAACATAAGCATCACAGATCACGCAGACATTCACACACGCAACATTCCGATGCAGACATGCCAACAGTCACTACCACCTCTGTGACCCCCACCTCCTCGTCTCCCTCCTCCCTCCCTGTGACGTCTACACTCACACCTCCATTCACCTCACCATCAGCCAGTGTTTCCATCACCAGCACACCCTCCACTCCAGTCCGCACACGTGCAGTCACCACCCCCACTGCCATTTACACGTCCCCTGTGTCCTCTCCTACTGTGTCTGTCACCCCCTCTTCCACACCACACAAACGCAGCCACCCACCCACCCAACAGCCATCCACCTCACGACAGCCTATCCCTCCTGCACCTGCACCCAAAGACAGCAAACGTGACTCACCTACAACCACATCCTCTCCCTCCACTCCCATTCCCACTGTACCTACCACTCTCCATTGTCCCAAGAAGCTCTTCCTCGCCACTACTAACTTCTTTCCTGACCCTGAGCCCCCCCCTCCTTCTCGTCGGGGTAAGAAGAGCACCTCAGCCACCACCAGCCCTGCAGCCCCCTTGACAAGGGTGCAGGGGTATTGGAGCCCGCCAGCCCGCATGTCTGGATCTTCGCCCAGCAGCAAGGGGACAACCAGCCCACCCCCTGGGAAGAGGAGCAGAAGGCGGAAGGGGCGCCACAGGAGCCCGCCTTCTACATCCCCCCCGGACACCACCCAGAGACAGTCACCAGCCACAGCTCCAAAGGGAGGAAAGGGCCACAGGCCCACGACTAAGGAGGGCAAGGGCAGCAAGTCGGAGAGGTCAGGCAGCAGGCCTGCTGCCCAGGAGGAGCCCACAACCCCCATAGCCGCTGCCCCGGGAGGAACCGGCACAGCTGCCCCGGGAGAGCCCACCACCCCCATAGCCGCTGCCCAGGGAGGACCCAGCCCAGCTGGCCAGGAGGGCCCCACCACCCACAGCCCAGGTGGGCATTGAAGGAGCACCATCCCCGCTGCCCAGGAGGGCACCACCAGGCAATTAGCAGTTGGCCATAGACCGGCCGCCGTCTCCAGAACCGCTGAACTGGGCCCCGCCGTCTCAAGCACCGCTCCGCTGGGCCCCGCCGTCTCAAGAACCGCTGAACTGGGCCCTTCAAGGCAAGGAGCGCTGAACTGGGCCCCGCCGTCTCAAGAACCGCTGAACTGGGCCCCGCCGTCTCAAGAACCGCTGAACTGGGCCCCGCCGTCTCAAGCAACGCTCCGCTGGGCCCCGCCGTCTCAAGAACCGCTGAACTGGGCCCTTCAAGGCAAGGAGCGCTGAACTGGGCCCCGCCGTCTCAAGAACCGCTGAACTGGGCCCTTCAAGGCAAGGAGCGCTGAACTGGGCCCGCCGTCTCAAGAACCGCTGAACTGGGCCCCGCCGTCTCAAGCACCGCTCCGCTGGGCCCCGCCGTCTCAAGAACCGCTGAACTGGGCCCTTCAAGGCAAGGAGCGCTGAACTGGGCCCCGCCGTCTCAAGAACCGCTCCGCTGGGCCCCGCCGTCTCAAGAACCGCTGAACTGGGCCCTTCAAGGCAAGGAGCGCTGAACTGGGCCCCGCCGTCTCAAGAACCGCTGAACTGGGCCCTTCAAGGCAAGAACCGCTGGCCCTTTGGCAGACGTGGCAGGGCAGGATCTATCTCGGGCAGGGCTGCAGGATGTCCTCTGGCCAACTTGCCTCCTCCAGTGGCAGTGGGGTCTGTTATGGACTGTATGGACTGTGGCTTTGCTCTCCCCAGGATGGCCCAGTGGGCAGGCCACCCACTGTATGGACTGTTTGGACTGTGGCTTTGCTCTCCCCAGGATGGCCCAGTGGGCAGGCCACCCACTGTATGGACTGTATGGACTGTGTCTTTGCTCTCCCCAGGATGGCCCAGTGGGCAGGCCACCCACTGTATGGACTGTATGGACTGTGGCTTTGCTCTCCCCAGGATGGCCCAGTGGGCAGGCCACCCACTGTATGGACTGTTTGGACTGTGGCTTTGCTCTCCCCAGGATGGCCCAGTGGGCAGGCCACCCACTGTATGGACTGTTTGGACTGTGGCTTTGCTCTCCCCAGGATGGCCCAGTGGGCAGGCCACCCACTGTATGGACTGTATGGACTGTGGCTTTGCTCTCCCCAGGATGGCCCAGTGGGCAGGCCACCCACTGTATGGACTGTATGGACTGTGGCTTTGCTCTCCCCAGGATGGCCCAGTGGGCAGGCCACCCACTGTATGGACTGTATGGACTGTGGCTTTGCTCTCCCCAGGATGGCCCAGTGGGCAGGCCACCCACTGTATGGACTGTTTGGAATGTGGCTTTGCTCTCCCCAGGATGGCCCAGTGGGCAGGCCACCCACTGTATGGACTGTATGGACTGTGGCTTTGCTCTCCCCAGGATGGCCCAGTGGGCAGGCCACCCACTGTATGGACTGTTTGGACTGTGGCTTTGCTCTCCCCAGGATGGCCCAGTGGTCATGGAGTCCCCTCGTGGATCTGGCGTCGTGTACTCAAGTGGCTGAGGTGCCCCCCCTTCCCTTCCCCCTGAGGTGCCTGTCCTATTTTCTTTCTGATGCCCCTGCAGTGTTCTCTCCGTGGAGTTCTTGTCGTGGGACTGGGCCTTGCCCCTTTGCACAGGACCCCTGTGATCCACGGACAGTGGTTGGACTACATTTAGTAGCTGTATATATTTTGTACATAGTTTATTTATTTATTGGGATTACTGGTGTCCATATTTCAATATATCTGCCCGTTTATGATCTCGTCTTTTGGTCTTTGCATTATTTAGGTGGGGGGTGGTTTGTGGGTTGTGACAGTGATCTGTGGGAATGCATTGATGTGTGTGTTGTAGTGGGTGTGGGTGGGTGGGTGTGTGCCGGTAATCTTTTCCCTCCCCTGTGTCGTAGGTGCAGTACTCACCGATGTCTTCCGCGCCGCCGGGCGTGCTCCTGGTATATGAGCAGGTATAGGAGTGCGGGGATGACCTGCAACTCTGGTTCCATACTGCCGGAATCTCGCGTGGAGTGCGTAGAGGTGAGCGTTTTCCCGTTCGTAGTCTGTTTCCGCCGTGTTCTTATCGGCGGTGCTCCCGCCCCGGAAAAGGTGGCAGATTGGTGGGTCGTAATAGGGTGGGCGGTACATTGTCTGCCGCCTGGCTGTTGGCGGGAACCGCCGCGCTGTTTGTTTGTACCGCCGTGGCGGGCGGAGTGTTAAGTTGGCGGGCTGTGTTGGCGGTTCCCGCCAGGGTCAGAATTGCATATTTTAGACCGCCGGCCTGTTGGCGGCTTGGCCGCCGCTTTATCACCGACCGCCAGGGTCAGAATGAGGGCCTTAGTTCAGCCACATCTACACCTTAACTAACATTGTTTCTTCTGCAATAGACATCATGCAAACCAATATGTCTTTTTAACAGCATGGAGAAAGCCAACTTAGGTCCATCATGCAGTTAGGTTGGACGTTACAGGTCCTGAAAAGTGTCTGCGTACCCTGGCAGTATGTCAGTTCATGTGACCTGTTTACATTGTTTGATTTAACACAGCAACAGCAAATGATGGCTAAGAAAGAAGCTTTTTATGTAATGTTAAACATCGACAAGTTAGAAAAGTTGCCTTTTACTGTGGTGAAAACACCGTCTGAAGTTTGGGTAATACACAGGGTTATCAATTTGCCCATTTCAACACAATAATTCACCTCATGTTTAAAGCACATTCCCATAGGCAGGTTTCAGAAATTAGGAGACAGTTACATCCAAGAGGTGTGGGAGCTGCCCTTCAAGTACAAATGTTTCAATGGAATGAATGAGGTCTTTCTTAGCGGCAACGAATGTGTGACTTCTCTAAGCCATTAGATGATTTGTAAACAACTGTCTTTGCACAGAGCATGCAATGCTTTGGCTGCAAATTTAGCCTGTTATCGGAAGTGTGTTATTGTCCCTTTGATTTGTCCGGCTTTCCGGGTGCCATCAAATGGCAGCTACGTCCTCCTGAATGGAGAGAACTGTAGTGTAATGTGAGCCAGAATTGCCTGTGTCATTTCGGTCTCCCAAATTTTAACTTGTTGCGGTAACATGCTTTCTCCCCCCACATTACAGATAAAAGTTACAGAAATGTTGCCTCATATCACAACTTCAAATGTAAATTTTGACAAGTTGAGCAGACTGAAAGCTTTTTTCGTGGCACTGACTTCCACCCACAAGATCTATGATCTTCAAGTGGCAATGTCATTAGCAGACATACAGTCTATATTAAATACACATTTTCCTAAACATCTTGGCAAATGGATTGGTCGCATATTTGATGCTTCTACTACTGCAAGGATTGTACACTTTTAAGGCTGTTTTTATACCTTCAAGAGATGGGCTGCCACAAATAACTTTTACCTATTGTATCTGTAAGGTACTGCTAGCTAGCTGAAAGAGTTAGACCGACAGCTGCCATATGGTTTGGGATCAGACTCAGTTCCACATGGTCTGGTCCGGCCAAAACTCAGCAGTCTCATTATTTTAGCAAGAGTCACCCGACAACATCAAATACAATATGCGTTGGTAATCTAGTGGTCTGTTAATCCTGTGAACATTGGAAACTATCTGATCCATAATGGTGTGTGTTTGATCAAGAGCAAACAACAACATAAGGACTGCCACTGCCCTTGTTTAATCGTAGCCCAACTCCCACCCTTTCACTGTGTCACCCATGGCTGAAGAAAATATATATTATACAAGAAGTAAAAGGATTATACAGTTCAGAAACTACAAAACAGAAAATGCAAAAACAACCATTGACATTGCTAATTAACTTGAGAGCTATCAACCTTGTTCCTGCTCGACATGCATTTCCTTTTATTTTAAGCACAATACGAGTCACAGTGGTAACCAAGAAGGTCTACATAGATACATGATTTATCTAAACATCTAATCTTACTTTCCGTCATCATTGTCTCCAAAACCTCGTAGTAAAAGGTTTGTTGAATCTAAAGTATGCTGAAATAGAATAAGCACTAAGGAACATGGGTCATCAGATGTCCAAGGCTTCCCCAAGCAATTCATTCTGAACCTACTGCCGCCGTAAGGTAGGTACTTGTCAAGGCTGCAACAAAAATGGACACATTTTAATTGAGCTATAGAGTAAGTACCATAGCAATTTATAACATGCTTAAATGGTGCCCGGTATTAATGTCAGTCCGTCAATTGACACACTCAGTTAAAACATGTAACATTCCTGCCAACTCCGGTCTGAATAATTTCGAATTGAAGAAGAGCAGATGTCAAATAGAAATACTGATTATCTTTCAAAAGTTTCCCTTCCTACATACCAACAAGCAATAGATTATAAACTCTGAATGCAGTAAACCTCAAAGGTAGCTTCAATGATTCGACTTCCAAATCATCAACCAATTTCCCCAAGGGAGTCATAGATGGATGCCCAGGAAGTCATAGAATTTCATATTTCGTAGTGCAAGTTTCAGTGTGCAAATCTCTTGCTTTCATTTTCTTTGTCTTAATTTTCATAACGCTGAAGATAATATGTCTATGCAACAATAACTTTTCAAAGCACCCAGCAGAAGATTAAAGCAGGTTTTAGAAATAAAATCTGCTTTGTGTGCGAACTAAAGAATAAGAATATTTTCTCCACTGAGATTTGGTGATCGTATTTCAGCAACATAGCAACATCATTAGAAAAAGAAATTAAAGAGGTGTATGGGCAAATAAGCAACACTTCTTTACTGCCTGTCAAGTCACAATGACTACATTATACTTGTAAGTACAAACAGTGCAGGGTGCTCGTCTAGAGTCCATCCATACCTATATTGTGCTTACAATGTGCATAATAAGAGAATCAAAATCAGTTTATCATTTAATGGAAAAATTATAGAAGGCCACAATAGGAAAATTTAAAAACACAGAAACTTGCTAATTGTGACCGCTATGTTCTTTTTACCATCTTCTAATGCAGATATGTATTTTACATCATCAGAAAAACGTTTAATTACAGTTCAAACAGCTGTTCTAAACAAATGCCCATTGGCTCAGGAGACGCACATAATTGTGGTTTCTCCCATTCCAGTGAAGAGTGTCATGAAAGGTGGAGAATTTCAGGCACAAAAAACATTCAAAGGAACTTTGGGTGACTGTATCGTTCAGCTGGCTGCATTAAAAGCTTTGATTCTGGCATTGGAGAATATGGATCCTGAATTCCTGACACTTATAATGTGTAATTTCTGTTACTGCATCCAGTCTTATAATGATAATTTATACTATTGGAGTTTGAATGCATTTGGACACTCTAAAAGTAATACTATCAAACAAAATTAACTTTGAGGAATGGGGGCAGCTTTTAAAGATACTTTGCCACAGGCTCAAACTGAGTCATCAGCAGGTTGGAAAACATGTTTTAGAAGATACATTGGCTGATGAAGCTGCTAAGGAGGCTGTTCAGACTGTACAAGCAGCAGCGAATACTCGTTCCCATATGAGAATTGATGATGGCGTCAGAGGAATGGTCACTGCTTCGGCTAGTGACACGTCATTACAACAAACATTCTAAGAAAACTCCTATCTGTTGAGTGCCCAAAACATTCCTTTCCCCTGCATTTCCTGGGGTGGTTGATAAATACCCAATGAGGACCATAGGTTAGAGCTGGTAATAGCTGCTCATAAAGGATTAACATCTGTCAACGCTAGTGTGGTGGCTACAGTTTCCTTGTTACAGAAACACCACTGGTAGCAGGGTCTCTATAAACAGACTAATCAATGTGTCCTCTCTTGTGACATTTGTCAACAGATTAAAAGCTCCATAACTGTCCTCCCACCACAGACATCCTTTCCAGTTACTAATAAACCACTGCAATGTGTCTATTTGGATCATTGAGGACCACTCCATTTGGATGGTGCCTTTAAGTTTATTTTGTTGGTTGTTGATTCATGTTTTCAATTTCTATGTGTGTGGCAACAGTGATCAACTGATGCTCAAACTGTTATCAAAGCCTCGTAGGTCTTCATCTGTACATATGCAGTAGCAGAATTGCACTCAGACCTCGGACCGGCTTTTGCCTTTACGGCTTACATGGACGATATGGGAACTTTGGGTGTTGCTGTGCATTATTCCTCCCACTATCATCCTGAGGGAAATGTGGTACTGGAAGGGAAGAACCATGACTTGAAGCAGTCCCTAACAGCTGGAGTATTAGATTCAGGTGGTAGTTGGATTCATCATATGCAGTCCAGAGAGCTTTAAATAATCTGCCTAGAAGATCTTTGGGTGGTCCGACGCCCTAGAAGTCCTTTCCTGGGTACAGATATATGTTTCCGATTTAGATAACCCTGGCACAGTGGTGACTGATGGACACTTTGACATCAATGAACGTTTTGCTCTCTTACAGGAATTACAAGACTTCTGAGATGATTGCTTAATTGTAAATTCTATACTTTCTGCCACTGACAAAGTGAAGGAGCAACCAGCGGCTTCTTGCTGGATTTCGAATGTTGTGGATCTGGTCCATGAGAAGATTGCAAAAGAAAGGCGTTAGGCCCATTCTGCAGAGCTCTGGTGCCTGTTCTTGCTGTTCAAGGAACTCAAACTTTGATTTTGCCCCCACTTAGTTGTAGTATATTGAGAAGCCAGGTTTCCATTGAGTTAATGAAGTTGCATCATGTGACCAGTCCTACACAGTAGGCCACAAGGGTATCTGGTTTGTTCCTTCTTCCTACCTGCAACAGATTCTCTACATGCATTAAGCAGTCCTAATATTATTCTCTGGATGGGGTCTTCTGATGCTGAACATGCAGTTGTACCTTTGTATACTTCCAAACGGGATATGTTTTCTGATGTGGGTACACAGTGCTCCACTACTACTCTTTTCAATGAAATTATATATTATCATTTCATCATCATTTCATCATTTAACTTTATTTCGGTAAGTAAAAACATACCATAAAAGTACAGTACAGACATCAATAATTTTTTTGATTTTTAAGGTTTGTAAAGCACTAAAAATATAAGCACAATAAAGAATTTAAAAAGATAAAAGGAAGTTAAAATCCAAACAAAATAATCAAAATATATGTCTCCTTAAAATGGAATATTCCACTCAACAAGGACCCTATTCCCTGCACCCATAGATGTTCGATAACACAATAGGACAATGTCTTTGTACTAAAAATTAAATACTAAAATCATAGATCAAAAGTCAATAAATATACATACATAGATCTAAAAATTAGCTAACTAGTCTTATTCTTTAGAATTGCTAATCTAAGGCGCCAGATTGATTCGAGAAATTTTGCCACTGGTAAAACTACCTGGACAGATGAATCCGATTTTAAAATTCTCTCAACATGAAGATAGGACCTGGCGCCTATAGATTTGCAAAGCGGAATGATCCAAAGGGCTCTTTGTTTATGATATGCATAGCAATAAAAGAGAACATGTGAAATAGACTCTTCACGTTGATAACCCATCGGACAGAGCTTGGATCCATTAGTGGGACAAAGCCATTTGTACGTTAAGGAGCACAGGGGGAGGGACCCTATTCTGAATCTAACAAAAAGAGCTTGCGCAAATGGGGATAGTGCTAAATCCATGAAAGGCTCAAATTCATAGTGGCATTTGATTGATAAATAACTATCAGACATAGACAGGGGAACAATCTTAGTAAATTGCACAATCTGAACGTTATGCCAAAAAGCATCCTTCAATAACTGCACAGCATTTTTAGGAATGGAAAATGGGTCCAACCAATAGGACCCTAGACCTAGATGGATTAAGGACTCTTTGACATAAGCACACCATTTTGTTTTGCTGATAATGTTGCTGCCCACCAGTTTGAGAAGCCCACAGCGAAATGGGGAAAGAGCGTCTGTTGACCAAAGCCGGATCCAATATAGCAAGGGCCTTAAGGCGGCAATCTGCGAGATAGAAAAGAGATTTAAAGCCATACGGATGGGCAGAGATGGAGTACTAGAGGGAACTTTTAACAACAGTTTCAAAAATTGATTTTCCGCCCTTGCCAAATCCACCAGGTTGCAATGGCCCCAAAGTTAGGCACCATATAGGGCCCCCCCCCGGCTTGAGATTTATATATTTCGAGGGTGGGAGACATTGCAAATTTGGGAGATCTAGAAGCAAATCTTACAATGCCACCCGCCCTTTGTTTCAGGCACAATAAAGATTTCTGGCGGTGTGCATGCCAAAGGTGTGAGTCTTCCAATTTGATACCTAAATAGTCGAAAGTGCCTACTCTTTCCAAGGGAGCGCCATCTAGGTATACCGGCCTCTTCATTTTGCACCTATTGTCCCCAAAGACCATGTATTTAGTTTTTGCTGAGTTGATTTCCAACCCATGATCCTTGCAAAACTCCAAAAATCGGGAGAGCAATCTGGAAAGGCCCATGGCAGTTCGTGAGAGTAACAGGGTGTCATCTGCAAACAGAAGACAGGGGAACTTCTGCCCACCCAAGTTCGGGGCATCACCATAACAATCTAAAAGGTATGGGATACATGTATTAATAAACAATAAGAATAGGGTAGGCGCAAGAACGCACCCCTGCCTCACACCTCGTGTTGTAGAAAAAGCTGGGGTCAGGTCGCCAGCCGAACCCCAGCAAACTCTGGCATAGTTATCAGAATAAAGATCTTTGATAATATTAATCAGAGAACCCGGAACTCCAATATTGCTCAGGACCTCCCAAAGCTTGACACGCGGGACAAGGTCAAACGCAGATTTCAAATCAACAAAGGCCACAAATAAATGGCCTTTGTCTGCGTCTACGGTCTTCCACTTGATAGTAGTAAATCGGAAGACCTGATCGATGGTACTAACCTTGTCCCGAAATCCAGCCTGGAGATGGCTTAAAACCTGTTTTTTTGTTATCCAGTATTTTAATCTGGATAACAACTGGAAAGAGAATATTTTTTGCAAGTTGTCTAATAGACTAATCGGTCTATAGTTCCCAGGAGAACACTTATCTCCTTTTTTGTGTATGGGGACAATAATAGCCACCTTCCACGAGTCTGGATAAGATCGAGTTGTCAGAACAATATTCGATAACCTATTGATGTACCGGGTCCAAACAGATAAGTCTGATTTATACAAGTCCGATGGAACACTGTCTGAGCCAGGAGCCTTCCCTGTTCTTTGAGCACGAATTGCCAGCTCTGTTTCCTTTAGGGTAAAGGGCGGCACAGGGGGGAGGCACAATAAAGAGTCAGTAGGAGTGTTATTCGAATAGGGGCAGGACCCATAGAGTTCCCGAAAATGGGAGAGCCAAGTTTCTGCATCAATGTGGCATTCAGGAATAGGTGAAAGGGCGGGGTCTCTACGTGAGAACAAGGTCCAGAAAAGTTTGGAATCACGGGTACTAGCTGCCTCCACCAGACACTCCCATCATTTTCCCTCATATTTAAGTTTAGATGACTTGCAAGTGGAAGCATAGTTTCTTCTTGCATGTGTAATGGCATCCCGGTTCTTTAGCTTTAAAGCTTTGGACAAAAGGCTCTTAGCCTCCCGACACTCCTTATCAAACCACTTACAATTAGGCAAAGAAGAATTGTTTTGGGTTGGGGAGGTTTAGTGAAAAGATCCTTAAGATCCACAAAAAGAGCCACATGAGAGGACATAACTTCTGAGGGAGATAGGACAGTAAAGTCATCAAAGAGCTGGTGGCAGGAAACTAAGTCGCGGAGCTTGTCATTAAGCAGATTGGATTTAGAAAACGAAGACCATCTCACCACGCGCCTATTGCTGGATAATTCTAGCCAGTCATTGGGAGCATCCGAAACATGAGGTGGAATGAGCCCTAAAAAAAGAGTTGCATTATATTCAATTTGTAAAGGGGCATGATCACTAGTGCACAGAGAACCCACCTCTACATTGATTATAAAATGCCAGACTCGCAGATCAAAAATAACGTAATCCAGAGTACTGCTATAATGGCCTCTGTAGAAGGTGGGTCTGACAAGATTGTCATTTGAAAATCGACCATTTCCAAAACGAAGGCCATATGTTACTACAAGGTCTATTATCTGCAACGACCTAAGGGAAGGAGTACATGACACTGGTTGGATAAAAAGCGGGGAGAGATTCCATACTTCATCTTCAGCCTGGGTAGACTCGGCAAAAGCTGAATCGAATTCAATTTGGGCGTTGAAATCACCTGCAATAATAACACAGTATTTAAAATAAAGATCAGATAAAAGATTGTGCAACAGATGAACAGTATCAGAGTGATGGTTAGAAGGGCCTGGCCTATTATAAATATTAATACATAACACCGGAGTACCTGGGATAGGCCATATTGCTAATGCAAGAATGTCGCAAGAGTCGACAGTGATTTCCTTTACCCTGCCCACCTCAGTCAGCTTGACCCAAGTGCATAAACCCCCAATCGCCCTTCCCCTAGAGGACTGAGTCGCCTTTTTAGTAAAACAACAATAGCCTTGCCTGTACACACAATCCGTAGACCAAGTTTCCTGAAACATACATATGGAAAAAGATTCAACATAAGCCCCCCAGTCCGGATCAGATAATTTGCTCTTGATGCCAGCCACATTCCAAGACAGTAATTTCCTTGATATAGTGCTGCAAACTGGCGTACAAGAGTCAACATCGGGAGCTGAATTAGAAGACCCATTAGTAGTGCAGGGTGAAGCCCTTATAGTATTGTCACCCAAACCAAATGAAGATCTTGGAAGTGTCGCTACCTGGATATATTATCATACTGCTCCTATCTTTACACAGACTGCCTTTGGTTACTTTGGCAACATTGATGATTGCTCTACACCACAACCTGTAGCTAAAGTATTTCCACCCATTCTTCCTCACATAAGATCCAAAGAGACTTGTCCCTTGTGAACGTTACTGCTTTTCCTGTCCATGATGGCATTGTTTAAGATAAGATCACATGTGATATTTTTGATCCCACCGATAATTTACATATTCCATGTGTTTTTTTTAGGATTTCTAAGGATGGTTTTATCACTCAGGTGCTGTTTCTGATGATAGGGATGTTGAGACTGTTTTGATCATTTTATCTGAACTGGAATCTAACACAGTAGTAAAAAATGAGGATTTGTATTTATTTTCCTGCGAACTATGGTGTAATGTTTTGCTACCATCATTATGCTCACCAATATTAACACAGAGCAAATACACCACATGCTGTTTTCAATTATACACAATGGAAAAACTGCCTAACACCACATGCAAGGAGTCCACAACAATAATACTTACATTCCTGGTCATGTCCCCACAGACCCGGTTTCGATCTATCATAAATTAGCACCATCCTGAGCAAAGAAAGATATGCTGACACAAAAAAATATATTAATTCTAATTTGTTTGTTTCCCAATTGAAATTGAAGGGTTAAGAATATTGGAATAGAAACCACTGATTTAAAATCAATTTGGGGTACAAGACACTGAAAGACCAAGGGCAAATTATATATTTTAACAAAACAGTACAACACACTACCCCATATTTACAAGAAGCCTGCGCCACTGGTGCATCACTTTCAGTGATGCACCTGTTTCACATGCTGCTGACCCATATCTACAAGGACACACAAAGCCACTCTGCATGGCTTTTCATGGCCTTATATATATGGAGTAAGGCAATGCAGTGCAAGTCGCTGCTTTGCCCTACTTTGAATCAGGGAGACATTTTCATTGGTGTTGCATGGGTTTTCACATGCAACATCCACTGATTTTTAAGCAATTCCACATTTACAAGGTTTTGTAAACCTGGGAATGCATCAAAAGCCTACGTCACCCCAGGGGTGGCATAAGAATAATGCAATCTTTATTTCTTTCTGTTCTGACTTCTTTCTATGCATTCTGCAGCACACATAGGAGGAACATGCCTCCATTGTTGGTTTCTGTGCAGGAAGATGTCCCTTCCTACACAAAAACAATCATCGCCACAACGCAGGCACCCTTGCACTATGGTGGTGGATGGCAGCAATTTCTGCACCAGAACAGGGGGAGAGGACAGAAATGCACTGTATCGCGTAGATACAGTGCATTTCTGACCTTTCCCAGTGGTGCAGGGTGGCACAGCAAGGCACTTGCTTCACTGCCCGCACCTGACAGCTTGGTAAACATGGCCCTACGTATCAAGGTTTGGCTAATGTTAAAAATTTAAGTACACCAAGCATTCCCTCTGTTGCATGATTTGATAAATGGCAACAGTAAATTAATATCACAGAGGAACAGCCTAATGACACATACAATTCTCCACTTTAGGATTCAGATGGGTGGTTATTATGGCCCGTTTACACTAATGCCTTTAATTCACATTTTTTTAAACTCTTCTGAGGGTGTTAAAGCTAGCAGACCAGACCCCAGATATGTCCAATCACAACACTGAGGTGTAGAAACTACCTACAGTATGGGTAGCTGGCTAGAACATTCTACTTTGTCACCTGATAAATAACATTTATCTCTCCTTTCTGGCAACATGGATTTGCAAGATTTTTTCCGAAGTCACAGATCTTCACATTCAAAATGCTTTCTGTATGCTATTGATAATGAAGTTTGGAAAGTTTCACAACAAAGAAGTGACTGAAAGATTCTGTCAAATTGACAAAGAAAATTTAGAAAAGGCATTAGCTGTTACATATGCATGACTATATTGCCTACTCATAGTTATTCACAGAATAATATTGTGTCGTCTAGCCTATTACATGGTTAAGATCAATTTTACAATTGAGTTTCACATTGCAAGTTTTTAAATCAAACCAACTGCCATGTAAATATTTAAATGCAGCAGTATTATTTTTGTCTTTAAACTTATCAGGTTTCCAACAGGTCATGGCAAAAAAAGATGCAACTTACACTATGCTTAATATAGATCATTTAGAGAATTTCCCTTTCACTCTAGTTGAGATGCCTTCAGATGTTTGGTTAATTCACAGTTTCATTTATTTGAGAATTTCTATGTTTCATTTCACTTTCAAGTAGGCACAAACAAAGAGCTGGGTGGAAATATTTTGCAAGAGACATTGGCCCTCATTACAACTTTGGAGGGCGGGAACCGCCGCCCGCCAACTTGTAACCGCCCGCAGCCGCCAATGCGGCCGCACTTCCGCGGTGGCCATTTCAACATCCCCGCTGGGCGGAAACCTAGTTTCCGCCCGCCCGCCCAGCGGGGATGTCGGCCGCAACACGGGAGCCAGCTCCAAATGGAGCCTGGCGGTGTTGCGGGGGTGCGACGGGTGCAGTTGCACCCGTCACGCTTTTCACTGTCTGCCATGCCGTGGTCGTAATACCATGGATTGCACAGCCAGCCTGTTGGCTGTGCATCCGTCGAAATAGCGCTGGCGGTCTTTGACCGCCAGGGTTGTAATGAGTGCCATTGTTTCTTCCTTTCGATTTCAAATGTGTTAGTTGTGGCCAAGACCCTTTTCTTAGTGGGAATGAATGTGGAGTTTCCTTGGGCTATTCATTACTTTGTAAAGACCTAACACTTCATGGCATATGTTAAGTGAACATGGCCAATTTGGCATGTTATTTGAGAGGATCTTCTGAATTCTTTCTAATGGAAGTTACATAATTCCGAGCAACCAAGGTTGGCGTGGAATGAAGCCAGGTGTCCCCTACACTGAAACAGTTTCTAAGGTTGTGGCTTACTATGTGAATGTGTTATACCCAGCCACACATATGGCAGAGGAAATAACCTTGTGGCCAGCAGTCCCTATTTCCAAAATTAATTTTGATAGGAAAGCTGACCGAAACAATTATGGTTGAAAAGAAGAGGTAGCATGAACATCTGCCAGAGAAACGTTTGATCTCGATCATCTTCCGAAGTACAATTGCCGCTGCACACTGATTTCCCATTGCATTACGGTGAACTTTTGCACCACATTTTTACTGCTTCAGACTCCACTGGTGTAGTACACAATTTTCAAAATGATTGAGTCTGGATTTGTTTCTGTATTTCAGACTGTACTTAGAGTGAGTCTGTCTGTTCTTCACTCTCTATTTTCACGTTTTTGGAGGCAGTCCATTGGTACTATTCCTGTTAATTGCTATTTTGGTCCTATTTTTATTGCTCTGTAATGGATGTTTAAAAATACGGCCAAATGGTGATGCAATTGTCAAACGTCCTTGTGTATGTTGCAGTACTTTGGAATGTCTTTGCTACAAGAATTGGATGACAGCTGGTCTTTAGATTTCTGGCCCATCTAGTTTTGGAGCTCTAATCTTCAATCTCTAACCACTGCTCTCTTGACCCCTCAGTGCACACCAACAGTACAATCACCACGTGGACACTGCTCTCTACAGAATCCACCGCAGCCATCATGTAATCCATCCATTTCGGAGCACCCACCGTCCCCTGCCCCATCACCTGTTCAACCTCAGAACCAACCACATCAGCAAAGAACTCACTAGCATAATTAACACCTCTATCACCTCAGCAGTCTTCCTGAACAAAATCAGACCCCTCCTAAAGAAGCCTCCAGCAAACTCAAAAACTACCAACCAATCTTCCTGCGCCCCTAACCTGCCAAAGTACTCAAGAAGCCCATCAATCAACAGCTCACCAACCACCTGGAATAAAACTACCTTCTGGAAATCTCCTAATCAGGATTCTGCAACAACCACAGCACGAAGCCTGGTCTCATTGCAGACAGGGACAACATCAGAGCACTCCTCGATCGAATGGAAACTGCTGGCCTGATCCTCCTCAAAGTATAAGCTGCATTTGACACCATCTCCCACCACACTGTTTAACGCCTACATAACCCCCTTGGCTGACATCTTCAGAGCTCACAGACTAAACATTATCTCCTACGCAGATGATACTCAGCTCATCCTCTCACTCACTGAGGAACCCTCAACCACCAGAATAAACCTCTGCAATGCCATTACAAATGTTGCCTAGTGAATGGAATCAAACTGCCTCAAATTCAACACAGACAAAACAGAAGTGCTGATCTTTGGGAGGGACACATGAATATGGGATCATAGCTGGTAGCCAGCTGAACTCAGACCCACTCCCACCCCAACAGATCACGAGTGCAACCTCAGCATCATCCTGAACAGCGAACTGACGATGGACAAGCAGCTCAATGCAATCGCCTTATCCTGCTTCCACACCCTCTGCATGCTCTGCAGAATCTTAAGATGGCGCCTTGTCAGCGCCAGGAAAGCCGTCATCCAAATCCTTGTCAACAGCCGCCTCAGCTATGGCAACCCACACTACACCGGCATCTCCTCCCAGTGCCTCAAACCCGACAGTCAGACCTGTCCTCGACATCCCCAGACTCACCCACATCACCCCCACTTGAGAAACCTACACTGGCCCCTCATCCAGAAGGGATGCTAGTTCAAGCTCCACTAGCATGACCACAAAGCCTTACACAACCTAGGACTGGTCTACATTAACCATCGACTGAGTTTCCACCAGCCCGCCAGATACTTGCACTCCTCCTTGTTGTCCCTTATGCACATAACCTGAATCCATTGCAGTCGCAGTGGTGAATGCTACTTTGTACAGTACGAGACTCAAGACCTGGTTCTTTGACATACACCTCGCACCCCAGCACCCAGATTACCCCACGGATGACAGTGCTGCTTTCTACAAATACATATTGATTGATTCATTGAGAGCGTACAACCTGTGTTCAACTGTCTCTGGTGCTCTCGTGGTTAAGCAACAGACATATACCTTGCTACACAATTGGCTCAGACTATTGACATGAATCTGATAGTGTTGCACCCTAGAATGTACATCAAGTGTTGTCCTATGTCATTATCTTTGCTGCAGGATACTTATTATGAGTTGCCTGTATGAGATTGGATGGATGCTTCTGCTCCACGATCTGTGCCGTCTGGCTCCTCAACTGAGGCTACACTTCTGGCACTTCTGGCTTTGGCTTTGGCCAATGAGGCTCGTTCTGGCCAAATTTGTTCTTTGGAACTTGCTCTTCATGGTGAAGGGGAACTGTTGTCTGTGGATGCAAGTTCCCTCCAGGACCCAAATTACTTTCTTGACTTGGTGGACCTCCCAGGGCTACTGTCCTATTGTACGGTTGCCTCATAGACATTTTAATTGGCTTTCAATTTTATTTTATTTATTTTTTAGGTAGGTTTCCAAGATTTGTAATTGACATGTTCATGTCTTTTGCTTATTTTCATATTATTAAAGTTTAAATGCTTTTAGGATATATAGCTATTTCAAGTCTTCTTACGACCAAGGTGAAGGTGTTGCATGGCCTGCATGCAGTCTCCATTTAAGATTTAACTCGTCAGTTGACATCTGTTTATTGTGGTAAACTTTACCACACTTTAGCACATGAATGTGATGTATGTGCATTTCTGATAGGCACCGATTCCCTGTAGTATGTACAGCTAGTTCCAGGCTTATACATTTCATAACACAATGCCATTGTTTTGCTTTATTTCTGTGCTTGTTAGGGGACACTTCCTTTTAGCTAAACAAAATGAATGAGCTGTTCTGCGCCTCTGTCACAGTGTGATAAGTATACTCCTTTATTACATAAACATCTTCCATGCTATTCCTCAGTGAGAGGAGTACTTCTATGTTGGTATTATCACAGAACCTCTGTGAGTTGTGACTGAAATGCAGCCCTGCTGACTTCGGCCACCATCCTGCCAAGGAGGATAACCTGCACTAGCTTCCTGACACCTAATACCAAGGTATGAGGTTTAGACTATCCCAACTGATCTGGAAGAGGGTACTCCTGCTATTCTCTCTTTAGTATAGTACTAGATACCGATAGGAGTACACAAACATTAGCAACAATTACCATGGTTGAATTGTTCATTCTGTTTACCATTCTAACAATGATACTACAATAGTATGTCTCATCTTTCCAATAATCACAGCTCATGTTTTTTGTACAAGAATGCAATCATTTGAATAAATGTTTTGAAAATACTTTTTAATATCTTTCTTGTGTTTACCTTCAGCATGCAAGAGTGACTAATGAAAAGGTTAGATCTTTTACCATGGATTCCTTGGGAATCAGACTGTCATGTTTGAGGTTCCCAACAACATCTTTACCCTGGTCAGTCTGGGGGTTGGATGTGGTACTGTGAGCCAGCCGAGGCACGCCAGCACTCACTGACGATATATGTGGAATGAGTCTCTATATTGTGAAGTTTGTGTTGATATAAAAAATTATCCTGCTATACATGTAGGAATTGTCAGATGAATGAGCCATATGTTTTTCATCTTGATAAAATCATTGTGGGCATGTAGAATATCCACAGGTTCTAAGGTCCTACTGAACAGAACGAAGATATATCTGCAGAATAGAACTATAAATATTTGAGATCAGTTCTTCGAGGTGCACTTGGTTCTACCTAATTCTGTGATTCTATTTTGAGATTAAATAACATTGATGCAATGTCTATTATCATTGACTTAAATAATGGAGATCCGAAGATAGAATTAATAGGTATTGATCACATTTGACTCACATGTATACTCACATGTATTCTCATTTCTAGTATCTATCAATATTTGTGACAACCTTATCATTATCATTAAGTATGATATACGTCCTCAACATGGAGTTTATACAGGCGATCAGCAGTTGTTTCTTTTAGGCCAACTTCTGAAGTCAAATCAAAGATTTGGCCAACAAGACCATGCCATGCTTATTTTTGCAAATTTACAGCACATAAATGTGCTATGTTTTATCAATCCTATCAACTGCATGCTGGGATTGTAATTAATTTTAAATTCAACTCTTACAGACCAATTATTGTGGACCAAGCTGTTTCATTTTTTTAGAGGAACTCTTTGAAGGAAGTTGTTGCTACCCACAAAACAGGTGTAATAGCAGCACTGGAATGTGCAGATTTCTGGCCGTAGTACTGAACCTGTCACATGATTTCTTATGGGCTGAATATTCAACTTCTTTGGAATTGTAAAGATAATTATTCTACCCTTTGGCTGGAGTAGATCTTTGATGATTTTCAAGGTGAGAAAAAGTAGCATTTTATTATGTGAATGCACACATGCACACATTTGTTCACAAAAGTACAAGGCTAGTCAAGTCTAGTTCCACCCCACTTCTCACACTTGTGGTAGATAAATGTATAGTAATAAAAACATTTACCCCTGCCAGGATTCCTTTGTTGAATTACTGACAGGCATAACTGAAGGCATCCACCAGGGCCAGCTCCAGGGTGGTGTGAAAAGTGGCACGCATCGGGTGCTGACTGTTGGAGGGGTCGCCGTGGTTGCAAGTATATTATAGTTTTAAAAACCCCTACTGCAGCATTCCTTGACTCCAGCAATTTTCAGACAACAAAAAACAAGAACATCCTGGTGATTAATGTTCTGCCTGGAGAGAGTTGTGAGTTTTCTCCAGTGGAAGTTTTGAGGTAGTACTGTGCGTTAATATGCCTCCTGTAAAGAACATGTACCAAGCGATTACTAAGTGCATACAAAGCAAATAGGTCAGTGGGTTACTGGTTTTGTCAGAGAGGTCCTTTTGTTATATGTAGTTTATAAGTTAAAATCCTAAAATATAGCAGTAAACTATTAACTGTCATCAAAGAGCTCCATGCATTCCTCAAGGCATAGATTAGAGCTTTATTATTTTTTCCCAGTCCCTCATTATCCTAATGTTGCAAAAGGGTTCAGTTTGGTATACATTAATTATTATTATTAAAAAGAACCCCCAATCATGGTGTTACATTTTAAAGTCTGACTTTGTGCTTCTCCAGACCAAGCACTCTTAAACTACACAACCTACCAGTATGGATGAAGCATGGTTCCTACACCTTGTAGTCCTCTGTAACATTTCTTGTACACTGATTTACACACTTATGATTGACTGTCTCTGTGTAATGTGTGTGATGTAAAGTACTCTGACACTCTACACTGGTATAAGTGGCACTACAAAACTAATTAAATGCATCTTCGAAAGAGTGTTTATGGAGACTTAAGGGGCACTTTTAAAGGGGGGTAGTGAGGAAATCTGTGAAGGAGGTGGTTATTTGGGGGTGCCAACAATCATTGTCGCACAGGGCGCCGCCAGCGCAAAGGCCAGCCCTGGCATCCACAGCCGTTAACGTACACTTTCGGCCAGAAATCCTTTGTGAATCAGGCCGATGTTTTTTTATGCCTCACAATGTCCATTCAGCCTATGTTTCTTGTTACAGAAAGGTGTTTTTTATTTTTTTATTTTTTAGCAATTGCTTGCCTGATCTGCAACAATAGCTGGAGTTCCTTATTTATAGTTCTATTTACTTCATATACGTTTGGAAAGTTCAAATACAAAAAACGCAGCGGACTTTATCGTTGGGGAATTATAATATGCTTGTAAAAAATGCCACTTTTTTATTGAGAAACAATTATTAGCACACCAGAAGGCTCCAAGAGATGATGGTCCAACAAGATAATCGGCAGTGAGTTGCTTCATAGCAGTCTTTAATTGCAGCTGCGTTGTGCAGTGGAACAGCGAAAATGTGTAATAACGAAGCACCCACACGACTAAGCTTGTAATTAAACCTTTCAGAACATGAAAACATTATTCACGACACCTACAGATCGCAATTAGAAACACAATCTAAATTCTGCACTTCCTCCTTCGCCACCCTTTGTGTAGGACTGACAACAGGGAACCTTTTGTTCTCTGCCCACCACAGCAAACCAGCGCCATCAAGGATGACGCTGAAGCTGCCCTCATTACGACTCTAAATCTGCGCATAGCTCACCTACGCCTGCAGCTCATCTAGCATGTAGAACCATTGCGCCCACCTCCCTTTTCTACCAAAGAATATCTATTCGGATTTTTACAGCATGGTACTCACATTCCAGTCCAACAATGTCTGGTCAGTGGTGTCACCAGTTCATTTGACAATTCTCAGTGCTCATCAGGATAAATTACAATTATGGTTTTGCTGATATTTTTTTTTCTCCTACAATTTGGTCAGGGGCAAATATTTTCTAAAATAATTTCTGATAGCAAGTTCCATGAAACTAGAAATTTTGACTGCTCTGAGTAAGTTATATGTGTCTTCTTTCCTGAAACAGCTTTGCTGATGCATACCTACTCAACTTTCTATTTCTCCATAGACCAAGGTTTTGTTAACTTGGTTGAGACGGAATTACTTCTATCAAAGTCAGGACTTATGCAAGCTTTTGTGTAATTCTTCTCTAGCCTTCTATACATCTAGGCACAGAACCATACCGGCAGAGAGGTCTCGACCCAGGGTCGCAGGAGACAATACATTTCTGTGGGGGACAGGGACAGCCTTGGGGACTTTCAATCAACCCTATACAAATCGCTCGTTGTTTACGAACTGCAGGCTCTGATAAATATACACAATCATATATATTGGAAGTGAAATAGGGAGAAAGGAAGGCATGTTTTCACAGTCTGAAAGTATCTTTTATTGTTATTTACACTCACAAAGTAATTAGCTCAAATGTGAAAATAACATGTTGATTAACCTTGCATCTTCATGCACCAAGCAAATAAAGGTAGGGGGGTAAAAAGGAAGAACATACCCTTTGCACCCCACACCCATCATGCCCTTCGCCTCATGCCAATTGGAACCGCACTGGAGAGATCAAAAGCGATTAGGTACAACAATTGTAAACTGTGCTCGGAAACCATAGTTCTAATAACACTTCTACTCTGTGTGATCTTGGGAAGCTCAGCTCCACATCAGTCATAACTAGGAGCATTTCAACTGAAGAAGCTCTTGGAGTTACAGGCTATATAGACATGGATTCTCTAATCTCTGTATAAACTGCAGTCACTAATTTCTTTAGAAACGGCTGTTTGTGATGCACCAAGTCACTGTGTGTAAAGAAAAGACATCCACTGATTATAAATAAAAGACATCAGAAAATGACTATGATAGGGTTATTACAGTCAAGTTCTGACATTACAATGCCTTCTGCCAGAGCTTGCAGCCAAGGTAAAAGGCAGATCAGGTCACAGAGCATAATTAATGCAGCTGTTTAAAGCAAAAAATGGAATGTTGCTTTTCTTTCTTCTGCTCTACTTTAATAGCTTGGAATGACAGAAGCTATGCACTAAGGTTTTAAGTGGTCTGTGGGAAAGTTAGTGGTGTGACCATGTATTATATGGGGTATAATACCCCTGTGTACATAAGGATATTGCAAGTCACCTTAAAGTTCATACCTTATAAACAAGCATTGGCACAGCCAATAGGTCTCACCTATGCAAGTTCTATTGCCTTTGCCAATGTGTTTTAGCCATGTTGTACACTAGGGGGACTACTATTCAGCATGGCTCAAAGTTAATGGCATAAAGGAGAATGATATGTCATCGACTGGTGTGGCGTAGTATCATGGAGTAAGTAGAGTGTCCTAGAATGGAGCAGTAAACTAACTTTAAAGGAACAGGGGACCCTTGAATAAAATATAACACCACTCCCATAAACAATGATATTAAAGTAGTATGCAAATGGAATGTTTATGCATTTATTCAATCAAAATATAAAAGATCAAATGTAGTGGGAAAACATCAACAGGGGAAATCGAGAAAGACTGGTATTTGGGCATTACACAAGTTATCTGGATGACCCAATGTCACCAATTACAAGAAAAATGTAAAAAGTAACCTATATAGTACAGTGGTTTGGAGGAGGCTGGCCTGGTTTGTAGTGGGTACCTATGGTACTTACACCTTATACCACTTCCAGTTATCCCTTATTAGTGAAATGTAGGCAGTGTCTAGACACAAGGCTCTCTACTAGGGGTAGCTGTAGCCAAGGCTTATCTAGGAGACATGCAAAGCTCATGCAATACCACTGTAGTCACACAGTACTCACACACATGAAAGAAAATACTCAGCGTTACAAAAGGTACTTTATTTTAGTGACACAAATGCCAAAAATACCATAGAGACTATACTCCCTTAGGAGGTAAGTAATACACCAATTATATACACTAGTATGCAGCAATAGCAATAAAAACTGTTAGAAAACAGTGCAATTAGTGACAATCACAATGGTTAGAAATGGGCCTAGGGGACACACAGACCATATACTAAGAAAGTGGAATGCGAATGTAGGTTTCCCACCTAGGCAAGTGTGGTGTAGAGGGGCGCTGGGGGTATTAGAAAACACCAAAGGTAAGTAATAGAACCCACCTCAGAGCCCAGGAAAGCAGGAGTAAATCACAGTAACTTTCCTAGAACACAATAGAACATGAGAAAGAAGATAATGCAAGAACCAGAAGATACTTCAAGACACAAAGAGTGGATTCCTGGACCTAAAGACCTGTGGAATAATGGGACTAAGTCCAAGAAGCACAGAAGAGTCCAGGGAGGACATGAGCCCCTGCTTACCCGAATCAAGATGCAAAAGAAGAACCACTGGTGAAGAACAACAGTCAGTACTGCACCCAAGAAGATGGATGTGGGTTCATGGTTGGTGCAGATGATATCCCACACCGGATGGATGATTGCAGTCTGGTTTGCATCGCTGGATTCCACCAACAAGCCTTGGCACAGGCAAAGCTCATGGTTAGCGGAAAATGGCACTGCCCGGAACCAGGAGGAGTCAGAGGGGGCTCTCAGCAACTTAGAGAGCCCACAGAATACCAGCCAGCGCACACAGGAGTACCCCAGCACGGGGACAAAGGAGTTGCAAAAGGAGCCCCACGCAGCACAAAAACAAAGGATCCCACGCCGCCGGGGAACCACTCAGGAAGCTGTGCGTCTGCATCTCAGGAAGGAGTGCTGAGGGCCGGAGCTACATTGTGCACAAAGAATTTCATAGCAGGATGCCAACAAGCCTTGGCAACTGAAAAACACGTGGTGCACAGGGGTACTGTCTTTCGTGGGAAGGCAAGCTCTTACCTCCACCAAAGTTGGACAGTAGGACGTCAGGACCATCGGGACCACTTCAGCCCACCACCCGTGATGCAGGATCCATGCAACTCGTCAGGAGAGGGGAGCCATGCAGATGGTCATCGTTGCAGAGTGGTGCCTGCTGAAGCAGGGGAGTGACTCCTTCACTCCAGGGGAGATTCGTTCATTCTTCTGGTGCAGACTGAAGACAGGCTGTCCTCTGAGGATGCACGGCCGGGAAACAGTTGCATTTGCTGGCAAGAGCTGGAGATACAATGTTGCAGAAGTCGTCTTTGCTTCGTTGTTGTAGTTTGTGGCGTTTCTTGGAGGGTCCAGATGCAGTTTCTTCGGTTAGAAAGTGAAGTAAAGGATGCAGAGGATTCCTGCTGGAGTCTTGCAATCTGAATCTGAAGAACCTCCCAAAGGAGAGACCCTAAGTAGCCCTGAAAGGGGGATAGGTCAGCTAAACAGGTAAGCACCTATCAGGGGACTGGTCTGACACCACCTGCTGGCACTGGCCACTCAGATGCTCCAAGAGTTCGCTGCCAACTTGGAATCCCAGATGGCAAAACCCAGGGACCCTCTGGAGGAGCTCTGAGCACCACACCTGGGGTGGTGGTCCAGTTTCGTGCCAGAGCAGGTACTGGGAGTACCTGAACCGGTGTAGACTAGATAATGTAAGGAGGACACCAAATGTGCCGTTCAAAGCATTTCCAGTGGCCTGGGGAAGGATGCTACCCCTTCCAAACCTATTTCCAAAGGGAGAGGGTGTAACACCCCTCCCCCAAAGGAAATCCTTTGTTCTGCCTCCCTGGCTTGAGCTTCTCAAGCAATCGGAGGGCAGAAACCTGTCTGAGAGGTGGCAGCAGGTGTGGCTGCCTGGAAAACCTCAGAAGGCTGGAATAGCAATACTGGGAGTCCTCTAAGGAGCCCCCAGACTGCATGAAATCATACAACCAATGCTTGCAAAAGCCTTGGGGTATGATTCCAACATGTTTGATACCAAATATACCTATGTTCGGAGTTACCATTATGTAGCTGGGAATAGGTAGTGACCTATTTCCAGTACATGTGTAAAATGGCATCCCTGCACTCCTGAAGTCTGGGAAAATGGTCCTGGAGGTCGTGGGGGCACCTCTGCTAGTGCAGGGGTGCCCTCACACACAGGTACTCTGCACCCTGCCCTCAGGGCTGGAGGGCCTGCTATAGGGGTGACTTATAAGTGACCTGGGGCAGTGTAACTGGCAGTGAAAGGGTACATGCACCTTCTCACGCAGGCTGCAATAGCAGTTTGCAGAAGCCTTTGCGTGGGCTCCCTATGGGTGGCAAAAGAAATTCTGCAGCCCATAGGGATCTTCTGGAACCCCAATGCCCTGGTTACCTAAGTACCATATACTAGGGACTTATAAGGGGGCACCAGTATGCCAATCTTTGGTGAAATACTGGGTTACCAGTATGCAACAACCATAATTTAAGGGAGAGAGCATAACTACTGGGGTACTGATTAGCAGGATCCCAGTAGACACCCTCAAACACACTGGCAAACAGGCCAAATGTGGGGGTAACTAAGATAGAAAGAGGCTACTTTCCTACAAGGTTAGCATCCACAATAATGATTTACAAGCTTTTATACACCCACTTTTACATGAATGACTCAAATAGTGAATCAAGAAGCCATTAGCTCATAGTACCTCTGCTTATGCCAACTTATGTACAATATCACAAATTCAAGTCAAGGTACTTTGGCTGATGATATTTCGATCCCCTAGACAAGTATCAGGACCATCCTAAGCCTTCGTTAAGCTTGAGTTAAAAGGGTTACAGAGTGTTTGTAACCAAAATGGCAAAGATAAATCTGACTCACGTCTCATATGAGTGACAAGGCAATCAATGGAGATCTGAATCTCTAATAAAGCACCAATGCCATAAAGTAGTAGTAGACTGGAGTAGTGTCACAGTGTAATAGAGTGTCAGAGAGTGGAGCGGCAGAGTGTCATAGAGTGGAAAGGCATAAATAAGAGTGAACTGGAGTAGAGTAGAGTGAAGTAAAGTAATGGGAACTAGCATAGAGAAAGTTGGGTAGAGTGTTGTTGAGCATAGTACATTGTTGTATAGTGGAGTGTCATAGAGGGTTGTGCAGTGGTGTTGAGTAGAGTATCGTAGATTGAAGTGGCATAGAGTGGTGTGGAGTGGCATAGAGTGGAGTAAAGTGGAATGGAGTGGGGTATAGGGAGTTGTGTAGGGAGTTACAGAGTGGAGAAAGTGTTAGAGTTTAATGGAATAGAGTGTCAGAGTCTAGTATCATGGAGTGTAATGTCAGAGTGAAGTGTCATAGAGTGGAGTTGGGTGGTCTAGAGTGAAGTGGCATAGAGTACAGTGGTGCAAAGTAGATTGGTGTAGAGTGTGGTGGTATAGAGTGCGTTGGTTTTGAGTAAAGTGGTGTAGAGTGCATTGACGAAGACTGCACTGGTTTAGCGTACAGTGCAGTAGCGTAGAGTGGTGAAGAGTAGAGAGGAGCAGAGTGGAGTGGCACAGCATAGATTGCAGTGGTTCAGAGTGCTGTGTCATAGAGTGATGCGGTGCATGGTAGAGTGGAGTGGTGCAAGGTAGAGTAGACTGGTGTAGAGTGCAGTGGTGGAGTGCAGTGATGCAGAGTAGAGTGGCATAGAGTGTAGTGGCATATACAGGGAGTGCAGAATTATTAGGCAAGTTGTATTTTTGAGGATTAATTTTATTATTGAACAACAACCATGTTCTCAATGAACCCAAAAAACTCATTAATATCAAAGCTGAATATTTTTGGAAGTAGTTTTTAGTTTGCTTTTAGTTTTAGCTATGTTAGGGGGATATCTGTGTGTGCAGGTGACTATTACTGTGCATAATTATTAGGCAACTTAACAAAAAACAAATATATACCCATTTCAATTATTTATTATTACCAGTGAAACCAATATAACATCTCAACATTCACAAATATACATTTCTGACATTCAAAAACAAAACAAAAACAAATCAGTGACCAATATAGCCACCTTTCTTTGCAAGGACACTCAAAAGCCTGCCATCCATGGATTCTGTCAGTGTTTTGATCTGTTCACCATCAACATTGCGTGCAGCAGCAACCACAGCCTCCCAGACACTGTTCAGAGAGGTGTACTGTTTTCCCTCCTTGTAAATCTCACATTTGATGATGGACCACAGGTTCTCAATGGGGTTCAGATCAGGTGAACAAGGAGGCCATGTCATTAGGTTTCCTTCTTTTAAACCCTTTCTTGCCAGCCACGCTGTGGAGTACTTGGACGCGTGTGATGGAGCATTGTCCTGCATGAAAATCATGTTTTTCTTGAAGGATGCAGACTTCTTCCTGTACCACTGCTTGAAGAAGGTGTCTTCCAGGAACTGGCAGTAGGACTGGGAGTTGAGCTTGACTCCATCCTCAACCCGAAAAGGCCCCACAAGCTCATCTTTGATGATACCAGCCCAAACCAGTACTCCACCTCCACCTTGCTGGCGTCTGAGTCGGACTGGAGCTCTCTGCCCTTTACCAATCCAGCCACGGGCCCATCCATCTGGCCCATCAAGACTCACTCTCATTTCATCAGTCCATAAAACCTTAGAAAAATCAGTCTTGAGATATTTCTTGGCCCAGTCTTGACGTTTCAGCTTGTGTGTCTTGTTCAGTGGTGGTCGTCTTTCAGCCTTTCTTACCTTGGCCATGTCTCTGAGTATTGCACACCTTGTGCTTTTGGGCACTCCAGTGATGTTGCAGCTCTGAAATATGGCCAAACTGGTGGCAAGTGGCATCGTGGCAGCTGCACGCTTGACTTTTCTCAGTTCATGGGCAGTTATTTTGCGCCTTGGTTTTTCCACACGCTTCTTGCGACCCTGTTGACTATTTTGAATGCAACGCTTGATTGTTCGATGATCACGCTTCAGAAGCTTTGCAATTTTAAGAGTGCTGCATCCCTCTGCAAGATATCTCACTATTTTTGACTTTTCTGAGCCTGTCAAGTCCTTCTTTTGACCCATTTTGCCAAAGGAAAGGAAGTTGCCTAATAATTATGCACACCTGATATAGGGTGTTGATGTCATTAGACCACACCCCTTCTCATTACAGAGATGCACATCACCTAATATGCTTAATTGGTAGTAGGCTTTCGAGCCTATACAGCTTGGAGTAAGACAACATGCATAAAGAGGATGATGTGGTCAAAATACTCATTTGCCTAATAATTCTGCACTCCCTGTAGTACATTGGTGCAGAGTGCAGTAGAGTGGCATATAATTGAGCAGTGCAGAGTAGAGTGCCGTGGTGCAGAGTAGAGAGAAGTATAGTTCAGTGGCAGAGTGCAGTGTTGCAGAGTAGAGTGTCATAAAGGGCAGTGGTGTAGAGTAGAGTGGCATAGAATGCATTGGTGTAGAGTGCAGTGATGTAGAGTGATGCAGAGTAGAGAAGAGTGGCTCAGAGTACAGTGGTGCAGAGTAGAATAGAGTTGCATAGAGGGCCGTGGCATAGAGTAGATTGCTGCAGAGTACAGTATAGTGGTAAAGAGTAGATTGTTGCAGAGTGGAGCTTAGTGATGTAGAGTGCAGTAGCATAGAGCGGTGCAGAGTAGATTGGAGTGGCGCAGGGTACATTGGAGTGGTGCAGGGTAGATTAGACTGGCATAGCATAGTGTGGAGTTGCGTAGATTGCAGTGGCATAGAGGAGATGATTTCAAAGTAGAGTGAAGTGCCTACAGTGGAGTGGTGTAGAGTAGAGAAGATTAGAGTGCAGTGGTGCAGAAAAGAGTGCAGTGGGACAGAGTACAGTGGCTTTGAATGCAGTGGTGCAGAGTAGAGTGGCGTGGAGTTCAGTGGCAGAGTGCAATGTTTCAGATTAGAGGGTCGCAGAGTGCCGTGGTGTATTGTAGAGTGTCATAGAGTGCAGTCGCCTCGAATGCTGTGGCGCAGAGTACTGTGGCATTGAAAGCAGTGGAATAGAGTGCTGTGGTACAGAGTAGATTGGCATAGAGTGCAGTGGCATAGAGTGCATTGGTTTTGAGTAAAGTGGTGAAGAGTGCAGGGGTGTACTGTACAGTGGTTAGAGTAGAATAGCATAGATTGCAGTGGCATAGTGTAGAGTGCTGCAGAGTAGAGTGGTGTAGAGTGGTACACCATAGATTGAAGTGGCGTAGAGTAGCACAGAGTGGAGAAAAGTGGTGTGGGTGCAGTGGCATAGGATAGATTGTTTCAGAGTACAGTGAAGAAAAGATAGAGAAAAGATAATATACTTCAATATGCTGAAGTATGTAACGATAACAACATAAATAATAACGTTAGGCATAACGGCCCAAAATGAAATATGGCTTCTCCCTGTTAGCGACGCTATAATCAAGCCCTTCATTACCAAGATAACAAAACATTAAACATAAATGTTAGAAAAATGTACCCTTCTCATAGCTAAATTGTTGTGTGAAAAGGTAAAATCTGGGCCCAATCTCGACTTCACTGTTTCACCAACCGGTGTGATCTTAGGCAAATACAAATATTGTGTTTCACAGAGTCTCCTCCTCATGCCCTTTGTTCTTATGAGCACCCTTAATGCCCACAGCTGTGAACAGGACAAACAATAGGGCAGAGGGCGCAGGGGGCCTCCTGACTCACCTTCATTCTGTTACCATCAGATTGGAGGATGGTCGGTCCAGGGCTATTATAAGTAGCGCTTTTGTGCGCTAATGGCCCTCTGAATAATAGATGTAAAAGGGGAAATTCTTTTGTCCCTTTGTCCCCCCCACCTTCGTCCCCCGTGTCCCCCACCCTCCAAAATCTGGTGGGGATACATCCTCCGCGTCCCCCACACTTCCTACGCCCATGTCTCGACCCACCCTCTGGTACTCCAGTCTCCGGTCCTTTGAAGAAGCTGGCAGGTAGCCACAGTCACCGAAGCCGCGATCACCCACCTCTGTACTTGAGAAAATGTTTTCCTTAGTTTAATTTTTGATCGAAGGATCAGTGACCCGATCAGTCCAATTTTGTTTCACCCAGATGATGGCAATAGAGAATATATACCAGTTCCTCTATGTCTCTTTTGTACCATCCGCAGCACATGCAACATGCTGCTGTCTGGCTATTTAAGTGCCTGAATAAGGGACTATGGGCCAGATGTAGGAAACGATTTGAGACTCGCAAACGGCAAAAATTGCCGTTTGCGAGTCGCAAATGTGAGTTTCCTATGCAGAAATGCATTTTGCGAGTCGGGACCGACTCGCAAAATGCATTTCCGACTCGCAAATAGGAAGGGGTGTTCCCTTCCTATTTGCGAGTCTGAGTGGGATGCAATACCATTTGCGACCGCGTACGCGGTCGCAAATCGTATCGCAGTTACCATCCACTTGAAGTGGATGGTAACCCACTCGCAAATTGGAAGGGGTCCCAATGGGACCCCTTCCAGTTTGTGAATGGACCCCAAACATTTTTTTCAGGGTAGGTAGTGGTCCAAGGGACCACTGCCTGCCCTGAAAAAAAAACGAAACTAAAGGTTTTTTTTTTTTTTTTAAGTGCAGCTCGTTTTCCTTTAAGGAAAACGGGCTACACTTAAAAAAAAAAAAACTGCTTTATTTAAAGCAGTCACAAACACGGAGGTCTGCTGACTACAGCAGGCCTCCATGTTTGCGAGTGCCTTGACTCGCTATGGGGCCGCAATTTGCGACCCACCTCATGAATATTCATGAGGTGGGTCATTGCGACCCCATAGCGAGTCGCAGTCGGTGTCTGAGACACCGTACTGCATAACATTTTGCGAGTTGCAAATAGTGAGTCGCTATGACTCGCTATTTGCAAGTCACAAAATGTTTCGTTTCTACATCTGGCCCTATATGTGTATTGCACTTCAGTTTCTACAGCGACTTCTATGTACAAATGGACCAATGTTCTAAATGGTCTAGAGATCACAAAGCCTACAATTGGCAAAATGTCTGCCTGTGTGGCTGTAAAGTCGACTAACAATGTGTGCTTTGTGACACATTGTGATTAAAAGGCAGGAGGAATAGTGAAAGGGGTCTCTCCTTCATTAGAACTCAGAATTATATGTATCAATGCTTTGCAAAACATTAATGTCACTAATTATTAATCTCATAACTTATCCATCCTGTAGCTGAGGCCCAATGACCCCCCACACATAAAATCCAGTGAACCTCAGAACTGAAAATTATTTTGGCTCTCATTTAGAATGTGTGAGATAATGGAGAATGGCTACCTGCACACAGAAACAAAAAGGGCATCCTATACTACACCCCACCTTTCACAATGAAGCAACCTGTCTTTGGGTAGGATAAACAATTTTACATGTTGAAGCAACTTCCTTGGAATGTTACCTGCACAAAGCAAAGCAAAGCAACCATGCTTGATTGAAGCAGGAGGAGCCTGTACTGCAAAGCAACTGCACATCTATGTCCAGGCTGCATGGGCGGGAGCGTGCATCAACTGAGATAGAGAAGGCCAACTGTGGACTGTGTTAACTTGATTTGTAGTGATACCTGACCCAATATGCCCTGAATCACTACGAACACAAATCACTTTAGACTTTGAGGAACTATAATGATCTATCTTTGGCTGCAAGTGAGCTGCAATCAATACCAGGTGTTGAGTAGAATCCTATGCGCCAACATTGGAATGAATGAATTAATGAAAGAATGTGTGAAAAACTGCTTATATAGTGCATTTCTATTCACATCAGAAAATCCTGGTGCAAAGATAGACAAAAAAGCATCATTGTCACTGCACAAAAGGGAACCCAACAAACCCCATCAAAATCAATTGGATCATCAGATTCAATTTCGTAACATATGTTTCTTATTTACCAATCTCAAAGGAGGTATGAGAGTTCCAGGCTTTAGAGCTCAGCACTATTAAAAGTTTACCACCTCTCAGTTTAAGCATGAAATTAGGTTTGCAAAGCATATTGCCATTAGACAATCTTAATTGTCTGTGTGTGCTGTAGAGCATGAAGCGATCTACAAGATATTTACAACCAGCAGCATGGAAAGCTCTGAACACTAGTGTCAGGGCTTTAAGTAGCACCTGCTTATGGACTCGTAGTCAGTGCAGGTCCTCAGGTCCCTGGTATACCCCATTTTTCAGGGGTTGCTTGAGCATCAATCTGACTTCTGCTTTCTGAATTGTTTGAAGCTTGTGTAAGAAGTACTTTGCAATGCCTAAGAAAAGGCTGTTGCAATAGTCTAGCCTCGCCGTAATGAGTGAGTGAGCTACAGGTTTCCTTCCAGTCAGTGGCAGGAATTAAAAAAAAAAAAACGTTTCTAGGGCTTTAATAAATACAAAACAGATGTCGGACACTGACAAAAGTTGTGGTTGAAAAGATAGATCCCCATTAAACTTTACTCTTAAGTTCCTACCTGTCTTGACTGGAGGTAGGGGAGTGGGCAGATCTTTCAGCCAATATTCATGCTGGGCAATCCTATTATTCTTACGAAATAAAATGTATTCAGTTTTATCTATATTGCATTTAAATTGCTTATTTTCAATCCGGCGGATCATTTGGGATACACAGTTTTTATTGTTAAGCTTGAAGCCAGAGCAATTCAATTGAGAGAATCAACTAAGTGTCGTCTGCATAAGATATGGGCAAAATGCTGAAGAATTCAATTAGAGCCATCATAGGGGATATATAGATATCAAATAAAGTGGTACTAAGAGAGGATCCCTGCCTGGAAAACCCTGGTGGTAACACACCCAGCGACATCCCCATTCCTGTCGCTGGCATACACATCCCCACACGTCCACACACTTGCAAACACACACGTCCACACACTTGCAGACACACGCTCCCACACATCCACACACTTGCAGACAAACACCCCCACCTGACTGCACGCATACATCCAAACACCCCCTCCCAACCACACGCATACACAAAGACAGCCCCAGCCAACCGCACGCACACATACAGACACCCCACCCAACCGCATGCATACATGCGGACACCTCCAACTGCACGCATACATCCAAACACCTGCACCCAAATGCACACATACATCCAAACACCCCCACCCAATTGCACACATACATCCAAACACCCCCAATCAACTGCACACAAACAGACACAGATCCCCACTAACTCGCACCCCCACCCAACCAACCACAAACAGACACCCCCACCCAACTATACACAAACAGACATGCACCCCCACTTGCTTGCACGCACATGCACACCCCTCTGCATCCATTCACACACACACACACTTTCTCTGCATTCATTCACACACACACACACCCCTCCGCATACATTCACACACACCCCCTCCATATACATTCAAACACACACACACCCTCCGCATACATTCACACATACACCACCATGCATGCATACAGTCATCAATTCTGAGACAACCACACATATGTTTGCACACATATACGCACACACCACACACATGCACCTACCACACACACACACCCCTTCTGATCGGTCACCGGTCCACTACCCGTCTGGGCAGCACAGCAGCCCACGTCGAGGTGGCCATCCGGGAGGGGGTGGACGTTAGTGGTTCTACCGCCAATGCCGCATCACCAGTCAAGGACCGCCATGCCATATTACTGCTTGTAATATGGCGGGCAGAGTACTTCCGGCGTGGCGGTGCTGGCATTGGAACCGCCTCTCACCTACCATCCGTCAGGCCATCGATGTCCGATTTCTGTCTGTTTATGGGCGGAAATCCATTTGTGACACGCAATATGATAGTCTTCAGACCGCCAACACTGGAGGGTTTTTGGCGCCCACTTCGATGATGGCCTTTGCAAAAGACTGCCAAAGTAGAAATGAGGGCCCCTAGTCTGCATCTCAGTCCACCTCCTAGAACTTGGCCTTGACTGCTCAATCAAGATACTGAAGACAGTCAAAAAGATCTGGAGGTTGCAGTAAAGCCCCCTTCCATCGGAGTTAGTTGTACTCCTGTAACTCCTACTCAAAACTAGGGGGTAGAACCACAAGAAAGAGTAAGGGCCATTCCTAATGACTGCCCAAGTGTAGATTTCCGAAATTTTACAAATATCTTAACTCATCAAGTTCAGAATTTGCATATTTGTGATATCTCATGTTTTCCCTTGTATATGATTTTTTTCCCCATATGTATGCTTCCTTACACAGCCCCCTAAATCTGTGTTCTATGTGCACTTTTTCACACTTACTTCATCTATTGAATATGGTTCTTTTGGATGTAAGTTTAGAAAAGAGTATGTGTGACAAATGCTACTTTGAGTTATTTGTGGGTCTTGGTAAGTTCTGGAATTATAGATATTTAGAAGGAAAGAATGGGTCTTGAGAGAGCAGCTGGATAAAAAGTGTCTTGAAAGTAGGCAGATACCAATGGGCACTCTGTCCCATAAAAAGGAAATACGCTACTGAAAAGACATAACAACCTTACCCATTGAGGGGCAGAACTTCCTAGTCTAAGATACAGAGAGACAGACAGGGATTTGACACTATTTTCTTCCTCTAAGTACTGTGTGGCTGATCAATTGCTATTCTGATAATTGATGCACCACTATTCGTAAGTAGTTGCCAAGTTATTACTTTGAGGATGTACGCTTCAGTTGCACAGCTCACTCCCCTGTTCTCCTGTTGCTCTCCAAGGCAGTGGTTCCTAAAGTCTTTAGAGCCACAACCCACTTTTTAGAACAAAAACCTTCACAACCCTGCCACCTTTAACTGATATGAGTACCCAAAGCATCGTGTGGCAGCACATTGTCATTTGCAAACAGCATATTTGCCATTGAAATGGCCCCTAAATTTGCACAGGCTTAAAGTTTTACTGATAAAACTATATAGCACACAAATGCAGTCGTGGGTCACAGGTCACAGAGGGGGCGGGGCAGCCCATGGGGCAACACAGTATATTAATAAAAACACTTACCTCCGCTCCGGCACCGCTCGTCTGCTCCTCCGTCTCGCTGGTACTGCAGGCACAGGCTCCCAGCAACTGTGTTGCTTGGCAGGAGAGACCCTTGTGTTTGGTTGGCCTGAGACAGCCGGCTAAACATACATGTGCAGTAAGGGGGAAGTGCTGAGCACTCTCCCTCATTGGTCGTCACCCCGTTGCCCGACCCTTTTCCCCAAAACCGATAATAAACACAGTTTATTATCGTTTTTGGGGGAAAGGTTTTCAGCTGCTGCTGCTGGCGGGGGGTAACACTCCTCCATCCTTATGGAGGAGCCACCCCTGCACAAATGATGATGTGTGGGAATCGGGTTTCTAGAATATTTATTTGTGCACTAAGGGCCAGATGTAGCAAAGGTTTGCGAGTCGCAAACGGGCCAAATCGCTATTTGCGACAGTGCAAAATCGGAAATGGGATGCAAAAAGCCCATTTCCGACTCGCAAAAAGCGATGGGACCCGTTTGCGAGTCGCATCCGTTGCGACCCCATTTTGCGACCCGCAAATACCGAGTCGCAATTTGCGAGTCGCAAACTTATTGCAATTGCAACTCGCAAATTGCGACTAGTCGCAAAAAGCCCATTTTGCATGTCCCATTTACCACTAAGTCAGAGCAGGTGGTAACCATTACCAAACTATAAAAGGAGACCCAGAAGGCATCTGGGTTACTCAAGATGGCGGAGATATACCTGATAGCAGTGAGAAGGAGAGTCCACGTAGCCCAGCAGAGGAGGAGGAGGGGCCACAGACAGGAGAAGATATATAGAACAAGGCAGACTCTTTTTCAGCAAACTGAGGATGAGATCTATGACAAATACCGCCTAAGCAGCGCAGCCATACTAGAATTAATTGATTTACTCAAACCACAGCTAGAACCCCAGACTCTGCGTGGCTGCGCCATCCCTACGCATGTGCAAGTGCTATGCTCACTGCACCTCTTGGCCTCAGGGAGCAATCAGGGGGTCATTGCTGTGGCAGGTGGGGTATCCCAAAGTGCAGTGTCAAGGTTCCTCAGGGCATTCCTAGATGCCTTAGTCACACACATGTCTCACTTCATATACTTACCAAGAAATGAGGCAGAAATGAACAGCACCAAGCTGGACTTTTACCGCATTGCCCACTTTCCCCATGTCATAGGGTGTGTAGATGGGACACACATTCAAATATGCCCCCCTGCTAATCTGGAACACCTTTTCCGCAACAGAAAGTGTACCCACTCACTCAATATTCAGGTTGTTTGTGACGCCCATTATGTCATCACTGACATTGTAGCTAAGTTTCCAGGCAGTACCCATGACTCATACATTTTTAGGCATAGTGGGATACATCAACGTCTGGAACGTGGGGAATTCGGAGACGGTAACCTCCTAGGTAGAGCCACAGACACTTGCAGACATACACACAGGTCACTGTGCACGACAATCTGGACTTCCTAACAGTGTACTTTTGTGCCCAACAGGTGACAGTGCATATGCTCTCAGGCCTTGGATCTTGACTCCGTTTTTAACACCCAGCAATGATTCAGAGAGGCAATACAACAGTGCACATAAGAGGACCAGGAACCTCATCGAGCGCACCTTCGGACTCCTGAAGGCAAGATTCAGATGCCTCCACCGCAGTGTAGGTGCCCTCCAGTACACCCCCATTACCGCATTCAAAATTGTGGTTGCATGCGCCATCCTCCACAACATAGCCACCCGACGTGGGCTACCTCTCACCCCTGCAGACCCAGATCCTGATGATGAAGAGCAAGAACAACCACATCGCCATCATGGGGATAGGAGTATGGCAAATCAAGGCAGACTGAGACGGGAACACATTGCAACACAATATTTTGGACGGTACGTGTCAACTCCCACCCTACTCACCTATTAACCAAAAACTCCATTTGTTAAGTGGAACAAAAATAACTGTTTTATTAGTGCATTAATTAAACTATTCACAAGTAAAGATTGTCCATGGGCAGGAAAATGCTAACCAGGCATGTGGCACATTAACGTCATGTACCACATTTTATGGTCCAGGGTGATCTCTAGGACCTTCTGCCCCTCCTGCCAGCCTGGCTGGTCCCTGGTGCTTCCGTGGTGCTCTGCCTGCCACTCCTGAGCACCCTGCTGTCAGTGACAGAGACACTGCTCACTGTTGAGCCCTCCTCACTGTCCTGAGGTGTTTCCCCTGTGGCCCTCGACATTTCCCGTGTCTCCATCATTTCTATAATATGGGTCAGACGTCCCAGGCCCCTAGCCACATCCCCAGCGAAATGGCCCATCTCCACTTGCAGCCCAACTGTCCTCCTCGACAGGCCTGTGGTGTTCATGGCGAGCCTGCCGATGGATGTGGCCATCCTGTCCAGTCTGTGCAGGAGCTGCCGATCCCTGCGCCGCCCAGCCTCGGCCTGGGCCAGTAGTCCTCCCGCCAGTTCCCTCATGGCAAGGGCAAGGTCCCCAGTGTTACTGCAGATCATGTCCATCCGTGTGTTGAGGTGCTGCATGCTGGCATGGTTGTTGCGCACAAAGCGGTGCAGCACACCACTAATTTTCCCCAATATTCTATTCTGTAGGCGCTGACCACGCAGCAGATGTGCCTCACTGGTGGTGGGAGGAAGTAGCCCAGATGCAGACTGCAGCCCTGATGGAATGGACCTGCGACGCCTGCGCAGCGGTGGCTGCCCTGTGCTTCCACCTGTCTCATCCCTGCCTGTTGCTGGGGCAGCCTCCTGTGGAATTGTTGCAGCAGGTGTGGCTACTGCAGGGATGCTGCTGACCGTGCAGGTGGGGGTGCTGGCAGGTCCTGGGGTGTCCTCATGGGCCTGGCTGCTTGGAGGGTTGGTGGTGTCTTGCTGGAGACCTGTGGGACATGGGGAACAGACTGCCAGTGTCTACTATCTATTGCACACTTGCTAATAAACATTTGCCTATGAACTGCCTACTTGACTACATTTCCCATAATGCATCATTCTGGCATTTGCTACCCTGAACTGGACCTATCTTGGTTGTGCATGCCCCTGTGTACATGGTGGGTGGGGGTTTGGCATTGATAGGGGTACAGGCATATCACATGGTACTCACCGGTTGATGTGCTGGGCTCTGAGGTGTCCAGGTCCCCAAATCCAGACACTGCCTCCTGCTCCAAGGTTTCTTCCACCCTTTCTTCCAGGGGTGTGGGTGGTGGCACAGACGATGGTCCCCCTCCTGTGCCTCTCATCTCCCGGAGCCTTTCAGCCACCCTCTCCTTGGTCCGGGAGCAGAGGTCATACCACCTTTTCTTGATGTCGTCGATGGTCCTATGGCTCACCCCCAGGGAATTAATCTTGTCCTGTATGTCCTGCCACAGCTGTTTCTTTGTGGCTTCAGGAACATTGAGGGCTGATCTCCCAAACAAGTCATCATAGTGCTGACAGCATTCCTCTGTCAGCACCTCCAGCTCCCTCTCAGAAAATTTCAGCTTCCTCTTTCTTGGTGTTCCCTCCATGGCAGCTGCTGTTTGTCCTGTGTGAAATTCGGCAGTTATAAAAGGGTGTGGTCCTGCCTCCTCCCAGGTGTATTTGTAAACTTCCTGGCTGTGATGTCATCATCATGTGCCAGGAAGTGTTTCCAGAGTGTTCTGGAGTGGTTTCTGGAGTGTTCTGCTGCACCTGTAATCAATTTTCAAGGTAATCGCAATTTGCGACATCTACTCGCTAATTGCGAGTTCGTTTTTTGCACACTCGCAAAAAGCGACCTCGCAATCTGCAGACTCGCACACTGCGTTGCGAGTCCAGGTGCGAGTCGCTATTTCGGAACGTTTTTTTTCCTTGCATTCCAAATTGCGACTCGCATTTTGCGAGTAGCATCAACTCGCAAAATGCGAGTCGCAATTTTTTGTTTTGCTACATCTGGCCCTAAGTGTGTTGATTTGTTTTGATCCTATAAAAATCTGTTTCAAGAATACTTCAGAGTTACACAAATAGTGCTTCATTTTCGCTTTCCTATCTTCTGGATGCAGACAGCTAATTTACATTTGTTGTGTATTTGCACAAAAAAACATCCTACATTGTTACATAATTCGCTTTAAATTCCTCCCACTTTGCAGCAAGAGAAAGAAGAATAAACAACAGTCCCCATGTTAAAAGAATAAAGTAGCCTGAAATTGAACCTCTGTCTGTTGAATCACTGCAAATGGCACATGTTAAACACAAAATATAAAGGTGTATTTATATATATAGCTCTGACTTTTGTGACCTACCAAAAATCAGCTCGCAACCATTCACAAGTTGGAAAACTCTACTAAGTGTCAGTTATGACTGCAGAGAAACCTGCATATGTGGCAGAAATTGCACGCAAAACTAAACCAATATTTGTTAAGCGCTGTCTGATTTTTGTGCCCATAACTCTGATGCTGTTCTCTGTCACTGGTGAATTTAGGCTTTTAATTGACAATTTTTGAATAATAGATTTGGTGTAAGGTGATAAAGGTACACTACACAGTTGCCAGTATTATGAGCTATATTGAATTTCTAATTGAAAGTGATTCTGTTTGGCTTTACTCCTCCATGAATATGCTGAGACTCTGACCGAAGTCTCTGGAAGGAAGATTTAGATGAATTTGTAAGTTTTGTTATGATTAAATGAGACTGGCTTCTGATATCAAAGGTTTTAGGCACTGTTCTTTAAACCCATTGTTGTGTGAAAAGTGAATAGAGAATCGGATTGCTTTTACGAAGCAACAGGGTAAATCTTTAATGACGACACTTCGTCAAAAATGTGCGGTTCTAGGTAGTGTATAAAGCAAATTAATCTTCTTGTTTATAGACAAGATTAGTCACAGAAATAGAAGTTTTGCATTCCCATCAGCAATATTTGAAGCAAAAAATCTAACTAAATTTTAATTTTCGCTTCAACACTCAGGTTTACTGCTGAAGCAAGGCTCCACCTGATTTTGTGAATGTTGTTATTCTGACGGAAAATGTTTAAATTGAACGACCTCCTCTTCTTTGTGATTTCTTCTTAGAAATATTTATGCGGGGGTCGCTTGGCTAAGTGGGTGGGCAGGAGAGTATTTTCGGACTGGTTTTTGCTTTCCCAGTGCTGAAACTGGCAGTTGAAAAGCAAGAGTGGTGTATATATATTCGACATGGACAAACGTGTGGCTGGCTTCAATTTCACCACATTCTCACATGCTCATGTGTGTTTGTGAGGCAACAATGAGGGCGTGCATGCACTAACAGAAGCAGCAGTTTTCTAGGGTTTAGAGTTGGTAATCGGTTTGTCCTATGCCCTGGTGCGAATTGAGGACAGCCATCAGGTTCGGTCTCCTCTTCTGATTAGGAGAATACTGGCACTCTCCTATTGGAAATGTCTGTCCGTTTAAGTACTATTCACAGGTGATATTTAAGGAATTCCTAAGGCAAAGTTGCTGATTTTGGCTGCATGCTATCAGAGGGCACAGACTAACACTACATCATCTACAATAGGTACTCTTTCTATGATATTGCTACTGCTGTGTGAGGAATTATAATTTGATATGGGTGAAATATATCTGCTCGTGTAAACTCTATGAAATTGAGTTTACATAATTTAGAATTAACCTATGATCCTGTAGAAATTGCCTAAGTTTGCAATCTATTGAATAGCATTTGGAGATTTGTAGAACTTCTGATTTCTTTATTCTCCTACTTCAGGCACTCCTTATGACTGACAACTCATGTGGATGATGTGGACTAGAAAATGAAGAAACAGTTAACAGTTTGAAAAAAATGATAGATCATGTGAATTTGCATAATCATTGCCACAAATATATATCGTTTTTGAGCAATTGTTTTAGAGAAATGGTGCTGAAAATCAAGTATTTACCACCATTTATTACAGAGACTTTTAGGGACGGTAATCCTCTATAGATTTCATTTGTGTGTGTTTATAAAGAATCTTTCTTAACCTACACTCCTCTTTTAAATTGAAGTTATCTAAGCTTGGCATTTAATCGTTTGCATGTTTAACATGCTGTACATATTGTACACATGGTTCAAACCAGGTTTGGAATTATATCAGACTTATCCTAAAGTTCTGAGTAGTCCATTTCTAGATATGAATGAGCTGCAAGTCAGCATGATCTTTTGCAGAGCTGTCTTTAACGCTTTACGTGCTGAGACTTTCTTCCCGCCGACCCCTTTACTGAGCACTTTTGTGACAGTTACAGCAAATTGTGCTTTAGATCTTATAGCTTTTTTTTACAAAAGATATTCAAGCCAAAACTGTGTCATTTTTCCTAACTCTTGAGGATTTTAAAAGTATCCAGGGTTTGTGGATTCCCTAGAGAACAAAAGGACCATGCAAGAAAGGGTGGGTTTTTTTTTTCTAAATATGGAATCAACAGAAAGTTTGCTGTGCTAAGAAACACACTCTTCCCAGCTTTAATGAACAGGAAAAAATGTTTTTAAAAACACCTCTTTTAACTACTGTTTTTTTAGTTTTTTAAGCAGTGGTCGATATTTTCGATTTTTGGCTGTTTCTACGTACATGCAATATATGCATAAAAAGGTGTGAAACACGTGGATGAAACCAGAAAAGTGTACATTTCTGAAAGAAGACAAAATTCAGTAATGGGTCATTTGTGTAGGTCACTCATGGCTTTCCCAAATAAATTTACAGTTGAAATAAAAAAATGAAGAAAGTAAGTAGGACAATATAGTAATAGGCAACAATGATTTCCATTGTAATTTGTTGTCTGGAAGGCCAGTCTACTAAGGTAATATAAAGTAATGTACATTCATCAGATTCTTCCAGTCATACGTATATACAGTGTTTTTTGATAAACACACAATACTCGGAACATCAACTGACCTGCAGGTTATAATGACTATTCATTGTCTACAGACCATATATCAAATCATAATATAACATCCAAAGGTTGAAAAATGTGAATGAAAGAATGACATGCATTTTTGTTCAATATGCCAAAAATTCTGAATTTAGGAATATTGGTCATTAATGTGACTCCCATTTTGTGGTTAGCCATATCACTTGATTCAGAGGGTGTTTTTTGCTAATTTTGCCAACTGCCATTCATTTGGAAGGCAACAATGGAAGAAAAGTCGATAGATAATTACAAATGATCTACTCTTCTGTATTTCCAAGCCCTACCTGATAAAAATGGTACTGCAACAGGAAAGGCCCTAAAATGCAATGCAGAGACATCATGATTTCCTTGTAATTTCAATCTTTCTGGGGATGTGGGTAGTTCCAGTAATTGGCCTCTGGTCAGTTGGAACCCTACCAACTCCAGACGTTTCTTCAAATTACCTATATGGGTGGTCCATTCTTCTGCACCAGGAAAGACTCCAAATTAAAACATGGAAACAGTTCTCCTTGTAAATTCAGTCTTTCTGGGTATGTAGGTATCTGTGGTGTTTGGGACAAAGGTCAGAATGGCGCATAAAAGTCTCCCAATCCAAGACATTGCTGTAAACTAGATTCAAGTGGAGTCCAGAGTGGTGTGGCTTATGTGGATCTCACCTAGCCTTTAAAGTCTTCTAGGAAGCCTTGTATACATCAAACTGTGGTGGAACTTACAGACTTTCCTCATATTTCAAAGAGGGATTGGTACAGACTCTGGGGAAGGCATCAATAGTCTAATGATTCAGCATTGGCACACTTTTCCAAAACAAAAAAGGTACCCATGTGTTTGGTTGTACCTAACATACCAGAGAGTAACTGGTCAAAACTTGGACCTTGTGAAGCCAATGTAGTGTTTATGTGATCTTCATATGGTTACAGTTTTGATCCAATATACAGCCGACATTAAGCCACCCACACATTTGTGGTACAATTTTTTTTGAAAGGCATATGTAAATGCATGGATGGTAGGACTTTTGCCATTGGCTTGAAGTGCCCAATATTTGTAATAAATATGGCAAAAACAGCATTTCTATCCCACACCTTCACATTTGCAAGGAATGTTGGATGGGGAAATGTGCCTCGGTTTGTACAAGCCACACCTTCTTGTATTCCCCTTAGTCTTTAGTTTTCAGTAATGATGAGGATTGATCGGTTTCCCAAGGGTTTGACCGGACCTAGGATCACAATACAGAGGTCATTCCTCATGGAAAGATAGTGTGGTCAGAGGCATGTTCTTTGCATAGCTTTGATGTTCACACAGCATACTGGGTAAGGAAATATGCAAAGATGTATGTAAACCACATTATCCTTAATTCCTTTAGGCTGCAAGTTTTCGGAATTGCCCAAGGTTGTTAGAGTTCAAAGGATGCTGGTCGGCCTCTCCTTCCAAATGCTGCAGCCACCCCCTATAAACAGAGAGAGGTAATAGGCTATGTTTAGGCTTATTTTTTATGTTTGCTTGACATTCTGGGTAGGAAAACGTGCTGGAATCCTTACAAATCACATCACCCTGGATTCTGACTTTGGTTCAGTTTTCAAAAAGACCATTGTTAGCAGGGTGTCTAGGTGCTGGCTGACCCGAACCTAAATTCTACAGCCATCCCACACGGCAATTGAATGGAAATAGGTATTTCTTTAGGTCGAATTTTGACATGTGGGCAAGTGTAGGGAGAGATGGAATAAACTCCCTGTTTTGCCTCCCCTGGGAAACAGTAATACTGTTTGGTGTCCAGAGTTTTGGTCCGAAGACAAGATGGTTTGTCAGTTGACCGCATTACTTATTTTATCCATGGTTCTCTGGTGGGCTGTCTATCCTGTTAGAGATGGGGTCCTTAGTTGGAAGTCAGGTTACCCCCTGTCTAAGCAAGGATCCTCACTCTAGTCAGGGTAAGTCACACACAATGTAAAATATCCTGTGCCACTCTCTGGTAGCTTGGTACTGAGCAGTCAGGCTTAACTTAGAAGGCAATGTGTAATGTATTTGTGCAATAAATCATACCATACCACCATATAGCACCACAAAAATATACCACACGGTGTTTAGAAAAATATACAATATTTATCTGATAAGATGCAGGTCAAAATGATTAAAATGCAATAAGTAGATGTTGAAATATCACTATAAAAGTGATATAAAGTGTCTTAAGTATTTGAAAAACAAGTAAATGTCTCTTAAAAACAATAAAGGTCTCTTGCAAGCACTGTCGCGCCACAGCTGCAAGCACGGGCCGCCGCAGCGCTGCATTCGCTTAACACCGCGGCCCGCAGGCAAGCCGCGGGGGAAGCCACGGCTTGCAGGCAGGCTGCGGGAGAAGCCGCGACTCAGGTCAGGGGTCGCGGCACTCGCCGCGCCCCCTCCTTTCGTTGTTTACTGCAAGGGCAGACGCGGCAGGGGAAGAGAATCCGAGTTGGGTCTCGAACCTGCCGCGCATAGCGCATTTAGTGCGCTTAACATTCTGGTGCATTTCCCATAATATAGAAACCCTCTTTTCCCTCACTTACCCGTCACAAAGGCAAAAGCTGATTGCATGCACATGATTTCTTTTTATGCATGCTTCCTCCTTTCCCAGCATGCTGTTCACATCCTCTCTTCCCTGTATGCATTGCTCCCCTTTTCTAAGTACATGTTCCCTATCATTAAACATGACTTTTTCCCCAATCCAAGATGGTGGTATTTCTACTTCCTGTTTTTCACTTCCTGTCTATGGGTATATAAGGGGACTTCAGCTTCTTTCTCGTTGCGTTGCAACACTCCTTTGGTGGTAGTCAGGCTCTGGCTGGTTTCCTCTCGTGGAGCCAGTTATTCTTGACCTGTCTTTCGTCTCTAGTATTCCTGTACTCTCGGATCTCCAGTTCTAACGTCCTTGTGTCCACCTTCTGTTTCAGGGAGTTCCTGTTGGAGGTTTTTTACCCTTTTGGGGTTTTGCCTCTGGGACTCCTTCTGGAGGGCACGGACTGTAGTGGCTTGCTATTGTCAAACAGCACCGTGGCTACCGGAAGGGGTCGCCCCTACCTCAGCCAGAGCAGAACCTGCCGGAACCGGGGTCGTTCCCCAACTCTCATCAACTTCGACGGTAAGCCCAGTGTAAACCGTGACAAGCACAAAGTACCTGGTTCGCGTTCAAAATCACCGCAAGGGAGCGCAGAGGCGGCGATGCATGGAAAACGGGGAGGTGTGCATCAGTTTCGCCCCTTCGCACACCGACTTGCGTCATTATTTTACACGCAGGGGAAGGCTTTGCATCGATTTCCAGGGTGCGGACTTGGTTCCTCTTCGGGTTGCGGTAGTTTCTGGTGCCAGGGGACTGTGCATGAATCCTGGACTTGCGGAGCGAAGTCGCAAGCACTGCATCAATCCAGTGGGCGTTGCGTGGAAATTTCTCCCACATGGCAGGCGCTGCGTCGATTCCTCTCTGGAAGTCAGGCTGCGTCATCCCTAGTCGGCTGTGCGTCGATCCGGTAGGCCATGCATCAAAGTTCCAGTTGCAAGGTAGGTGCTGCGTCAATCTTCTTCTTGCGAACTCGCGATCCGTCGTCCTGGTTCGGCGTGCAGTGAATTTCTCACCGCTGGACAGGCTATGCGTCATTTTTAGCAGGCTGCACAAGGAGTCCAGATGCAGGAGTGGAGTCTTTTTGGTCCTGAGACTTCAGGGAACAGGAGGCAAGCTCTATCTAAGCCCTTGGAGAGCACTTCTCGGCACAGCCAGGGAGCAGCAAGGCAGCAGGGCAACAGCAAGGCAGCAGTCCCTGTCAGAACAGCAGTCCCAGTGAGTCCTTTGGGCAGCCAGGCAGTTCCTCTTGGCAGGTCTTGTTCAGGGATTCATCACCAGCAGGTTTCTTGTCCTGAAGTGTCTGTGAGGTAGAGTGTCTACCCCAAGAAGTGTCTAAAGTCTGTTGTTTTGGGTCCTCTTCTTATACCCTTTTTGGCCTTTCGAAGTAGGCATACTTCAAAGAAAAGTCTCACTTGTTTGTGAAATCCTGCCTTGCCCAGGCAAGGCCTCATGCACACACCAGGGGGTTGGAGTCTGCATTGTGTGAGGGCAGGCACAGCCCTTTCAGGTGCGAGTGACCACTCCTCCGCTCCCTCCTAGCACAGATGGCTCATCAGAATATGCAGGCTACGCCCCAGCCCCCTTTGTGTCACTGTCTGGAGAGAGGTGCAAACAGCCCAACTGTCAAACTAACCCAGACAGGGAATCCAGAAACAGGGCAGAGTCACAAAAATGGTTCAAGCAAAAAAATGCCCACTTTCTAAAAGTGGCATTTTCAAACACACAATCTCAAAACCAACTTTACTAAAAGATGTATGTTTAAATTGTGAGTTCGGAGGTCCCAAACTCCACATGTCTATCTGCTCCCAAAGGGAATCTATGCTTTAAGCATGTTTAAAGGCAGCCCCCAGCTTCACCTGTGAGAGAGATAGGCCTTGCAACAGCCTTGCAACTTGGCAGTATTTCACGGTCAGGACATATAAAACACAATAGTATATGTCCTACCTTAACCATACACTGCCCCCTGCCCATGGGGCTACCTAGGGCCTACCTTAGGGGTGTCTTATATGTAGGAAAAGGGAAGGGTTAGGCCTGGCAAGTGGGTACACTTGCCAAGTCGAATTTACAGTTTAAAACTGCACACACAGACACTGCAGTTGCAGGTCTGAGACATGATTACAGGGCTGCTTATGTGGGTGGCACAATCAGTGCTGCAGGCCCACTAGTAGCATTTGATTTACAGGCACTGGGCATCTCTAGTGCACTTTACTAGGTACCTACCAGTAAATCAAATATGCCATTCATGGATAAATCAATTAACAGTACAATTTACACAGAGAGCATATGCACTTTAGCACTGGTTAGCAGTGGTAAAGTGCTCAGAGTTCAAAAGCCAACAAAAACAGGTCAGGAAAAATAGGAGGAAGGAGGCAAAACGGGGGATGACCCTGCAAAAAGAGCCAGGACCAACAAATCCCCATGCAGTGGGAATAATAGTTATTAATGGCCCAATCTATCCTTCAAGAGTGGAAACTGTCTGAGGCCCGAGGAAGGTCGGGAGCAAATATGAGCACTAGGGCACAAAGCCCATTATACATCCGGGATTGCTTTTCAAAAGAGGAATGATGTAGGTCTTTGGCCCATCTTTGCATCAGGTCTGGATAGACTTTCTGCCACTCTACAGAGGTATAATTGGGATCATACCCCCTCTATGTTGACCAATTTGTAAAAACTATACCTAAAGTATCTAAATTAACTTTCACTTGCCATGGAAATAACTTTTGTAGTATGGCCCTAGGCTCTGATGGGAAGGTGAGGAGAAATAATTATTTGGGGGCCAGAGTTCAGGATTGTGAACAGAGGCCAGGGCATGCCAGTTCAAGTCCATCTTTAGGTAACAATGCTGAAACTAACTAGGTAGTAGTTCTAATAGAGAAAGACATTATCCATGTAATGGAACAAATATTCTAACAATTGTATCAACAGATTATACAATTGATATTTTTACTGTTCTCTAAACAAGGTTCAGAACTGAATATCTGGAATCAGGCCACTGGTAATACTGGACATTTAATAGCTGGTTTCATAGGGTAGAAGGGTTGCACTAATGCAGTAGACAGAGTGTTTGTTAAAACCTACTTAATCTTAGAAATTGGAAATGGCTTTGTCATTTCTGAAAATAATCAAAAGACTATGCAGCACATGCTTATCTCTCAAAGGGAAGATGGACTAACTGTCTGTCCATTAGAACAATAACATTAAAAGATGCTATGCAGAAAGTTACAACTGAGTTGGGAAGAAATACACAAGAAATCGCAGACTTCAAAGCTCAGGATGGAATAATGGCTTGGACCTTAGAGCAACCACATCAGAAATATAGGGGAAGTGAATGTAGTAATCCAAGCAATGCAGGCAAATACCGAAGCATGAATGCAGCTGGTGGTAACATTAAGGCACTCATTATGAGTGTGGTGGTCTTACCACCATGGTCCCGGCGGTAAAGACCGCTGCGTTACGAGTTTGGCCGAAGCCAAACTGCCACAATGCTGCCAGTCCCACCATATTATGAGGCAGCGAACTGCCAGGCTTTTCATGGCAGTCACCCCGCCACGAATACCCTGGAAGTAACACACCAGGTGACTGGAATCCCCATGCATCCCTACACGTCAACACACTTTCAGACACACACCCGCACACATCCACACACTTGCAGACTTATACCCCCACACATCTGCACACTTGCAGACACACAACCCCACCCGATCGTACCCATAAATCCAAACACCCCCACCCAACTGCATGCATATATACAGACACCCCCACCCAAACACATGCATTTATAGACACCCCACCCAACCGCACGCCTACATCCAAACACCCCCACCCAACCACCTGTATACATCCAAACAGCCCCACCCAACCACACGTGTACATCCAAACACCCCCACCCAACTGCACACATACATCCAAATACCCCACCCAGCTGCACACATACATCCAAACACCCCCACTCGCTCGCACACAGACATGCACCCCCACCCAACCGACCACAGACACGCACCCTCACCCAACCAAACACAAACAGACATGCACCCCCACCCGCTTGCATGCATAAGCACCCCCTCTGCCTACATTCATTCACACACACCACTCCGCATATATTTGCACACAGACCCCGCTCTGTATACATTCACACACACCCCCCTCCGCATACATTCACACACACCCCCTCCGCATACAGTCACACACACACACATGTACACCCATTCTGACACACACACACACATGCTCGCACACATGACACACATGCACCTACAACACACACATCCCCCTCTTCTGGTCGGTCCACCTACCTGTATGGGTCGCACAGCACCCCATGTTGAGGTGGTCATCCGGGAGGGGGTGAATGTCACCGGTTCCACCGCCAATGGCGCATTGCCTTGCAAGGACTGCTGTGCCATATTACTGCTCGCAATATGGGAGCAGAGTACTTCTGGCGTAGCGGTGCTGGCATTGCAACTGCCTCTCACCCGAGGTTGGTCAGGCCGATGGTGTCAGATTGCCAACACTGGCGGTCTTTTGGCATCCGCTTCAACGGCAGTCTTCGCAAAAGACCATTAAAGTCGAAATGAGGGCCAAAGTTTCTTATTTAGTAGTTTTGCCAGGCTTTCGAGGAAGGAGGAATGCAGTTTTAAATAAGCAATCTATCATAGTGCCAAATAACAAGGAAGAGCTCGCGAAAGGAGGGGCGGGGACAACCCGGGTGGGAAGAATTTGGCAAAGCCATAATAAAATGTCCTTAGTCCTATAATCTTATATATCAGACCTTTCAAGTGGCACAATACATTATTTACAAATGGTGATAGAAAAAGATAGCTTTAATGGTCTCCATACAAAAAAAAATGAACAACAAAAGACTGTAGATTACGTCAAATTCTCAGAAGCCCTTGTGATAGTTTTACAGTAGACAAATTTGAATAGTACAGAGCGTAAAAGCAAATCTAAACAGGTAAAGTGGATACAGCAGATAGTCTTATGGACTAGCAATGTTCATCTAAAGAAGTAGCCATGATTGTCAGGATATACTACAATATAGATATATTAAAAGAACAAAAGTAGATAGTGCTAGTTGATGGGCTATCACCAACAGTAAGACAATAAATAGCATGAGTATTGCCTGTCCCGGCCATCATAGCCATAATAGAAATGATCCAGTTGCAGTACAGTGTCAACTGGCCAGCTTGCCAGGCTATACCATGCCTATGGTTTTAGAAGAAGAACACCCTATTAAACAAAGGCTTCAACTAAGCTTCCTCATATGAATTCCCAACACTTTCAAAATATATAAAACATGCAATTCAGAATATGGAGTTGTGTGACTTCTGGAGAATATGAGCTGTAGTACAAAGAGAATAGATGTTTCAAACTAAGAAAAATGAGCATTATTCTAGAATAGAATTTTGGCGTACTTATCTCATGTTAAAAGATAGGGTCGCAGATAAAGTACATTCTTGCACACTTATGAGATTACTCAATACTGATTATACTCATTTTTGATCTGTATGTTGAGGCGTTATCATAGTGAACAATAAAGCACCCAGACATTACACCTTTCAAACATATGGAGTTTAGCTAAAAAACAAAACCATTCAGTTTATAGAGAGTATAGCGAGTGGCTTGGCAGAATTTCAGGATAGCTATTAAATGAAGACAAGAAGGAGTTAAACCTGGAACACTACAAAAGAGAATAAAAGAACAAAAAAGAGATCAGATATTTACAGATTACAATCACAGAGAACTTAAAATAACTTCTCTCTAAGAGCTTACTTTTGGTGGCCAAAGAAACTAATAGCCTGTTAAGAAAATGGCAGAACTAGCAACTAACAATCACTGAGAGGGTTAATTTAATAAAAATATGCATTCTTATGAAGGCCTCCATTCTGTCTAAATGTTTCATTTGAATCCAAAAGAAAAGAGATTTCAAAAATAGTTTAAGCAGCTTTATCTAGGCATCTAAATATAGCAGGTCATCATAGAAAAAGCTAATAAGAAAATTTGTGAAAACGGTTTTCCAGCTCCCAGACTTTTTTTTTCTGCTTGGCCATTCGTTCAAAAAACTCCAATATGCTAATAGCGTTCCCAGAATAATTTAGCAGGAGATGAATATACCAAGCAATGAGAACAGGAATATGGCAACAAGCAGGTTTTACATATTAGATCACTCTATCCAAAAGTATGCCAGACTGTATAAGGGATTATCTATCTAAACCACTGATAGATTTTGGGATTCTTCAATGGGGGACTTGATAAATGATGCTGATTCTATTCAACTGGTATCCTTAATAGAAAAAATATGGGTAACATATCTGGATTTAAATATATGCAGTTCTCCTCCTGTAGTTTTCTCAGTATTGAAGTCAAGTAACCACAAGTAAAAAACTCTAGAACAAGGAAGAAGGAAGTGTCAGTGTTATATGTTGCTTTGTGCTCATAAGTAAATGCAGAATGAGTCAAACCTGCGTAATAGGGTAAAGATTCTTGCTGAGTCAAGAATTGGAATCATTATGGAAAATATCTGTACAAACTTTATACTTCACTCTCACTGCTGCTATCCTAAAAAAGAACCATTTTACACTATGTGGGATATATTTAACCCTGCAAAAACTAAAATCTAAAATAACAAAGGATCAAATACATTTGGAAAAATGAGTTTCAAGTTCCAGCCCTCAACCCCCTTTGAGTAATACCTGCAATCTAAACTGGTGGGGTAGACTACTATTTGAGGTTTGGCCCATTTCACCTCAGTATCAATAATCTTGTAAACAAAGTAATAGATCTACCCTTAATCCAATCAGTACAGACTCCTTTCTAATGACTATGTGGATCCCGTTTTGGCTGCAAAGACAACTTTGTTTTCAATATAAATAAAGTGTATCATTTGCTTCTTTGCCCCTGACTCCTGCACTCACTTGAGGGGTTCCTAATCAATACTCACCCACCGGACTGCGGATTAGTGGAACTCAAATATCCTCAGTGTCACCCAGTGGGTGAGCCTTGAGAGAGAAAACACCTATTGGCCTCCTTACTCTCAACCATAATGGCTGAACCATAGTTGGTGGCAGTAGTAGTTCTGGGCTCCTGGAATGCACCCAAGGGAGTTACCTACCAGTCTTCCTAGTTAAATTGAAGTCCAGACACTTGTGCATATGGGAGTCCTATTACATTTACTTTATTTTTGTACAAACACAGTGTTCACTAACCTTACATTCTGCTGCCAATGAGTATGAATTCAACCGAATGATATGAAGAACACTTCATTCTCAGGCTATATTAATCCTAAAATATTGTGCCTCATTCATACATGTTTGAGGCACAATTGTGCCTCACCCATACATGTTTTATTCAGGATGCCATTGTTTATTTGAGGCTTTTCCTGTGGATCCACCTGCTTCAGGATTAACCAAACAGGAGTCAAAAATACATCTTATTGAGAAACTAGGGCTTTCTGCTGTGGGGTCTACTTTAGAATTATATTCACACGCTTTAGTCTGAGGCTTTCCTGCTTGTGAGCTGAAATCGGAGCTTGCAATTCGTGACATCACCACATTGGGGTCACCCTCTGGATTTACTTCAAAAGTCACACCAGTAGATACCATTTGGCCAGTCGCACTCAGATTGTTATGCACTACCTTCCCTTATCCTCTTTACCATCTAACAAGAGTAATTGGAAACACGTATGCTATAGAGATCCCTCCAACCTCTTCCTTGCAGTAAGATTGTTCCCTACTGGTGGGGAGCTAGTGTCATTGCCTTTCTTACTGGTAAATGTTATATTACACCCGTCTCGTATGATACGCTTGTGAACAAGGTCTTTACTTTTATTAAAAGATGCCCAGACACGAGCAGGCGTCACATAAAATATTGGTAGTAGATCTAAATTGCAAAATCTCCAATCATGCCCTAAATTTATTTTCTGATGTAGAAAAAGAGGATGCTCTGCCTATCCCTCCCATTGTTTTCCCTAGCAAATCAAGAAATAATAAGCAAGGGAAGCTTTTTCTCAACCAATTGAGAATCAATGACTGCTCAATACCTGACAGGAGATTGCTGTCTGATTCTCCAGCACAGAATATGCATATATCTCCACCGGGGAAAGCTATTCTGTTTTACGTGATTGTTGGAAGGTCCTTGTTCTTTTTGTTGGGCAACCTAAAAATAGTTGATTCCATCTTCAGTGACCACCGTTTGTTGACCTTTTCCCTGTATATAAATACCTCCCCATCTGTTCCTGGAACTTTGACCCATCAAAGTTCCAGGAATAGACGGGGGAGGTATTCATCTACAAAATTTGACAAAAAATCGGGCAGAACTTAGTGGGACCCTGGAATGATCTCTGTCCTAAAGGGCAAATTAGAAAGTGCAGTTAGAAATTATGGGCCAGATGTATGAAAGCTTTTTTCATTCGCAAACGGTGCGAATGCCCATTTGCGAATGCAAAAATCCATTTCAGAATGCATGAAAGGCATTCTGAATGCAATTTTAAGGAATCGCTAAAATAGCGATTCCTTAAAATTGCAACCCTGTTTAGAGAGTCGCAAATTGCGACTCTCTAAATAAGAAATCGCAAATAAGGAATCCTTATTTGCGATTTCTAAGCACATGTAAGAAGCAATTCCTAAATGCGATTTGGGCATTTAGGAATCGCTATTTACCACCAAGTTGAACTTGGTGGTCACTATGTGCAAATTTTAAAAATGCATTTAAAATGCATTTTTTAAATTTACATGTAACACACACATGCCCTTTTGGCATGTGTGCACCTTTCATGTTGCAAAATATTATCTTGGGGTGCAGCAGAGGGGGCCTTAGGCCCCCAGCACCCTTGGGTTTTGCATTTCCAAAATTGCGATTTCTGGTTAAGAAATCCCAATTTTGGAAATGCTAAAAATTTGCAGATATGGGCCTACAGGCCCATAGGTGCAAATATCGCAATTTGCTATTCGGTAATAGCATTTGCGATTTTTAAGAAATCGCTATTACCGAATCGCAAATGTGATACATTGCATTTTGCGAATCAGAAATAGCGATTTCTTAAAAATCGCTATTTCCAACTCGCAAAAGGCCTCCTTGATACATCTGGCCCTTAGATCCTTGGGAGGGTCATATATTGCACGGTTTTAATATGTTTATGAAGCAGATTGTAACAAATTCCACTTGAAGATTGCCCAAGGGTAACCCCAAGTTTATTCCTTTTCTGATTCCCCTACTAAGTAGGAAAATACATGGTTTAGTAAGGAAACAATTTATATTATAGTTGACTCAGAGGAATACCCACTTACCCTTACTGAAAAGGCAAAGGGGTCGATTAAAGGCACACCTAAAAAAGGAGGTTAGTGATTGGCTATGGGTTGACCTAAGAGAGGCCGCTGTCAAGGGGCAGATGAGAACAGTTTGGCATTAGTAGGAGAGGGATGAGGGACAAGGGGTAGATCCGCACCTTATATGCAGCAAATGATGAGCCTAAAAAATTCCCTGCACTGATATTGAGTATATAGACCCATGATTCTCCATTGATAAAGGAAATCGTGCTGACCATATGAGGAATACGTTCTTCCACTGCAATGGATCTGGGTGAAGTCACAATCTCTGTAGTGAAACAGAAAGTAATTATTTAGGCCAAATTATTGTTCAGATCTTTAAAAGCTGTTATGAGAATAGGAAAGTCCCCCCTTCCTTGACCAGAAGTATTTTTGTCCCGCTATTTAAGAAGGGAGATCTACAACTGCCAGGAAACTATCACCAGATCCCTCTACAAGAGGCTGCGGGTAATGTCTTTATGAAATGCTTGTTAACTCAGTTAAGCTCATGGGCAGAAGCTAATAAAATCATACCGCTTGATCAGATGGGATTTAGATGAAATCATGGAACCTTTGACAATACAGCTGCCCTACAATTAATTAATGAGAAATATGTAACTGTTAGAGATGGTGTGATCTTTGCTACCTTTTTAAATTTGTCCACATCATTCAATAAAGTGGACCAATCGATTCTGTGGAAATAAATATCAGGTTTAGGTATGCAGCACTTAGTTACCACCCTCCACTCTTTTACCTGATGTAAAGTATTACTAGGTGGAAATCAAGGCCTCTCTAAGGAAATAATAACAGATAATGATCTAAAACAAGGGGGTCTCTTAGCTCTATTGCTCTTTTCGTTATATATCACGGATTTACCTTTTTTTTTTACACAGACTGGGGAAATAGCCCTGACTATTGGGGAAGACCAGTAGCATACTGACATAGTAATCGTGGATCTCACCCCTAAAGGCCGTGTTAGTCGATTAGAGATATTGCAGCAATTTGCGGACATACAGCATCTGAAGATGAATATTTCTAAAAGCAGAATACTCTGCTTTCACTGCAAGAAAAACCCAATTATGTTAAATTCCCTTGCCATCTGGGTGTCCAAAAATTACAAGTAGTGAAAACTAGTAATTTGAGTGATAAGACTCGCTTTGTGAGTAACGTGTAAAGCACAGTCTCAGGCCAAGGCGTCAGGAGCACTTTATAGGGCTAAAGGCAGAACATACTTTTCCTATCTTCTAGAGGTCTATGGGGCTAAAATTCCCCCTCTTCACTCTATGCAGTTGAGGTTTTATGAATGAAATAGAAGGGCAAGTTTTAAGGAATCTCACTTCCTGTAATACATCAATCTCAGCTGCAGCATTGAGGCTGGAAATGGGGATTAAAAGTGCTTTTGCCCAGGGTCTAGCGGGTGTAATTCGTTGGGTGGCGTACATTGAGAGGAGTGAAGAGAATACAATAAGGCACTGCATGAAAAAAGAAATTATTGTTGACAAGAAGGTTAAGAAATCAGTCTACAGACATGTAATGTATGCTGCAACCCAGCTTGGGCTGAAGCCAAACTTGTCTCTTTCATTCTCTACCTTACAACTAAAGGCTAGCTTAAATCAGGCCTCGCGGGCCCTAAGCTCCCACCTGGATAGTGAAATGTGTCTCAAAAAGAGAGGATAACAGAAAATAAAAGATTGGATCTCAATGTATAAAGCAACACCTTATATGAACGGGAATTTGTCCCACGGAGTTAAAAGATTTTGGTTCCTGTTGAAGTTAGACATGCTTCCTTTAAGTTGTCTTACAGCTAAATTGTAGGGGAAATCTGAAGCATCTAACTTTTGTCAGAATGGAACCCAAGACTTAAAACGCATTTTATTAATTTGTCCTGCTCTTCTACTGTATTGTCGAAAATGGCTGAGGCTATATTTCTGAAGCTGCCTCTGCGAGCCTCCTCTGATGTTCTGAGGTTACTTTATGACCTTCCCCAATTAACTGTTTTCCTATCGATTTTTTTACTTTTTAAAGTGTTTTTAAACTTGTATTGATCTTATTGTTTGCATGGGGTTCCTGGTTTTATTCTGTATGCCTGTAAATGAGTCCCATGGATTTGAAGGTTTTATAGAATTTGCATATTATATATTTTTGTGTATGCCAATTTGAATGTCTTCCTTCTATGTGGATCTCATTCTGACTTCCATACCATGAAAAAAATGAACTTGAAACTAAGCAAGAATTTGAAAGATCATACAATTTCATGCATAAGAGTCTTTGCAGAAGATTCGTTTCTTGTACTCACCAGTAAAGCTCTCCATAGCATCTAGTTCAACCATTAGGGTATAGTTTCTTGTACTCACCAGTAAAGCTCTCCATAGCATCTACAGTAGTTCAACCATTAGACAGGGTCTAGTTTCCCAGTGAGTCAGTTTAAACTCTTTGGCGGGGGTCTCATCTTTCGCTATGGCATGTTTCTGTGTCTGAGATACTTTCTCCTATATGCAGCATTCCAGGCCCTATCAGCAGTTTTTGTTTCTACCCAATTAATTTAAGCTGTGCAAAGGCATTCACTTGCTTTAAGGAGGGTGCGATTCTGCTGTCAAATTGTGTTGACAATGCCTGTGTTTTGGGTCCCCTTTATTGAAGCAGAGCATCAGCACTTCACTAAACTTGCTTTTTCTGCTCTAGGGTGCCACTGTCCATTGACATGCAGCTGTATTTTGCACTGCCTGTGTCTATCACTAGAGGCAGAGGCAGAAGCAGGAAACTGATGCTTGAGTCTTGGATCCAGCATCTCTCTTAACGATGGTAGACAAATAACAGACATAAGCACAACGTATGGATGTTATGTCAGGACCAGGTAGACGTTTTGGGAGTAAATCTAAAAAAATCGACCTGTTGTGACAGTCAATATTAGGGCATGCCAATTATACTCATAATAAACGTGGCACTTAGTTGCGTAGCAAAGGTGTCTAGACCCCTAATGGAAGCTCGGAAAATGCCCTCCTTCTTACTTCTTGGCTTCTCTAACCCCTGGGCCCTAATGTCACTGAACTTGATATACAAGTGACAGCAATTTCCTTGGTGGTCCAAGGTTACAGAAGTTACCACTTGGACTAGAAGCATAAGGTATGCGGGAACCTTGAAGGTCAGGGCAATTTTCTGTGGAGAGTTTGCCTCCTGCAAGCACGTAAGTCCACAGGTAAAATACAGGGAAAAGTCATGCAGGTATTACTTGGTGAATCTGATTTCTGCATGTTGTTGCTGAAAATCTCATAATACCGGTTATTCCCCTAACACTTAAAATTACCTGGACCACCACGGAACACTAACTCCAGGGGCGAGGTAATTAATATAGGCCCATATTTATACTTTTTGACGCTAAACTGCGCTAACGCAGTTTAGCGTCAAAAGATTTTGCGCCGTCTAACGCCATTCTGAAGCGCCATGCGGGTGCCGTATTTATGGAATGGCGTTAGCCGGCGCAAGCGGACCGGCGCTGCCTGGTGTGCGTGGAAAAAAACCACGTAGACCAGGCAGCGCCGGCGTAGGGGGAAAATGGCATATGGGCGTCTTAAAATGGGGCAAGTCAGGTTACGTCGAAAAAATCGTCGTAACCCGACTTGCGCCATGTTTTTTCGACGCCCATCCCCCATCAACATGACTCCTATCATTGTAAAGATAGGAGTCATGCCCCCTTGCCCAATGGCCATGCCCAGGGGACTTCTGTCCCCTGGGCATGGTCATTGGGCATAGTGGCATGTAGGGGGGCACAAATCAGGCCCCCCTATGCCACAAAAAAAAAAAAAAAATACTTACCTGAACTTACCTTAATGTCCATGGGATGGGTCCCTCCGTCCTTGGGTGTCCTCCTGGGGTGGGCAAGGGTGGCAGGGGGGGTCCCTGGGGGCAGGGGAGGGCACTCTGGGCTCATTTTGAGCCCACTTGTCCCTTAACGCCATGCCTGACCCAGGCGTTAAAAAGCGGCGCAAAAGCGCCGTTTTTGGCCACGCCCACTCCCGGGCGTCATTTTTGCCCGGGAGTATAAATACCACGTAAAGGCCTGGGAGTCATTTTTTAAGACGGGAACGCCTCCCTTGCATATCATTAACGCAAGGAAGGGGTTCACGCTAAAAAATGACGCACTCTCCGGGCACTTTGGCGCCCGAAGCGTCTAACGCCATAGTATAAATATGGCGTTAGTTGGCGTTAGTTTAGCGTCGAATTTGCGTTGAAAAAAACGACGCAAATTCGGCGCAAACGGAGTATAAATACGGGCCATAATCTCTTACCGCTCGTAATGAGGATACTTGCGGGATCCTGGATGTCTGGGGTTGGACGGATTGCTGATTTGCTGAAAATCTGCAGTCTAACCTTTGAACAATAAATCTAAGGGTGGCACTGTCTGCAATAACAAAAAAATCCAAACAGTGCTAAAATCACTGTGAGTGACTCATACGGCGATGAAGGGATAATTACAAAGGCAGCAGCGTTTTTGTGAGGTGTGTATCGACAGTAGTATTTTATTACAGATCATAAACGTTAATAGACGTATTTATACGTGAATCACTACAAAGGATTCAAACCCCAATAGAGAATCAATAATAAAGTTCTGCCTGCATAAGATTCACAGCCGGATGCTGCAACAGAGCTCTGTAACAGCTGCATCAACAAAGACATCGGCAATAGCTGGATCTATGGGGTACCAAAAACAACTACCTCCCGTGGGACAGTGAAAATGGCTGCCTCCTGCAGACAATTCACAGAGGGACTTGGAGGACCCTTCCCCTTGTTTGTTTGAAAGTTTCTCTAAGTACAGCTAATGCCACAGCATTGTGAGAATTATATTTCAAATGCTATTTCACAGGATGCCGGAATCTTTTCTTGTGAAATACATTGCACTATGAGAAGATTGCATTGTATTATCCCCTAGCCGTAAGCTTGTCGCAGACATCGCGCGCTGTGAGAACTCATCGTAAAGATGAAACTGATAATTTGTTTTTCATTTTCAAGAAAAGTTAGCTTGAACAGTTTTATCGAATATCCCGCTATAATGCGTTTTTTCATCACCATATTCTGTTTCTATAGCAACAAGCCTAGTAAGTAATGCAATTCCCTGTAAAGACTGCCATAAATCCTTCTGCTCATTAATGTCAGCATGTAGCTAGGAATTAGAAGAGCTAGTGAAGAAAGACCAACTTTTAACCAACAAAGGGTTTCAGATATGCGCCTCTGTTATCTGAAGCTCTCCTACTATACGTCTGTGAAGACTTAATATGCCTTAGTGGATATATCAAGACAGGCCAATTTTCACTCAAAATGATTCAGCATTATTTACTATATTAAATATGCTTCTATTGTTATAAATGCAGTTTAGTAGTGAATTCGGTTGTCGGGTATAATTTTAAAATATACATTACTACATATTGGGCCAGGCATTTTTTCAGGATCTCCCCCAGATTTTTTCCAATTGTTCCTGGACTCGTTTGTGTTGGCATTAAGACTCTGTGGTCTTTACCACTACCAACCAGTGCTAAAGTGCTCAAGCTCCTTACTTCCAACAAGGTAAAATTGGCTCACACCTCATTAGAACATTCAATGTATTTATACGTCCCTAGTAAGTGCTACTACATGTGCCTAGGTCCTGTAAATCAAATGCTACTAGTAGGCCTGCAGCACTCATTGTGCCACCCACCAAAATAGCATTTTAAAACATATCTCATGCCTGCCATTGCATGTGAAGCGTTAAACTGTAATTTCCACCTGCCAAAATAACCTTTTGCCACTCGTAAACATTCCTTTTTAATACTTATGTCACCCCTAGGGTGGTACCTAAAGGCTTATAGGGCACAGTGCAATTATTTAAAAAATAGGACATGCATGCTTAAGTTTTAAAAGTCCTGGTAGTGAAAAACACCTAAAGTCCTTTTTCACTACTGTATTTATGATCTCTCCCTTTGACTAACACTGTGTTACCTTATTACATGTCATAAATGATAACTTTGGTTTGGGACCAGATACAGATAGTCTGTTTACATTCAAATGAATTGTAATGTAAAACCCCCTTTAATGCTAAGGTTTGGATTACAAGTCACAGTTCTGATAATGCTACCTTTTGAAAGTTGCCATTTTCTTGTCCTAACAATATGTGCCCTTTACCTGTTTCCTGTGTCACAGGACTGTGAGTAGCTCTGCTATTGGGATTTGTGTATACCTTCCAGACAGTGACACAAAGGTAATAGGTGCAGACAGGATGGGCCATCCTGCCAGGGTGGTTGAGGACAGAGCTGTACCCAGCTCCACTTATATTTAAAAAGGTTTGTTGGAAAATGGTTTAGTAGTAGGTGCAGGTAGGTGCCTACACCTAATGATAACACCACAATTACAATTAAGCCCCAGTCAAGTCTCAGTAAATTAATCCTAGATCAACACTTGGTAGCTTGGCTCACGAGGAGTCAGGCTTAATTTAGGAGACAGGTGTGTAAAGCATGTAAAGTAATGAAAACAGCAAATAAGTAAGACACAACACACATATAAATCCAAAACCAATTTATACACAGAGAATATTTCTATGTTTGAAATCTCACCAAAACTACAAAAAATCAATGCAGGGAACTAGAGATATAAATTTCTAAAAATTAAATACATTTAAAAAAGAGCTTTCTAGCAACTACAAGTTAAAAGTGCCAACCACAGCTATCTGGTCACACTCAACTGGGACAAAGTCAAAGTTTTAGGCTGACTGCAATGGGGAGTGGGTCAGAAATAATAAGTGGTTGGGGCCGGTCAAGTTTTTAACTTCACAATTAGCCACTTTTTTGGCTCTTGTTCTCTCGCGGTTGAACATTGGTCCTCTGCAATCTGGATTTCAGTTAGATGAAGTTGGCTTTCTTCAGCGCCATGTTTCAGGGAGTCTTGGAGGTTCTTATCTTCGTCATCGAAGCACTCCAGAGCTTTCAGCAGGAGAAACCTGGAAGCCAAGCAGAGTTGCAGTTTGACGTCGCTGGCTTGACTCTTGTCATTGAGGTCGGTGAAACTGTGGAGCTTTATGACATAAGTTGTCCAAATACTCTCAAACGTCTGCATTGTCTTCCAGAATGGCTCCTTTGGGTCTTTGAGGGTCCACAACACCAACCAAGAGTCCAGCGCTGAGATGCCTCTTGGAGATTTGAGGCTACAATGCACACAATGCACCTGGTCAAATCTTTAAGGTCCAGGTGAGCTCGTCAGGTGGCTTTGCCCTTGCAGGAGTTGATGCAAGGAACTTCTTGTAGCTCTTTTCTAGTGTTACTTAGTCTCCTTAGTCATGGAAGCAAGCTAACATCCTCTTCTGTGAAGCCCAGAGTGTGTGGCAGGTACAGTCCTTGTGAGTGCAGTCTTCTCTTGGTGCAGACAAGGGGTTCAGCAGGACAGTTCTTATTTTTAGATTTCTTCAAGCAGGGCTCTGAGGTGCTGTGCAGCTCTTCCATATTTATTCCACATTCTGGGCTGGCAAGGGTGGGGCACACCCAAACAATGGGTTTCAATTTGCCACTTTCTGTGATGATCACTATCCTGGGAAGTGTGGCTCATTTCTGTCCCAGAATGCACATCTCAGCAAAAAATAAAAATGGAGAAGTTCTCTCCTGGGAGTTCAGGTCTTGATAACCCAAACCACTGGTGTGGCTAACCTTTCCCTACACTCCCCTTCCAGCTGTTCTCCTAATTCATAATTCAATTACAGGAGTTCTCATCTGTCTAGGGGTGCAGGAAGTGGGGGTGGGTCTGGTTCCCATACTATCTGTCTTTCTCCCTTTGAAGACCAATTTAGCTACCCAGCTCCCTTCCTATCCAAGCATCTGCATCAGCAGATCCCCTCCCACCAGATGGTCATTGTGTTTCAACCCAGGGCGCTTCACACCTCTTCACAACAGCTTGGCTCAGCCTGTCAAATGCTGACTAATCAGAAGAAGCTGTTACAGGTCTGTTTAAGGTAAGTTTAGAAAATCAAGTTCTAAAACTACTTTCCTGAAATAGTTATAATACATCTGACATTGACAAGTTATTGGATTTAATGTAACTATTATTTTGAGACGTTGATGTTGCTAGCTCCTTTCTGTCAAAAACTAGAATTTATTAAAGTTTAATAACGCCTTCTCATGTTATCCTATGAAGTTAGCAGCACTACAATGGGGAAAACTACATTTTCAGTTTTACCTCATGAGGGCATATAAAGATCTTTTATAATATCCCTACTTTTAATTATTGTGCATCATACCATTGGGACACCTAAGGCAGACCTTAGGGGTGACGTATATGTAATTAAAAGGTAGTTCTGCACTTTGGAAGTACTTTAACTCCAAAGTCGAATTCAGACACATTTTTTTAAAAAGCAGCCTGCAAGGCAGGACTGGCTTTAAAATGATATCAGGTCACACACTACAGCAGTGCACACTTATGTGCATTAAGACCTCAGGGGTCTCCTACATGCCCTAACAGAGGATTGGCCTTGGGCCTGGTTATGAGAGCCAAGAGAACAATCAGAGTCAGAAAACCATTATCTGGTAGTCCAATTGGGGGCACGAAGTTGGGGGTACATCTGTAAAAAGCCTATTGTCATACAGGGCTTTGCTTCCTAAACACAAAAAGGATCCTGATACTCATCCTTTGTCACTCCAGGCATCTTGGAGTCTTGACAGGGGAAGGGAAGAACTTCTAAAGGCAGTTGTAAGGGTACTATAGTGATTCCCACCACTTCAAAGGCCTGCACCAAGTATGAATATTTAACCTCTAGAAACACTCTTCAGTAGACTGTTGGACTTGTGGGCATTACAGAAGGAGGACTGTCTTGTTCTCCAGAGGACGACCCTGCTGCTTGATGCCTGCCTTGCTCGACAGATGACTGCCATGCTGCTTGAAGACTGCCTTGAACACCAGAGGGCTGACCTGCTGCTTGAAGCCTGCCCTGTCCTCTGCGAAGGAACACTGGACCTGTTCACTTCACCCAAGTCTACCTGAGTGACTCCAAGGGTCAGTTGGCTGGCCTCCTGTCTGAGCTACAGGGACACAACAAGTTCTAGAACACTCCCTGCAACTGCCCAGTTGACCCACTGCAACTGGATCTGGCTAGACCTGCAACTGGACCTGCCTGAGCCCTGCTGGCCGCTGCTAGAGTGAGTCCCTGATCCCCAAGATGTATCTCCCTTGGCTACCTTCAAAGTGAACTGCTCTATAAGAAAAGGTTGAAATGGAATATCTCTGGTTCTAATGATTGGATTTGTGTTATATCAGCTAGTTATTAAAACGTATTCTTTTTGTCTAAATTGGTGTGGGAATTTTCTTATGTTGTGTTCACTTTATTGCTCGTTGTGTGCTCCATAAATACTTTACACTTTGCCTGTAAGTTAAGCCTGACTGCTTAGTGTCAAGCTACCAGAGGGTTAAGCACAGGTTATTGTAGTGTATTTTTGTGGTTCACCCTCACAAGGATTGTGGTTATCACCCAGGTGGGTCATACACCCCTCTCAACCAATAATCAAATTTCTTACACTACCGTATAATAACAAGTCAAGATATGACATTGTAATGTCTGTTGCCAGCCATCAGGCAGCCACGGGACAGGCTCCAATGCCTATTCAATTGTCTCTTCTGAATATTTTTTTCTGTAAAAATTCACAGGCAGCTGATATCACACTTATGACACATTGAACCACATATTAAAGAGGATTTTATGGTTGCAAACTTTGCATTTCACAGGGATTGTGGCTTAAAAATGACTTCCCTTAATGTCTCAAAAGCCTTTTCAGAATAATAAAGGGGGGTTTGCAACTATTTCCGAATTTCAATTTGGATTGGTGTGAAGGGTACATTTGATCCATTTTGAGATTCTCTATTAAATGCATCAATGGTTTATGACTAAAATTAGGACTGAAAAACATTTAAAAGTTATTGACTCTTTAAACTTAATGATTACTGATTGTGGTGACAATATTTTCAAATGTAAATGTTTATATTCATTTTGCATGTAAGATATACTGAGGGAATAAATGGATATTATTTTTATTTTTGTTACGTGGCATCTTTTTATTTATGTTTGAGGGGACTCACAGACCACCTACCAGCACCCAAAATTGACAGTATGGTTGCAATCGATTTATATACATATATTTTCAAAACAGTATCCAACAGAGTTGGAGAAGGACACACACAGACAATGACAATCCTGTGCTGCAAAAATGGTAATTCCTTATTTAAACCACAGCTTCCCCCAATGCATTTCCACACATCGCCTGAATCATGGGTTGTGAAGAAAAGCATCTCCAATAGTGTTATAGGCCAATACACACATAAATATTGAAACCAATCAATCAATCAATCACTGGTAAAGCGTCACTTATGACCTATGGGGTTTCAAGGTGCTGGTGCAGGCGTGCTGCTCACTCGAAAGGCAAGGCCCTGTCTGAGGTTGAGTGGGAGCCTGTTCCATGTCTGGGCTTAGAGATAAAATAAGGATCTGCCTCCAGCTGTGATCTTTGTGATTCTGGGGATGGCAGTGAGCTGCCTGCTGGGGGTGCACAAGGTCAGACGGTGGTTGAGGTAGGCTGGTCCTATGTTGTGCAGTGCCCTGTAGTTGTGTGTCAGTAGCTTGTAGGTGATGCGTTTGTCAACCGGGAGCCAATGCAGGTCTCTGAGGTAGCCGGCAATGCTGCGTTCTGGATTCTCTGTAGTTTTGTTTGAAGCTTCTTTGTGATGCCGGCATAGAGTGTGTTGCCTTAGTCCAGTTTGCTGCTGACATGCATGTAGGTGATGTCCTTCTTGTCTCAGTGGGGATCCACTTGAAAATCTTCAGAAGTAGGCACAGGGTGTGGCAGCAGGATGATGAGACAGGGTTGACTTGGTGGGTCATGGAGAACGTAGAGTACAGGATGATGCCCAGGTTGTACGTATGGTCAGTGGGGGTGAGGGCGTTTTCTATGGCGGTTGTCACAGGTGGAGGGGGTGGAGCCAATTAAGAGGATCTCTCTCTTGTCCGAGTTGAGTTTGAGGCAGCTGGTTTCCATCCAGGCAGCAAATGCTCTCAATTCATCGTAGAGATTTTATTTAGCTATTGATGGGTCGTCTGTCAAGGAGAGGATCAGTTGGATATCGTTTACGTAGGATATAATTTTTAGGCTGTGCTGTCTGATGATTTTAAAAAGCAAGGCCACGTAGATGTTGAAGAGGGTCGGGCTTAGTGAGGATACCTTGGATACTCCACAGCAAGTTTCTTTGGGTGCCAAGGTGAACGGCGGGAGTCTAACACTATGGGATTTTCCAGTGAGGAAGGATTTAATCCATTCCCTGCTTTACCGCAGATGAGGGCATCGTGGAGTCTGATGCAGAGGGAGGAGTGGGAGCCTGTGTTGAATGCGGCAGAGAGGTTGAGGAGGATGAGGGCAGCCATGTCTCCGTGGTCCAGTATGGCATGGGTGGTATTGGTGGCTGTGAGGAGGGCTATTACAGTGCTGTGGTTACTCCTGAATTTAGACTGGGAGAGATCTAGGACCTGACTTGCTTCAAGGAACTCCGTGAGTTGCATGTTGATGGCCTTTTCAGTTACCTTGCCTAGAAAGAGGAGCAGCGAGATGAGTTTGTTATTCTTCAACTCCCTTGGGTCGACAGAGGGTTTCTTTAGGAGTGGGTTAATTTCTACATGGTTCCAGTCATATGGGAAGTTGCCTATTTTAATGGAGGGGTTGATAGTCTGGCAGAGCTCTGGTGCGATGGTGTTGCTGGCCAGAATGAAATGTGATGTGGTCACAGGTCTGAGGGTGCCCCTGAGTGGATGGACTTCATGGGTTTGCGGGTGCCTTCTGTGGAGATAGGGGCCCAATGAATCAGGGTCTAGTGAGGCATGGTGTCTGTGGTGGTGTTGGTGGGTGGTGGGTCCATCTTTGGTTCTTGAATCCTTTGTGTATGTCCTGGATTTTCCATTGAAAAAAGGTGACAAGGTCATTGTAGAGGTCTTGAGGGGGGGATGTCGGAGGTGTCAGAGTTAGGGTTCATGAATTCCTTGACTATGGTGAAGAGAAGCTTTATTGGAGGCTTTGATGCATGGTGACTGTAATGTTGTAGGCTGTGTAGTCTTCAGTTGTTTTGCTGTTTCTCCACTTTCATTCCACTTCTGCAGGTGCGTTTAGACTTTTGGAGTTCTGTCATGAACCAGCTTGGTTTCTTGAGGTGCTGGTTTCTGGTGTGTTTTCTGAGGGAGGCTATGCTGTTGGCGAATTCTGTGATCCATCTGCGCCGGTTGCATGGTGAGTCGTTTGTATTTGCGGCATCCGGTGGGGGGGGGGGGGTGGCTGAGTGCATCAGTGAGCTGCGCTTCTGTGACCTTGCCCCAGCTTCTGCCAGGGGGATGTGGTGGCATGCAGTGGTCTTCATGAATGTGAAATTGACACATCGGTGATCGGTCCTCTGGTGTTCGGGGGTGTGGGAGATGGGTGTGAGAGACGGTGATGTTGTTTCCTGTAGAGAAAACTGGGTCGAGGGTGGGGCCTGCTGCGTGAGTGGGGAGGTTGACTAGTTGCTTGAGACCAAGCGTTGCAAGGTTGTTCAAGAGAGTTGTGGTGTTTGAGACGTTGTGGTTGTCGGGTGGAAGTTCAGCTTGCCAAGTAGGATGCAGTCAGTGGAGGTGGGCGCATGGGGGGTGTGACAAGATTGGCAATGGTTTCACTGAACTGTGTTCAGGGCCCAGGTGGTCTGTATGTGAGCCTGCCACAGATGGAGGTGTTCGAGTTGGTCTGGATCTGAAAGGTGTTCTAGGTTGGTTGGTAGGTTCTGTGTCTCGATTGTGGTTGACAGGCAGAGGGTGTTCCTCTATACTATGGCAATGCCTCCTCCTGGTCAGTTGGCTCGATCTTTGCAGATGATTTTGTATCTGGAATGGCGGTGGTGATGTCCAGGGCTGAGGTGGGTGTGATCCAGGTCTCCCTGAGGAAGGCAACGTCAGGGGCGACAGAGTCGAGGAGGTTCCAAACTTCTACTGCGTGTTTGATGAGGGAACAATGATCATTTGGTCGTGGTGCGGGTCGTGTGGTGAGTGGAGGCAGGTGTGGGAGCAGAGGTGGCAGGAGAATGGTCCATAATTGTTCTTCAGGTCAGCTAGGTAGCAGGCTGAGGATCTTCCAGGGTTGAGGGTGTGCAGAACTTCAGTGTTGTATAGACGGGTGGCACGGGAACCAGGGTCCATGGCGCTTCTCATGGAGGGGGAGGGGGGGCGGGCCGCAGGGGCAGCAGCAGCAGGGAGGGAGTGCAGGAAACGGCACGGCACGAGAGTGCGAAAGAGACAGGAAAAAAACAGACAAAAAGAGGGAAAAAGAGGGAAAAAAGAGGAAAAAGCAGAAAAGACAATAAGAGACAGAACCGTTGACCACTAAGCCACCAGGTACAGGGATGAGGTGCAGACAGGTGCCTGGGGTTGGAGGCGGGCCTCAGTCTCAGCAGGCTCTTGAGGAGATCAGATGCAGAGGCAGCAGCAGGTGGAGCTGGACAGGAAGGAGTGAACAGACGCTGACCAGAAGGTCAGTGCAGTCACTCTTCACTGCACAGTGGCCACCATTAAGAAGGGGATGGAGGAGGGAAGGGCTGGTCAGCTTGAGGTAGGAGTGTGGGAAAGCCCTTCTTATGGAGGGGTGGGGCAGTAGTGGCAGGGAGGGAGCGCAGGGAACGGCGCAGCACAAGAGTGCAAAAGAGAGAGGAGAAAAACAGACAAGTAGACAAAAAGAGTGAAAGAGAGTGAAAGTCAGAAAAGGCAGAGACAAACAGAAGCAGATGGCCACTAGGACACCAGGGCTGAGGCACAAGTGGGTGCCTACGGGTGGAGGCAGACCTCGACCTCAGAGCCGGCAGGCTCTTGAGGAGATCAGAGGCAGCAGCAGGTGGAGCTGGGCAGCAAGGAGCGAACAGAAGAAAACAGACTCATTAATACAATGCCTATTACCAGGCTGTTCATGTCCCTGACATTTCGTAGCATAATATTGAAAAGAATAGCTATCCTCCCATATCTTTTTGGACAATACTTTTGCATATAACTAAAGCATTTTATAAACTTTCAGGATGGAAAGCATAATCATTACCATATCAAACTTCATCATTTACGAGCTTCGAGTTACTACTCCTCAATAACATACTTGTCAGGTGTCGCATACTCAGACTCCCCAGCATATAAATACAATTAGAAATTGTGATATACATACAATAGTCACCACAGGCAGAGGTCAGCCTGGTGGTCTGTGACAATGGTGGAACACAACTCAATATTAAACTCATGAACATATAATATCCTTCAGTCTTGTTATGTCATAGTATTAGTATATGGCCCTAATTGGGGACCCCAATGTGCATGATGCTTTCACTTATTGGCAGCGGCAGCAGGGCTACTTCTGGCTTGATGGTTACCCATTGAGTAGCACCTGTGTTGCTTAACAGTGAAGTACTGTATCTGCACAGTGGGGCTGCCAAATCAAGTACTAAAACGGGTGATGCCATAAATATTCAGTTTAAACTGGACAAATTAGGAAGACCTTACAAGAAGGAGTTAGCAAAATGGTGGGAGGCAGAATCCCTTCAAAATATATTGAAGCAGATTGTGTGCCCAGGTGTATGCGGATCTTCACCATTCTCACATATGAAAAATCGAACCCAGATATGTTAGATGAATGGGCAAATAATTTGAAAAGCTGCTCCATCACCATGATGAGAATACTAATAAAATATGCCATTAAAGACCTAGCCAGGTTTTTGGAAGAGACTGAGAGATTAAGTCAGGAAATTCAGAGTTATATTCCTAAGGAATGCTTTGAGGAATCTATAAAAGGGCTACATATGAGGCTTGATAAAATGGAAGAAGCGATCTCAAGAAAAAACAAAGAAAGTTTATCAAAGACTATAAAGATTACGAAGTGGGACGGATTTTAACATTCAGTAGAAAACATGATCATCTTTATAATGAAGAGCCTTCATTTACTAATCCAACAGTTGATCCTAGTGACCATCAGGTTGTATCAGAGAGTGATGTCTCATATGATAACCTATCTGATGTTTCATGTGGCACCATGGCATGTAGCCATGAGGTGCGTTCAAGAAGTTTTTATAAAACATTTCTAACTTTTGAATCAAAGCATGACAGAATAGATAATGAACTGGTATTATCAAGGAGCCAGAGGCAGAAAATCAAGAGGAGGAAACAAGCAAAGAAGAGGTGCCAGAATAAGAGAATGCAGCCCCCCTGGGAGTGACAACAAGGGGGAAGTCACAGGAACCATGAATGTGGTAAATGTGTCAGAACTTGAACATACGCAGGATGAGACTGATGTAATATCCCTTGGTTTGTCTTTCTGTCCATTGGCTAATTTGAACTATGTTCAGAGTAGAATTGATCTGTTCCTCTTTACTAGAAAAATGAAACCTAAAAACTAGTTTTATAACAAGCCATGCTTAAAATCTGAAAGACAAAAGCTACCAGCATTGGGGGAGAGAAAGTTGCTTATTAGTGATGTGGAGGTATTGCACCCACTCTCATCACTAGATGAGTTGACTGATATCCATGGAGACCCTTATAAAATTTACTGCAATGTGATGTAGAAATCAATAGATGTTGTCTAAGTGAATTTAAGTCTCTATTCACATTCATTCCAACAGTGCAAAGTGATGCTATTAGCATTTTTGAGAAAGGTGTGATCAAAGAACTCAAGAGCTTGAAGTTCAAATTCCAAGTGGGTGTAAACAACAGTTTGAGAAATTAACAGATTGTGGCCTTAGAAACATTGAGATCTGAGCCCACTATTGTTATAAGGCAATCTGACAAAGGTGGTTGTACTATCTAAACAGACGTATTTGAAGGAAGGAATCAGTCCATTGGCTGAGAATGCATACTATGAAGCATCTAACAAAAATGAAGTGATAAGGGCTATTACTGAGCATGGGGAAAAACTGGCGTATTAGAAGAATAAGGGCCTTATTTAATGGGATGAGTATCTATTTTTTTGAAATGTGACAAACCGAGAATCCCTGTGTTACGCCTTTTGCCTAAATTGCACAAATACCCTAAGAATCTGCTTGGCAGGCCTATAGTATCTTCTATTGGTTGCCTATTAGAAAATAGTTCCAAATATGTGAATCACTGTTTACGTACTTTTGTGACAGCCTTACCAGCATATTTGAGAGGCACTACCCACTTTCTAACCATAATACAAGGTTTACATTGGGAAGAGGAATTTACATTGCTGATTTTGGATGTCACAAGCCTGTACACCAGTATCCTACATGGGAGAGGTGTCAGATTTTGTAGACATTTCATGAGAGCAAGACATTTGTGCTACCTGTTACATTCAGAAATGATCACTGGATTGATAGAGTTTTATCTTTCTAACATTTGTTTCATATTTGATGATAAGATCTACAGGCAAAAATGTGGGATTGCGATGGGGAGCTGTTTCAACCCCAGCTAAGCAATCTTTCTGTTGGCTGGTGGGAGGAACTGGTGGCCAGCAACCTTCCATAGTTTGAGAAATATGTGGTAGTTTGGATCCGATTTATTGATGACGTTTTTGCCATTTGGAAGAGAGATGAAAAATTAGCAGGTCATTTTGTGGAGACCTTAAACAAAAATGAGTTGATTTTAAGGTTTATAGGTCAAATCAGTAGGACCTAGATAGAATTTCTTGATGTAGAGGCAGTAGTGGTGGAAGGAAAACTCAAAACTAAATTGTACAGAAAACCCACAGTGGGTAATAGCCTCTTATTTGCCATTGGTGCCCATCCCATGAGTCTAAGTCTATAACACTATCTGGATGCTTCGCTCCACAATCGGTGATAAGGACACTGTGCCGAAACGCATCAGGGAAGCTGTGTTTAAAAAAAAAAAAAATTCACAGTTTTTGCAACACAGAGTTTGTCAAGTAACTATAACTCGTGCCCTAAGGTAACTATAACTTGCACACCCAGCATGCACAGTTTTTGCGTCAAGAATTTTACTGCAAATAACTACAATCATAGTATCAATGATGTTAACAAAGATGTCATGAATGCCATAATTTGTGGGATAATGAGCAGCGCATGGCGAGGGTGGGAGTTATAGTTACCTTAGGGCACGAGTTATAGTTACTTGAGATAACTATAACTATAACTGGTAAATTTCTATGGTTTTGTATGAGTAGATTTAGAACTATAACGTCCAACCCCACTAACCACTCAACTTGAGAGAGAGGGAGAGAGAGAGAGCAATTTAGGCTTTGATGAATGACAAATGTACAACGAGATATTTTAGGGCAAATTAAAAAGAAATGTTTATATGTCATTTAAAATGAGTGAGATTGTCTTTCAGTATGAACCTTTAGCTTTTGAAGCTTAAAATAAATTATTGAAGGGAAAAGAGCACAGACACACCTGGAGCAGAACCCTGAACTTTCAATGTGAGGGTTTGTGACCTTAACCTTTACACCACAGGTGACTCCTTAGCCTGCTGTTTCCAGACATACATATGACATTCAATGCACGCATGTGATCGGAAAGAAACGTGAACGTTCCATCACTAGGAAGGTTTAACAGTCAAAACATTAGTGAATAAACAAACACACTTCCAACAATACTGGTATTTGAACCTTCAGCCTACTGGGTGACAGCACAAGGCCTTGTCCATTAGGCCAGAAGTGACTCTGTTCTGCGCTGCGTCCAAAAAGAACTATAACATTGGCACCAAACATCTCCCTACATGAGCTCATCATTATTTGCAAAATCGTCGGGGAGAATCAGCAGTCCTAGATAAACAAATTTATTTTACCTTTACTATGTCCAAAACTACTGAATAAATTTACACAAAGTAAGTGAAATCGTAATCTTCATACTGAAAGCTAGCTTTCTGCCAAGTTTGGTGTAATTCTATCCAGCGGTTCGGGGTGTAGTCATGTTTAAAGGTCCTATGGGAATTAACAATGGAAACACATGTTTTTTAACACCCCCTTTTTCTTTTCCCCTCTTGACAGATCACCTCAAAACTTTCTGTCCACAACAAGAATCACCGGACATTATTTTTGGAAAGGTCCGTGAAGATTCGTCAAACTGGGCGAAAGATATAGGCAAGCCAAAAAATCCTTTTCCTATGGGAACATGGTCCTGACTATAACTACCTAGTGGCAGTTGCCACTAGGTAGTTATAGTTAGGACCTAGTTACTATAGAAAACACGTTTTTTGTTTTGCTAATAACTTTGGTACAGTTTTATGAAACTTTACAAACTTTTCCAAGAAAATATGGTGCGCACTTCAGCTGCTGTCTGGAAAGATTCAGGTGATCCGTCAAGCAGGAGCAGAGAAACAGTTGGAGTCTCAAAACAAATTTTCCCTATTTATTTTTCCATAGGGAATTTGAACCGCAATAGAGTCCGAACCACCCAATGTAATTACAACAAGTTTGCAGAAAGGTAGCTCTTGGTCCGGAAAGCGGCCTTTTTGTTATTTGGTGTAAATCTGTTCAGTAGTTTTTGAGAAATTAAAGAAAAGCTGAATTTGTATATATAGTGACTCAAAGGCTCCTCAAACCCTCCCAATCTTGTGGTGATGTCTAATTGGCTGCCAACACTTTGACAAGGAAGTGTTGACAGCCATGCTGGAGTTCTGCTTCAGCTGAGTCCCAGAAAAAAGTGTAAAGAAAACCAAAATAGATCAGGGTAGGTACACCCTGATCCCTTATCTCTGGAGTCTCAAAGGGACTGCCCCAGAGCCAAAAAACACTTTTTTTTATATTGTTACCACAATTTATGGCAGATCCTGTAAAAATTAAAAACTAAAAGCAAGCATGGGCTCCCGACCTTGTATAACTGTAGCCCCGGATGAGCCAAGTCATGGGGGCATTGCCATTGTCATGCAGAGGGCTGCCTATCCCCCTGCAGGCCGAGGGACTGCCACCTCCATGCGACATTAAAAAATTGTAGCAGGGGTTGTCCTCCCCCCGCATCCCCAGGGACTTCCACCTCCCTGGAGCTTTCAATGCATGGCTCCCCCACATCTCGAGAAACAGCCACCCCCGGGGCTATAATAAAAAAGTGAAGGGGTCCATTTTGGACCTCCAAGTCCCCAGGACCACCAGCTCTCCGGGGCAAAGGTCAATGGAGGGAGGGCTGCACAGCCCCCGTCGAGGAGCAACAGATGGCCTTGGGGACTTCTAACCACCAGGGCCAATTCCTGCTATGCCCGAGGTGCCCACCCCTGGGACATAGCTATTTGCTTTTGCTTCATGGGAGCTGACAGCTTCCACAAAGCAAAAGCAAATAACGTCCACTTTCTGCAAGTGAGAGCTGTCAAACAGCTCTCACTTATAGAAAGTGGAGTTTTCATCTGTCTTCCCTGCACACAAATATGCATGCAGGGAAGACAGATAAAACATTGCTTCCACAGGCAGGGAGCTGCTTTCAAAACCAACTCCCTGCTTGGAGGAGCAATGCTGGCTCCCACAGGGTGTGGGGAGCTGGTTAGCGCCGCGGGGACCTTTTGGCTCACCAGCGGTTCTGTCACTCTCTCTCTCTTCAATCTCATAATGGGATGGGAGAGAGAGAGATAGTCATTGCAATGGTCTCTCCATGCAATGAGTTCAAAAAGAGAAAACAGTTATCTATGGCATAAGGGTTAGGGTCACAACCCCTCACACTGAAAGTTGAGGGTTCTAGTCCGGATGTGACTGTGGACATTTCCCTCCTTCAGCTTATATTAAACTTCAAAATATAAGGTTCAGACTGAAATGTTATCTCACCCTGTGTAATTTACAAATACATTTGTTTTTCAATTTGTCCAGACATATTTCATTTTAAGTATGTCATTCATCAAAGCCTAAAAAAATCTCTCACTCTCTTTCTCTCGCTCTCAATTTCTCTTTTTTAGTCTCTTCTTCCCACTCACTCATCCACTCAGACCCTTGCCCACGCACTCACAGACCCACTCAGACACTCATGTACCTATTCACACATCCACTCACACTCTCACCACCCACTCACAGACCCACTGAAACCCTCACACAACCACTCACAGTCCCACACAGATACTGACACACCCACTAAGACACTGATGTACCCACTCTCGCACCCAGACACACTGTCACCTACTCACCGACCCACTCACATTCTCACACACCCACTCACAGACCAACTGAAACTCTCAAGCATCCACTCACAGACACTGACGCACCCACTAAGACACTGATGCATCCACTCTCACACCCAGACATATATTCTCACAACCACTGTCACCCCCAATACATCCTCTAACACCTAATCTCACACACAGAGAGACAGGCTGTGGTCAATTCCCACCACACATGGCCAAAGGGCCATGAGCAGTGTGAGGTTGGGTGGTTAGGGGGTTGGCCGCAGGGTCTGGCCACATGCCAGGCACTGCGGCCCTCCACATGCACGGGCAAAGGCCATGTGTGGCGGTGGGTGGGTTAAAGTATGCTAATGAAAATTACTTTACGTTATAAAAAACATAGAAACTCACTGAAAAGAACAAAGGTTACAGGGACTTTATAGTTAGGAAACAGAATGAAAAAAAACATGGACATTCATTTAAAAAAATCAAAGGTCACAGGGACGTTATAGTTAGGCTCACATTTCAAATGTGCCAAAACATAGAAATTCACCTGTTACAGTTGGAGTTATCTCAAGTAACTCTAACCCATGCCCTAAGGTAACTATAACTTGTGCCCTCGCCATGCACCGCTAATTTCCCCACAAATTATGGCACTTATGACATCTTTGATAACATCACTGGAAATATCAATGTAATATCTGCAGTAAAATGTTTGATGAAAAAATTGTGCATGACGGGGGCGCGTATTATAGTTACCTTAGGGAACGAGTCTCCCTGGAGAATAGATGTGAGAGGGTGTCTCTGCGTGTAAGAGTGTCTGTCTGGGTGTGAGAAGATCTATGTGGGTGCAAGAGTGGGTGTGTGAGTGTCTGATTGCGCTCCAATAGGTGAAAGATGCATTTACTTCCATGAAGAATTTAAGTTCAAAATTGCAAAGTAAACACACTTGCTTTGCATTTTCCAAGTCCAGGAGTTAGGATAGTTTGTCCTTTCCAGAAATAGAGCTGCAACTGCTTTCTGATGAGGTTTAATTTCTGTGAAATGAGCATCACACCAGAATAGAAACTCTCCGACCCCTTTATCCAAAAAGAGTCCACAGTTTGCACAACATGTTTACTCAACTGGAGCACTTTCTTTCAGTTAGTTAGTAAGTGCTGTCTTGTTGGCCAACTGTGCAGTGTGGGTGAGGGGTCCCCCAGCTGATTTCAACCCTGGGGACCCCACCCCCTGGGGACCAGCCTTAAAATATTTTTTTGTTTTTGGAGGGGGGCCATGTGGCCCCCTCCCTGGACCCTATTCCCGTGGGCTCGGCCATCTGTTCTGGCTGCCCCGCAGAGTACCCAATGTGCAATGGACCGTGGGAGAAGCCTCAAGGCCACTGTGGTTGAAGCCAGCTCCTTGCTTCCTGTGGGAGCTGGCATTGTTCTCACAGACAGGGAGCTGCTAAATATGCAGCTCCCTGCCTGTGAGAGCAAGAATGTCTTTTTCTCCCTGCCTGCATCTCTGCGAGCAGAGAAGCAGAGGAAACCTCCGCTCCCAGCAAGCAAGAGCTGTTTGACAGCTCTCAATTGCTGGAACTGGAGTGTTTGCTGTGACTTGGTGGTAGCTGTGAAAGCTCTTGACAAGTCAGAGCAAACAGCTGTGTCCCACGGGTGGGTACCTCTGGGCATATTTGGAGCCGGCCCTTGGAGGTGGCGGTCCCCATGGCCATCAGTGGCTCCATGATATATACAAAAATGGCATACACACTGCCCTCATTGGTGTGGTATATTGCCACAGTCTCTCTTGCCACCCTACATGGTTGGTTTGTTGCCCCTGCCCCCTGTACCCTGCCCTTCATGGTCCATTGCGCGGCCATTGCCCCTCCCTCCTGCCTGCATGGTCAACTTGCCCCTCTCCACCCTCCTCCTTGGCCTCGATTGTCCGAGTCCATGCCCCTGACATCTGCCTCCCCACATTATTCTAAATTCAGAAACTAACAATACCGTCCCTATAACAGTTGTTTTTTAAGTGAATTTCTATGTTCTTTTAATGTTAAGGAATTTTAATTAATTTACGATAATCGAACTATCACCACAATGGCCTTTGGCCAAGTGTGCAGTAGGGGTTGGCAACAGGGCTTGTCCTGGGGCTAGGCCCTGTGGCCTAACCCCTATGACCAAACAATGCCACACCACGCATAGACTTTAGCCATGTGCAGTGGGATTGACTGCAGTGCATGGCCCTCGACCAGGCCCTGGGGCCTGCCCTCTATAACCACCAAATGCCATGCCACACATGGCCTTTGACCATGGACAGTGGAGGTTGGTCGCAGACCCTGCGGCCTACCCCCTATAACCTCCCAACCCCTGCCACAAATGGCCTTCATCCGTGTGCAGTGGGGATTGACCGTAGGGCCTGACCCTTTACATCTTGGGCACCTGCTTTGTTTATATCTGTGAATGCCTCCGGTTGAGGTTTCATTTCTGTGAAATGAGGGTGGCACCAGAGTGAAATCTGCCTTTCGATTAATCCAAGAAGAGGCCAGCATTTTGTGCAGAATGTCTACCCTTTGTACTAGCTAATTAGTGAGTGTTACCTCATTGGGAGGGTGTCTCATGCACACTCCTCCATTTTCTTAATGAAGTGTGCATACCCCCTGGCCTACCTAGAGGCTACATTGAAAACAAGCATGAAAATTGAATTAAATTGGAAAAAAATGTTTTTTTGCTTTGGTGGGGTCCCAGGGGAACCTAACAACTAAGGCTAGAGGGTTAGGGTATTCGTAATCTACTTCTTTTTCTTTTTTTTGTGTGTTTATTTTTGGTACCCAGCTGAAGAGTCCCAAAATGACTACCATAACTTTGTGGTTGAAGTGTTGGCAGCCAATCAGATTTCTGCACAAGATCGGGAGTATTTGCAAATTTGTTGTGACTCTAGATATAGACATTTGGGTTTCATTTAATGTCTTAAACAAATGCTGAATGGATTTCCACAAAACAACAAAAAAAGTGCTTCCCGGACCAAGAGCTCTCTTTCTACCAAATTTCGTGCGATTCTGTCCAGACGTTTTGGGCTGTAATTTTATCCAAAATCTCTATGGGAATTAACATGGGAAACACACTTTTTTACTTCCTTTTTCATGGCCCCTGCTTGACAGATCACCCCAAAACTTTCCATGGACAACAAGGCCCCGCTTGACACTTTTTAAAAATATATAAATATATATAAGTTCCCGTGTACGTCATCCTCGGGGCAGAATTTATTTAAGAGGTGGATGTGGCTTCAAGGGACCCCATCTCACAGTGTCCGAAACCTAACAGTCTCATGTGGAGCCCACTCTGGGACACTGTGGCTCCTTGTTGGGGGGAGTGCAGGCATTCCCTGTCTGCACTCTCCCAGACAGGAAACCTAACTTTGCTCCCACCTAGCAGAAACAGGAAACAAATGCTGCTTCTCCACGGTGGTGGCATTGGAATGGTGCTGGCTTCTGCCAGCACCCAGTATGGTTCTAAGAAGCAAGCTGGAGCTACAGGGGCATTTGGGGCTCCCCATGTGGCCCCCAATGGTCCTAGCAGTGTGGATGCTTTGGGTGGGCACCGGTGCGCCCAGCAGAAACTTTAACAATCAGTCAGCTCTCAGACTGGGTTCACGTGGGCCTTTGGACTCCCCTTGCCAACCAAAAACAAAATTAAAAATGTGGCTATTCCAGATGGGTACCACAACACTCATATAAAGATTAATTTTTTAAGTGAATAATAAATGAGTGTCAAGAGCTGGTCATTTATTTTCTACTTTTCCATGAAGGAGAGCCCAATAATGCCATGTGAGGGCTCTTTATAATTTTTCTTGCAGGTTGATAATGTCCCTAGAAGGGCAGGGGCACCACCAAGCAGCCCCTCATTAACAAAAAAGAAACTGTCTCCTGGGTCTTTAAATTCATGACCCCTGGAAAACGTACCTTATTTTTCTAAAACACTCATAGCTGCAGCTCTGTGCTCTTCATATAGAGTGCAAGGCCCTATTGTGGTTTGATTTATGACTGTATTATGTGGGCTGAAAAATGTTCAAAGAAAGACTCAGGGACATGTTTGTTTTGCTTTGTTTTAAACCCGTCTCTGAGTCTTTCTTCTAACATTTTTCAGCCCACAAAATACAGTCATAATAACTGTATTAAAAGAAAGGCTCACAGATGTTGAGTTTGTCTTTTTAATTAGAACTTTATTAAACATTGTTTTAAAAATTACAAGTATTAAACATTGTATTATGTGAATTACGAAAATATACATTTTATTAAAAATAATAGTGATATTTGTGGAATGCTGATAGTTCTGCTTTTATATGTCAATATGCTCACCCCTTGTTAAAGCCAATAGATCCACTGTAGAAAAGTTGTGGACAGAGCCTTGGAAACATAGCTGTCACATGTGAATCTATGACATCCATGACTGACTTGCAAGTACACGTTAAGGATCTGACAATGGATTTATGTTCACTAAGAAAAAGAGCAGAAGATACAAAAGAGCATCCTTGGAAGAATATTATCCAGAGATTACAGATTCCTGAGAAGGAGGAATGGGTTGGCTAACGCAAAACTAATCCTGGAAGAATGGCTCTCCAATATGACAGCTAAATAAGCAATTACCCATTAAATGTGCCCAAAGATTACCAGGGTTACCACCACACAGAGTGTCCTCCAATCCCAATGGTGGCATGCCTGCACAGTTATAGATCCAGGAAACTTACTCCAGGTTTCTATGAGAAAGTCCCCTGGTTGATAAATGGGAACATTTTCATTTTCCTTGACTGTGCAATATCAGTGCAGAAACAATAAAGCTTGTTTGTAATAGTAAAGAAATAGCTGTGGCAACCCAACATGAAATATGCCTTGCCATCCCCTTTTAAGTTAAGATTAAGAGCAGCACACAATGACGAAAATCAGTTTTTCAATTAGGCAATTGATGCCTGGCCTAGGCTTTAGTTCCTGGGCCAACTACCCCTGACAGGGCTGATGGATAAAGACCAGGGCTGGCAAACAAGGGGCAACAAGAGAAAAATTAGGCAAAATATTTCCATAAACCCACAAGAGAACAGCTGAGCAGGAGAGAGCACGTACTGTAGTAGAGATGAGAAAGTGGAACATCTGTACAGCAGCAGCAAGGATGACTACCCTCATGGAAGCAGGAGTTTGAATAGCATCTAGGTGTAGAGCTGTACGTGACTACCATGACTTCAGATTAGGTAATTGGAATGACAAGCAAGTACTACTTGTGATGCTCATTTATCATATACTGAGGTCAATAGGGCAAGGTTGCAGGGATTGTCTGAGCATCATCATCGGATGGCCTCGGTTCAAAGCAGAGGTGAAGATTTCTACGTTCGGACTTAGTCTTTGAAATGGAAGTTAAACATCACCTTGAGATGAATCTGGAGGGTTGTAGCAAAGGCAGCTCCACGAGTTTGGACACCCCTTTGGAGAAGCAACGCTGAACGTGATTTCCTGCTGTGGAGAAGAACATAGTGGTAGAAGCTAAGATGCATCTCAGACGGATAGGCAAGCAGGTTGATCCCGGTCTTCCCCCGGTTCTCAGAGCACCTTTCAGGCCAAATTTCCTCAGTTTTGTGTTTTGGCCATCTGGGTGCCATTAGCACCACAACCACAGACCCAGAACAGGTGGGGTATCTCTTGGGGGTTCAGGTCTCACTAAGGCTGTGTCCAGGTATGTATTCAAGATGGCAGGAGCCTCACCTGTCCCTGTGCCTCTGAACAGGAGGCCAGCAAACAAGCCCCTGGAGTAACTTCTGGTAGTACTGGAGGCAGATGAAGATGGAGGGATCAACAGCAGGGCTGGCCTCTGAGGGGTCAAGAAAGATTCCATGCAGGAAAGCAGTTCTTTCAAGTACAGCAGCAGCAGAGTGCAAAACAGCAGGCAGCCTCTGAGAGTCCTTTCACAGGTTAGGTAGTGACCTGAAGAGTGGGTCGGAAGGTCTTATTATTATACCCTGGTGGCCTTATTCTCGAAGTTGGGAGAAGTTTCTAGACAGTGGCTTTCAAGTGCACGGAATTCCCTGCCTCCTTTGCCCTGGCTCCAAGCTTTCTGAAATGACAATGAAGGATAGTTAAGGTCTTTTTGAGAAGGCAGAACACAGTTTATTCAGTTGCATGTGGTGCTATGCTCTGCTCCGCCCCAGTTCTGTCAGCAAATTGCCCATTTGTTGGCACACATCTAATCCCTTCACTGTGTGACTGCCTTAGAGGAATTCACAAAATCTAAATGTTTGCTATGCACATTCTGCAGGCACAATAAGGGAGGCAAAATGCAAACTTTCCAAAAGTGGCATTTTCAAAATTGTAATGAAAAAACTGACTTTACCATTAAAGAGGGTTTATAATTACGATTCCATAGGTACCAAACATGATATATCTACCTCCTCCCAATTAGAAATTTCAGCATATTAAATCCAATAACGAATCCCTAATGTTATGCCATGGTAGGGGTAGGCCTCACAGTAGTGAAAAACAAATTTGGGAGTGTTTCACTACCAGGACATGCAAAACCTAAAAATACACGTCGAACCTTTAAATGAAACAGTACCCTGTCCTATCGGCTACCTATGGACTACCTTAGGGGTGTCACATGTAATAAAAGGGGAGTTTAAGGCTTGGCAAAAGGGTTTAAATGCTAAGTTGACATGGCAGTTTAAAACTGCACACAGGCTGCAGTGGAGTCCTAAGGCCAACAAAACAAATTCAGCATAAAAAGTGGAGGGTAAAGGCAAAAGGTTTGGGGGTGACCCTGCAGAGAGGGCCAGGTCAAACAATAAGCACGACTTCTTGCTGCTGAAACCAGGACTAAGGACCAAGTTCTCATAGTCTCTCTGTTGGGTAAGGAGACATTACCCAGGAAGTGAATACCACTGCCCTGCACCTGGAGCACCATCGTTATACCTACCTGTTAAGACCTGAAAGCTCTGTGAGGAATAAGAGAGTGCCTGAAGAGAGTGAGGCCCAGCTGGAATCCTGTCAAAGGGTGAGACTCCCAGTGCAGTTGGAACCGCCGCACTGAGAAGTCTGTGACCTCTGTGTGCCAGCATGGAGCCACATTGAACATAGGTCCCTCCTGTGGACAAGTCAGCATCCCCCATGTGGGGTCTACTGTGAAATTAGGGTGATCCCCTTTGTGTGGAGAAAACATCGACTCCCATGACCCGGGGAGGGGCACCATGAAAATAGCACTCTCAATATTGTACATAGAATTTGGTGACATCCTTGGGCCAGCAACTGTGAAATAACTGCAGTCCCCCATATGCTGAGAATTCAGTGAGCCTGCATGCCAGTACAGGTCACAATGAAATTAGAGCCATTCCTCCTATGCAGAAGACATCAATGACCCCCATGATCCAGGAGGGAGCCACTATGAAGTCTGGATTGTTGCCTTTGTGCAGGTGAAATCATAAACCACTGTTTGGCAGGAGCAGGTCACCATGTAGGCAGGGCCTCTGAATCCAGGCGCCCAGGCTGCTGTGAAGAACACTTGCTGATTTCCAATCCAAAGATTGAGCAGGTCTGACACAATATCAGGGAAAGACCCCAGGATGTTACAGACCTTCAGCATTCTGAGAAATGATCCCACAGAATTGCGTCCCAGTCGTTCCATACTTGCCGTATGCCATCAGGTCAGGAAAGAGTTTTCGGGGCCAGCCTGTGTGGGACTTTGGCACATAGTGCGGCTGAAGTTTACTCTTAAGGGCAAACTTTTGTTGCACGGAGGCTAGCATGGGCTGCACTTGAATGTTGTTTCCTGTATCAAATGGGTAATAGCCAGTACCACTAACAGGGACACAGGGACTCGGGGATACTGACCAGAATGACTGTTGTATTCTCGCTTTAGAAAACTGTAAACATTTAGGGCCACATTTATACTTTTTGATGCAAAACTGCACTAATGCAGTTTTGCATCAAAAAGTTTAGCACCAGCTTGCGCAAATCCTGAGAGCCAGCCAGGCACCATATTTATGGAATGGCACAAGCCGTTGCAAAGGTTGGGCTAGCGTAAAAAAAAAATGACGTTAGCCGGGTGGGGTGGCGGTATGGGAGAAGGGGGTTTTGCACCAAAAAATGACATTAGGCTGTTTAGAGGCAAAAAAATGCCTCTAACCAGCCTAGCATCATTTTCTGATGCAAAACCATCCATACCACATGATTCCTCTCTTAGAAACCATCATGCTCACCACCCCAATGGCCAGCACAGGGAACCAGTGTCGCCTGGGCATAGCCATTGCACCCTGTGCCATGCAGGGAGCCCTAAGTTGGACCCCCAATGGCACTTTAATTTAATTTAAAAAATGACTTACCTATACTTACCCTATTTACCTGAGATAGGGTTCCCCCATCCTCTGGTGGCCCTCTGATGTGGGTGGGGGTGTCCCTGGGACTTGAGGAGGGCATCTGTGGACCCATTCCATGATGTTTAACCATGGAAATGGGTCCACAGGTCCCCTAATGCCTGGTCTGACCCAGACATTAAACAATCGTGCAAAGCAAGCTTTGCATCATTATTTAGGCCCTCCTCCCACCCGTGTGTCATTTTAGCACGGGGAATACATATGGGACTATGGGGTTAGCACCATTTTTTAGATGGGAACGCCTACCTTGCATCTCATTAACACAAGGTAGGTTTATGCATCTAAAAAATGGTGCAAATTCCAAATGTTGACGTTATACGGATCTAACGTCAAAACTTAAATATGGAGTTTGTTTTGCACTGAATTTGTGTAAAAACAATGATGCAAATTTGGTGCAAATGGAGAATGAGTATGCCCCTGTGTGTGTTGCCTCTGTGCTTTGTGTGTTTATATGTGTAGGAAATCCACCTTTCGTTTTATGGTCACTCCACATTTTTCACCCTTTGTTGCACTCTCTATTTTTGATGGCCATAGAACTCTGGGCATTTCATCCCTGCTTAGCAGTAGTAAACTACCTGTGTGCCCCCTTAAACCATGGCTACATTAGATTATTCTTGATTGCCACAACTAGCTTGCCTGTAAGTCCCCAGAAAATCATGTAAAACCTGCACATACAGCCTGGAAGGGAAATGTCACTTCTGGATTGTAATGCCTATTGTGTCATCCATTACAGCAGAAGTACAATCATGGCTTCAGGTCTACCCAGTGTAGCCTCACCGTTCAAGTACGAACTTGCAGTGAGAGCTGTTAAAATAATCTTGTGAGACAGGTAACAACTTACTTTTTAAACATTAGTTAATAATATTGGTAAGTCACCCCTATCCACAAGGCAGGGTGCATGTTTTTTAAAAGTGAGACATGTAGAAAATTAATGTTACCTTGTCGCTACAGTGCCAAGACCCTATAAGCTGTTTTTACTGTGGCAGACCTAGTTGTCCAATGTAGAAAGGAGCGCACAGATTAAACTACTAATACTATTAGATTAAAATAGTCACAATAATTAATTGAAAGAAGGAACAGCTGGAGAAATATTTAAACCACGATTTTATTAGTTATAAGCTATCCAATTCAATGGTGAAGTCTGATTTTGAATAAATATTAAGAAAAACAAGTTTTACGATTGATACCTTCTACCTGCCAACTCTGTCAGAAGATCCATTAGCATAAGCCTCTGCTAGCCCTCTGATATGTTTAGCCTCAAGTAGGCATGAAATAGATGTGAAATGCCTATCAGGAGTAGACAATAGGCTGACCAGAATGGGCAGAGATAACGTCTCTGAACACCACAGACTATACAGAATAGGAGGTTCCTATTGGCAGCAAAATGTGCTTGACATGTCGGTTGAAGCTCATGTATCACTTGACACACACACTTAAAAGGGATGGAAAATGATTCCAAGACAATTCTTGTGGATCCCTGTCTGGTTGCTGAAGGGTGTAGGAGTGTGTCTTTTAAAAGCAATATTAACATGAAAAGCTTGCAATATATTGTGTGATGAAGCTACATAGAAAATGTGTTAACGTAGAAAATAATGCACGCGTTGAAATGTGCCCACGGGGAGTGGCTACCAATGTATACGAAGACTAATGAAAGTTATTAACCCCTACGGTGCCTTGGACGAGGTGATCTCATCCAAGGCACCGGTTCCCGGGTGCCTTGGATGAGATCACCTCGTCCAGCACCCGGGAACTGGGGGGAGCGCTAGCCCTTCCCCTTCCACCCCGACCCCCCCTCGGCAATCCGATGACGTCAGCGCACACAGCGCGTGACGTCATCAAATATAGCCAAGGGACACGCTGGAAGCCATTTGCTTCCAGCGCGTCCAGAAGAAAGGAAGGAAACGGTGAGCCCTTTCTTCTTTGGGGGTGGAGGGTGGGGGGAAAACAGACACGGGGGGAAAGGAAAGGGTTTTTCCTTTCCCCCGGTGCCTGTTTTCTGTGGATTCCTGCTCCAGGATCGCGGACGGGGCCCGCGATCCTGGAGCAGAATCCCCACTAGGCACCAGGGATTACCTTTTGCAGTTAGTTTTGGGGGGCGACCCCTTGAGCAAGGGTCGCTCCCATTGGGGGGCATTATTTTCCAAAAACCACTGGACACCAGGAATATCATTATTTGCATATGTTTTGGGAGCGACCCCTTGGGCAAGGGTCGCTCCCATTGGGGGCTAATTTTTTTTCTTATTTTGGCACCCCCCTGGGGGCAGATCGGCCAATTTTTTGGTCGATCTGTCCCCGGGGGGGGGGGGGGGGACAAAAACCACTAGATACCAGGGAAACTATTTTCTTTGTTTTTGAGCAGCGACCCCTTAGGCAAGGGTCGCTGCCTCGGGGGCAAAAATCTTTTTATATGTTTCGGCCCCCCTGGGGCTAGATAGGCCATGTTTTTGGCCGATCTGGCCCCCGGGGGGGGCGAAACCCACTAGGCGCCAGGGATTGTGAGGTGTGTGTGTGTTTTGTGTGTTTGGGGGCACCCCTTGGGCAAGGGTCGCCCCCCCAAAGGGGGGAAATTTCATATTGGCTATCTCTGCCCCCCTTGGGGGCAGAGGGGCCTACTTTTGTAGGCCCATCTGCCCCCAAGGAGGGCAGAAACCACCAATACGGCAGGGATTTCCTTTTTTTGGTTCCCCTTTTTTTGTTTAGTGCTGGGGGTGCCACCCGTTTGCCCCCTTTGGCAAGGGTCGCCCCCTAAAATGGGCACAGAGCTGTTGGCCATTTCTTCCCTCCTTGGGGGCAGATCGGCCAATTTGTTTACACCCATCTGCCTCCAAGGGGGGCAGAATCCACTTAGGCACCAGGGATCCTGTGTGTGTGTGTGTTTTGTGTGGGGGGGTGGCGGCACCTCTGGCAAGGGTCTCCCCCCAAAGGGGGCACGTTAGTGATAGCCATTTCTGCCCACCTTGGAGGCAGGTCAGCCTATTCTTTTTAGGCCCATCTGCCTACTAGTGGGGCAGAAGCCACTTAGGCACCATGGACAATTTCTAAGTTCTTGGTGGTGGGGTGTTTGTCACTGGCGAAGTATTTGTATTTGTGATTATAACAGTTTATTTCTTCTTTTTGTTCTAGTTCAAAGCTTTTGCTTCCTTTGCTGTGGATCCTTGCGGTTTTGGCAGTAGTTGTCCTGCGGTTTGCATAGTTGCATGTTTTAGGTGAGTGAAAGGAATTTACTCCAAAGGAGTATTGTTGACATGCATGAATGACATGTTTGTAGGTGGTGTACTAAATGCAGTATTGTGTGTGAAATTGTCCTTAGATTTGAGCACAATGATATTTGTGTTGTCATATATCTAATTTGCTTTTTTCTTTTTTCTTTTTAGTGGGATATTATTGGTGATTGCTGTGTCTGTGCAGAGTAGTTGCTGGTGAGTAGCTTTTTCAGGCAAGTGAGTGGTATGGTTTTTTAGTACATAACTCTTTGTGATAAAGCTACACTTTGTTTATTACTTATTTTAGTGCTAGTTGTTGTTGGCAATCCATTTGTTGTTAGTGAGGATCATGACTAGCCATAGAGTGACCGCTCAGCAGGTTGTTGGCATGCTCTTTGAGTCGTCTTCAGACCATGATTACGGGACTGACTCTGCATCTGGGGCAGAGGAGGAAGTGAGAGATTCTGGCAGTGAGTTTTCTGTCCGAGAGTATTCTTCTGATGAGGAAGCTACTCTCAGTGCAGATGAAGGGCCTGTTGTAGAGGAGGACATTGATGTGCCAAGAGTGCAGCAGCCTGGGGCTGAAGGGTTTCCCATTAGAAGAACTGACACCTGGATTGCCCCAAACATGGAGCAGCCACAGATACCTTCATTTACTGATCTCCCAGGGTGTAGAGTCAATACGGAAAACTTTTTGCCTGTCCATTTCTTTCACTTGTTTATGGACGATGTATTTTTGGAAGAGATTGTGAAGCAGACTAATTTGTATGCAGAGCAATATTTGCGGGACAACGCTGCCAGATTTAAGCCTCAGTCTAGAGCTACTCAGTGGGTTCCCACATATCTGGAAGAGATGAAAATGTTTTTAGGTTTGACTTTTTTGATGGGGTTGATCAGGAAGCCGTCACTGGCTTCTTATTGGTATATTAGTTCCTTTATGGCAATGGCTATATTTCCTGCAACTATGACACGTAATCGATATTTGCTTCTTCTTCGTATGCAGCATTTTTTAGACAATGCTTTAGCCTTGCCACGAGATCACCCTGATTGTGGCCGTCTTTTAAAGATTAGGCCTGTCCTTGATCATTTTGTAGATCGGTTTTCAGAGGTGTATGTTCCAGGCAAAGAGATAAGTGTGGACGAGTCTTTGGTCCTTTTCAAGGGGCGTTAAGTTTTTAAGCAGTACATTCCTAGTAAGAGGGCACGGTATGGGATTAAATTGCATATGCTGTCAGAAAGCAGTACAGGATATGTGTATAATTTCCGGGTCTACACTGGTAGGGATTCCAGTATTGACCCTCCTGGTTGTCCGGCCACTTTTGGAGTTAGCGAAAAAATTGTGTGGGAACTTGGTAGACGACTGTTTAACAAAGGTCACCATTTGTACGTAGATAATTTCTACACTGGAGTGCAGTTGTTCATGGAGTTGTTTAGAGTGGACACTGTTGCTTGTGACACAATCCGTTCTAACCGGAAAGACTATCCAAGGGAGCTTGTCTGGAAAAAACTTGAGAGGGGACAGTGCAGTGCCTTGCGGAATAATGAGCTGCTAGCTCTGAAATGTTCAGACTGGTGGGATGTGTACATGCTATCTACCATCCATGATGAGAGTACTTCCCATGTGACTGTTTGGGGTCAGGTTGAGGAAGTGCGCAAACCTGCATGCATTTTGGACTACAATAGTACATGGGTGCTGTTGATAGAGCAGATCAGAGGTTGGAACCTTACACTGCTCTTCGTAAGTCTTACGTGTAGTATAAAAAGTTGGCCCTACATTTATTTCATTTGGCAACTTTTAATGCTTTTATTGTGTTCAAGGATTGTTCACCTGAGTCAAGGATGACATTTGTTAAATTTCAGGAGTCAGTGATAGAGAGCCTTATTGTGGTGGAACAGGCAAGAGTTCCTAGAGTAGCAGCAGTGTAGGATATGGCTAGATTGAAAGATCGGCACTTTCCAGATCACATTCCTCCTACTCCCAAAAAAGACTTGCCCACAAAGAAATCTAGAGTATGTGCCCGGAGATCAATCTGGAGGGAGAGCCTGATGTACTGCCCCGAATGCCCTTCAAAGCCTGTACTGTGTGTGCCCGGCTGTTTTATCAGTTACCACACAAGGAAAAACTTTTGGGAAATACCGTGAGCGTAAACTGCCTATTTTATATTTTCATATGTTCGGTTTCACGGTTGTCATTACTGTCATGTATTTAGTTAGAGCTTTTGTGTTTGTAGTTTTGTACTTATTTTATAATTAGTTAGTGGTTTCTTTGTTGTTATAAACAAACAAAAAAAGTGATGGCGGTGTGCGTGGGGTGGCGCTTGGCTGGCAGTGTGCATGGGGTGGCGCTTGGCTGGCGGCATGGGTGGGGTGGCGCTTGTCTGGCGGTGTGCTTGGGGTGGCTCTTGGCTGGTGGTGTGCGTGGGGTGGTGTTTGGCTGACGGTATGGGTGGGGTGGCGCTTGGCTGGCGGTATGGGTGGGGTGGTGCTTGGCTGGCGGTGTGCTTGGGGTGGCGCTTGGCTGGCGGTATGGGTGGGGTGGCGCTTGGCTGGCAGTGTGCTTGGGGTGGTGCTTGGCTGGCGGTATGGGTGGGGTGGCGCTTGGCTGGCGGTGTGTTTGGGGTGGCGCTTGGCTGGCCGTATGGGTGGGGTGGCGCTTGGCTGGTGGTGTGCTTGGGGTGGTGCTTGGCTGGCGGTATGGGTGGGGTGGCGCTTGGCTGGTGGTGTGCTTGGGGTGGAGCTTGGCTGCCGGTGTGCTTGGGGTGGCACTTGGCTGGCAGTGTGTTCGGGGTGGCGCTTGGCTGGCGGTATGGGTGGGGTGGCGCTTGGCTAGCGGTGACAGCCAAACGACAGTCCACACACTCATCAGGTGGTGTGATTGCTGTATCAGGCATGTGGGCGTATGAAAGTGACAGGCCCTTGACTGGCGCTGTCTGTCGATGCAAGTGTTGTAATGTGCTGGGCCCGTGGCTGGCGGCGTGAATGGTCTTGTGCATGTCATGTATGAAAGGTGTGTGAATGGACTGTAAAGCGGTTGGTGCCTTGCCATGGCTTTACAGCTCATGAGCTGTGAGTCATTGGTTCAGTTTTTTGGCCTTTCAGTTATTACCAGTGCATTTCACTTTTGTGAAATCTCTTGTTAATAAAATTTGATCTACTGAAACATCACTCACCCTCGTGCCAAATCCAATCAGTATGTGTGGTACAAATGACAAAACCTGCTCCGCTGTAATCAGGCGTGGCAGCACACTTGAGACACGCTAGGTGTCTCAGGTGGGACCCCGATGATGAAGCATGCCACCAACTTGGTTGGTGGGTGAGGGGTCTTTTTCACATAACCTAAGTGCATTTCTTTTCACAATTTTAGTGTTTGGCACATCACAGACGTATGTGGACACATCAAAATTATATATTACAAAACTACCGGTGTTTGGGGCGGCACCTATGTTTTTGGTCCTGGGTGCAGCCTTCATCTAGGGAAACCTACCAAACCCAGACATTTTTTTAAACTAGACACCCCAAGGAGTCCAGGGAGGTGTGGCTTGCGTGGATCCCCCAACATTTTCTTACCCAGACTCCTCTGCAAATCTCAAAATTTGCTTAAAAAAGCATATTTTCCTGACTTTCGTTTGTACGATCACCGCTCCAGCACAGAATTCCTACTCCCCAGCGTTCCCCTCGGTCTCCCAAGTAAAATGACACCTCACTTGTGTGGGTCCCCAAAGCAGAGTCAGCCTAAAGATGTATAAAACAAGAATATGTCCTTATCAACTCGCTATGCTATCCCCTCTATCTCTACAAGTTTTTGGCCTTATTCTGTTGCAGGCACCTGGCCCACCCACACAAGTGAGGTATCATTTTTATCGAGAGACTTGGGGGAACGCTGGGTGGAAAGAAATTTGTGGCTCCTCTCAGATTCCAGAACTTTCTGTCACCGAAATGTGAGGAAAATGTGTTTTCTTTAGCCAAATTTTGAGGTTTGCAAAGGATTCTGGGTAACAGAACCTGGTCAGAGCCCCCCAAGTCACCCCATCTTGGATTCCCTTAGGTCTCTAGTTTTCAAAAATCTACAGGTTTGGTAGGTTTCCCTAGGTGCCGGCTGAGCTAAAGGCCAAAATCTACAGGTAGGCACTTTGCAAAAAACACCTCTGTTTTCTGTCAAAAAATGGGATGTGTCCACGTTGTGTTTTGGGGCATTTCCTGTCACGGGCGCTAGGCCTACCCACACAAGTGAGGTATCATTTGTATCGGGAGACTTGGGGGAACGCTGGGTGGAAGGAAATTTGTGTCTCCTCTCAGATTCCAGAACTTTCTGTCACCGAAATGTGAGGAAAATGTGTTTTTTTAGCCACATTTTGAGGTTTGCAAAGAATTCTGGGTAACAGAACCTGGTGAGAGCCCCACAAGTCACCCCATCTTGGATTCCCCTAGGTCTCTAGTTTTCAAAAATGCACAGGTTTGGTAGGTTTCCCTAGGTGCCGGCTGAGCTAGAGGCCAAAATCTACAGGTAGGCACTTTGCAAAAAACACCTCTGTTTTCTGTCCAAAAATGGGATGTGTCCACGTTGTGTTTTGGGGCACTTCCTGTTGCGGGCGCTAGGCCTACCCACACAAGTGAGGTATCATTTTTATCGGGAGACTTGGGGGAACGCTGGGTGGAAAGGAAATGTGTGGCTCCTCTCAGATTCCAGAACTTTCTGTCACCGAAATATGAGGAAAATGTGTTTTTTTTGCCAAATTTTGAGGTTTGCAAAGGATTCTGGCTACAGAACCTGATCAGAGCCCCACAAGTCACACCATCTTGGATTCCCTAGGTCTCTAGTTTTAAAAAATGCACAGGTTTGGTAGGTTTCCCTAGGTGCCGGCTGAGCTAGAGGCCAAAATCTCCAGGTAGGCACTTTGGAAAAAAACACGTCTGTTTTCTGTCAAAAAATGGGATGTGTCCACGTTGTGTTTTGGGGTATTTCCGGTTGCGGGCCCTAGGCCTACCCACACAAGTGAGGTATCATTTTTATCGGGAGGCTTCGGGGAACATAGAATAGCAAAACAAGTGTTATTGCCCCTTGTCTTTCTCTACATTTTTTCCTTCCAAATATAAGAGAGTGTGTAAAAAAGACGGCTATTTGAGAAATGCCCTGCAATTCACATGCTAGTATGGGCACCCCGGAATTCAGAGATGTGCAAATAACCACTGCTCCTCAACACCTTATCTTCTGCCCATTTTGGAAATACAAAGATTTTCTTGATAGCTATTTTTCACTCTTTATATTTCAGCAAATGAATTCCTGTATACCAGGTATAGAATGGAAACCCACTGCAGGGTGCAGCTCATTTATTGGCTCTGGGTACCTAGGGTTCTTGATGAACCTACAAGTCCTACATATCCCCACAACCAAAAGAGTCCAGCAGACGTAACGGTATATTGCTTTAAAAAATCTGACATTGCAGGAAAAAGTTACAGAGTAAAACGTAGAGAAAAATTGCAGTTTTTTTCAACTCAATTTCAATATTATTTTTTTCAGTTGTTATTTTCTGTAGGAAACCCTTGTAGGATCTACACAAATTACCCCTTGCTGAATTCAGAATTTTGTCTACTTTTCAGAAATGTTTAGGTTTCTGGGACCCAGCATTGGTTTCATGCCCATTTCTGTCACTGACTGGAAGTAGGCTGAAAGCACAAAAAATCTTAAAAATGGGGTATGTCCCAGTAAAATGCCAAAATTGTGTTGAAAAATTGGGTTTTCTGATTCAAGTCTGCCTGTTCCTGAAAGCTGGGAAGCTGGTGATTTTACCACCGCAAACCCTTTGTTGATGCCATTTTCAGGGGAAAAACACAAGCCTTCTTCTGCAGCCCCTTTTTCCAATTTGTTTGAAAAAAACAAAATTTTCACTGTATTTTGGCTAATTTCATGGCCTCCTTCAGGGGAACCCACAAAGTCTGGGTACCTATAGAATCCCTAGGATGTTGGAAAAAAAGGACGCAAATTTGGCTTGGCTAGCTTATGTGGACAAAAAGTTATGAGGGCCTATGCGCGAACTGCCCCAAATAGCCAAAAAAAGGCCTAGCACAGGAGGGGGAAAAGGCCTGGCAGTGAAGGGGTTAATGCTGAATTAATTATGTACTAATGTTTTGAACTTGTAGTAGCATATCATAATTAGAATCATGTATTAGGGGTTTGCTCAATTAATCATTAGGCCTTAGCTTAGCGAGGGTCTGGGCCTGGCTGCCTGGTCTCATATTAAACTGTATTTTTCTAACTCGCAATGTGCTGTTTTCCTGAAGGACACAAAGCTGTACTTTTCCAGAAGTTATGTGTGTAGCCGTAGTAAAATTCTTTCTCATGAGACCCGACTTGCTCAAGGAGACATTCTTGCTGAATGCAACAGTGTAATTCGTAACAGGTGCAAGGTTGCCTGGAGAAGGTGAAAACAATGGAGCTACTGACTGGAGCGTAAAGTGTAACTTTTCTTACCTGACATTCCAACCGATGAAGACGTCAATAACATAGGCCAATCAGCGACATGAGAACTGTGTTCTGTGGAAAGTTCTGGTGAAGTGCGTGGAGAATTATTGGACCGAGATAACAATGCACATATTGGGAGGGATGCCATGATCAGGTTGTTTAAAATTGATTGGTTTAACCCGAAGTTAAGACAAGCTGCAGAAGTGATTTGTCATAGGTGTATCATCTGTCAACAGATGAATGCGGGAAAAGGGACAGTGGTGAATTTGAGCCACATTGGGAGAGCTGGAGGTCATGTAGCAGAATGCAGTTGGATTTTAATGAGATGCCCGTGTGTGGAGGTTTGAAATATGTGTTGGGGATTGTGTGCATCTTTAGTCACTGGATTGAAGCATACCCTACACTCAGGAATGACAGCCTCACAGTAGCAAAGCTGCTGGTAAGGGAATTGATACCACGTTTCGGGTTTCTGATTTCTTTAGAATCAGATAGGGTAACTCACTTCAACAACGAGGTGGTTAAGTTGCTGTGTGCAGCATTGAACATTGAGCAGAAGTTGCATTGTAGTTACCGCCCTGAAGCATCAGGACTAGTGGAGCAGATGAATGGTACCCTGAAGTCGACAATGGCAAAAATGTGTGCAGCCACAAATTTGAAATGGCCCAATGCATTGCCTTTGGTGTTAATGTCAATGAGAAATACACCTAACAAGAAAACACGATTGTCCCCACATGAGATTCTCATGGGCCGAGCTATGAGACTGCCCGCAGTGCCTGCGAATGCTCTTCTGAGTATCACGGATGATATGGTGTTGGACTACTGCAAGGGTCTGGCTGATGTGGTCCGCTCTTTTTCTCACCAGGTGGAAGCCACCACCCTGCCACCAATAAATGATCCATGACACAACCTGAAAGCTGGTGACTGGGTTGTCATCAAGAAACACGTCAGGAAGTTGTGTTTGGAGCCACGTTGGAAGGGGCCATATCAAGTGATACTAACGACTACTACTGCTGTGAAGTGTGTGGGAATTCCAAACTGGGTCCTTGCCAGTCACACGAAAAAGGTGACGTGTCCAACTGATGAGGAAGTTGAGTTGTTGAAAATATCAACAACAGAGAAGGAAGTCTCAGGGCCGGAGAGTGATTGAAGGTGAACTGAGACAGAAGGAGAGCCAGTTGATGATGGCTTGGTCACTCCAGTAAGAGACGAGGGAGAAGAGATCCAGAGGGGTGACGGTGAACCTATCTCAACTGAGGCAGCAGGAGAGCCTAATCAGAGGGAGGTTCTCCCAGAAGCAGACTATTATGGAAAGGAGCTATAGCATTTGACAGACCCAGAAGACGAAGGAGTTGAGGTGGAAGAGAGTCAGAGTGTCCAAACTCCTCCTGAGCAGATTGCAGGTCCATCAAGAGAAGACACCATAGAACCAGAGGAGGGCGAAGGGTTGCTACAGGAACGATCAAAGACCAGAGAAACACTGAAAGGAGACAGGTGGCCAGAATTGCAAGTGAAGAGGGGAGAAGTGGTTGTCGAAGATGCAATAGAGGAAGAAGTTGATACAACATGGAGAGAAGATCTAAGTGAAGGAGAGTTGCAAAGTGATCGCAAGTTGAAGAGAAAGAGAGTAGCAAACAGAAGGTACGCAGGTCCTGAAGGGGCGTATGCAACGACAGCTGAATGGCAACAAGAGTTCTTGGCGTTTTGCTTTGATTGAGAAGTTCCAGTTCAATACTTTGGCACCTGAGTCTGGCTGAAGAGACTGAATTGGTGTAAAGATTGAATTAGAAAAAAGAATTTGAAAAAAGAGACTGAGAATTTACCGGATGAGACTTTGAAAACCTGAATTGATTTTTTTTAAACGATTTTGACAAGCTGCTAACCTGAATTGACAAGGATCATGGGAACGAAACTGATAGCTGTAAATAATTGCTGAAGGAAGACTTTCGCTTATTTGACTTTGTTGCGGGAAAATTAATTCTGTCTATCCTCTGTTGTTGTTTGAATTAACCATCCTTCACTTTCTTTACAGATCATGGCTAACATTAGAGAGGATAATAGAGGGAGTAGGCGTAAATATTTGGGTGTTGGTTTGGGTGTTGTATGTGTGATATTGATTATGGTTGTGGTTGTGGGGATGACACTAATGGATAAGAGTGGGACTAACAATGCTACAATTCCTGAGACTACCACTGCGCTAACAGCTTGGGAGAGGTTTGAATTGGATACGAGATATTTGCATGAGGGAACTAACGCAAAAGGGGAAATATCCACTAACGTTTTCTATCGCTTGCTGAGTGAGTATGTTGACACAATGGATGCGAAAGATTGTTTTGTGGGTACACAGATTCCTGTTTCGGTACAAGAGGGGGTTACTTCTCATAGTCTGCCACTAATGTATGGGATAAGTTGTAGTCTGTTACTAACAAGATTCTATAACCAGGACGAGATTCAATACTTTTACTCAAACTATGACCTTGTGTTTTCTTATGTGCCTATAATAGAGGATTTGAGTGGGGTAGCTAGATACTATAGTATAAAGTTAGTTAAAGGATTCTTTGAGGCGACTTTAACAATTAGTACATCTTATGTACACTGTGATAATTTGTCATGCTTGCTTACATCTGTAGAGAAAAGCTTTTTAGATCACATGGAAGATAGAAGAAGGGCATTGAAGGGTAAACTAGAGAAAGGATTGCAGCAACGGGCTTTTGCTAGTAGTGAAGATTATGGTGCGATTAGAGAATAAGGGAAGCTAGCTTTAGATGCATTACACGTAGGGAAGCTTTGCATATCTAGGCCGAAATCATATTATGACAATGTGTTTGTGAGAATGAGTGAATGTAAGCATGTGTTTTTGTTTCAGAGTAAATGGACGTTCATGTAAAATGGACAGGATCTTACGATCCCAGGGATCTATTATATATGTGGACTTAATGCTTATTACCGTCTTACAAAGGGATGGTATGGGACATGTTATTTGGGGATAGCTTTCCCAAAGATATATCAACTTGATGATTTGAAAAGGTTTCCGAAATTGTCTGAATTACATCGTACTATATAGTGGAGAGAGACTGCTGCTGGTGTAGTAGGAGACATATTTGGGGCGATAATTCCTTCAGTGGGAGTTATCTTAAACTCCATAAAGATTCAAAAGTTGTCTACTATTGTGGATAAGATGCTGACAAATTTTTCAGGGGCTATACTCCTGATGGATAATGAACTTGCTGCGGAGAAGGCTATGACTCTTCAAAACAGGCTTGCTTTAGACATTCTTTTAGAGAAAAATGTCAGAGTTTGTAAGATGCTCAATTGGCGTCATTGTTGTGCGTACATACCAGATAATGGTAATGAGAGTAGAAGTATGCTTACTAACTTGACTAGGGATAGTACATACTTGAAGGATTTTAAAGAACCAGGTATTTGGGAAAAGGTTGAAAAAAGATTTGCCTCAGTAAAAAATTGGCTTAGTAATATTTGGCATGGGATATTGTCTAAAATAATACAGGGGATATTGATTGTTATAGCTTGCTTATTTGGATTGTGGGTGGCATGTAAAATTAGTAAAAGAATAAAATTGAAGATGGCGAAAAATAATAAGAGGAGGAAAGAAAAACAAAGGGAAAAATTATTCAGGGCAAAATCAAAGGGGAAGCCAATAAGGGAAGAAATTGAGATGAGGGAATTTTAGGTTGTAAAATGTGTGGGGAAGGTTTTGTGTGATGACAAGAGTCATCAGAGGAGTTATTGTTGGAGTGTGTCTTTTAAAAGCAATATTAATATGAAAAGCTTGCAATATATTGTGTGATGAAGCTGCATAGAAAATGTGTTAATGTAGAAAATAATGCAAATGCATGAGTTGAAATGTGCCCACGGGGAGTGGCTACCAATGTATACGAAGACTTATGAAAGCTATTAATGCTGAATTAATTATGTACTAATGTTTTGAACTTGTACTAGCATATCATACTTAGAATCATGTATTAGGGGTTTGGTCAATTAATCATTAGGCCTTAGCTTAGCGAGGGTCTGGGCCTAGCTGCCTGGTCTCATATTAAACTGTATTTTTCTAACACGCAATGTGCTGTTTTCCTGAAGGACACGAAGCTGTACTTAAGTTATGTGTGTAGCCGTAGTAAAATTCTTTCTCATGAGACCCGACTTGCTCAAGGAGACATTCTTGCTGAATGCAACAGTGTAATTCGTAACAGATGCAAGGCTGCCTGGAGAAGGCGAAAACAATGGAGCTACTGACTGAAGCATAAAGTGTAACTTTTCTTACCTGACATTCCAACCGATGAAGACGTCAATAACATACGCCAGTCAGCAACATGAGAACTGTGTTCTGTGGAAAATTCTAGTGAAGTGCTTGGAGATGTATTGGACAGAGATAACGATGCACCAATTATGGACAAATGAGGATTTAAGGGCAAATTAGGCAGTTTTGATTTAACCCCACAACCCAAGGAGAAGGGAGTCCATTCCTTTGAGACTCTGCCGTTTATTCATCCTGATACTCTAAATCGTCCTCTACCTATTCCTTACCTGATACTTACTTCTCCTCCATATGAGGGAAGATCTTATTCCTTAGCTGTGCTATACTGAGACTTTGCCCTGTCCTATCTTTGCTGATGATGAAAACGATTGATGTCCTGAGGACGAAGACTTATGATGTTTGCTGATCTGTTGGATTGGTAACTATCTGATGCAAAATTGTAATTGTCTGTTTGCCTTTTCTTTCTAGGTACCAACTGCTCTTTTGATAGAGGCCTTCGTTTAGATGTTTTCCAAATTCGTGTTTGCTAAACTGTTTTGCATGAAGCCCAACATGCTAATGCTAATTAGAGGTTAATTAAGGTGTTCACAAATATCCTACGCAAATAGACAAATGACTGAGTTCTTGCTTTGTTGAATCATGTACTACTGAGACTTTGCTTAGTTGCTTCTTATTGATGACGTGTTAATACTAAATGAATATTCTCTATGCATTGATTAATTATGTTCTAATTGCAAATCTGAAGAGTTACTAATGAGATGAATTGCTAATGAGATTAACAGAAATGACATTAGATTGTGACTAATAGGGAAATAAATATCCTGACACTAAACTAAAGTGGTATGGTTATTCATGGCTGAAAGGTCATGGTGTGTTCAACTTATTGATTCTTACTAAATGTTCTTGATTAGGTTGCTAATTAGTTATTGGAAATTATTGATTGGTTTATTGATCTATTGATTTGTGATGCCCAAAGACACCTCGTACTGGGAAATCCCGGAACGTGGTCCAAAGGTTCATTGACCTAAACGCGTCTCCTTGTAAGTTTACTTATTAAGGCTCTGGCGCGCTAAAAAGGGCACTGCTTTATCCCTACCAAACATCTGTTCGAAGTGTGCGATTTGAGAGGACACTAAGATTATCACAGTACACTCAGGCGCGTGGCCAGGAAAACTTAGGGATATGAGCTTCAGATTTTTCAACACTCACGCTGCTTGCAAATAATATTAAAATACATTATCAGATTGGTAGGACTACTAAGGGAAAACAAACACAACATTTGTAAAATAACCAACATTTTAAGTACTTTCAAAACAGAGAGAGTAAGAGTGAGTGTGTGATTTTTGCTGCGTTTATGCAAATATTCCTGGAGAAATCTGACAGCCAGCTCATCATACCTGCAACCCAACTATTATAAGAAAATGCATTTAAAAGGGGTTTAACACCCCAAACACACTCCTAAATCTACAGTCCTGACTACACTCCCCACAGACCACCCCAGCACTCAGAGCCCAGGTTTACTGTTATCAGACACTTACGTGATCTTGAAAATGCCATGACACATGATATTTTAGGCCTAGTTGCAGTGAACAGTAGTTAGGGTTCACCCCGGGTACATTTATCCAGTTGATTTGGTCGTGCCCAGATGTCACCCCATCAAGCTGGTTCCAGGCATGAATGTAGCACTTCCGGGCACCAACTTGAGAACCCTGTCAGGACCTGAGGAAGTTCAGAATACGACCAGACTCCTGTCTGTGGCCTGTGAGGACCCCTGAAGGACAAAGCCTAGCTGGTTACAGAGGACAGGCACCCCGTAAACTCCTGTTTGTAAGACATGTGTTGACACTGGGAAATTGCACAGTACAAAGACATCAACAGTATGTTTGGTATCTACTGCACAATATTGTATAGAGCCACAAAAAAAATTCTGTTGACCACATAAGTGCAAACCTGAACACAACAGAAATGCCCTGGATAGAGCAGACACAAGCACCCAACCATGACTGAACAGGTTAGCGAAGCTGTTGATCAGCCAGACATGATGAAAATACTGTATCTGAATGGGCTCCAGGGTCAAATTTTATACAACACTTAAATCCCAACTTTCCCCTAGCTTCCTGAAAATGTAGGAAAAAGTCAAACACTTTGAGTGGCTACCACAGTTGCTCCATAGGTAATGCTCAAACAGGCATCTATTCCTACTGCACCTGAATTACAATATCCTAATCAAATTGATGGCAAACAGACTGCCACAGCTGATCTCCAAAGTAATACACCCTGGCCAAAATGGTTTCAGACCCAACTGTAACACTTTCCTTAATCTGAGATTATTAAATGTTATGTATGGTTTGCCTGAAGGCATAATTCCTTGGGTAGCCTCCCTTGATATAGAAAAGGTTTTTTACACAATTAGCTGGTCATACTTAAGTGTGGGCCTTGAGGGGCTGGTAATTAACCTAAAGTTTTGAAAATTGATTATGCTTCTATGTGTGGATTACCTTGCCGAAGTGCAGAGAGGGCGGGCTTTCTTGAAACAATGAACAATAGCAAAAGACACAAGACAGGAGTGTCTTCTATCTCCAGTGCTGTTCGGTATGGCCATGGAGTAATTTTACCTACCTCTTGTGAAGCAGAAACCCATAAAAGGGTATATGTCTGTACAACAATTGCAATATAGGCTCCATCTTTGATAACAACGAGCTCTTAAACTTCCATATTGGAAAAGATAACCTGAATGGTGCAGTGATGCTGATTCCAGAATTCTAAACGATTGGTCAAAATCATGCCTTTGTCCAACTCCCCCTATGCCAGAGCAAGATGGAATCAAAGTGACTCCAACCAGGTTAATTTGGAGTTATGAAACTTTAAAATACCTGGGAGTACAGGTGTATCTCAGCCAGGAGCTGCTTATAGTGGGTAACTTGGGAAAGGCAATTGCAAACATTAAACAGCTTTGTCATTCAGGAACAGACTCCTGCTGTCTCTGATGTGTAGAGTGGCCATCTCGAAGAAGCTGGCACTGCCAATCCCCCTCTACATTTTCCCTGTCTTGTAACATAAAGCAAGACTTTCTTCCAGAACCCATAGAGCATGTAGTATAATTTAAGATGGGGAACATGGCGACTGAGAATAGCTAGTCATAAAGTGCAATGACATCTAATCAAAGGGGCTTAAGGGTTTATATTGTGAAGTAACTTCACTGGGTAATAAACTGAATGGACACAGGCATGAACCCTGGGAGGGATGATGTCCAGGCAGCATCACTCAAAGAGGGAATATTGGAATAAATTCTAAACAACAAAATGCCTCCTAGTAGCCTGCCAAGACTGTTGTAGGTAGCCAGACATTGCTGGTAGTGGTTGTTGAGGAAAATTAAGGAGATACAGCATGAGCTCTCCTGATGGATCGCTACGATGCTTTCCTGGTTATCTGGGATGACAGGGTCACAATATAGGAGACCATGGACAGGAGCAGGCCTGTCGATGGTGAGGGACTCCTATGACAATGCAATATCATGCATGTTTGGTAATGTCGGGGAGGACTTTCACGTTCCAAGTAGTCACACCAGAATATGAAGCACTCTCCAGGGCAGAGAGACAAACGTGGGGACAAATACAATCAACCTCACCATATTGAAACGTTCCCCCTATCTACTTATAACGGACAATGTGAAAAGGATTTTAGGCCATTGTATAATGCAACTCTACCACATTAACTGAAGGATGATATCTCTCTGAGACAGAGATGGGACACCAATGTGAGCGAAAGCATACCTATAAATACATTGATTTAATGTCTATAATAATATACTAACACTATTTCTGGAAATCCCCATTTCAAGTAAACACAACTAATTATATTGGACAAACATACCTGTGTCCTTCAGGCATTGGTAAAATATATATGAGGATGGCAACACTGCCTGCCCTGTACGCCACTCAGTAGAGGACAATTTTTGTTATGTCTTTGAGAGTCGTCAGTACATTTCCAATTCTGGATGGTTGTGCTCTAAAATATATTAGACTCCGCAGACATAATCATAGAACAGAGATCACTTGCGTGCTTGTTGGGACAATTCCTGCGAGACTAAAACTATCAGCACACTAAAGGGTGTATAAGTCTTACCCTCAGTTAGACAGAAAGATGACTAGCAATGGCCTGGAAGCCTGGTCTGCCTGAACATGGCTTTGAAAATGTCAAAGGATGAGGCACTGCAGAAACCGATATCCTTACTGAAATTCATAATTCACCTTGGAAGGACACGACCCACAACTGCTGCGGCACCTTCTTAACACCACTATAGAACAAAGTCAGATCAGCATTCCACCTTGAAAAGCTGGGGCACACGCAGCTCTCACCGCGAGACAAGCCCCACACATGCAACAGACTGACTTACACAGCCGCCTCATTTGTTGGAAATGTAGTAAATAGCACCATCCCCCTACAGTAGGACCAAAGGCTTCAGTATATTCGGAGAACAAACTGGCGGAGCAAGACGATAAACGTGATTTCTACAGGCAGTATAAAAATTACATACAACTATCACTCAGAGTATGATAACCCCAATCAAATACATTTGAGACTTTGTTCTTAGTGATTAATGACCAAAACACTTCTGTTTCCTGTTTTCTGGTTTACTGTTTATAGTCTTAAAAATAATAGCACCAGCACATTACAATATATGTGATGTTGCATGTGTTATGTGAATAATGTAAACTGAAGAAAGAGTTATTTAAACACGTTTGAAGTAGGAATAGTAAAGCCAAGCTCTCATATAAAAGAACACTTTCTCAATGTGGTCACATTTGGATTAGGAACAGTAAAATTGGGACACACAAAGCCAAACCTTCCCCTTATTGGCTAGGTTTTGATTGGGAATAGTAAATTCACTCCTCCCGAATCCAACATTTTTCCCAATGTAGTTACGTTTGGAAGATGAATAGTAATTCTGACACCTACAAAGTCCAAAACACTTTCCCCAATGTGGCTAAGTGTGGAGTCGGAATAGTAAATTAACCCTCCTGAGTCCAAAACGTCCTTCAGTATGGTTATGGTTCCTAGGCTTGGATGGAGTTCACGGAGTTCGACTCCACAGAATTGCGCGGAGTAGAATAAAAACTCTGTGGAGATGGAGTTCTGTGACCCACGGAGTCCTGAATGCACCAGATCTTGGAAGTGCTAAGCAGAGTCGGGCCAGGTAATCCAGGCCCGACCCTGCTTAGTGCTTCCAAGATTGGTGCATTCAGGACTGCCGTAGGCAGTGAAAGCTGCAGTTTCAGGCCTCTTGTGCACCGGCCTCTCCTGTGTGCAGTGCACACAGGGCAGGCTGGTGCACAAGAGCCCAGAAACAGCAGCTTTCTTTAGCTGCCTATGGCACTAGCCTGAATTCAGGCCAGCTCTGTAGGCAGCAAATGCTGCCAGACCTGTTGTGCATGGGCCTGCCCCATGTGCATTACACACGGGTCAGGCCGGTGCACAAGAGGCCTGAAATTGCAGCTTTCACTGCCTATCGCCCTGCCCTGAATTCAGGCCAGGGCCGTTTCAGTTCTTGTTTGTGTACCAGTGTGCACAAAAAGAAGACAAAAGAAAGAGACGAGGACCTACCTGGGTCTTCCAGGGGGTCCTTCTCTCCTCGTCGTCTGACGGCGATGAATCTGCAGCAGCTGCCTCCCTCTCGCCTCTGCTCCCAGGCTCCGGTGCACGCTGCAGCCCAGTTATGGGCTGCACAGAGCAAGCGCAGGCTGTCTGTGCCTGCGCTGTGCAGCCCATAACTGTGCTGCAGTGCACACCGAGTGAGTTACACTGGTGGAGCTATCACTGGACTAACTCCGGCTCCAAGCGTGAGAGTAGTTGTCATGATCATCCATAAAGTTGGGTACAAATAGTAGGTTTTAACCACATTAAATGGTTAAAAGAAAGAGTTAAGAAAAATTGGAAAGCACAAGAAGATTACAAAACGTTTCACCCTAATGCTCTTTTAGGCACATTTTTGGGCTCATGACACTTCTGAAGACTTCCAAGATGGCATGAGTTAAGGGTCAGGAAATTTTGTAGGTGAGGAACACTTGTGAAACGATAACTGGAATTAGTCCCACAAGCATTAATCAGTAGCGGCCACCCTTTGATGAATTGAAATAGATGTTTATAAGAAGAATGTGATTCTATAGCAAACTTCAGCAATTTGACATGAATGTTAAAGAAACGATGTTTTCAGGAGCAAAAGAATTACAATGCTTGGCAAGTTTGAGCCTTTATCGTTTTGAATGCTTATCACTGCAGGGATAATGTGAACTTGGAAAAATCACAGACTCTTTGTTATGATCACCTGGATAGAAAATTGGCAGGTGCATGAACTTGATTTCAGAGTGGCTCTTGTGATTCAACACAACATTTGGGTGTGCAGTAACGCAGCTGAGTTTTCACATTTCATTTGCCTTATGCGAAATAGTCTCGTCCTTTGTTCAGAGATGGGTGACGTGTGAACTCTGAATGGTATGTAAGAATTTACTCTTCATTTAAATTCACTTTTTTCTCTTTTTCGATCGTAGTATTGACCTTCCTTAATTCACACACATGAAAAGAAAGAAAATAGCTGCAGAAAACGGTGTTTTATAGGTAGACACTAATTGACTAATTACCAACTAAAATACCTGTAAGCCAGACTAGAAATCAATTTTTTTTGTTTTGTATCTCTGTTCAATATCCACAATAAAGCTGAGAGGCAGTAACACAGATTAATTCTAAGGGAGGTAGTTCAACTGGATGATTTTTCATTCCTGTTTCTTTTTTCTCCAGCAGCATTCAAGTAGTCCAGCGTGAATTACAGGGTTTTCCGGGTGTTGGATTTGGGGAAATGAGAAAAAGTCATGAAACCTATGGCTTTCCTGCAGGTGGTCTAGTACCTAAAATATGTAAGTGGACAATATGGAATCTGACACTACTAGAGTACAACACACTCCATAAGTTGACAGGTTCTGCTTACCTCGTGTCTGTTTTTCTAGCTAAGATTGTAGACATAGGATTAGTGCACTGCCATCCACGCCAAGCCAGAAAGTGACAAAGATTTTACAGCAAAGTCTTTAAGCATAGGACTAGCTAGTGACATCAATGCATAGATTAAAAATGACAAAAGCCTCTTACAACTCCTGAAACAGTATTACAGCTTTGGATTGGTAAAATACCATCCAAGTCAGCCTGAATAAATAAAAGCAAATGCTAACATGTGTTTTGCTCCTGTTATGAGATCTTCAGAGAGGTATGTGTTGTAATAAATGTCAGGAGACAACACTTCTAGTCAGGAACTTTATTTCACAAACTCCTCAACAGGCCGTCCAATATCTCACTGACCCAACATTCTAAGGCAAGCTCCCAACTGATCCACTGGTCATTACATTCGAAGGTGGGTCAGGAGCATACCATTCTCAAATACATTACAGATTAGTGACTACAAAATTATATATAAAGAATATTTGATGATGGAAATGATTAAACTATGTTACATATAAATTTAAAGAGAATATCAATGAATACACTATAATATTTTTACATAGTCTAAGGATAATAATCTTGAATGAAAAATGTTCCCTGTGTGCGCTTTGCTTACAAAATATCTCCCTTCCTTAACAAGAGAAGACAAAGGGGGTCATTTTGACCTCGGCGGTCTTTTTCCAAGACCACGAGGGACCGCCGTGCGGAAGACTGCCAGTGGTGGCTGTTTGCCGCTCGGCCTATTATGACCGTTGGCAGCTCTTCGTCCTTTTACGGACGGAGAGCCGCCAACAGCCAAACTGGCGGGAGGCAGGGAAGTGGAGGTTGCTCCACCTCCACCACCATGCCAACAGAACACTGCCCAGTGAATCACGTCCTGTGATTCGCGGTGGCGGTGTTCTGTTGACGGTGTGGTGTCGGCGGAGCTGCCGCAATGGCTCCCGTCTCCTCCCGGAGGATCGACGGACCAGGTAAGTTGATTGTCCATTAGGGGAGGGAGGTGGGAGGGTGTTGTGTGCATGCATGGGGGTGTGCGTGTGTGTATGTAGTGGGGGTGTGTGAGTGCGTGTATGCTTGCGGGAGTGTTGTGAGTTTGGGAATGAGTGCGTATATGTCTGTAGGTATGTCTGTATGGATGTGTGTGTGTATGTTTGAATGTGGGTGTGCGTGTCTGACTGAGTGTGTGGATGTTGGTATGTATGTCGGTGTGTGTGCGTGTATGTGTGTTGGTGGTGCCTGCGTGCGTGTCGTGTGTGTATGAATGATGGTATGTTGGGGGTCGGGGTAGGGAGGGGGGTCCTGCCACCTTTGAAGGGTGGCAGGGGTGGTGGGGGGTAGGGAAGGGAATCAGGGTGGGGTTGGGGGTTGGAGGAGACCCCTATCAGTGCCATGGAAGGAATTCCCTGGCACTGATAGTGCTTACTGGCATGGATTTCATGGCGGTTCCAACCGCAGGAAATCCACGGTGGTAAGCCGGGTCAAAATACCGCTGGCGGTATAGTGACGGCCGCCGGGCTGGAGACCCAGGTCTCCAGCCCGGCGGTCGTCTCCGCCCTGGTGGGCGGAACGGAGAAACGGCGGATGACCATGGCGGTAACCGCCATGGTCATAATACAAAAATAAGACCGCCAGCCTGTTGGTGGTCTTACCGCCGCTTCTCCGCCTTCCGCAGGGTCATAATGACCCCCAAAGTTATTACACCATGCAGGGCTTCTTCTGATCCGAGTGTTACATCTTTGATGGCTCTCTTCTGGATCAACAGATTCATTCTCGGCAGCTAACCTAGCTTTCCCATCGTTCTCCATCTCCGGATGGTGCACTATACGGTCCATGCTCCAGCATTTGCCATCTTCTAATCTAACAAGATTCTTATACACTTTCTTGATCCTAAGTGGGTCTGAAAATTTACTATTTCCAGGTTGCATGCGATCTGGGAGCTTGACTTTAACTCTTTGTCCTACTTGCCATAACCTGTCTTTAGTGCCAAATTTATCATTTTACCAATTCCTATTTTTTTCTTGTTTATGCCTAACACATTCAGTAGTCACTTCCCTTTGCTCGCATACATGTTTGCCTCCCTTCAACCAGTTAGGATTTAATTTGGTACCAGGATGTCTGTCCTTTAAGGATTGGAATGGTGAGATGCCTGTAACTGCATTAGGCCTGGTGTGATAAGCCAATAACCTTTGTCTCAGTGCATCCTCACACGATTTGCCTGACACTCTCGCTCTTTGAATGCATTCTTTAATCATTCTATTCATTCTTCCAACTAACCCATTTGCCTTGTAGTTATATAAAGCTGTCCTGAAATGATGAATGCCCCAGTCTTTCAAGAAAACTTTCATAGCATCCGATGTAAATTGCACTCCATTATCAGTCACCAATGTGCTCGGGACTCCTTCACTCATAAAAGTTTCATTTAAGAAATTAACAACATCTCTTGTCGTGATTTGACTCAAAATTTTTAACATTGTCCAATGAGATTGATAAACAATCAAGACACAAATATAACGTCCCCTGCATCCTAGGTGATTTATGGGGTCTAAAATGTCCAAACCTAGTTTGTCCCATGGCTTAATTGGCACCTTCATTGGTGACAATGGAGCTTTGCGTGTTAGATTGGTCTTGTCACTCATTGCACATGCTGTGCATTCCCTCACAGAGTTCTCAACTAACCCGTCCATTTTTGGGAACCAGTACTTAGCTCTCAATTTGTTCTTTGTTAGGCTCCTCCCTAAGTGACCTTCATGTGCTAACTCTATTAGTTTATTCCACAATTTTTCTGGAGGTATAATTCTCTCTCCTCTCATGACTAAATCATCGGTGATATGGAGTTCTGATTTGATATCCCAGTATCCCTTAAGGTCATCCTCTACATCTTTTAGCTTACTTGGCCACCCATTGATAATCTTTTCCCTCAGTAGGTGCAGCACTTTATCTTTCCTGGTTTCCTCCACCCATTCCTCCTTAGTTAAACTTGCCAGTTCCACTATTAAAACTGGTTCAGGATTTGATGTTTCCCTTGTAAACTCCTGCTCATCAACATCTTCTGCCTTATGCTTCGTGCACCTGGACAAGTAATCAGCTATAGTGTTTTTACTACCTGGAACATATAACACATCAAAGTTGTAACCTTCAAGGCCTATCATCCACTTTGCAATACGTGGAGATGCACGTTCCCTACCTTGAGTGGTAAATACATTGACTAAAGGTTTGTGGTCAGTTCTTATTGTGAATGGTAAACCCCATAAGAATAATTTAAAATGTTTCACTACCCAGAAACAGGCTAATGTCTCCCTTTCAATGGTTGAATAGTTCCCTTCCACTCCACTCAATGCTCTGGAGGCAAAAGCAACAATCCTTTCTTGACCATTGACACATTGGGACAATGTTGCCCCCAAACCTTGGCCACTGGCATCTGTGGTCACCCAAATTTTATGTTTGGAATCAAAATTTCCCAATTGTGGAGATCTAATTATTGCTTCCTTGATCTTATCAAATGCCTTTTGACATTCTATGTCCCATACAAAAGGTGCATCTTTTTTTAAGAGCATCCTCATGGGTGCTGTAACCATGGCGAAGTTTTGTACAAATTTAGCCATATATTCAGCTAGACCTAAGAAAGATCTGAGTTCTTGGTTATTGGTAGGAGCTAATGCTTCTTTTACCGCCTTCATTAAATCATATTTGGGTTGGACCCCTTCCTTTGTGATTCTATGTCCCAGGTATTCCACAGATTCTACCCCAAAACAACACTTTTCCTTCTTGATAGTCATTCCAGCCTGACTCAAAACCCTGAACACCTCCCTTAGAGTGTCATCATGTTCTTCGTTGCTGTTACCATAAATTAACATGTCTTCCTGAACCATAAGACATTGTTAATGCCTTTGAGGATATTTTGCATAACTCGTTGGAAAACAGCCACCGCGGACGCTAGCCCGAGAGCGTGAAGAGGGGTGTAACTCAACCTGGTGGTAAGCCGAGGAAAGGTCAATAACACAAAAAACTTTTGCTGGGCCCATCGTACTCAACATTTCATTAATCCTGGGTAAGGGGAATCTTTCCACCCAAATGCTGGCATTCAAATCTCTCAGATCTACACATATATGTATACCCTTCCCACCTGGTTTGCGGGCCACTACAATGGGAGCTAGCCACAGAGAGCTCTCAGTTGGCTCAATAACTCCCAGTTGTTCCAATCTACTTAGCTCTTGCTTCAATGGTTCACGCATAAGGAAGGGAATAGTTTTCACTTTGTGGGAGACATGGACAGCTCCTTCTTTAACAATAATCTTGTGTTGTTAGTCAATCAACCGACCAAGTCTGTCGTCAAATACATGAGGAAACTCTTTACATATTGCATGGACACCACTGCACTTTTCCACCACCAGTACAGGTTCTTCTAAATTTCTAAATTAGGGTCAAGACGTATACCTAATTCCTTTTGATGTTTCCACCCTAAAAGATTAGACCCCTTGCTAGTAAAATAAACCTTACCATTAGTCTGTCTATCCTTGAATGTTATCTTCAAATGCAGCATTCCTTTCAATAGTATGGGATCATTGTTATACCCACCTGGGGATATATCCGCCGGTTGTAATACATAACCCTTCTTCATGAAAGTTTTCTCATATATGCCATAATTTATAAAAGCAAACGGGGAACATGAATCTGCAATACTTTCACTCTCTCACCCTCCAAGGTAATGTCACACGAGGGGTATGTCTGGTTCGAACACTTTGTCCCCTCATCACTTTTCACTTGTAGCTCAAATTTACTATGGTAATCTTGACTATCGTCTACTTTGTGTACAATTTTCTTCCCTCCCAGTTCATTCTTATCACATTTACACATCCTTGCATAGTGTCCCCTGGCTCCACACTTCCTGCATATGCAACTCCTAGCAGGATAGTCTGGATTATTTGCCAAATGTGTATTATTACCACACCTATAGCACCTAGTTTTAGTGTTATCAATATTGTTTTTCCTATTTAATACTTCCTGGACCTTACATTCTTCCTCCCGTTTCATTTCTCTATACTCCTGTTTAGAACTGACTTTAACTTCTCTTACTTCTTCCACAGCCAAGGTATTTTTTAGCAACTTAATGCACTCTGCTGTATGCTCAATACTTTTGGCAACTTCAATTGCCTCCTTTAACGAGGGGTTTAATATTAATAGTTTTTCTTGCACTTTGTTATTATTGGTGCATCTAACTAATTGGTCTCTGATCAATGAGTCCTCAAGGTTACCAAAATCACAAGTGGTTGCAAGACCCTTCCAACAAGTAATGTAGCTAGACACTCTTTCCTCTTTACCCTGTACCCTACGAAAAAACGTGTGTCTTTCTAGTACCACATTCATTCTTAGACCAAAATGATCTTCTAATTTGTTAAGGGTTTTTTCATATTCATCCACTTCCTCTCCTTCTTCCCCTTCTTCCTCTGGATCAGGTAGATTATCATAAACTTTCCATCCCTGTATTCCTAGATTATGTAATAGGATATGCTGCTTCCTGAACGGTGAAAATGTTTCCCCACCTATGGCTATTATATAAGATTCAAACAATTTTATCCAATCCTTCCAAAGTACGCTCAGCTCCCCTACTTCATTCAGGAACGGTGGAGGTTGGTTCATGCTAGCAGCAGCCATGTTGCACTAAAGTATATGTGTACTATATGGTCCAACTAGGTTTATACTTAACACTACCCCACACTATCCACAGGACTAAAAATACAAATTTCCTTGCTACAATTCTTATCACTCTATAGGCTTAGATAAACTATATAAAAATACATATATATATATATATTTTTTTTTCCAATAGTTACAGAAATATTACTACTTTTGTTCAAAACTGTTATAACATCACCCTCACTCAACGAGTGGAGTGTATTTCTTATTAAAATCTGGAAACAACAAGAGTCATTTAAATTCCCACACTCCTGTAGCACCGTAAGAATATATAACTTTCACTTAGCTATAAAAATATGCCTCCCCGCTCTTCCGACGTCCTGGCTCCGCCCGTGCTCTCCCAGCTGCTCAGTTGCTCTAGAAACCGATGCCAGCATTTCCTGGACGGAAAGGTATTTATTCTTGTCTGTTTATTTAAAATTATTCTGCCTCACAGTCCACACAATTTTTTTCCGTCCGTCGACTTAAACACGGCGTGTTGACTGAAGCGTACCGCTGGTGTCAACAGCGTCCAGCAACTATTCTACAGACAAAACATGGACACTGGGCGTCTCCTGTCTTCGACGCAACAGCTCACAGGACTGACACCAACACTGAGTGTCACGCTGACTTCGGATTCTCCTCCACACGCAGTCGGCTCACATACGGCTCCGCACACCACCTAGCTGTTGAACGTTACTCTAATCCAAACACCTCTCACCTTGAGTCAGCTTTGCACGGCTTTCAAACACCAACGCCGGCGGCTGAACGTCTCACTGGATTACCCGCTTTATGACTTTAGTCAATTAAAATACTCCCTGCAGAGCATCTGTTGGCTTTGGACTCTGAACAAGTTAATGTTCCAATCAACGCAATAGTCCAAGGTTGTCACAAGCAGGTCCTCTGCGGCCACACAATTAACACCAGTTAGTGTGTACACGATGATATCACACTCCTTCACCACAGATGAGCAACATCATAGTCCTTCAGGGATTGTCCAGGAATACTTCAATATTCACAGCAATCCAAGACACAGCTTCTCACTGAGTGGCTCAGAAATCAGCCATCTGTTGACAAAACACTGGCATCAGGGGTGGGGAGTTTAACTGCCCCCTGCGCAGGATCCCATCCTCGTCGCCAATTTAAGTGTTGTAATAAATGTCAGGAGACAACACTTCTAGTCATGAACTCCTCAACAGGCCGTCCAATATCTCACTGACCCAACATTCTAAGGCAAGCTTCCAGCTGATCCACTGGTCATTACATTCTCAGGTGGGTCAGGAGCGTACCATTCTGATGGATACAACTACCTGTGGATTCCTCACCTAATGAATACTCCCATGGCGCCAGCATTCGACGGAAATCTTCTTCCTAGTCTCTGCACGTCGACGAGGACGTCACTCTAGCCCACGCGATGCCGTCTGATGTCATACAGGCAATAAGAGGTCCTCGCCGACGTGCCGACGTCAGTTCCCTTTTTTCCGTGCATTCGAAACGGTTATCTTCGAGGGAGCTACTGTTACTTTAGTAGTTACAGTGTATTTTCTGCTGCGTAGTTCTGCTCTGCGGTAACAATGTCTCAGAGGAAGTCGGGTTTCAAGCCCTGTCGAGAGTGTGGGGGCAAGATGTCCGTTACAGATCCTCACTCCGACTGTCTCTGGTGTTTTAGCTCCGACCACGACGTCGTGACTTGCGATTCATGTCAGCAAATGAATCCGAAGGCCCTCAAAGAACGTGAGGCTAAACTATTCCTGGTGAAGTCGAAAGAGAAAGGAAAAACATCACAAAAAGTCTTCCTCGCCAAGGTCTCATCGGCGTCATCGAGACTCCCGGCGCTGTAGAGATTCACGGCATCATTCCAGCAAGGAGACTCGTTCGAGGTCGCCTTCGGCTCGGCGTCAGAGGACTTGGGAGGTCAGTCCCACGGTCACGCTGCATCCATCGACGCCGTTGCCCTCTCCGGCGTCACCGACTTCGCCTGGACAAGCGTCTGTGGTTGAGGTGATGCAGCCCCTTGTGATGTCTCCGGCGTCGTGGACGTCGAGGCCGGCATCGGGGTCGCCTTCGATTCAGGCACCTCAGTATCCGGCTTTTCCCGCCCCTGGAGCCGATAGTACCGCATTTCTGAATGCGATGTATACCATTTTTCAGCAGATGGCTCCAGGAGGTGCTCCGGCTGGTCCTTCGGGGCCTTTGGCCTTTTCATTGGGTGATCCTGCGCCTCTTCGGCCAGCACCCTTTATGCCCTTTCTCCCTTTTGGGAATGTGGGCTCAGTGCCGGTGGCCACTCCGGTGGCTTCAGAGGGATTGGCTCCGGAGGTTTCCATCTCGTCGACGTCGGGATTTCGTCCTGTGACTCCGGTGGGTCCATCGGCTCCAAGATCTCTTCGTCCTGCTCCTTCATCGGCGCCGAAGCTGCCTGTGGCGCCGGATGCGGCGTCGGATGCTTCTGGAGATCGGCGCCGATCTTCGACTTCGGCAGAGGCCATGTCGACTCCGCGTATTGAGCAGAGACTACATTCGAGGAGGCGTGCTCTCCGTTTTTTGGAAGAGCAGGAGTACCAGCGAGTCCTGCAGGAAGGAGAGGTTGAGGACTCTGGTGATGGACTGCATGGTCTGGATACGGCCAGTGGGCTGGATACTTCCCCTGAGTGGGACCTTTCATCTCCAGGGGAGTATACGGAGGAGGCTGCTACCTTTCACGCGGTGGTGAGGAAGGCAGCTAACTTTCTGGACCTGCCTTTGCCGGTGGCAGAGGCGAAGCAGAATTTATTGACGGAGGTGCTGCATCCGGCCTCTGCTGCAGCGGAGCCTCTCTTGCCGTTTAATGAGGCTTTGCTTGATCCGGTGTTGGAGGTGTGGAAGAAGCCTGTATTTTCCTCGGCGGTTCATAGGGCTGTGGCCAGAAGATATCGGGCTGCACCATCTGTCCCTGGCTTTCTTTCAAGACACCCTACGCCGGAGAGCTTGGTGGTGCAAGCATCCTGTTCATCGAAATCAGCGCCTGGATCTTTCCCGACGGTACCTGGAGACAGGGACTCCAAAAAACTGGATGCGCAATCCAAGAAAATATTTTCATCTTGCAGTTTGGCGTTGAAGGCCACCAATGCAACTTGCATTCTGGGGAGATATATCCATGCTCTTATTTCATCTTCTTTTACGGAGCTTCCCCAGGGACTCTTGGATGTTGTCTCGGACGCCCAGGCTGCCGCAACCCAGATTATCCAGTCTGGGCTGGACACGACCGACTCGGTGGCTAGGGCGATGGGCACGGCTGTGGTGGCGAGGAGACAGGCCTGGCTCCGTAAATCGGGGTTTTCTGCGGACGTGCAGTCGACCCTATTAGACCTCCCATTTGATGGGGACAAACTGTTTGGAGCAAAGGCAGATTCGGCCTTGGAGCGATTTAAAGAGAGCAGGGCCACAGCCAAATCGTTAGGGCTGCAAGCTCCTTCTTCCTCTACCTCTTCCAGGTTTTTCAGGAGGTTTCGTGGATTTGGGCGTGGCTCTTCCTCCTCTTCCTTTCGGGGGAGGTTCCAGCAACCCGCCTCTTCCCACCCCTATAGATCATTTAGAGGGAGAGGTAGGGCCTGCACCAGAGGAGCCTCTCAACAGCACTCTGCCTCTTCCTCGTCCTCTGGAGGGGTGCAGCAGGGAAAGCAGCCTTAGGCTTCCACCATTTCCCACTCACTCCTCTCCTGTAGGTGGAAGATTACGGCATTTTCTCCACAAGTGGGGGACTATTACAACGGACACTTGGGTTATCAGTATTGTGGAAAAAGGCTACACCCTTCCCTTTCGGGAGTTTCCGCCCCCCCTCCTGCCCGCCCATCTTATTGTTCAGAAGAACACCTCCTGTTGCTAGAACAGGAGGTTCAAGTCCTCCTTTCAAAGGGCGCGGTGGAGTTGGTCCCAGATCAGGAAAGGGGTCGAGGTTGTTACTCAAGGTACTTCCTGATTCCCAAGAAGGATGGTCGGTTGAGACCGATCCTGGATCTGAGGATCTTGAATTGGTTCCTCAATCAGGAAAAGTTCAAGATGCTGACCCTAGCATAGGTGCTTTTGGCGTTGAACAAAGAAGATTGGATGGTGTCTGTCGACTTGCAGGATGCTTATTTTCATATTCCGATACTCAAGTCACACAGGAAGTATCTCCGGTTTGTGGTAGGGTCGCAGCACTATCAGTTTGCGGTCCTTCCATTTGGTCTTACTTCAGCACCTCGAGTGTTCACGAAGGTGATGTCAGTGGTTGCAGCAGAGCTCAGAAGGAAGGGGATAGCATATTCCCTTACTTGGACGACTGGTTGATCAAAGCCAAGTCCCCGGAGCTTGTGTCGTATCATCTGCAGTCATCAACCCAGTTGTTGTTCGACCTGGGCTTTTTGGTGAACGTGCCCAAATCTCACCTGGAGCCCTCTCAGCGCCTCCTGTTCATAGGGGCAGTACTGGATACAACATTGAATCAAGCCTTTCCTCTGCCTCAGCGGGTTCAAGATATTCAGGAATTGGTTCCAATGTTTCGAAATGGAGCGGTAGTTCCAGTCCTCAAGGTCCTTCATCTGCTCGGTCTGTTTGCCTCCTGCATACTGTTGGTCACGCATGCTCGCTGGCACATGAGGGCTCTTCAGTGGTGCCTCCGAAGGCAGTGGTCTCAACACAAGGGAGATCTAGAAGGTGCAGTCAAGATCTCCAGAGATGCTGCTGTGGACTTGAAGTGGTGGATTGCGAGCAACAATCTTTCACAAGGAAAGCCGTTCGCGCAGTCGCCACCAGTGGCCACGGTCATAACGGATGCTTCCACTCTAGGGTGGGGAGCTCATCTGGGGGATCTGGAGATCAAAGGACTTTGGTCTCCAGAGGAACAGATGTTTCATATCAATCTGTTAGAGTTACGGGCTGTACATCTGGCTCTCAAGGCCTTCCTCCCTTCCCTTCGTGGTCAGTCGGTACAGGTCCTGACGGACAATACTACCACGATGTGGTACATAAACAAACAGGGAGGAGTAGGGTCGTACCTTCTCTGCAGAGAAGCTCTTCGACTATGGTCCTGGGCAAAGGACCCTCAGATTTGCTTGGTAGCAAATCATTTGGCCGGGGTCTTGAATGTACGGGCGGACAGTCTGAGTCGCCAATTCTCGGCCGACCACGAGTGGCGTCTCCATCCAGATCAAGTCTGTTTAATCTTTCTGCCACTCGGGAGAATGCGCATTGTCCGTTATTCTGCAGCCTCCAGTATCCGGTGCAGGGAGCATTGGGGGACGCGTTTCTGATAACGTGGTGTGACCAGTTGCTTTACACGTTTCCCCCATACCCTTGATTCCTCGAGTGTTGAGGAAGATTCGCCAAGACCGGGCCCAAGTCATCTTAATAGCTCCGGATTGGCCAAGGAGGGTGTGGTACTCTGACCTTCTCCAACTCTCGCTGTGCCCTCCGCTCCGTCTCCCTCTCAGGGCAAACCTCCTCTCGCAGTCGCAGGGGCAGGTTTTACACCCCAACCTCCAGAGTCTACACCTACATGCCTGGAGATTGAACGGGGCAACCTGAGTTCCTTCTCTCTCCCGCCTGATGTAGAGGATGTTATATTAGCGGCCAGGCGACACTCCACTAAATCTATCTACGCTAATAGGTGGTCTAAATTTGTTATGTGGTGTGGAGAGAGACAGATTGATCCCTTACATGCTCATCTGTCGGACGTTTTGTCTTTTGCTTTGTCTCTAGCGCAGAAAGGTTGTGCAGTGGCTACCATTAAGGGTTATTTGTCGGCTTTGTCAGCCTTCATTTGTCTTCTAGACCAACCATCGTTATTTAAATCCCCTATTGTTCTCAGATTCTTGAAAGGTCTTCTAAAGAAATATCCTCCAAAACCATTCGTTATGCCTCAATGGGATTTGTCCTTGGTCCTCACTTTCCTTATGGGGTCCCCTTTTGAGCCTATGCATTCTTGCCCCTTAAGGTATTTGGTTATTAAAACAGTCTTCCTGGTGGCTATAACATATGCAAGGAGAGTGAGTGAGTTGCAAGCCTTATCGGTAAAACCCCCTTATACAACTTTTTATGGGGATAAGGTGGTGTTGAGGACCAAGGCTGCTTTCCTCCCGAAGGTTGTTTCACCCTTCCATTTGGCCCAGACAATTACTTTGTCCACGTTCTATCCTCCGCCTCATCCTTCAAAGGAGGAAGAAAGACTACATCGCTTGGACCCAAAGAGGGCATTAAGCTTTTACATTGATAGAACAAAGGACTTCAGGCTGGAGGATCAGCTGTTCATTGGATACGTGGGCAAGAGGAGAGGAAAGGCAGTCCACAAGAGAACACTCTCCAGGTGGGTTATTCTTTGTGTTAAAATCTGTTACTCTTTGGCAAAGGATCCTCCTGATGGCATTAGAGCTCATTCCACCAGAGCTAAGTCGGCCACTTCGGCCTTGGCCAGGGGTGTTCCTGTGGTCGACATCTGCAAGGCCGCAACTTGGTCGTCCCTTCACACTTTTGCGAAACATTACTGTTTTGACTCTGAGGTCAGAAGGGACGGCCATTTTGCACGGTCAGTGCTGCACGATTTCTTGGTTTGACCATTTCGGCACCCACCACCGGGAGTGGTACTGCTTTGGGACTCTATTCATTAGGTGAGGAATCCACAGGTAGTTGTATCCATCAGAAGAACGAGTTACTTACCTTCGGTAACGACTTTTCTGGTGGATACATTAGCTACCTGTGGATTCCTCACGGTCCCACCCGCCTCCCTGTTGCCTTTCTGGTCTTACCAAGTAATCCTTGAGTGCGCTCCTCTTGGTCTTCAAGGTTGCAATAGATGTTGTAATTATGGATACTTGTATATATTTATATGTATATATATGTATATATCTTTGTGTATATACATGATTTGCATATATTTGTTTGTTATAAAAAAATTTTTAAAAAAATAAAAATAAAAAGAGAGTTATATTAAATCTACAGCCATTTTATTGCAATGTTGTGTATTTTACAATGTTATGGGATGGTGCCTTGCTCTTTCATTGCATTGGGTTGTTATTCTCATGCACGTAAAAAATGTTGGTACTGACGTCGGCACGTCGGCGAGGACCTCTTATTGCCTGTATGACGTCAGACGGCATCGCGTGGGCTAGAGTGACATCCTCGTCGACGTGCAGAGACTAGGAAGAAGATTTCCGTCGAATGCTGGCGCCATGGGAGTATTCATTAGGTGAGGAATCCACAGGTAGCTAATGTATCCACCAGAAAAGTTGTTACCGAAGGTAAGTAACTCGTTCTTTTCAAATACATTACAGATTAGTGACTACAAAATTATATATAAAGAATATTTGATGATGGAAATGATTATACTATGTTACATATAAATTTAAAGAGAATATCAATGAATACACTATAATATTTTTACATAGTCTAAGGATAATAATCTTGAATGAAAAATATTCCCTGTGTGCGCTTTGCTTACAACAGTATGCCTTTGTCATACTTGTGCAAGGTGAGGTTTCCCTGAAACACATTTGTGCTGAAAATAAACCATTAATATTAAGGAAGCAATAAAGTGTGTGCCTTTTTTGCTCTCACCCTCAAAGAAATTTGTTTGATTATACATGTTGTGCGCGTTCCAGAATATGTATATTCGAGATTTATTCCCAGGCAACAAGTTTTGACCTACCAGTCTTCGTCACAGGCCCATACATACACAGTGGATTATCACCCTTAAAAAAATATTAGTGCATTAATAAACATCGAAAAAGACTGTGACAAAATAATGTTACAATAGCTGAAAGACAGATTTGTAAAAGAAACATTTCATGATAATTAAAATACATTTTACAAAAATAATTGTGCAACACACATTAAAAAATATTCCAATGCAATTCTCTTTCCTGGCTCTAACAACTAACTACTAATATAACCTGACCTATATTTATAATCTAATTCATCCTTCCTGAATTCACATAAGCTGTAAAGGCCAAGTGAACATCCATAATTTGCAAAATGCAATTCATTACTTTATCAATCCAACATATGTACTATCAGAAAGTTAATAACACAGTCTTCCAAACAATAGAAAAAACACTCATCTATAATTAAAATTCTTTGCCAACATCCATAAAGAGCTATACACGTGCTAATCAGAAAATCCTTTGAAATACAGATATCATGACAGAACAAACAATTTCCTTAAAGTCCAAACGCACAGCACATGTAGGTCCTCCTCGGCATTCCATCCCCCTGGGCTCTTAGTACTGAGGAGGATGATATATTCTGATTCCAAGACTCTGTTTCCTCTTTCTATCTTCTCCTCTTGAATTGCTTTTGACCCTGTCAGTCCGAAAAACAAAACATTTTTGCATCCTGGCCATGTTTTAATTGCCAATACCAAGCCACAATGTTATTCGGGTCACAATTCTTTGTCGTTCTAGAATGTTTAAGTATTCTTTTTTTTCACAGAAAAATAACCCCTGCTTACCCCCTTGGTAGCTTGGCAGAGCAATAGGCTTAACTTCAGAGTGCTAGGTGAAAAGTATTTATATCAACACACACAGTAACTTAATGAAAACACTACAAAATGACACAACACCAGTTTAGAATAATAGGAAATATTTATCTAAACAAAACAAGACCAAAATGACAAAAATCCGACATACACAAGTCAATTTATGAATTTTTAAAAATTTAACTCAAAAATAGTGCTTAGAAACACAAAATGCTTCGATGAGGTGTTAACACGGCGTCGTGACGGAGTCGTTCCCTACAAGCCTACACAAGCGGCGCCGGACACGGAGTCACGTAGACCCCCAAGTACAGTACCTTTGGTGAAGAGTGAAAACAAGTCGATGCGCGAAGTCGAGGATCGCGCCGTCTGTGCAAAACATTGAATCTGCGCACTTCAAACGGCGTCGGTCACGACGTGGTGCGGCGACTTCCACGGAGTCGCGGACTTCAGCGGGGCTGCAGTGGCATCGGGCCTGCGAAGGTCATCATATTCCAGCAAAGATCACGGAGTCGATAGCAGGCGGCGTCACCGGATGCAGCAGCGGCGTCGGTCCGAAGTCGTCCGAAGTCGATTTCCTTGGATTTCTACCAGCTTTCCTTTCAAGGGCCCAGGGACTGGATAGGGCACCACTTGTCAGAGCAGGAGTCTCTCCAGAGACTCCAGGTGCTGGCAGAGAGAAGTCTTTGCTGTCCCTGAGACTTCAAACAACAGGAGGCAAGCTCTAAATCAAGCCCTTGGAGATTTCTTCACAAAATGGAAGGCACACAAAGTCCAGTCTTTGCCCGCTTTCTCTGGCAGAAGCAGCACCTGCAGGATAGCTCCACAAAGCACAGTCAAAGACAGGGCAGCTCTTCGTCCTCAGCTCTTCAGCTCTTCTCCAGGCAGAGATTCCTCTTGTTTCCAGAAGTGTTCTAAAGTCTGTGGTTTTGGGTACCCTTCTTATACCCAATTTCTCCTTTAAAGTAGGCCTACTTCAAAGTAAAGTCTCATTAGAATGTAAAATCCTGCCTTGCCCAGGCCAGGCCCCAGCCACTCACCAGGGGGTCGGAGACTGCATTGTGTGAGGACAGGCACAGCCCTTTCAGGTGTAAGTGACCACTCCTCCCCTCCCTCCTAGCACAGATGGCTCATCAGGAAATGCAGACTACACTCCAGCTCCTTCTGTGTCACTGTCTAGTGTGAGGTGCAACCAGCCCAACTGTCAAACTGACCCAGACAGGGAATCCACAAACAGGCAGAGTCACAGAAATGGTATAAGCAAGAAAATGCGCACTTTCTAAAAGTGGCATTTTCAAACACACAATCTTAAAATCAACTTTACTAAAAGAGGTATTTTTAAATTGTGAGCTCAGAAACCCCAAACTCCACATGTCCTTCCACTCCCAAAGGGAATCTACACTTTATGCAGATTTAAAGATAGCCCCCATGTTAACCTCTGAGAGGGACAGGCCTTGCAACAGTGAAAAACAAATGTAGCAATATTTCACTGTCAGGACATATAAAACACATTACTATGGCCCTCATTCTGACCTTGGCGGTCTTTTCGCAAGACCGCCGAGTTACCGCCGCGGTAAAGACCGCCGACCGCGGCGGTATGCCGCTGCGCGTATTCCGACCGCTGGGAGCGTTCCGCCGGAATACCGCCAGCAGCCACACTGGCGGTCGGTGGGAAAGTGGAGACTGGTCAACCTCCACCGCCACGCCAGCAGAACACCGCCCCCAGAATTACGACCCACATTTCTGTGTGGCGGTCTTCTGTTGGCGGTCTTCTGTTGGCGGTCACGTCCCTATGGCTCCCGTCGCCTCCCGGAGGACCAACGCACAAGGTAAGTTGATCGTCCGTGAGGGGAGGGGGTGGGGGGGTGTTGTGTGATGTGTGCGTGCATGGGGGTGTGCGTGTGAGTGTGTAGAGGGGGTGTGTGAGTGCGTGCATGCGGGCGGGGAGTGCTGCTGTGCCTATGTGCGATGTGTGTAGTTCGGCGGGTGCGCATGTCGGCATGTATGTGTGCGGGTATGTGTCCCCGTTGTGTATGTGTGTGTGTAGGGGGTGTGTATATGTGCATGTTGGGGGTGTGTGCATGTCGGGGTGCGTGTATGTGCATGTCGGGGTGGGGAGGGGGTTCGTACCACCTCTGGGGGGTGGCAGGGGGGTGGAGGGTGTGGGGGGAGGACTCGGGGGGGCAGTGGGGGGTGGGGGAGACCCCTATCAGTGCCAGGGAAGGAATTCCCTGGCCCCGATAGTGCCTACCGCCATGGTTCGCATGGCGGTTCCCGAACGCCAGAAACCGCGGCGGTAAGCAGGGTCATGATACCGTTGGCGGTCTTGGGTCGACCGCCGGACCGGAGTGCGCAGACTCCAGCCCGTCGGTCATGACCGCCGTGGCTGTCGGAGTGGGGAAGTGGCGGTCGGTCGCGGCGGTGACCGCCGCGGTCAGAATGCCATTTTTAATACCGCCGGTCTGTTCGCGGTCCGACCGCCGCCTCTCCGCCGACCGCCAAGGTCAGAATGAGGGCCTATATGTCCTACCTTAACCATACACTGCACCCTGCCCTTGGGGCTACCTAGGGCCTACCTTAGGGGTGTCTGACATGTAAGAAAAGGAAAAGTTTAGGCCTGGCAAGTGGGTACACATGCCAAGTCAAATTTACAGTTAAAAACTGCACACACAGACACTGCAATGGCAGGTCTGAGACATGATTACAGAGTTACTCATGTGGGTGGCACAACCAGTGCTGCAGGCCCACTAGTAGCATTTGATTTACAGGTCCTGGCACCTCTAGTGCACTTTACTAGGAACTTACTAGTAAATCAAATGTGCCAATCATGGATATACCAATTAGATACAATTTACACAGAGAGCAGATGCACTTTAGCACTGCCTAGCAGTGGAAAAGTGCTCAGAGTTCAACAGCCAACAGCAACAGGTCAGAAAAAATAGGAGGCAGGAGGCAAACAGATTGTGGGATGACCCTGCATAAGCAAAATTGTCCAACACAACCCCCTACCAGCCTAAAGCCAGGGGAGAACAATCAATACCTTGATGTACTTCCCTGATTGGGGCGATAGAACAAGGAACCAGGCCCACAACAGGAGGGGCATGTTCCATTTCTATGCCTTCCTGACTCTAGTTTGATCCCTCTGTCCATTCTCTCAGGGCCCACTAAGCTAACCCATGGTGAAACCTTCTCCTCATCTGCAGATACCATCTGTGCAGCACCTAACTTTATTTTGCTCACAGAGGTATCCCAGGGAGTAGATAGCACCTCCAACGCCAACAAAGTGGTGTTGCCCACTCCACTCCCGGGGAGTGACTCTCGTCCCCCCGCCAGGGACGTCTCTGTTCACCAGGACAGCAAGCCACAGTGACCCCTGACAACTGTCAGGGATAAGAGCCCGACCTCAGGCCTCTCCAACCACTGTGACTGTAGAGAGTGGTGGGCAGTAGTCCCAGGTGCCTGGCACCCTTTGACCACTCTCTCTTCCACCAGGTCAGGGATGACAACCTGACCCTGGTCCTCCCCTCTGGGGCTCGGTATCCTCCCTGCAGGAGCGGCACCCCCAGAGTCCAAAATTGTCAGGGTGCTTGTAGAAGCAGTCCTGCACAATTCTCCCACCAGTGCGGGGATGTTAACCTGTAACTGGTCCTCTAACCTGGGGTCTGTACCTTCAGGTTGGATTAGGGCCAGGGTTGAGGCTTCCCTCCCCCTGCCCTCCCTTCTGGGGTCCTGTACCCCCCAACTAGGAATGGTACTCCCAGAAGACAAGATGGTAGGGACACTGTTAGCAGTAGCCCCTTCCTCCAGGTCAGGGGGGACACCCTGAACCTGGCCTTCCAATCCAGGGTCTGTACCTTTAGATTGTACTGGGGTCAGGGGTGAGTCTCTCTCTCCCCTGCCCCTACTTTCAGGGTTCTGCACCCCCCCCTCAGGGAGAGTACCCCTTGAAATCACACCGGGGGTGATTGGGCAAATCACCCCCCCTTCAGGTCAGGGCTTACCCCCTGCACCTGATCCTCCAGTCCAGGGTCTGTACCCACAGACTGGACCACCACCTGGCAACCCAGGACTTCCTGGGGGGCATACTTAGCCCCCACCAGGTCAGAGTTTACCCTCTGAACCTGGTCATCCAAACCAGAGTCACCACCCTGTGGTTGAACCACTGCCTAATGCACCATGACTTCCTTGGGAGCACACCTCCCCCCCATCAGGTCAGAGTTTACCCCTGAACCTGATCATTCAACCCAGAGTCACCACTCTGCGGTTGAACCACTGCCTGGCGCACCATGACTTCCAGGGGGCACACTTACCCCCTCCAGAGGACACACTGTCCCCAAGGGCCATACAAGAGTCTGGCTGGTGCAGGTCTCCTGACCTCTGCCCATCTGGCAGAGCCGGGATTCCCCCCAACCCAGAAATGGTCTCACCAAGGTCGTTCCTGGGGGGCTCTCCTTTCAGAGCTGACCCCTGACCCTCCAGGTTCTCCACTGGGGTCCGCAACACCCTCTCAACCTTCTGTCTGGACTTCTGCACCCCCTCACTAGGAGTGGTACTGCCAGACACCAGAACTGGTGGGACGCTGGCTACAGCCGCCCCCCCCAAGTTCTCCTGACACTGTGGGGTCTCCCTCAACAGATGGCCCTACGGTACAGGCTAGGCTCCCCTCCTGGTGTTCCCTCATGCAACCCTCCAGGACCTGGGACCGGATCTCGGGCACCTTGGGCCTCAACCCATTCCCTCTCCTCTGAGACTGGACATGGGGTCCCTCACCCATCCCACTACACTGGGACCTACCTGGGACACTGTAATCCTTCCCTACCTCACCTGGTTGGGAAATACCTAGACCATTCCCCTCAGGAGTACCCCCAAATGCCTCTTCAGACTCTCTGGTACTCACCCAAAGGTCTGCCTCTAATGTAAGTTCCCTGGGGTCAGAGAACTCACACTCCACCTGGTGTTGGCATAGCTCTGGAAAATAAGGAGTAGACATATGCTCTGCAGCAATTACATCACTCAGCCCCTCACATGAATTAACCAAAGTACCCTTCACCCAACCATCCAGTGACTCAGCCTTGAAAAAGCACCCCAAATCACCCTCCTGAGACTGGTGAGACAGTACCTGACTGTCCCTGACACTCAACCCACACTCTTCTGGGATGTCTTCACACTCCATAACCAGGACTTCTACCTGGGGGGAACCCCTCTCCCTGTCACTCTCAACTAGAGTCAGTAGAGTGTCCCTCCCACCAGTAGGAATATGACTCCCCATGCCAGTTCCCCCATCCACCTCAGGGACCCTGTGCATCACTGGAGCTACCTCATACCCCTGAACCTCCTGGTGTATGTTAACTCCCTCCTTCAAAGTAGGGCACCACATGTCTGGAATGTGCACTTCTTCAGCAGCACTGGATATAAAATTGTTGCTGCCACCATTCCAGCTGGACTCAGCCCTCCTGACTGCCAGCTCTTCCAGTTTTAGCTCATAAGCCAAAATCATAGTTTCTATCTCGAAGTCCCTTTTCCATTCATCGAACTCCCTTTGCATCCTCAACTTTTCTGCCTCCAACCGGCGAGCCCCTTTTGCCTGTCTGTCCTGCACATCTTTAGGAGTCAGACCCTTAGAGGACCTACTGCTACCACTCCTGGAGACCCTCCCCCCAGGTGTAACAGGCACCTATCCTACACCACTGTGTAGACTCTGCACTTTCCCATCCATATCTTCTGTGTGCCCCCAGCTTCCTTGGCTGTCACCCAGGCCCTCAATGCCTCTTGCAGCTCCCTCTTCCTGGCAGAGCTCTTAATGGGACAGGCAAGATCTTCACAGAACAGTTTTAATTGAGCAACTGAGTACCTCTTCAGTTTCCCTAATTCAAACACAGCTCCAGCTGTTGCATCTCCAGATTGAGACATGATGGCAACAAGTGCAAAGTTCCAACAGCAGAAAACATGTTCCCAATGAAGTAAAAAGAATCAGTCAAGGGATCAGCAAAATCGTGGAAGTAGAACAAAAAGGAGTCCCAAGGAGAAAAATGAAAGATGACCAAACAAGTAGTATGTGGTCACATAGTGGTCTGCAATCAAAACAGTAGTATACACTTAATCACTGTTTGTCAAGTACAAATACTAATCCAAATCCCAACCGCTGATCACCAATGTTAGAAATTTGGTCTTTGGTTGACAGTCAGGTTACCCCCTGTTCAAGCAATCACCCTCACTCTAGTCAGGGTAAAAGAGAATCACCCTCAGCTTACCCCTGCTTACCCCCTTGGTAGCTTGGCAGAGCAGTAGGCTTAACTTCAGAGTGCTAGGTGTGAAGTATTTGTACCAACACACACAGTAACTTGAAGAAAACACTACAAAATGACACAACACCAGTTTAGAAAAATAGGAAATATTTATCTAAAGAAAACAAGACCAAAACAACAAAACTCCGACATACACAAGTCAAGTTATGAATTTAGAAATACAAAATGCTTCGATAAGGTGTTAACACAGCGTCATGACGGAGTCGTTCCCAACAAGCCAACACCAGCGGGCCTGATACGGAGTTGCGTAGACCCCCAAGTACAGTACCTTTGGTGAAGAGTGAAAACAAGTCTATGCGCGAAGTCGGGGATCGCGGCATCTGTGTAGAACGTTCAATCCACGCACTTTGAGCAGCGTCGGTCACGACGTGGTGCTCCGACTTCCACGGAGTCACGGACTGCAGTGGGGCTGCAGCGGCATCGGGCCTGCGAAGGTCGTCGCGTTCCAGCGAAGATCACGGAGTCGGTAGCAGGCGGCGTCACTGGATTCAGCAGCGGCGTCGGTCCGAAGTCGTCCGAAGTCGATTTCCTTGGATTTCCACCAGCTTTCCTTTTAAGGGCCCAGGGACTGGATGGGGCAGCACTTGTCAGAGCAGGAGTCTCTCCAGAGACTGCAGGTGCTGGCAGAGAGAAGTCTTTGTTGTCCCTGAGACTTCCAACAACAGGAGGCAAGCTCTAAATCAAGCCCTTGGAGATTTCTTCACAAGATCGAAGGCACACAAAGTCCAGTCTTTGCCCATTTACTCTGTCAGAAACAGCAACTGCAGGATAGCTCCACAAAGCACAGTCACAGGCAGGGCAGCTCTTCATCCACAGCTCTATAGCTCTTCTCCAGACAAAGGTTCCTCTTGTTTCCAGAAGTGTTCTAAAGTCTGTGGTTTTGGGTGCCATTCTTGTACCCAATTTCTCCTTTGAAGTAGGTCTAGTTCAAAGTAAAGTCTCTTTGGAATGTGAAATCCTGCCTTGCCCAGGCCAGGCCCCAGACTCTCACCAGGGGGTCAGAGACTTCATTGTATGAGGACAGGCACAGCCCTTTCAGATGTAGGTGACCACTTCTCCCCTCCCTCCTAGCACAGATGGCTCATCAGGAAATGCAGACTACACTCCAGCTCCTTCTGTGTCACTGTCTAGTGTGAGGTGCAACCAGCCCAACTGTCAAACTGACCCAGACAGGGAATCCACAAACAGGCAGAGTCACAGAAATGGTATAAGCAAGAAAATGCTCACTTTCTAAAAGTGGCATTTTCAAACACACAATCTTAGAATCAACTTTAATAAAAGATGTATTTTTAAATTGTGAGCTCAGAGACCCCAAACTCAACATGTCCATCTGCTGCCAAAGGGAATCTACACTTTAATCAGATTTAAAGGTAGCCCCCGTGTTAACCTATGAGAGGGACAGGCCTAGCAACAGTTAAAAACGCATTTAGCAATATTTCACTGTCAGGACATATAAAAACATTACTGTATGTCCTACCTTAACCATACACTGCACCCTGCCCTTGGGGCTACCTAGGGCCTACCTTAGGGATGTCTGACATGTAAGAAAAGGGAAGGTTTAGGCCTGGCAAGTGGGTACACTTGCCAAGTCAAATTTACAGTTAAAAACTGCACACACAGACACTGCAGTGGCAGGTCTGAGACATGATTACAGAGCTACTCATGTGGGTGGCACAACCAGTGCTGCAGGCCCACTAGTAGCATTTGATTTACAGGCCCTGGCACCTCTAGTGCACTTTACTAGGGACTTACTAGTAAATCAAATATGCCAATCATGGATAAACCAATTAGATACAATTTACACAGAGAGCAGATGCAATTTAGCACAGGTTAGCAGTGGTAAAGAGCTCAGAGTTCAACAGCCAACAGCAACAGGTCAGAAAAAATAGGAGGCAGGAGGCAAACAGATTGTGGGATGACCCTGCATAAGCTAAAAAGTCCAACACGGGGCATATGGATGCTCCAATACATATGTACAAAAATAACTACTCCAAGTTATGAATTGTCTAATGCATGCGATTCTTCCTGTGGGGAAGTTGCACTCTCTTCTAGTCATACTACCTCTCCATGCTTTTAATCTTTCAGAGTGGAAAACCCCATCCTGGTCTTTCACCAACATTTCCTTTTAGGATTTAGCCTGATGACTTAGTACTAGGATAGCCTTGATAGATTTGGATTTCTGATATGTAACCAAAGGATGTGGGATTACAAGGTCACCTACTGTGGGTCAGATCCAACCAAATGCCAGTTTTGTTAGGTACATTTCTCACTTTGGGGGACTCAATATTAAAGGTCGTAATAATTCTGACTGGATTGGATACAACGGTTTACTTATTTTTTTTATTAAAAGACTTTCTCTGGATGTCACACTTACCCTCTTACTGGCTGCACTGAGTACCCTATTGGGGTAACCCCTGGCCTTAAATCTCCTTGTAACGCTCATTTCCTCCATGAAAAAGGCCTGCTCTGTTATGCAATTACGATGAGGTCATAAAAGCTCACCATAAGGTGTATTATATTTCAATTGCCTTGGATGATGACTATCTGCATGTAAAACATCATTACCTGTAGTACTTTTGTGGTATAGACCAGTGGTTCCTAACCTGTGGTCTGGGGACCCCTGGGGGTCTGCAAACCCTCAGGGATTCCGCTACTGCTTAGAAAATAGACTAATTTTAACAGATTAGGTACCCAGCTTTCAATAATGACTCTGTGGGGGTCCCCAGATTCCAATAATAATTCACTGGGGTTCCCAGGGTTCCAGTATTGATAAAGGGGGTGGGTCCCAGAAGTCAATAGGTTGGGAACCACTGGTATAGACCAATATGCACCAATTTATCCTTAATGGTTATTGATACATCCAAGAAGTCTATCATAGTCTTGTGAATTTTATATGTGAAACTGAGATTGCAATCATTCCTTGAAATCTATGCCAAAAATAATCATAACTTAGCAGAAGAACTAACCCAGTTGATGAAAAGATCTATATAACAAGTTCAAAGAACTATGGGGGTCATTATGACCCTGGCAGATGGCAGTAAAATGGAGAAAAGCACTGGCTGGCGGTACTTTTCCACATATTAAGACATTGACGGTTTGGCTCCAGCCAAACCGCCAATGTACCACACCGTGTGCCACGCAGTAATGACCGCCAGGCTGGAGACTTCAGCCTCCAGCCCAGCGGCCGTCACTAGCCAGCCTGCAGGATTATGACCCTGCCAACTGCCATGGTTTTCGTGGCTCCCTTACCGCCACGAAAACCATGGTGGTAGCTATCAGTGCCAGGGACTCCCTTCCCTGTCACTGATAGGGGTCTTCCCCACCTCCTCCCCCTCCCCAGAAACATCTCCACCCCCTCCTCCCCAGACCCCCCTACTACATACACGTACCTTCATGCACACACGAACACACACACACATACACTCATACCCAACACACACATACATACACTCATACCCACATCCATCCACGCATTCATCCAGCCATTCACACACACACTGACATACATGCAAACACACATGCATTCACACAACATAACATACATACAATCACACATCCATACATGCACACACATACAACACGCATCACACACCTACATACATGCACGCACATTCACACACACCACCCACACACACACAACACCCCCCACCGCCTCCCCTGTCGGATCACCCGACTTACCTGTTGTCAGGGGGTCCTCTGGCAGGAGACGGGACGTGGCGCTCCAGCCAGCAGCAGCGTCTGCCAGCAGAACATCGCCAGGCCGTATCATAGGTCATGATACTGTCTGTGGCGGTCTACTGGCGTGGCGCTGCTGCTGGCAGCAGCTCCACCTTACCGCCATCCGCTGGCATGGCTGCAGCCGGATTTCCAGCATCCTTTTGGTGGAAATCCAGCTGTGGTCATAATCCGTCTGACGGCTTGTAGCCGCAGTGATGTTCTTATGGCGGCCGTTGCCGTGGCGGTGGGCGGTTTTTATCACCAAGGTACTAATGAGGGCCTCTATGTTTTGTCAACTTTTTATTGTTCTCAGTCAATAAAAATATGCTTCCATGCTTGAATACCTAACTCATGTTGGACACATATATAAAGAGAGACTACATCAATTGGTACCAAAACGAAACTTGACTGTCAAGGATTTTGGATTTTCACCTATTTTAGTAATACAATCTGTGTTATCTCTGCAGCATGATGGTAAATGTAACACATTTGACAAATGAAAATGGTCTAGATAGATGAAGGTATTCTCCAAGAGGTTCTAGGTACCTGATATAATGGGATTATCCGGGGGCGTATTATAGAATTGCCCAGGGAGCACAACGGGCATTTGCACCTGCATTTTTCACCCCCGGGGAACTTTGGTAGTACGGAAAGGGCTGCATACACTTGTGTAGTTCTTTCTGTAGTGCAGAGAGATCTGGCACACATTTAGTACCTGAGCATTCACCAGGGGGCATTCCCCAATGCAAATGAGGGAATCCCTTTGCCTCTAATGTCTGTAATATAAATGAGGGCACAGAGGAAAGAAGCTGTCAGAAGGCGCACTGCCAGTGTGCTAACCAAAAGGTGGCACACTGCCAGTGTACCCCCTGATGGCAGCCCTCTGGAGGGATGAGAGAGGCTCCTATGGACCCCCCAGACATCCCCCTGCAGGTGGGTGCCCTCATTTACTGTACGCGCCTGTAAGGGGATTTCTCATTTCCCTTAAAAGTGCAAGCAGGTTGCTACCTGCACAGTGAAACACAGAACAGCTTCAAAGCAGCTGCTCTGTTTTTCACTTAAATGTGTGAGTTCGAGGCTGTCCCCAGTGCAGCACATTCAATGTAATAGGGTGCACTTTCTTTGTTTGCACCCGGCGCACAGGTGAGCCATGGCGGAAACAGAGAAAGTGCACCCTATCTTTAATAGAGCCCCTGGTGGGTTTACATTGTCTTTGTGTGTTTTAGGCAACATGTAAAAACATAGTGCTACAGGTTTGTATACATACAGGAACTTGTATTCATTCAAATTCAAGTGTCCTCACTCCTTCCAGCTATACAGGAGAGAATGAAAAGCTCCCTGACAAAGTAATCTGACTATAAGTTTCTTGCAAGTATTTATTCAACTCTCAAAAAGCCAAGTTGCCTCACTTATCAAGTAGTTTGATAACAGTGTTTGGATCCATCCTAAGAGACTCTGGAGCTTGTCTCTGTGTCTTAGTTAGATTCTCAGCATGATGATTCCTACTATTACGCCAAATCCTCAATAACTCTTTGATGACAAGCTCTCCTGATTTTTGTGTTCTGTTTTTGTCTATTCTTCCTTTTCCATTTCCTTTTGGTTTTTTTCTTGTAAGGGACTCTTAAAAACGTGAAAGGAGATACTTCCTTTCTATAAATGGAGGATTGTTCTTCAAAATCAGAGCATTAGAATTAGATTTAACAAACTTGTGTTCTTGCAACACTGAGGTTTGTTTAAAGTTTCTCCTAAGATGTTCAAATTTATGACTAAAACTCAAGATCCTACTGCTGGCATGACGCTTTTGGTTCCACTGGAACTTAGTGCCTCATTGTGAGTTTGGCGGCCAGAACGCCAGACCGCCATGTTGGCAACCCTAAAAAGACTGCCATGTTTGAGGTGTTTCAGGCTGCCCTATTACAAGTTACACAGAGAGAACTGCTGACAGACAGCCAAAAAAGGCAGACCGGCAGTGGCGCGGAGGCCTGGAAATAGGCAGTCTGACTTCCAGCACTGTCAGAACTGCGACTGACCAGTGACGTTATTACAAGCACCAGTCGCCATGGCAGACCCCATGGCAGTCGGCCAATGGTGGTCAGAACCACGGTGGTCACCAAAGTAATATGCAACTGTACATTGGATGAACTTGAAAACAACACAGATGACACACATTGCCACACTAAACAAACCTGCAAAGGACATTAAAAAAACACACCCCTTCACACACCACAATCCTTTGTATTTACACTCAGAGCCAAAGAACCACAACCAGCACATATTGATTATTACACAGATTAGGCACCCCTTTTTCACCATCCCATTGAACACCCTGCACACATTTTTGTTCCTTCAGACCCTATTGCACTTCCCCCCTTAAGTAGGTCACTGTCACCCTTTTTTGTTCCACCATGTCACTTTAAAAAAAATCCTATTTTTCTGAGGATCAGTTAAGAGTCATGGGATGAAATCATAAGAGTATAGCTGCAATTATTTGGAGCACACGTCCAGCATACTCCTCTCAGTAGGAAAATGGAAATGTGGGACAGGATTGTCAACAGAATGAATGCTGTAGTCATCACCAAGCTCAGAAAGGAGGACATTAGGAAGAAGTGGAACGGCCTCAGGGGTAAGGTATATTAATTGGTCTCCCTGTACCAGCTGCAGGCCAAAAGACTGCTGGTGGCCCTCCCAGTGCCCCATTACATCTCTTTCCCTGGGAGAAGAAGGTCCTGGCCATCTTGCATCCTGAGGGCTTGAAAGGAATACCTGAGGAGTGGAGTCTTGTAAGTCATTACACAAAAAAGGTCACCAAAATGCTATGTCATGCATGCCCACAGATCACCTTTTGCACTTTTACCATCACTCACTCACTGGCCCAGTGTTCACCAGTCCAAAGACCTCTGTTTGGCAACTCACAGTTGAAGTGTACTCACTTCAGCAGATGACATTTGTATGTTGTGTGTAGTACAAGGACTGACATTACTTCAACTCCCAGCAGGCACTGTTCTACAACTCCAAACACCAGACAGATGGTCACTTGTTCACATACCTCTGTTTGACAAATCACAAATGAATTTAACTCACCTGGGAGGATACCATTTGTCAAGTGTGGGAAGTAAAGGGAATTACCTGACTGCAACTCCCAGGAGGCACTTTTCCTTTAACTACAAACACTATATCAGTGGTCACATGCTATAATGCATCTTTTAGTGAACTCTCAATTGAAGTGTAGTCACTTGAGAGGATAACATTTGTATAGTGTGTGTATTACAGGGAGTTACATTACTGCAAGCCCCAGCAGCCCTTGTGTCTGTACTCCAAACACCAGCACAGGAATCACTTGTCCAAATACATTTGTTTATAATCACTCCAATGCTCTTCACTCACCTGGGAGTATACCATTTGTCAGGCATTGGGAACTAGAGAGAGTGGCATGATTGCAAATCCCAGCAGGCCCTGTATCTGTAACTCGAAACACCAGTCCAGTGTTGTCTTGTCCAAAGACCCCTGTGTCGTAACTCTCAATTGAAGTGTACTCACCTGGGAGGATACCATTTTTATAGTGTGTGTAGTACAGGAAGTTACATGACTGCAACTCCCAGGAGGCTCTGTTACTGTCACTACCCCTGTGTCTTAACTCTCAAATTAAGTTTACATATCTGGGAGGATAACATTTGTATGGTGGTGGGAAGTAGAGGGTCTGACCAGATTGCAAAACCCAAAAAGCCCTGTGTCTCTAACTCCAACCACAAAAACAATGTCCACTTGCCCAAATCCATCTATTTATGAACTCTCAATTGAGGTTCACTCACCTGGGAGGAGAACATTTGTCAAGTTTGTGTAGTATAGAGAGTGACCTAACTGCAACTCCCAGGAGGCACTGTCATTAACTTCAAACATCAGACCAATGGGCTCTTGTCCAAGTACCCTTGCATGTTAACTCTCAGTTGAATTTTACTCATCTGGGAGGGACCAAGATACAGATCATGCTAAACTCTGAGATGTGTCTGGCCACCTATCTCCATCTTGACCAGCTAACCCAAGATGGAACTATTGAGGACAGGAAGGACACCTTACCCAGTGTGCAAAACAATTATCCCAAAAGCCTCAAGATGCATCACCAGAATGGTATTGGCAGCAGACACATTTACAATGCATTGCCACATGATGACTCCAGTCACATATACAACAAACACCTGGGTCTGCCTGCATCACAATCAACTAGGCCTCAAAACCTGACAACAGCATATCTTGCCTAGCCACTATTTTGCCTGCGGTGATGGCAATATGGAATTCTCAGGCCATCCTCCCAAGTGCTAATGATCTGCACATTTCAGCAGCTGCTTGACTTAGATGACATTTACATGCTGCACAAATGTCAGCTCAGCACAACTAATATCATGAGTACTTGCCACAATAGGATTAACTGCAAAGTAACTTTGTACAAGGTCCATGCTTAATGTAGCAATGAATTGTTAGAGGTAAATGTTACAATACAACTGGTAATGTTGTATCTTTCACAGCAACAGATTGAGCTGTCACTGGGCACACAGAGGCCACAGAAGAGACTGGCACTACCTCCTGGATGAAGCCGGCAGTGAAGAAGACACTCCTGGACATCTGGATGTGGTTGACGGTTCTGGCCCATCTGGGCAACCTGGTCAGACACCAACAGTGAGTCGCACTGTGGCCACGTCAACACCTCCAAGCCCGGTTGCCTCAACATCACAGGCAAGCATTCGCCCCAACCTGTGTGCTGAGCGCAATGACTACAATCTTGTGCCCCCCAGTCCTGGATCCTGAGTTGCAGTGCAACTCTTCCAACAATGAGGGTCTTGGAACCAGTGGAAGAGGCCACCCTGTGGCAAAGGCACAGGCTTGTGGGGCTAGGGTTAATGGGAGGTATGCTCTGGGCTGGCAGGGTGAGGCCACTGGGGCTGCTCCTGGACAGGACACCATCAGTCATGTCTTGGGGGACTATCAGGAGTCCCAAGGCGTGATGGGCCAGGTCTTGACCGGAGTCCGGGAAATCAAGCAGCTACAGTGGGACATGGATAGGGACATGCACAGGGACATGCGAGAACAGATGGAGGCACACAATACCAACCTTGCCTCCCTAACAGGGATGATGAGTGGCATTCACACCACCCTGAGCAGGGATTTTCCAAATCAATCTTTCCCTTCCTTTGGCCCATCAACACTAGGCACATCTATATCAGTGCCAGCCACTGGAAGTCGGGCCCTGCCAGTGTAAGAACCCAACCCAGACACCCCTCCCTCTGTAGCAGCAGATACCCCCATCACGCAAGCGAAAACAAGCAGCAAAGAATCTAAGAGGTGCAAGTGTCCCTGATCACATGCCCATCATAACTCAATGGCCATGCATTCTGGTCGTATGACACAAACATATGTCAGTGTTGTGGCACAGGCACTGCGGTATACAATGATGAAACACATTTACAGCTGCATGCAGGTGATACAAGAATAGTATTTAGCCAATTTGAAGGGTGAATGACTTGATTACAATCTATGACTACATATTTCATACCTACATGATGTCACACATGATGCAATCGGCCCAACATAGCAAACAAAACAAGAACAATGTGCACTTCTGATCTTCCACCCAAACACTGTGCAATCTGCCTTGGCACAGGTCTCAGACACCCCAAATCTGTGACCTACATTACCTGGAACAATCCATGTCCATTTTATGTGTCACAATAGCATCTTATACCTGCCAATGTCACAACTCTGAAATGCCCACATGAGGATGTCATGGTGAAGGCACCTGTTGAAAGGCTAAGCAAGGAGCATAGGCTTGAAAGCATTTCTATTACACAAATTACATAGTAAGCAAAGTGGGAATGTAACTCCATTGCAAGGAAACTGATACAAACAAAGCAACATCATCAAGGTGGGGATGTGTCAAAGGCTCTTCAAGCAGCCTTTAGCTGACTATTGCTGAGTATCAGCTGCCTAGTTGATGCTAAAACACTCAACTCTACACATTCTCACACCTGCAGTTCATTGTACAATCGCAGTCATTACATCACATGACATAGACTCTTGAAAAGTAGCTGTTGATGAGATCTTCCAGAGTCAGCTTCTTCCTTTTCGCCACTATCACCCTCACTTGGCATTTCAGTATTCTAACCCGGTGGCACTGCAGGCTCCCCCTCCTCCTGGATGTACTCAATGTTCCTCTGCAGGGTGATATTGTGAAGCATGGAGCATACCACAGTGATCTGACACACTTGTTCGGGTGAGTAGATGAGGGCTCCACCAATTCTGTCCAAACACCTAAATCTGGCCTTCAGAAGCCCAAAAGCCCAATCTGCTACCCGCCTTGTTCTTCCATGGGCCTCATTGAAGCAGACTTCTCCTGGCCTAGTTGGATTCCTTAGTGGCATCAACAACAAAAGATGGTTTGATATGTGGAGTCTCCTGTTAAGGAATGGGACATATGTGCAACAATGAGTCACTCACTTCATGATTGTAGCATCTAACATTGTGCACACACAAACAGGACAGATGTGACTTACCAACCAGCCAGGCCCACTCTTGGTACAGTTGTGACATCAGCCAGTGTATGGTGCTGATTTGCATCATGAAGGAATCATCGGCTGAAACCGGATAATAGGCACATACATGTGAAATGTCGAGATCCGCCTAACAGACAACTTGCATGTTGATGGAATGGAAGTTCTTTCTGTTGCGATAAACTTGTTTATTGGCTTGCGGTTGAACTAAGCCAAAATGATTGCCATCATTGGCCCCCACCACATATTGGATGCATGCAAAACCATAAAAGTCAGCCTTCCCATGGGCTAAAATCTCACATTGGGGAAACTGGATGTAACTGCCAAGGTGTTTCAACATTGCTGAGAGGATATCCTTCAACACCAAACTGAACACAGTCATTGGGGCATACCAGCAGATAGGGCCACTGTATGTTGGAAGGAACCTGTGGGTAGGTAGTCCTATACTGACATAACTTGTACAAAGGATGGAATACTGGTTGGACTACTAATAGCTGGCATCAGATCTGGCTCCAACTGACGATATAAATCTATCACTGTTTGCCTATCCAGGCGGTAATATGTTATTATGGGCCTTTGCTCCATGGTCGAAGGTCTGGCAGGTGGACAGTAGACAGGAAGGTGTTGTATCCTTCCTCTTCCTGGGTACCTATATATGACAATACATGATTTCTAACATTAGTCAGTGTATCCACAGCAACATACATGATGCATGTCAATGATGTCATGAGACAAGTCATTTCTGACTGGATAGACATGGCACCCAGTACACATCACAGCTGCAAATAACACAAGGGTCACCTGTGCCCCCCATGGTTTTCCACACATGTGTCCACAACATGGATATGGACCAAACTCAAAGAGGTGCAACACAATTGCCCCTCAAAATGTGACTATATATCCTGAATGCCAAAATTATGTTTGTGGTAGTGAACTGTGCCCCATTGTTATATACCATTTGAGCCCTGCAACATACTACAATGGTGTTTGAGTAGTAGGACCTACATAAGAAGACAGGATACAGATGTTTGTGAGGTCAGTCAAAAAGCCTTTTTTGCAGGTGACGCAGTTTCTAGAATTCAATACAGCATTTCAGGCTACCAAAATGGTGGCTTTCTGACCTGCTCCATTGGACATTAGGAACCACCTGCGACAGTTGACGGAAGTCATCCTGGTGGTAGGCAGTTGCAACTGAGGCGGACACAGCCATTGGCTAACGTTGTTGCCAGTAGCGGTCGCCGGACAATAGCTGCATCCACTGGCGGTGATGCCCACGGACGTGACCACCATGTCCTGCTGATTCACTTACTTGACTCCTGACACTGCTGCCAGCACCACCTCCATGACCTCAGCTGCTGTGTGCCATATCTGGGAGCAATCATGCCAAGTCCAGCAAGTGATAGGGCCCCTGCCTTCTCACCAGGGGAGCTGAAGAGGCTAGTGACTGAGGTTCTACCCTGGGATGGACAGCTCTTTGGCTCACCAGAGGAGCATGTAAGTACCTCATGTGCACTATTTTCTCTGTACTTCACAATCCTTTCCCCCCCCCCCAAAGGCTAGAATGTGCCCATATGTGCCATTTAGAGTTCTTGTGTGCCTGTAGTTGCAATCTTTGTGGCATCAATGACCTGGACAATGTGCAGGTATTGATGGCCAGTGAAATATGTTACATTCAGTCACATTGTGTTGTGTGAGGTTTTTGGGGTCCTAGATCATTCTTGTATTAAATGCACATAACTAGGTAAGGAGACATTACTGCCATTCACTGACACCTCTTTCCTCTTGATTGTTGTAAATATCTGACAACATGTATGTGCATGACAGAATGAGATGTGTGTGCATGTTGTATGAGTCATTTGAGAGTCATGTGAGCAATGTGTAGTGTCACAGATCTTTCAAACCACATCTGCTCTTGCTAAACTGTTGTGTGGAAGGCATAGCATAGTCACTCAGCCCTTCAGGTTCCACACACACACCACATGCCAAATTGCAGTTTGCTACATGATGTACTGTCACGTGTAGAAATGATGGGAATGGAGAGTCATGAAGGTTCTGCCTGCTCGGCCTGCAGAGACCTGGGCCTATCAAATGTATCTCCCAGTATGGTACCTAGTCTGGGCTGTGGGAGAGTCACTGTAGCTCTGCACCTGTGGCACTGTACCCACTCCCTGCACCACAGCAGATCCTGTCATGTGGATAATATGATGCTCTGGTGGCGAAACCTGCCCTGAATGCCTCATTCCTTTGACTAGATTAGGAATGGTTACAGAGGTAAATCATTAATCTAGTCCATATGTGTATTTGGCATCATTGTCAATGTGTGTCTTGGACTCATGACACATCCCTTACTCCCACAGCTCCTTTGTCACCTTCACACAGGTCATATTTGTCCTGTGCAGACATATTGCGTAACAGTCCCACAGTACAGGCAGTGTGTTGATTCCTGGGGGCCATGATATGTGACTCAGTAGCTTGTTTGCATAGCAGAAACTGTACAATCCATGTCTTTGTTGTTGCATGCCGTCTCTGTAGGACATACACATGTATTCAAAAGAGAGTTCCTCAGTAGAGGTACATACCACAGAACCCTTCACCCCGAAGTGACATAAGTCTAAATTTGTTAGGACACTTGTCCACAAATGGGCAAGGAAGACACTTTCTGTGCCCACAATGGCAGCCCCTTCATTGTTATTCATGTGTACTGTTGAAGTTTGTACTCTGCAGTTACCTGTCGGACAGTATGCAGTGAGTCACTGTCACAGAGTGTGAATGTGTTTGTCCATTCATGCCTAAGGAGTTTATCCTTCAAAAGCCACATAGGTGTGCAGTGTTTCATTGTGGCTCACATCACAGTACAGGTTACTACAGCATGGGCTACCCGAAGTCAGAAAGCTTACTTAGTAGGTCATGAGCAGGCTAGCGGGCTAGTTTGCAGATACAAATACATATGTCTATAGTCAGGTCCTGGTACTTATTGGCTGGTGTGTTTCACACACGGGGAGTATTAAGAAATAGAAAAGTCCTAGCTTGGTGTTACTGACATGGATGTGACTCAACCATTTGTGTCTGGTGAAATGACTATTTTGGCATCTGCCACCCAGAGGCTACTTGTCTTCATTGCATGGTGGGTGCTGGTGCCACACTACAGTCTGTAATGTGAAGGTGGCCATCATACATGTGACAGGACATACATTGTTCTTTGGGTGCAACTACCAAACAATTCTTTCCCTTGGAAAATGGGGAATGTCCATTGACATGATTTATGTGCCATTGCTCTTGTCAACATTCCTTGTGCCTACAGGTCAGCATGCGTCCCTTTCTCTTCAGCAAAGCATTTTTAAGCTGTTGTTTCATGCATGGTCTACCTGTGTTGATGGGGCGATATCTGTATTCCCTCACATATATGTGCACAGCAACCTGTGTGTGGAATAAGACATTTACAATTGGGGTACATTTCATGTTGTGCCACATACAGGAGTGTGACACATACCCTCATGCATCACAGCATTTCATTTGTCATGTACAACGGCAGTAGCAATGAGGGTTTTTAGCCACAATGTGCATTTCTATGTCATTAATGTAGAATCATGTAGCAAAGTGCTTAGCATATGCTTAGCACATGTGAAATGGGTAAGGATTGCAACCTGACTGTTGGCATGCATAATCTAGTGACTTGCAGTTATGTTTACATCATGTGTGTTTGGCTACAAGCATTCATCTCAGACATCTGGGTCTTTATGACCATAATGGAGACAATGATGCAGCTTCCAGTTGGGCAACTGGGCAACATGTTTAGGGCCTTCAATAAGTATTTGCAAATCTCTGTGCATCTCCAACATCCAAGGGACTAATGGCATCTACTGATGCACTCAGAGGATATCACTGTTAGAGTTGCCAGACATTAGTGGTGATTTCCCTGGGACTTGTTGATTCATTGTGTTGGGGAGTTTAGAGACATTTCTCCCTGACATATTGCTTATGATGTCTACACTGTCTATTTCCATGTCAATTGTGTGGCCTGTCTGAGGAACATTAGTACTACCTCCATGACTCCACTGGGACAAATATCACTTGGTGATGTGTGCATTGTTCAACTTCTTCCAGTGTGACATGAATATTTTCATGTCACCTTCTCTAGGCTATTGTACTTTTGTCAGCTACATGGCAGGATTTTGGAGCATCATTTCTTGTTGTTGCACCATTAAGATTGTGACAAATTGATGTGTGCATGACCTTGTGTGGGATCTGTGGGAAAACAGTTGTCATTGGCCTACGATTGTATGACAACAGGTAACTGAGGTATGCTCCACGAGGCAAAGCATTGAGGGTGATGAGGTCTCCTACTAGTTGAATGGTTATAGTGATTGCACAACTTCAGCCATGAAATTGTAGATACCTGAGATCCTAATTTTCCTGCGGACAACTGTTGACATTTCAGATGGTATGCATGCGTATGATGGCACCTGTATGGGCCACTTAGGTGGAGTTTGTTGCTGGGGCCTACTTGATATCATGGTAATGTTTTCTAATCAGAGCTGTAGTTGAAATGTGATCATGGACTTGTGATTACCCTATTTCTCTTTGTATTTGTAGCATCAGTCCAGGGAGCGAAGGAGACAGGTCACAGCTGAGTCGGGCCACATCTGGCTGTGGGACTTCAGGGCAAGACACCACTGACACAGAAGGACCCAGTGGCCCGGAGGGTGAGTGGAGTGACACAGGGGAGACTAGACAAAATCATCTTCATCATTGGATTCTTCCTCCAGTAGATACTCCCTAGTGGTGGCAAACCCATCAGGGCATACCCCTGTAATATCTTTGTCTGCCACCGCTCTGTTGCTTCCCGCCCAGTAGGCTGTGCCAGCTCACCCAAAAGGGGGGGGGGATCTCCTTTGTTGCTGCCCTCAGTGAGGAGGCTATTGACCTCCTGAGGAGTATCTCTGTCATTTAGGCAGCCATTGTGAATGCCATCCAGGGATTGGCAACCCAACTCCAGCAGACCAATGAATTCCTGGAAGGAATGTGTTAGAAATGGGGTTTCTGGTTGGCTAGGGTATGCACCTAAGCCAGGCAGAACCCACCCATTCTAGTTAGGACAAGGGAGTTACACGTCCAAGATAATCCCTGCTCACCCCCTTGGTAGCTTGGCACAAGCAGTCAGGCCTCTCTCAGAGGCAACGTGTAAAGCGTTTGCCAAACACACACAGCACAAATGACGTACTATCCCCAGCACAAAGGAAACACAACACAGAGTTATATGAAAATATACTGTATTGTACACAGTGCAATTATTAGACCAAACACAACATGTCAGAAATATCCTGCTACCCAAGCAGTTGTCAGAACGTTACACGTTAGTTACTCTGCAGAGCCAGCAGTAGTCACATAACACACAGGTTACTTAGTATTCTGCAACATAAGCAGTAGTCAGGAATAACATTACTACACAAATGCAATTGTCATAGAAATATCATAAATGCCCATATCAGGAACATTATAAAACATATGGCAACTCAGGAAAACATACTAGCATGTTATGCCCATAAAAGAAACACCAGCACATACATGTAACACATCATAAAGCTAGGCAGGTTACCATATAAATCAATCATGTCCATGCTAGAAACATTTGAATATGATATTTCCTTTTAAAAAGTACCTGTATCATGATGAAAGGCATTTCCAGTGCCATGAAGAACAAAGTGGGGCCCCCGGCGCTCCGTGCGCTCATTCTGGGGGCCACTCTGATGATTGGGGGAGGAGGGGGGTAACACACAGCCCCTCCGGTTTTATAACGGGCCCCTCCTAGGGCCAGCGATCTCTGGGGGTCCCCTGGACCTCAACCGGTCCTCCAGAGGAGGGGGGCAAAGCCAGCAAACAATGGGGGTCCAGTGACAAACAGGGGCTCCTTAGGCAGTGACTGGGAGGGAGGGAGACCCACCCTCACCTTCCCTCCCATGTCCTGCTATCTGTGCTGCCCTGGGGGTGTCCAGAGGGGCCTCTAATGAGGTTCCTCTCCATTCTGGGGCCAACAGCAACCTACTCGCCTGCACCCAACCTGGTGCGTGAGTACAGAGCCGGCTCCAAGCCCACAGCAGTGAGGAGGCACCAAAGCAGGTACCTGCTTGTTCCCCGAGGGCGCTCCTCAGAGCGTGCTTCACCACGGGCGCATGGTACTAGCGAGCACGCTCCTTTTCCTTACTTGATGGTGCCCTGGGGGTCCCAGGGGCTGCGCGTCACTCGTGCTTAATGGAAGCAGCCCATCTGGACTGCTTCCATGATTCTCGATATCGGTACAGCGCTTACGAGTGCGGAGGCATGCTCAGAGAGCCCGGGTCGCGGCGGTGAATTCAGGAGTCAGAACAACGCGCTTCCCACAGAGCTAAGGCATAACGAAAAGCGCTCTCCCAGCACTATCCCCATGGAAAGAAAAATGCTCTCAAAAAGTGATGGCATGAGGAAAAGCGCTCTCCTGAGTGCTTCAACAGAGGATGGCAGAGGTCAGGAGCCACAGCAGCCAGTCCCTGGCGGACACAGCAAGATGGAGCACAGGCAGTAGGGCCCAGCAGCAGGCAGATGACAGTCTCTCCTAATGACCCAGCAGGTCACAGGTCAGCACAGCAGCGGCAGTCCATGGCGTTTTCTGGTGAGTACCTCAAGCCTTCTGTGTCCAGTTCAAGGTAAGTTCCAAAGTGTCTCCAGTGACTCCAAATTGTGGGGAAAGTTCCCCGGTACTTAGATTCAGTTTTACAGTGTGTTTACAAAGAATGGGAGAGGAGGTTCCAACCAGTTACAACTGGTTCTGGGAGTGCCCCCCTCTCATTCCGCACAGGTTCCAAACATCAGTTGGGGGTAAACAACCCTATTGTGTGAGGCCAGGGCACAGTCTTTACAAATGCAGATGTGCCCCGCCCTTCCTTTCTCTCAGCCCAGGAAGACTATTCAGTATGCAGATGTACCTCTGTGACACCTCCACCCCCCCTGTGTACAGGCTGTCTGAAAAGTATGCACAAAGCCCAACTGTCACTCTGCCCAGACGTGGTTTGGAGTCAAGCTGCAAAACACCATAAGTGTCATAAGCTCAGATAAATGCTCACTTTCCAGAAGTGGCATTTCTGTAATAGTAATGAAAAATCCACTTACACCAGTAAGCAGCATTTCTCACCACCATTACAACCATACCAAACATGCCTATGCTACCCCTCATAAATCAGACAACACCCCCTAGACATAAGGCAGGGCATTTCCAGTGCAATCCTATGAGAAGGCAGCACTCACAGCAGTGAGAAACAGGGTGTTTTTCACTACCAGGACAGGCCACGGTACTAGGCACATGTTCTGCCTTCAACATACATATCACCCTACCCATAGGGCTAGCTACCTTAGGGGTGACTTACATGTAGTAAAAGGGGAGTTCTGGGCCTGGCAAGTAAATGTAGATGCAAGGTCTGTGTGACAGAAAACTGTGCACACAGGCCCTGTGCTAGCAGGCCTGAGACAGGTTTGAAAGGCTACTTCAGTAGGTGGCGCAAGTAGTGCTGCAAGCCCACTAGCAGCATTTAATTTATAGGCCCTGGGTATAGGGATACCACTGTACAAGGGACTTACAGGTAAATTAAATATGCTGGTTAGGTACAAACCAAACATACCAACTTTAGAAGGGAGAGCACCTGCACTTTAGGATTGATCAGCAGTGATAAAGAGCTCAGAGTCCTAGAGCCAACAGCGAGAGGTCAGAAAAAATGGGAGGAAGGAGGCAAAAAGTCAGGGGATGAACCTGCCAAAAAGGCCCGGTCCAACAGAATTCATTGTGCAATGTCTGGTCTACATGATCTTTTCAGGCTCTGGCCTCCACACTAATGTTAGCCAGTTACCCCCCACCTTCCGTACCCCATCCACCTCCGTCTCCCCAAGCCAAATGCCCCATTCCCCTACCTACCGTAAGCACACTGACGGATCCACCTGCACACACCTCAAACACAAGAGCAGCACAAATAGAACAAGTACCACAAAACACACTGGCACATAAGCAAACAACAGACACCACTCACACAACATCAGTCATCACTTCCCCAGACATGCCCACCACCCCACTATAACACACATGATATCTAACATCCCCACAGGCACCACTGCAACAGTCAGTGACACCCCCACACCCAGACACCACCCCAACAGACACACAGGCATCCACCACAACCACCATACTCTCAGACACCACCCAAACAGGCACACAGATATGCGTCACATCCAGGATACACACAGACACCACCCCAACACACACACACATTCACTACTCCTTCCCCCAGCACCTCCACCTACTAGCTCCCAAGACACCCACATCGACACAGCAATCACTCCCTCGACCTCCAAATCTCCAACACCTTCTGCTGACCATCCCAGTGTTCTGCAGAAAGTTTTAATGTTTGACCGTGACCTTTCCTCTGTTCTCTCCACCCCATCCCACACCAGAGGTCCCCACCCACCTTCCAATCTATCCCTTCCACCACCAAGTGCTCCCCTGTCACACCTGCACCCCTTGCAAGCACCCATACACTCCCTCTACTAGAAAAAGGAGCCCACCCCTCCTAAGAAGCAGTTCACCCTCCTAAACCTAAACCCACCCATTCCAAATCTACCCCCCCAAGATGATCATGGAGGTGCATGCCTTCCCACTTGATGCCCCTTCCTGTGGAGGTTCCCTGGCAGTTAGGAGTCAAGTGATAGCACAGTGATGTGCCTTTGCATTTCAAAATAGACTCGCCAATGGCCTTGGACTTTTCAAGTTTTAAAATTAATACACACAAACAGTTGTTTTTTTGAGTACACATTTGTCCTGCAATTCCTTTTCTACCTTTATGTTGTTCCTGAGTAGGTTGCATTGTCTGCCTACCGTAGTGGGTCTTTCAGGCTGATATGTGATCCATTTGCTGTTTTTTGCAGTATATGACTTTCTTGCAGTGCTGAGGGCCCCCAAGACACGGGTATATGTTGACTGTCTGGATGTGTGGGTGTTAATTCAATGGTGGTGCCATTGCATTGTGTACTAATTGGAATAGTAAGTATTTCATCTTGGATTGTCCAATGTGAGCATGTATGGTGCTAGACCTGTCCCCCTGATATAAATCATGGATTTGTCTAATGTGTGACTGCTTGAGTTGTGTTTATGCAGACACGGAGTGTGTTTATTTGTGCTAGCTTCCTTTGTATTCAACTGTGCATGTGTTCATTTAGCTGTGCATACCTTTCAGCTACTTCATGTAGATGTATGTCAAATGCAGTTGGAATTGTATATGATTTGTTGACCTGCACTACTACATGCATATAGACATGTCATTTGGGTCTAGTAATGTTTGTCCCTGAGATACATGTATGGCCAGTTCCTGTGCAAATGTTGTTTATGGGGCACCTGCAAAGTGAAATGTGTCCCAGTACAGCCTCCTTCCCTGAGTGATCCTGATGCCTCCATCCCTCTTCTGCAGGTATTGTTTGCATAGTGAGCTTTGTATGTTTCTCTCTCTGTCTATTGTACATCCCATTGTCCTTCCATTGTGTTACAATGTGGGTGACGTGTGTGTCCAACGCAGGGCTGTTTAATGGGAATGGTGCTTGTTTTCCATGCTACATTCAACATCTGTGTGTTGAATAGGAAGACAGTCCATGGCATGTGTGCAATGTGAGCGTGTGAGTTGTATTTGCAGATGTCATGTTGCTGTGTTGTTGCGTGACAGGATATTTTCCACACTGCACTGTCCCTGTGTCTGAGATGAGCAGAAATGTGTTTTTTTGTAGTGTTGTGGTGCAGTGTGGGTGACCTGCCCAAAGGGGGCGTAGTTTGACTGTGAATGTGTCCTTTGTTACGTCTGATTCCAACCTGGGACACAATGACAAGGGTGCTTTGTGCCCATAGTGTGACCCCCCATATGGTGTGGATGAAGGCACGACGACTTATTGTTGAGTGTAATGACACAGGTAGGTGTGTGTATCTATGGTTGTTTGCATCCATGGCGGTGTGGATTTTATGCACCTTCGATGATCAGCAGCAGCGGAAGAACGTGTGTGATGGGCTTCATGGCAACACCTGGCATATAATGCTGTCTGTAGGTGAGTGTTTCCCTTTATAGTGCTTGTTTCCACCTGCTGAGATGTGGTGGTTGGACCGCCACTGTCACATTGGGGGTGTGCAACCTCACAATGTGTCCAGCAGGCACATTGTCTCTGCCAGCCTGTTTCTGTAGCCTCGTGACTGCAGCAGACTGTGCTACATGGCAGTGCCGGCAGGACCACAGTGTTGATTGCTCCATAGGCCTGCATGACTTGTAACACGGCTGTCCGACCGCCAATGCTCCCATGGCGGTACACAGTCTGCCAAACTCATAATAAGGCCCTTAGTCTTTTCCTCTGTTTAATTTCTTCCTCATGTTTGAGTAATATGTTCTCATGTCTACTATGAAGAGTTTGATTTAATCTTGCATGGGATGTTTACTTTTTTTTAAACTTTCAGTTTTTAAAAATGTTCACATTCCAAATTCAACTTCATCTGGGCATATTTCACAAGTAAACTCATCATACTTTTACTCTTGAAAGCTATCAATTGGAACCATTTGCCTGTTAACATGGAATAAAGCTTTTCATAAGTCGAAGCAGTAAGAATATGAAGACCTTGTGGGACTCTACCATCATCAATATAAATATTCAATGAAGTAACCTTCCACCATCTGTTCATTTCCTTTTTGCTCATCTTCTAGTATTGTTAGAATTTAAGTTTTTTGACAGAATCATATCTATCAGCTGAACTGCCCCAGTGTCCTCATGTATGCTCTTAGCCACCTCATCAGACTCCATACCACTTCTATCCATCATGTTTGAAGGCTCCTAATCTTCGAACTCGGTTTGGCTTTGCAGTTAACAACAAAGCAAGTCTTTCAAACACACCTGATGGCCACGCAGTAATAGTACACCACCGTGGGATGCCTGCCACTACCGTAACTCAAAGCTCGAGGCTCAACCAGCCACTTACCCCAATCAGTCATGAATGGCTTGTGATGGCAGTTGAAATTTGGAACTTCAAATCAGAATACTCTGTTGCTCCAGCTTCTGCTCCACCTTGTCACATGCACTTACGGTGTCGGTATATATATTAACTACTGGTGGTCACCAGTAGGTAGTTATAGTTAGGACCTGGTTTCCATAAGAAAACCATTTTTTGTTTTGGTAGAAAGAAAGAAAACTTTTATTCGGTATGAAAAAGTTCATCCATTACAGCAAATAATGACCAATACATTATTAATATACCAATAAAACCATATATGATAAAAACACCCATCATAGATATGAACATATAAAAAACACATTCATAAAAGAAAAACAATAAAATAGAAGAACTCATTCTAAGAACTCTACATTATTACGCCAGGTGATAGCTCCCTTTAAGAATGATCCCAGGCCCTTCCATACCAATATATCTGAGGCCATTTGTAACCACAGAAAAGCAGGACGATATTGCACGAAACCCTTGGGCCTTAGGAGAGGTAATAAAAAACGAGTTCTAAACGGTGCATAAAAAACACAAAACAATGTAAAATGGAGCAAGGTCTGATGGGACACCCCGTCGCAGGGGCAAAGTCTAATACATTTGTCCCCATACTGACCTAGTGGGAAACACAAATTACTCCTAATGCTTCCCAGGCGGAATCGAGTTATGAGAGACTTTTCCCTCACGTCCTTTATTTATAAAAGATAGCGCTCAGGGCCCACCCACATCTTTAACATGATGTAGTCCCTGATTGATTTTTTCCCTAAAGCCTCCCCCTCCCTTTTGGAGGCCTGTATTCTCAGAAAATTGTCCTTAACCCATTTCTTGTCATGGCTAGTCAGACCCTCGGGATAATCAAACAATTCAGGCCGCCCCAGGTCATGAGCCATCTTCCTTATGTGCATCAGCCAGGGAATATTCTTTGCATTGTCGCAAGCCAAACAATCCCTTAGGATTTCCCTATTAAGAGTAGCATGTTCGTTACTCCAGATTGAGATCCATAGCAGAAGGGGAGCCAACTGGATAGTATCCTGCACAAACTCAAGCTCCAGTTCTAGGTGAAGGCAAAAACCAGGGATATTTTGTCCAAATCCCAGGAGCCTTCTACAAAAGCGATTTTCTTCCACCGTAAGAGCTCGAGTATCCCTATACCCCCAAAGTGCTGTGCCATACAGCAGGACAGGAAGGCATTTCCGCCTATAGATTTCAAGCAGGGGCTTGATAGGTCTACTACCTACCCTCACAGCAAAGTCAAAAGCCGCACCAACTGTTGCATGGAAAAGCACAACCCTTCTTGCAATACAGGGTTTCCAGGATCCTTTCTCATCAAAAATGACCCCTAAGTATGGGAACTCATGGACCCTGCTAATACCTTGATCCTCCACCCTAATCTCCCCCACCCTGCTCAGGGGTCTTCCACAAACCATAAAATGTGATTTCTTAAAATTGACCTCTAAACCCAAAGCTGACATAAAAGTAACATAAGCTCTAACTATTTCCCGGAGACCATTCATTGTGCAGGCCATGAGGACTGCGTCATCCGCGTACGTCAGCACAGGGATATCAATACCCTTCACCTTTGGGACATCCCTACAGTGTTTCATCAGAAAATCAGACAGTCCATTTGTATATAGAAGGAACAAAGTAGGAGCCAGGACACACCCCTGACGCACACCTCTTGAAAGTTTAAAAGCCTCTGAGCATTCCCCATTAGGCCCTACCCTTACATTTGCAACTGTCCCAGAGTGGAGATATCCGAGCAGCTCTACAATATTAGGATCCAGACCTAAATGATTTAGCCTCTCCCATAAAATAGACCGGTTCACTTTATCAAAGGCACAACTAAGGTCCATAAAAGCAAGATAAAGGGTACCTTTCCTGGCCTGCGTGTATTTACCGATCATCATCAGTAAGTTAAGACATTGTTCTTGCATACCGAGGCCTTCCCTAAAACCATACTGTTCCCGGCTTAAGATGTCATTTCCTATCATCCAGGCCTCCAGACGCCTTAGAATGATCCGTCCCAGAATCTTCGCAGAAGAGTCCAGGAGGGATATAGGGCGATAAGACTTAGGGTCATTACGATCGCCCTTTTTAAACACTGGGACAATACATGCCAGTCTCCAAGAGGCAGGAATGCCCACAGTAACTGCTGTATTGAGAACATTTAGGAGAATAGGTGCCCATAGCTGGGGGTTAGCTTTACATAAGTCCATAGGGATTGAGTCCGGACCCGGAGCTTTATTGCTCGCGCTACTCTTTAATGCATCAATAACCTCCTGGAGCGAAAACCTGATTGCTAGGTTAGGGGCCACATCATATACGTTTGCCCGGATATTTCTTAATGGAATACCCTCAAAGATTTTACAAAAATGGGTTACCCAGGCCTCCGGAGCGATGTTACAGCCAAGGCCCTCAGATGTTTCTGTTTCAAAGGAACCTCTATTTACCACGTTCCAAAACAGGCCAGGGTCCTTCAGAGCAGTGGCACGCTCTAACTCTTCCCAGGCTTTGTCTTTATGTTTTAGCTTACTATCCCTCAGGGCCCTTTTATACCTCATTCTAGCTTCTTTTACAAGGGCCCAATCTCTAGGGTGATTCTTGGTAACCATCTTTAGGTTTGCCCTAGCATCATAGCAGGCCTTGTCATACCAGCCACATTTACGTTTACTGGGGTGGCCGCCTACTGAGAGAAGGCAGTCTCTGACTGCTGCATTTACCACTGTTATAGCATCCAGTCTTAGGATTCGGAGCCTCTATCAGGAGTATTTCCATAAATAGATGTAAATTTTCCCCCACCACCCTTCCTACAACTTTTTGGGGGTCCACTTGCTTCCACCCAAGCCGCCTCCCCTGGTCCTTTATCACCACTGCTACAGGCCTACCTCGTCCTAATTTACGTAGGGCCCCAGGGAGTTTAAAGGACACTATAAGGGGATTATGATCGCTAAAGCACTCCCCTAGCACTTCACCCCCAGTCACTAAGTCTCTGATAGGGGGAGACACAAAAATGTAATCAATGGTGGATCCAGACCCTCTTCCCACATAAGTTGGAAGTTGGTGGGTACCTACTGCTTCTATGTCATAAAAATTCAAAAAGCCCATCTTCCTGAGTTCCTTTATTAGCTCCCTACCTCTTGAGTCCTGCAGACCATACGCTGAGTAGTCCTCGCAGTCATGAATAAAGGGATTAACCACAGTGCTGAACCTGCCCAGCTTGGCATTAAAATCTCCAGAGACGATAGCACAAAATTCCAGCCCCACCTTCTCCATTCTGTATTTCAGAACCTGAAGAACGGAGAACAGAGCACCAATTTGGCACCCCCCATCCCACACAGTGTTATAGAAGTTAACCAATAAAATATAAAAATTATTGGAGAAGATTACCCATACCAACAATATACCTTGGTGGTTGCAGTTAATTTGAAAGGCACCCACTATCTTGGAGAGGCGAATTAGGGTAACCAGGCCACCTTTCGAGCGGCCACCAAGGGACTGCACAGCTAAAACTGCATATCTATCATACCCATCCCACACAGACAGCCCCTCCGACCAGGTTTCCTGAAGCATGATAATATCATAGTTAGTCACACACCCAACCCATGCTTGATCGGATAACTTAGCATCATAACCCGCAATATTCCATGAGATAAGATTACATTGGGGAGGAACCTCTTCCTGTACAGCCAATGCATTGGTGCATTGTCATTCCACCCCATCCAAGGATAAATTGCTATTGGTAGCAGTTCTTCTCCTAGTCGCCTGCAGGTTATTCTGACCCTGGGGGGGATTCTTGCCATAACCAAGAGACACCCCAGTACTCGCATGTGGTTGTAAAAAAAGCCCAGAGGGACCATACTCATTGAGCCTGCTCTGAGGACAGCAGGACGATAGGTAGAAAGGAGCCTTTCGGTCAGAGCAGGATATCTAACATTTATAATGATACAGTCTTCTTTCCCCACCTTATTTTTGGGGCCGACCCAGCCAATTCTTCTAGCAAACAGAATGTCCTTAAAGTCCTTACATGAAAAGTCACAGTTGTTACTCAGCCAATGGCCCACCTTATTTATGAGTTGGTTTGTAGACTCAATTGCCCCAGGAGCAAGGACAGGCACATTTGTCAACACTACCACGTAGGGGGCACATGCTGGGGGAAGATCCAGACAGGCCGGGGAAGGCCTGGCCATCGGCAAGTTTAAATTATCGTTTCGAATCAGCTGTTGGCCAATCCCCCGGCTGCCACAAAATCCGGATCAGGCTGCCTACTGCAACTAGACATGTTAACAGTCCTACCCGCCCTCAATAGAGAGGTTGGTGCAGCCAGAGCAGTCTCAGCACAAAAACCCTGACCCCCAGAATTTACAGGATTTACCACTGGATAGGACGTTTTTTCCAGGAGCCCCGCAACTTCCTCTGGTAGAGACAACTCATCACCGGAGTGGGGATGCCTAGTCAAAGCCACACATCCACCTACCCTATGCCTTCCTTGACTTCCTTGCACACATATCTGCGAGACTGTTTTTTCTATGGCTGATAATTTCACCAAAACGGGGGACAGAATCTCCTGGATCAATTCCCGAAATTTGGACAATAAATTGGTTGCATCACACCCCAGGTGCTGACAAGGTGCGGGGTCACCGCTCGCACCTTTAGGGAGCTCCACGAAATATGTTTTTGGCTTGGATATCAATTTCTTTAGGACCTTTTTTTTCCTCGGGGGAGGGCTACATTTATCCATGGGGCAGGCCGGGGGAGAAGATAATAAAAGTCTTTTACTTCTTCTAGAGGGGCCTTGGCCACCAGAACCCTCTATTGACTCTGTTGGCTCAACCTGGACATACTCAGCAGCAGCTATAACAGCACCTTGATCCTCCTCCAGATAAGCCACCTCCACATCCACGGCCTCACGAGGACCATTGTCTATTGGGGCCTGGCGCCAATCCTCCAGTTCCATGGATAACCTCCTCTCTGCCAAATCAATCTCCTTTGTAACAACCCCGACAGCTCTTGCGAGGAAGGAATCCAATGTGGTAGTGCCACTACCCTCTCTGCTACCGCCACCACCACCCCCCAGTGGACCAGTTAATGGACCTTTTTTCCTGCCCATTACTACAAAAATAGCAGAATAAATAAAAACAATGCAACAGCAGAACAAACAACAAAAACAAACTAATTAGGCTGTCAAAAACCCAGTAAAAGCAAAATAAAACCACCAGTTTGTACTCTAAGGTGGTCATTACGACCCTGGCGGATTACTTCCGCCAGGGCCGCGGGACGCGGTGGCACCGCCGACAGTCCGGCGGTGCCCCGCGGGGCATTCTGACCGCGGCGGCTTAGCCGCGGTCAGAGAAGGGAAACCGGCGGTCTCCCGCCGGTTTCCCGCCGGTTTCCCGCCGGTTTCCCGCCGGTTTCCCGCTGCCCCCAAGGAATCCTCCAAGCCGGCGCAGCTTGCTGCGCCGGCTTGGGGATTCCGACTCCCCCTGCCGCCATCCAGTTCCTGGCGGTTCTCCCGCCGGGAACCGGATGGCGGGAGGGGGAGTCGCGGGGCCCCTGGGGGCCCCTGCAGTGCCCATGCCAACGGCATGGGCACTGCAGGGGCCCCCGTAAGAGGGCCCCAAAATGTATTTCACTGTCTGCCTTGCAGACAGTGAAATACGCGACGGGTGCAACAGCACCCGTCGCACCTTCCCACTCCGCCGGCTCTATTACGAGCCGGCATCCTCGTGGGAAGGGAGTTTTTCCCTGGGCTGGCGGGCGGTCTTTTGGAGACCGCCCGCCAGCCCAGGGAAAAACTCATAATACCCTCCGCGGTCTTCTGACCGCGGAGCGGTATTATGGAGGGCGGAATTCTGGCGGGCGGCCTCCGCCGCCCGCCGGAATCGTAATCAGGCCCTAAGTGTTATTAGATATGAATAGTCACCTTCCACTGAAAACGAAGGAGGGGTGGCCCAGCCCAGCCTCTTACGGGCGATGACGGGCGCAGCTATTTTTAAAGGGCTCCTGCCCCAGCAACAGATGACGCCTCCTCCACTCGGTCAATGCGCTTCCCACATTAGCTTTTCTCATGTTTACTTTGCCAGTCATTAGTCTCTTTACGCAGTACACCCTGTGCGCCAAGCTGCCTCGAGGCCAGAAGTAGGTGTTGTTTATCGGTTATGACTTGTGACACAACATAACTACTACATCCTCATTTCTCGGTTGTTTTACGGTACATTCCTCCGTGCACATGGCTGTTCCTACCCCTCCCAACATAAACGTCGCTGCAGGCTCGTCGTTTTGGTAGGAACTTTGACACTGTTTGAGGAAGCTTCTTGAAATGTTGAAAACTGGTTTGTCACTCACTTCAGACACTATCTGGAAAGTTTTGTGGTGATTCATTAAGCGGGGCTGAGAAAAACAGGGTGCCCCAAAACACATTTTCCCTATGTAATTTTCCATAGAGGTTTTAGGCACAACTGCAGCCCGAACTGCTGAATGGAAAAACACAAAGTTTTACCAGAAAGATCTCTTTTTGTGATTTGATGTAAATCCATTCAATAGTTTTGGAGTTATTAAAGAATTATATTTACATACATCTAGACTCACGGAGGGTCTGCAAAAATGATATATCTCAAATAGACATCTGATTGGCTGCCACACCTTGGCATCCACCATGGGCCTCTGACTCGGCCGAGCCTGAAGAAAAAACAAACTTGTTTTTACTACTCCCCCCACAGGTGAGTCAGGTCCATTGGAGAAATAATTATTATATAATTGGGGACCCTAGCCACTAATTTATAATGGGGGCCCAGCCTATATTGATAAGGGGAAAAGGACCATGTGGTCCCATCTTGGGTCGATTTCGGCCAAGGGTATCACATCCCTTGGGGTCTGGCTTTTGCAGAAAAGGGGAAGGGGGCCACATGGCCCAACGCCCCTGGTGCGTACAGCCTCAGGAACGAATCTCCAGGGCCTGCCCTTCCATTTAATGGTGAGGGTCCCCTTCCTGGAGCCATTAATATCCCTGGTGACCCCATCCCCCATGTCCAGCTACTGTTATGTCTGTGGGTGCTCACCCCCCCGCACATGGCGCTTTCCCTGCCTGGACTGGCATTGGCAGAAAAACACGTGTTTGCTCTAGCTTGGACAGAGCAATTTTAAAGTACACTCCCAGCGGGCTGGAGCATCAAAAATGCTCCCACCCCCTGGGAGCAGACTTTTTATCTGTTACCCTACACACAATGAAACGGGCAGGGAAACAGACAAAAACACTGCTTCAGCCCACAGGGGGCAGCATGTTTTGCTCTTCCCTGTGGACAGCAGCATGCCAGGGGTGTAGAGACAGGGGATCAGGTGGAAGGGGACTTGGAGCTCCACCTGCAGCCCCCAACAAGATTATGGTGGGACCCTGGGTAGGCTCCAGGTCACCCACACTTTATTGGCTGGGCCCCAGGGGATGGGGACCCCAGGGCCATCATCACCCGGGGCAAGGGGGCTGTGTGCCCCACTACCCATTTAAAAAGGTGAAGGGCCCTGGGGAGATAGGATGTCCAGAGCCAAATTGGCCAGAGGGGGTGGCGGCAAGCCTGTTTCCCACTGTATGATATGGCCAGGCCCGAAGAGATGGGGACCCTGGAGCCAGAAATTGGCACAAGGAGGGGACTTTGTGCTCCCATTCCAATTTACATTATGACCAGACCCTGGGAGATATGAGCTGCTGGACCTGGAAGCTTTTGGCATGTCTCCCCTGTCTTTTTGCCATCTGACCTCCTGTTTTTATGGTATACTGGACTCTGTTTTTGCTGGTTTATTGTCTCTGCTAACTTTACCACTGCTAATCAGTGCTAAAGAGCAAGTGCTCCCTATTTAAATTGCACTATTGATTGGTTCATCCATGATTTGGCATATTTGATTTACTGGTAAGTCCCTAGTAAAGTGTACTAGAGGTGCCCAGGGCCTGTAAATCAAATGCTACTAGTGAGCCTGCAACACTGATTGTGCCACCCACATAAGTAGCCCTGTGAACATGTCTCAGACCTGCCACTGCAGTGTCTCTGGATGCAGTTTTAAACTGCCAATTCGACCTGGCAAGTGTACCCACTTGCCAGGCCCAAACCTTCCCTTTGTAAGGTACCCCTAAGGTAGGCCCTAGGTAGCTCCAGGGGCAGGGTGCAGTGTATGTTAAAGGTGGGACATGTACTAGTGTGTTTTACATGTCCTAACAGTGAAATACTGCTAAATGTGGTTTTCACTGTTGCAAGGCCTATCTCTCTCTTAAAGTTGTTTTTTAAGTTGTTTGTTTGAAAATGCCACTTTTAGAATATGGGCATTTTCTTGCCTAAACCATTCTGTGCCTCTGCCTGCTTGTGTATTCCACGTCTAGGTCAGACTGACAGTTGGGCTGTTGTGAATTCCCTCTTTACAGTGACACAAACGGAGCTGGGGTGTAGCTTGCATATCCTGATGTTATAGAGTGGAGGGGTGGAGGGAGGAGTGGTCTCTTATACAAGAAAGTACTGTGCCTGTCCCCACACAGTCTCTGACCCCCTGGTGTGTGTCTGGGGCCAGGCCTGGGCAAGGCAGGATCTTGTCAACAACAGAGACTTTCCTTTGAGTTTGAGTTTGCCTACTTTAAAGGCAGAATGGGGTATAAGTAGTGGACCCAAACCCCCAGACTTTTAGAATCTTTCTGGAATCATACGGAATTTCTGCCAAGCAGAAGAGCTGGCGGAGGAGTACTGCCCCTTTGCTGTGTTGCTTTGCTGGGTTTGCCTGCAGTTGCTGTTTCTGCCTTAAAAGAGAGCAACGAGTGAACTTTGCTGTGTAACCTGCTTGAGAAAGTTCTCCAAGGGATTGGAATAGAGCTTGCCTCCTGTAGAAGTCTCAGGGACACCAAAGACTTCAGTTTCATCAGACTACAGCACTGGGAACTTGTGCTGTTCTGGAAAAAAAACACTGTGACACTGCCAACAATGCTGCTTGCCTGCACCGTGACCTGCCGACGCCAGGCGGAGCCGCACTGCCCCGCTTCGCACCGCAACCCTGGTCTCACTGACTCCACCATCTGACGCCGCCACCGAGCCGCTGCTTGCACCATGACCTGTGGGCCCCTCACTCCGGCATTGCCTTGCTCACACTGCAGACTTGGCAACCCAGACGATGACACTCCTGCTCACAATGACGCCGCTGCCTGCACCGTGAATTGTGGTCACTGCTCGTGAGGAACACAAAGCACCATCCCATCCCGCACCCCAGCCTCGGTCCACCAACACCAGTACCATTGACTCCAGTGTCGTCAACAGATGTCCCTGTCTATACCTCGACCCATGTGGTGCCACACTGAGCTGTCCCGCGCTGCACCGTCGACTTGGGCCTACTGACAACAGCGCTTCAGTAACGATGATGCTGCTGCCTGCACTATGTCCTGGTGATACCGCATGTCGTACCTTCCCCTCCACACCGCAGGCTCGGTCTCACCAACACTACTAGACACATCACTGAGCCTCTGCCTGCACCGTGACCTGTGGGCACCACATGTTGCATCATCCTGTTTCACACCGCAGGCCCAACGTCATCAGCTCGGAGTTCGTTCCTCAACGCATGTGACTTTAAGGGCCAGAGGACCCTTGCACCGATCCCAGAACTGACACTGTAACATCAGCGACGCCGCTCTCCGGATCTCATTGCGAGGATCACAACGCCCCTGCAATTCCGAGGTACTGTTTGAGGGTCTCCCCGACACTGAAGCTGGCCGCCTACGCGGTGCCTATCCTAAACTGTTGGTTTTGATGATCACTACGCGTTGATAGCCCAGGTGGAGCTATCGACTTCAAGGAACTGGTTTTTTAAAGTTAATTCTTGCAAAATTCATATCTTTATTACTGTATGTTGAATATCTCTCATTTTGGTCTTGTTTTAAATAGCAAAACATTGGCTATTGCTCTAAAACTGGTGTCCTTTTGTAGTGTTTTCAATGTGCATTCTGTGCAGATTCTTTACACATTGCTTCTATGATAAGTCTGTGTCTGTGCCAAGCTACTGAGGGGGTGAGCAGGGGTTATCTGAGCTGGGTATCTCCCATATCCTAACTAGACTGAGGATCTTACTTGCGCAGGTTACAAACCGACTGCCAATTAGAGACCCCATTTCTAACAGGAGCCCATGGCCAGAAATTAGTCTGATGAGGGGGACTGTGTGCCTCACCCATAAATCCAGTGGTGGGCCCTACAGGGGAGGGGCAGTGGGTGGCATGGGGTCGACTGCATGTGGAGGGTTGGCTGCAGGGCTAGGCCATATACTGCTAATTATATCACATCAGTTGTGACATCTTCTATGTCATTATTGATAATATCACTAGTATACTTACATTAATTTTAATGATGAGAACCTGTGCATTGCTGGAGGGTGAGGTATAGGCATCTTAGGCCATGAGTTTGAGTCTCTTGAAATAAGCATAACTAGAACTGCTAAATTTCTATGATTTTGTGTGTGCAAAATCTGTACCTAAATATAGTGTCCCTGAAACCTTTAGGACCTAGGCCCTCATTACAACCCTGGTGGTAAATCCCACTTACCGCCGTGCAGAACCCGTCAACACACCGCTGCGGGGGCGGAATTCCACTACAGCTATTACGACCCACAGCTCGGAATCCGTCATAATCCAGACACCCACACAAATCGGCCACACCAAAGGTCAGTGATAAACTGGTGATAACAAAACCTCCACCATCACGCCAACAGGAATACGGCCACACTATCACAACCCACGAATCCACGTGGCGGTCTTTCAACCGCAGTATTCCATTGGCAGTACACACCACTGCGCTAAAAAATACACACACATTTACAAAACACAACCACATTGGACAATTCGAAATACACACACCTGATACACTTACACACACGAAACCCACACACCCAATCCAATATAAAACACACACCCACATCACCCACAAACCCTTACAACCAAAAATTGGAAAGAAGGCCAGAGGGAGACACCACCAGAAACAACACCGGCATCCACAGACACACAACTTCATCACTCGCTCAACATCCACGCACCTCAAACAACACACAACAACACATCCCCTCACACATCACAACACACACCACCTCACACATCACCCACACCACATCATTGCACCTCACCAACACCCCAGGTTCTCTGAGGAGGAGCTCAGGGTCATGGTGGAGGAAAACGTCCAGGTAGAGCCACAGCTATTCGGATCACAGGTGCAGCACACCTCCATTGCTAGGAAGATGGAGCTATGGTGCAGAATTGTCAATAGGGTCAACGCAGTGGGACAGCATCCAAGAACTAGGGATGACATCCGGAAGAGGTGGAACGACCTACGGTGGAAGGTGCTTTCCGTGGTCTCCAGACACCAGATTGCGGTACAGAGGACTGGCGGTGCACCCCAACTCCTCCCCACAACTAACAACATGGGAGGAGCAAGTCTTGGCAATACTGCATCCTGAGGGCCTCGCAGGAGTAGCAGGAGGAATGGACTCTGTTAAGTCAACTCTTTACTACCTCATCCCCCACCCTACCTTCATGCCATCACATACTCCCACCCTCACCCTCACCCCCATCACTCCAACACCTCACATATGCCCCACTATCACAACCCACCCATCCCAATACCAAGCCCTGCATGCAACAGCAAAGCATGAACACCCATCACCAAAGCATATCTACTACAGATACCCACACAGACCCCAAACCAATTATTACACAAGGACCTAGACAAGAATGCAAGCACTGGAGTACAGGGTCACTCACCCATTGCATACGATGGCACACACAGATGCAATAATCATGCCTTTACACCCCTGCAGGACTCCTACCCAATGTCACTGGACAGGAGGTACCAGACATATCCACTCCCCCCACAAAAGAGACCCACAGTGATGACAGCAGTTCTGCACAACTGGATCAAGATGACCAGCCCGGCCCATCTGGGACCTCGGGACAGTCGGTTCCCCTGACACTGTCACAAGCCACCACAGAGCCTCCCCCCTCAGGAAACACCACCACAGCACCCACCGAGTGGGCCCATCCCTCTGTCCCCAGGACACGTCAATCAGCAGTGTGTCCACCACTACAGGGAACCCAGGCAAACACACCAACCCAAGACAATCAGGGACCTGGGGGCAGTAGGCACACGGTTCAGGGGACAGAGGAACAGGAAAACAGGGGAACTGGGAGGACTGCTGTGCGACAGGGGGAGGACAGGCACAGGGAACCCACTCTCCACGAGGCACTCTCCAACATCATGGGAGCGTACCATCATTCCCAGGAGACGATAGTAACGGTACTGGCCAATTTTCAGGAGACCCATCGGCTGCAGGAGGAACACTTTCTGGGGATCAGGGAGGTACTGAAGTCCATTAACACCACCCTGGTCACCATTCCTTGGGGGCTGCAAGACCTTGTCAACACCAGGAGGGACACTGTGGCACAAAATGGGGCCCCTTTCACTAGCCTGGATGATGAACAGCCCTCCACCTCTGCCGGAGCCAGTGGACAGGAGGCACTGCCACAGGAACACAACACCAGCACCCCACCCCCTGCAGATGGAGAGCCACCCCGCAAACCGTCCCTGCGATCCAGGAACAAGCCAGAGAACATTGCCAATACCCCCGCCAGGAAATGAGACCCCCCTGAATGTCATCCTTCTGTCCCACTTTGTCGCCCTGTCCATCCATTAACTGCCCTTGCTCCACTTCCTATGCCCCTTTGGACAATGCACCTGTGAAACAAATAGACTGGACTCTGCCATGGACATTCCTCCACCACCACCCCTGCCCATTTTACAACCCCCTCCACTTATTTGCACAGAAATAAACACACTTCAATCACAAAACAATCTGGAGTCAGTCTGTGCTTTCACAAATGTGTAATTACAATAACTATGGAATATAGCAATGTCAATTTAATTGTTCACATACCGATGAAACACAGCTGTAGGACTTGAGGAAATATAGTAGAGGACACAAAGTGGGACCCACATCTGTTAAATGGAAAGGCAAAGTGACAAATCAGGGTCCATACACTGAGTGAAAATGACAGACTTATGCTAGCTCCAACAATAGTATGAAATGCGTTAGGCAGTGACATCTTCTTACCTGTGTCTCACTGGAAGTATTGCTGGATAATGTTGTTTCTGTTGTTGATATCCTCTTCTTCTTCCTCCTATTCTTCACTGTCCACAGGCTCCACAGCTGCCACAAGACCACCAGCGGGACCATCCTCCTGCAGAGAAGGCACCTGCCGTCGCAAAGCCAGGTTGTGCAACATACAGCAGGCCACGATGATCTGGCACACCTTCTTTGGTGAGTAGTAGAGAGAACCACCTGTCATATGGAGGCACCAGAACCTGGCCTTCAGGAGGCGGAAGGTCCGTTCAATCACCCTCCTAGTTCGCCCATGTGCCTCACTGTAGTGTTCCTCTGCCCTTGTCCTGGGATTTCTTTCTGGGGTCAGTAGCCATGACAGGTTGGGGTAACCAGAGTCACCTGCAAATGTCGAGGGACAACTGTTAGACACATACTAACCCGTAGGGACAACCCCAGACCCAGACAACTATTCACACTGTATAGGGTCCTTGTCCTCACCTATTAGCCACACATGGGGCCTCTGGAGTTGCCCCATCACATAAGGGATGCTGCTATTCTTCAGAATGTAAGCATCATGCACTGAGCCTGGAAATTTGGCATTCACATGGGAGATGTACTGGTCAGCCAAACACAACATCTGCACATTCATCGAATGGTAGCTCTTCCGGTTTCTGTACACCTGATCACTCCTGCGGGGGGGGTACCAAGGCCACATGTGTCCCTTCAATGGCACCTATGATGTTGGGGATAAGTCCCAGGGCATAGAAGTCACCTTTCACTGTGGGCAAATCCTCCACCCAAGGGAACACGATGTAGCTGCGCATGTGCTTCAGCAGGGCAGACAACACTCTGGACAACACGTTAGTGAACATTGGCTGGGACATCCCTGATGCAATGGCCACTGTTGTTTGAAAGGAACCACTTGCCAGGAAATGGAATACTGACAGGACCTGCACTAGAGGGGGGATCCCTGTGGGATGGCGGTTAGCTGGCATCAGGTCTGGCTCCAACTGGGCACACAGTTCATGGATTGTGCACGATCAAGTCTGTAGGTGACTATTAGGTGTCTCTCTTCCATTGTCTACAGGTCCACCAGCGGTCTGTACACCGGAGGATGGTGCCATCTCATCACCTGCCCCAGTGGACGTTCCCTATGGACAATAACAGCGAGCAGAGAGTCAGCCAACACTGAAGTATCACAAAATGTCATTTGCACACGTTTATTAATCCAGAATGTGCCTGTTACTGTGTGTATGCAAGGTCTACATTGGTGTGATGAGTTAACATTAATGTCATGTGGCCCCCTGAAATGGCGGCTGGCTGACCTGTAAGGTGGGACAAGGGGATATGAGGTAACTGCGCTGGCGTTGTACACCGTTGCGGTAGGCGGTCGAAGACCACAGCACTATCCTGCATTGATTAACATTGGACCCTATCGGTCCCAGGAGCCAGTGACGATGTACGCCTACGGTGAGGGTACGCACTGCCGTGGACGTGACTGCCACATTTTCTGTCTGTTCCCTCACTTGATACCTGACCTTCAACAGGAGAGGACCGACACTGCAAGTGCTGCTGTGACCTCAGTCTGGAAGCGACGTGGCTCATGTGTCTGGGGAAAAGGCCCCTGCCTTCACTTCAGAGGAGTTGGAGAAACTAGTGGATGGGGTCCTCCCCCAGTACACACAACTGTACAGTCCTCCAGACAAACAGGTGAGTACACTGTGAGAATGCTGCATGGGCAATGCCTGTTTTGAGTGGTGTGGATGGAACATAAATCTGGGGGGGACTGAGGCATGCATGTGTGGACGGTGAGTGCATGTGCGTCAGGGCAAGGGTGGGAATGTGGGCCAAAGAGGATGACGGTGTGGATGGGTAAAAATTTTCCTTTTCCCCTGTACTATTCCTCTAGGTCAGCGCCCACCAGAAGAAGGATATTTAGCGCTCCATCGCCAAAGACGTCCAGACCCTGGGGGTCCACCACAGACGGAGCACCCACTGCCAGAAAAGATGGGAAGACATTCGCAGATGGAGCAAGATGGCGATGGCCCAGCTGGGGATGGCTTCCCAACGTGGGGGGGGGCCCGTCACACCATGACCCCCCTGATGTTCCGGATCCTGGCGGTGGCGTATCCGGAGTTGGATGGGCGCTTGAGGGCATCACAGCAGCCACAAGGGGGTGTGTACACTCTCATTCACCTGACTCTGTGCGCATTACGAGGTGCCTTGGTGGGAGGGGTGGGCAGTGGGTTACCCTAGGCCAGGGCGAGCTTTGTAGGCAAGGACCCTTTGTGAGGCAGGCTATGTGGCACCCTAACCCCACCAGTGGTAAGAGCCATCGACACCTAGTCAGGCTCCTGTGACTTCCATGTGTGCAGCAATCGGGCATAGGCCTTGTACCCCATGGGCATGTGATTAATCTAGGAACTATAAGTGCATGGCGTAGTGCAGAGGGCTGCTGTGTCTGTAGTGTCCACCAACGGTAGTGGTTTTGCATGCACTGAACATGTCTTTCTTCTGTCTCCCCCCCCTTTTGTGGTCTCCCTGTTCTTGTGTACAATAGCATCATCAGGCGGAGGAGCAGTGGCACCGAAGCAGGAGGGAGTTGCATCCCACTTGGCCCTGGAGGGCGAGACAACGGAGTCTGAAGCCACTAGTGGGACGGAGGGCAAGGGGAGCTCCACGGCGGGGACAGGAGGTGACAGCAGCGACAGCGACTCCTCCTCTGATGGGAGCTCCCTTGCGGTGGCGGGCCCCTCTGTGCCCCCCGCATCAACAGGTACATCCGCCACCCCCCCTACCAGCACCGCCCTCCCAGAAGCCCCTCAGCGTGTGTCCCGTGGCCACTCACCCAGGAGGGTGGGCATCTCCTTCGCCCCAGGCACCACAGGCCCTGCCCCAGTCAGCCCTCCTGCCCTCAGTGAGGAGGCTATTGACCTCCTAAGATCCCTCACTGTTGGGCAATCTACCATTGTGAATGCCATCCAGGGTGTCAAGAGACATTTGCAACAAACCAATGCATACCTGGAGGGCATTCATTCTGGCCAGGCGGCCCAACAGAGAGCATTTCAGGCTCTGGCCTCAGCATTGATGGCAGCCATTGTCGCTGTGTCCAGCCTCCCCCCTCCAACTTCCTCCACACAGACCCAATCCCCTGTACCACCATCAGACCAGCATGCACACACCTCAACACACAAGGGTGGCTATGGCAAAGAGAAGCACCACACATCCCACAGGCACTCACACAAGCATCATACCCATGCACACATAGCAACATCCACTGCCTCCACTGTGTCCCCCTCCTCCACGTCGTCCTCCTCCCTCCCAGTCTCGTCTCCACTCACACCTGCATGCACTACATCTTCAGCCACTACCTCCATCACCAGCACGCCCATCACCACCACCGCTCATGTGCACTCACCACCCCACTACCATTCACACATCCCCTGTGTCCTCCCCTAGTGTGTCTGTGAGCCCTCCTCCTAAAGTACACAAATGCAGGCACACACCCACCCAACAGCCGTCCACCTCACAACAGCCTCCAGCCCATGCACCCTCACCCAAATTCAGCAAACGTACACCTCCTACAACCACTACCTCTTCCTCCACTCCCAAACCCACTCCATCTACTCGTCCCAGTGTGTCTAAAAAACATTTCCTGGCTAATATTTACCTCTTCCCTACACCTCCCCCCCGTCCGTCCCCTAAGGCCAGGCTTTCCAGGTCCCAACCCAGCACCTCAGCCACCACATCACCAGGCACAGTGGTGCCAGCAACTGCGGGCTATTGGAGTGCGCCAACCACCAGGGCTACCAGTGTGCCACGGAGCGAGGGCAAGGACATTCCGCCACCTGCAAAAGTTACAAAGTTGCCCACATCCCGGAGGGAGAAGGCAAAAACACCTGCCACCAGGGGCACAGGGAAAACAAAAGGGGGTAGTGGCAAGACAGCTGTGCCACTATCCAAGGTGGGGAAGGGACAGAAAATAAAGGACAGGTCAGGAGCGGGCATGGTGGCACTGCCAATGGGACCAGTGTCACACCTTCTGTCCACATCGACGCCAACCTGTGTGGCGGAGAAGACCGCCACCTGCACCGCCACATACACCACCACCAGCACCGCAGTCACTGAGCCCGGCACCAGCACCACCGCCACAGAGCCCGCTACCAGCACCGCAGTCACTGAGCCCGCCACCAGCACTGCCGCCACAGATCCCGCCGCCAGTACCGATGCCACAGAGCCCACGCAAGCACCGCTGCCACAGAGTCCGCTGCCAGCACCGATGCCACAGAGTCCGCCGGCAGCACCGATGCCACACAGTCCGCCGCCAGCACCGGCGCGACTGACACCGCCTCAAGCACCGCCAGCGGCCCCGCGACATCATTAGCCAGTGGCACCACCGCAGACATGGCTGCCATCCCCAGTGGTCAGTCGTCCGAGTCTGGTGGTCAGTTCCAGGAGCCTGGGCAGCTTCCATGATGCACCACCTTCAGTGGAGAAAGGCATCCACTACCTCAGTCATTGGCAGGATGAAGCACTCTGGGCACAAAGCCCCCTCCAGAACCAGTGGAGAAAGGCATCCACTACCTCAGTCCTTAGCAAAATGAAGCACTCCTCTGGGCACAAAGCCCCCTCCAGAACCAGTGGAGTATCACATCCACTACCACAGTCCTTGGCAGGATGAAGCCCTCTGGGCACAAAGCCCCATCCAGAACCAGTGGAGTATCACATCCACTACCTCATTCCTTGGCAGGATGAAGCACTCTGGACACAAAGCACCCTCCAGAACCAGTGGAGTATGACATCCACTACCCTAGTCCTTGGCAGGATGAAGCACTCTGGGCACAAAGCACCATCCAGAACCAGTGGAGTATCACATCCACTACCTCAGTCCTTGGCAGGATGAAGCACTCTGGGCACAAAGCCTCCTCCAGAACCAGTGGAGTATCACATCCACTACCTCTGTCCTTGGCAGGATGAGGCATTCCGGGCACAATGCCCCCTCCAGAACCAGTGGAGAAAGGTATCCACTTGAGAGACTGTGGCTTTGCAATCCCCAGGATGAAGCAGTGGGCAACCCACCCACTGGAGTGACTTGAGAGACTGTGGCTTTGCACTCCCCAGGATAATGCAGTGGGCAACCCACCCACTGGAGAGACTTGAGAGACTGTGGCTTTGCACTCCCCAGGATGTTGCAGTGGGCAAACCACCCACTGGAGAGACTGGAGAGATTGTGGCTTTGCACTCCCCAGAATAATGCAGTGGGCAAACCACCCACTGGAGAGACTTGAGAGACTGTGGCTTTGCACTCCCCAGGATAAAGCAGTGGGCATGGAGCCCCCTCGTGGAGCAGTGGCGCCGTGCACTCATCTGGCTGAGGTGCCCTCCCTTTCCTTTCCCCCTTAGGTGTCTGTTTCATTTCAATCTGATGCCCCTGCAGTGTTCTCTCCATTTGAAGTCTGGTATCATGTGTGGGCCTCACCCATGCATTTTGGGCCCAGTGGTCCACGGACAATAATTGATGCACTATCCGGACTTGTGTAGTTGGTGTACATAATTGTATATACTGTATTTCAAGTTTTGACTACTGGATTTTTCATGATTACAATCGTTCAACTCATTTCCTTTTGTCCTTGCGTTCTTCCAGGGAGGGTGGGGGGGTGTAAATGTAATGTTGCAGCATGTATTTGTGTGTATGTTGTTGTGGGTGAGGGTGGGGTTTTGCGTGTTGCGTGTGTGTGTCACTCTCTTTTCCCTCCCCCTGTGTTGTAGGTGCAGTACTCACCGTGGTCGTCGCTGCTGTCTTTGGTGCTCCTGATAGAGGAACTGGAATACTATCGCAGGGAGTATCTGGAGTTCTGGCTCCATGGCGTCCTGGTTCTTCGTGGGGTGTGGAGAGGTGAGTGTTTTCCCTTCCAAGTCCTGTTTCCGCTGTGTTTTTGTACACGTTGGTTACGCCCCGGAAAAGGTGGCGGATTGGCCTCTCATAATAGTGTGGGTGGTACATTGCCTTCCGCCTGTCTGTTGGCGGTGACAGCTGCGCTGTTTGTTTCTACCGCCGTGGCAGTTGGAGTGTTAAAGTGGCTGTCTATGTTGGCGGTTTCCGCCACGGTCGTAATCCCATTTTATTTCCACCGGCCTGTTGGAATGTAGTGTGTCTCACAAAATGATATAGCATGTCATTGAAACATCTATCTAAATACTTAAAAAGATTTCTAAAGAATATCTGGACCCACTTATCTAACTCATTGACATATAGACACCATTTAAATTTCCTGCAATAGGGACCTACTCAGTTCACAGCATACAACCACAGACAAACTACAGGGAGCATACCAACACCTCCAATATAATGGGCACCAAACAATGTGCATGAAGGCCACATACCATTCCACTATACATGCTGACTAACACCCTCTACAAGACAACACCTAAACACCTACATCACTAACAACTGTACAGACATAGAGATTCCATTACCTAAGTCCAGAACTAATACTCACATGACCAGTTACTAATGCAACCGTGAATAACACATGCACCTAGAGTTGAGCAAATTTAATAACAACATATATCATAGGACCAGCATGTGTATGTCAAATTAAAGCCCTGCTACAGTATTAAATCAGAAAGAAATGAGCAGATCATCTACTAGAACTGTCCTAACAGCCTCAGATTAGCAAATGTTAGTCTGGCAAAGATGAGGTTTCAGCATAACAATATATACTAAGTATCAATTGACACGTGATATAGGCACAACATACTTTATGTTGCACCCATATAGATATGGTACTGCCCTATGTAGTATGGCCATATACAGGGGCTATTGAATCAGTGGCCAAATCACTTACCTGTTCAACACCAAATACATTAGAATAAAAGGTATTTGAACACAGGTCAATGTTGTATCTTGAAATGTCAATGCATTGCTACCACAATGATTTTCACTGTGTAGGATGTCCACCCTGATGAAACTTCACCTTTCCCAATGTATGAATCTGACATGACAATGGGGATACTTCCTCACACCTCATAGGGAGTAAAAACGTTTGCCATACCAAACTCCTGATTGGGGTTACCGTCTATTTCATGACACAGGATTACTTGGCCCTGCTACTCATCTGTCAGACCCAATTTTGCACATAGAGCAAGATCCAGTGGCCAGAGACCAAAGAGCAATACAACTTACCATTTGGGTAAATGGACTTAGGAAAACTAGGTGGGAAGGATGACAATGCAGGTTACAAATATGTATGGCCGAGTACAGTTACACATACGAAACACTCACATGTGCATCTCCACGTGCAGTCATAGTACTTGGTTGACATAGGTGATTAACATGTCCCTATACACAATACATTGGCTACATCTGTGTTTCAATGTTGCCAACTATAGTACTATGTCTTCCTAGGAGACACTACCTGCAGCACTTACCACATTGTCACAGCTGCAGACATCATAAACTAAACTGTTAGAGACATGTAAATAGGTTCTGTCAGTACTTAATCCCTTGTGGTTGCTGTGCTGTCCTCAAACACCCATCCAACTCAGGTTATGTCACTGCCAAAATGTGGGTCATTAGGAGGGGTCAATGTCTGATGGGCACCATTCCCTGGTTGGGAGTACATCCCCAGCTGGGCCTCTGTAGTCTTCTGGGCCCAGTGTCTCACGTCCTTCCACCGCTTCCAACAGTGGATGCTCCCTGGCTCTGGACCCTCAGGGTCCACATTTGCTTGGCGATGGCATGCCAGATTCCCTTTTGTTAATGGGCATTGACCTGCATGGATGGCACCATACCAATACTAGTGGCCAGAACACTTCAGTAACAACAAGTAGGCTAACATTCCCATCCTCTCAGTTGACACTCATGTACCAATTAGCATCTGAATGCATCAACAATTTCACTACTTTAAATTTCAGGTGCTCCATCACACACAACACCTTTCACACATGGGTAAAACATTGGACTCACCTGCTCCTCTGGTGCACTATATAGCTGGTCATACAGGGGTAGGACCTCCTCCACGAGTTTCTCCAACTCTTCAGAGTTGAAGGCTGGGGCCCTATCATCTGCAAGACATGGCATGATGGCTCCCAGAGGCAGTACACAGCAGCTCAGTTAGTGGAGGTCTTGCTGGCAGCAGTGTCAGGAGTCAAATGAGCAATAATGCAGAAGTTGGCGGTCATGTCTGCCACGTACAGGACTGTCACCGCCGGCAGACATCGCCATTGGCCGAAGTCCGCCAAAACAACAATGTGTACCAATGGCAATGTGCACCGCAGTTCTGACCGCCTAACGCCATGACGACTTCCACCAGCGGACTTAGGTTACTTCCACATGCTCAGTACAGTAGGTGAGGCGGCTGCCATTTTGAGCACATTTTATGTCTGAAAGAGTTATGTAATCTGTGTCATAAACTAAGCCCTGTATTGTGCAATATATCTGTAAGTACTGCCTTCATGTTAAGTTTTCTATTTGTGCATGTGAGCAGTGAAAGCTGTGAAACTGAAGGTCCTGTGGTTATAGCAATGTATACAACAACACATGTATGACATTTCAAGTTGGTTGGACCAACAAACAAATACAGTTACAGATGATTAACCATGTTTAGGACATTAGGTAATTGAGGGAATGTGACCCAAGGAGAATGTCATTGGATGCATAGCTATGTGCTGTATTGTAGATGTGAGAGGTTGTAACCACCCTCAACAGCAGATATGTGTGACTTGTATATGGACATTTACATGATGTGTGCATGCTTCAGTTCACATTATATTTTACACATTTCCACATAGTTACCCTGCCATGCGGAGTGGAAGACAACAACCAGTATACCGTCCATTTGTAGACCTGTACACCATGGAGGAAAGATGTGCTATCCATACTAAATCGGCATACTATCATGGATCTTTGTGATCAGTTGGAGCCAGATCTGATGCCTGCCATATGCGATCCCGATAGCATACCTCCAATTGTTCAAGTCATGTCAGTGCTACATTTCTTGACTACTGGGTCCTTTCAGAACACAGTGGCCCTAACTGCAGGGATGTCTCAGCCCATGTTCAGTCTGGTTTTGAAGGATGTACTGTGTGTGTTGTTGAAACATCTGGACAGTTACATAAATCAATCAATCAATCAATCAGGAATTTGTAAAGCGCACTACTCACCCGTGAGGGTCTCAAGGCACTGAGGAGGGGGGAGAAGGGGTTTCCCCAACATGCGGATTTGGCCTATTTGAAGGCTATGAGCCTTGGTTCACCCCAGTGCCAATTAACAAATGTATAGGAACAGGAAAAGCTATTACTCCATCAACGTACAAGTGGTGTGTCTGGCAGACCAGTACATTTCACAAGTCAGTGCTAAGTATCCTGGATCAGTCCATGATTCCATCATCATATGTAACAGCAATGTCCCACTGCTGATGACATGACTCAGCACAGAGAGGACCAGGCTGGTTGGTAAGTTACAATTAAAATGTGTGTTTGCAATGTATGTCTTCTGCCAGCTCAGTGTTGCATATCCCACACATTTTTATTTGTTTTGTTCTACCTGATTGCTTACAGGTGATTCTTACCGTCCTTGGTTGTTGACAGCAGTGAGGTACCCAACCATGATAGGAGAAGTCCGCTACAATGAGGCCCACTGGAGGACAAGGCGTGTCGTTGAGCATACTTTTGGGCTCCTGAAGGAAAGATTTAGGTGCTTGGACATTTCAGGAGGAGCCCTCCTCTACTTACCCAACAAGGTATGTCAAATAATTGTTACCTGCTGCATGCTCCACAATCTTGCCCTGATATGTCAGATACTATTTCTACCAGATGAGGGAGAGCCTGCAGTACCTGTGGGTGGAAATGCTGATTTGCCAAGTGATGATGAGCCAGATGAGGATGAAGCAGGAGACTCCATGGCAGATCTAATCAATCAGTACTTCAACTGACTCAAGGTATCTGATGTATTTGTGATGCAGTGATTAAAGATATTAAGCTAGTGTTGATGTGTAGCATGTCACCTCCTCTTTACCTCATCTATTGGGTATTTGGGAGCTGAAATGCCTATGAGTGAGTGGTGAATGCAGACTGTAATGTGGTGTTGTGGAACGAACATACTGGCATACAATATCATGTATTGTTAATGCACTTGCAATGAAGCTCTTGTTAACATGACTTGTCTGCATTGAGGAATGTTTTCTGGTATGTCCTATCTGTCATCTATGGTAACCATAGATTTGGGAACTTCCAGTGTGGCTCATCATCGTTGGCAAGTCACAGTCAGTGCCAAAGGCAGATGGGAATCGCAGACACACATGAGAAGTGGACATGACTGAAACCAGGTATGGAATTTTATGAGTCTGTGGAGTGTTACATGACCAGACTGTCAGCACACCAGGCTGGATTTGTGCCTACTCCTCAGGTTTACCTGTATGGTACTGGAGGTGGTCAGATGGTGCAAATGGTGTGTCCATATATGTCTGGCACATGTGAAAATGTGGAAACATAGGTGGTCATTATGACAATGGCGGTGACTGTTAAAGTGGCGGTAACACCGCCAACTGCCTGGCAGTAATTACCGTCAAATTATGACCAAGGCGTTGATAACCCTCCTAGACAGCCAATGTACCACACCAACCGCCAGGGTGTAAATACTACTGACCACGCCGGTAGCCATCAACAGCCAGGCAGAAGAGAAGGTACCGTCTACCATATTGTGACACAGCAAACCACCACGATTTCCGGGGCAGTACCAATGCCATCAAAAGCCTGTCAGAAACACTCACAGAAGATGAAAAACGTACCACCAGAGACACAGAGAAGATCAATGCCCCCATGGAACTGGAACTTCAATTCTTTCCGATGCTTATCTACGCCATGCTCCACCAACACCAACGCCGACTAGGACGACAATGGTGACTAAAGCCGTCTAGCACACAAGGGAGGGAGGGAGGGAGGAAAAGGAGAGTGGCACAACACACACAATACACACACACATCATACACACAACCAGCTGTAGAGGAAAAACAGTCACACAGGACACACATCATAATAATGCAAGGACAACATTTAGCCAGAACTGAAAATGTAATTTGATGCCAGCAGCCACCATATTGTCCATGTGACAAGAGATATTTGAGTCACTGCTCAGAAAGGGCCACTGGCCAGCCCAAAGTACAAAAGGCCGAAAAGGCCACAGGGCACAGTCCAAGCCCCAACTTGTTCCAAGATAAAATCTGCACTACACTGTGAAGGGGAATCATGTTGGGAATGGTCAGGCACCTCAAGGGGATGGTGGGTAGGGGGGGTCACCTCAACTCAAGTGGGGAACTTGCCCACTGGTTCTGAAGGGGGCTCCATGCCCATTTCTATTAGCTGGGGAGTGCAAGGTCACAGTCTTTGAGGTGGGGAACTTGCCTACAGGTTCTGGAGGAGAATCCTTGTCCAACAGTCCCTGGAGGGTAGCCTACATGCCCTCTGCTGGAGGTGAGGGCTGTTGTGTCCCAGCTGGAGGTGAGGGCTCCTTGCTCACTGTTGTTGGAGGTGACGTCTCTCCTCTCTTGGGTGGTAGAGTAGGTCCTTCTCTCTCTTGGGTGGTGGAGTAGGATCCTTCACTTTTTTGGGTGGTGGAGTGGGATCCTTCACTCTCTTGGGTGGTGGAGTGGGATCCTTCCCTTTCTTGCCTCCATGACTAGGAGGTGCTTCCACTGTCCCCATGAACTGTTTGGCTGAGGTGCTGGGCTGGGTCATTGTGACCCTGATCTTACAGGCTGGATCGGGGGGATAGAGGGAAGAGGTCAAGTTAGGCAAGGAAAAGCTTCTTAGGGATGGTGGGGCGGGATGAGGGAGGAGGGATGGCAGAAGAGATTGAGGGAGTTGTTGGAGGTGTACGTCTGCTGGACTTGGGTGCAGGTACATGGGCAGTGTGCTGATGTGAGGTGGATGGCTGTTGAGTGTCTGAGTGTGTGCGTTTGTGTCTCTTGGGGGGGCAGACAGGGCGGGAGAGGACATAGGGGACGCGTGGATGGATGTTGTGGAGGTGTCTGCAAGTGAGGTGTGTGTGCTGCTTGGTGTGGTAATGTGGTGTCACTGCTGATGCAGTACATGCAGGTTTAAGTGCGGATGTGACAGTGAGGGAGGAGGGAAGACAGTGGAGGCAGTGGATGTTGTTGTGTGTTCAACTGTCTGTTGTTTGTGTGAGTGCTTGTGGCCTGAAGTGTGCTGTCTGTGCCACTGTTATGTGATGTTTTATGTACATTCTTGTCTGAATGTGTGCATGGGATGGGTTAGGGTTGAGGAGGTTGGGACTGGGAAGTGGTAGTTGGAGGAGGATGGTAGGGACAGGGAAAATGGGTGCCATCCAGAGCCAGGAACGGTCTCTGTTAGGCCACCAATCCACCATGAATGCCCTCCAGGAATGCATTGTGTTGCTGCTTTTTGTACTACGCCATGTCTGACATGGAATGCAACCTAACTAGTTTATCAGATTCTGCAATGCAGCCATTACCCTCGAGCTGGATCACGCTGCAATGTCTGACCATGCATTAAGGGCACCCACTATCTGACAGCCACCACCAGGATTCCATGCCACCTACCAATTATAGTAGTAAGACCCACTGTACTCACCCCCTTGTGGCTGCTGTGACGCCCTCAAGCACCCATCCAGCTCTGGGTAGGCCACCGCAGGATGTGGGCCATCAGGAGGGTGAGGTTCTGACGGGCACTCGCCCTCGTTGGGAGACCATCGCCAGCTGGGCCTCCGCAGTCTTCCGGGCCCAGCATCTCAAGTCCTCCCACCTTTTCCTACAGTGGGTGCTCTGCCTGCTGTACACCCCCATGGTCCACATGTCCTTTGCGATGGCATGCCACAATCCCTTCTTCTGATGGGCGCTGACCTGCAGAGGAAACACTGACATGAGGATACCATTACAAATACAATACAGCCTGTCACACATCTGGCCCACAAATCCCATTTCCAGCTCCATTGGCACACACATCACCCAGCACCCACCATGTACACTACCACCAGACATACCACCTCCCCAAATGCCATGATGCTTGCACACACATCTCCATGCACCTTGTCATATGCATCGTGCCCACGGTGTACTCACCTGTTGGTCTGGAGGCCCATACAGCTGTCCATACTGGGGTAGAACCCCATCCACCAAGTGTTGCAACTCCTTTGAAGTAAAGGCAGGGGCACTTTCCTCGGTCACACGGGCCATGGCAGGATCCAGACACAGGTCACAGGACAACACGCAGTGTAGATGTCAGGAATCAAGTGAGGATTTAGATAGAAAATGACGGTCACATCCGCAGTGGTGTACACCGTCACCACTGCTGCTGATCACCATTGGCCGCTGTACTCCATAGAGCCCCATAATAGTCAATGAGGAGTTGCATGGCAGTGCAAGACCACCTTCTGCCATGATGCCCAACATCAGCAGAGTTACCTCACTTCCACCTGCCCCGAGATACAGGACAGGCGGACGTTATTTCATGTTGGTGGATTACATTCAGATAATCCATAACTGCGTCACTGCTACTATTTGCACATACATCGACAATCCCAATATCCCATTACATCAATGCTCAATGTGCACTGAGGAGGTGGTTCCATTGTTCAAATTGTGACACCCTACTCACTCTTGCGTCCCTTAGATACCTACCACTGCAGATAATAGGAGGAGGAGACAAGATTCTGTGTATAGACCCCTTGTGGACTTGGCTACACTGGAGGACAGGCACATAATACTCACCGATAGACTGGAGAGGGTCACAATCACAGAGCTGTATGCCCAATTGGAGCCTGATCTGAAATCAGCAATCGGCCATCCCACTGGGATTCTCCCCTCTTGTGCAGGCTCTATCAGTGCTCCATTTCCTGGCAACTGGTTCTTTCCAAATGACAGTGGGCTTGGCAGCAGGTATGTCACAGCCAGTGTTCTCAATCGTGCTAGCAAGGGTTTTGTGTCCCTTGGTCAAGCACATGAGCAGCTACATTGCTTTCCCCCAGGTGGAATTCTATGCACTGGGACGTATACCCAATATTATTGGGGATCGACTGACAGTGCACATGTTGCGTTTGTCCCCCCGCCAGAAAGAACAGGTGTTCAGGAATCAGAAGAGTTTACACTCACTCAATTTGCAAATGGTGTACCTGGCAGACCAGTACATCTGCCACGTCACTACCAAGTATCCTGGGTCGGTGCATGACGCCTTCGTCCTGAGGAATAGCAGCATCCCAAATGTGATTGCACAACTACAGAAGCACAGGGTGTGGCTAATAGGTGAACCTGACTCTCCACCCTATGTATGTCAGTGTATGCCTTCTGGTGTTAACCCCATGCCATTGTGTGAGGCTAATATTTGTCCCTCAATACTTGCAGGTGACTCTGGCTACCCAAACCTACCGTGGCTACTGACCCCTATGAGGAATGCCAGGACAGGGGCTGAGAATTGTTATCATGAGGCACATGGGCAAACCAGGAGAATTACTGAAAGGACCTTCAGCCTCCTGAAGGCCAGATTCAGATGTCTCCATCTAACAGGTGGATCCCTGTGCTACTCACCCAAGAAGGTCTGCCAGATATTAGTGGCATGCTACATGTTGCACAGCCGGGCCCTCAGACAACATATGCCTTATCTGCAGGAGGAGGAGACTGGAAATGCCCCTGTGTCAGCAGGGGACCCTGAGGACAGTGCAAATGAGGAGGTAGAGGATGAGGATGTGGACAACAGAACATCAGTTATACATCAATACTTCCAATGACACACAGGTGAGACAGTGGAACTGACTATTCTTCTGATTATTGATGTTTTCTGTGCAGCTGTAGCAGGATGGCATTCCTTTCCTTTACATCTCTACTTACTGTCACCTATGGCTTCTAATTTTGCTGATGTTCGTGATATCACAACTGTGTACTGTTATGATGACTACAGACAGCTACAGGTCATTAATTGTATGCTATCACAGCGTTCAGATCATTTGCACTAGATGTAACTGTTTCCATAATTGCACATTTTCATCACATAAAACACTTTCACTCATGTTGTTTTCAAGTGTGTTTATTGTAATGCAAATTATAGACAAAAAAGTGCAATGGGATGGGGTGATGGTTGAGGAAAGTCCAGGGTATTGTTCCAGTCTGTTTGTAGCACAGGTCCAGTGTCCAAGGGCCATAGGAAGGAGAGCGAAAGCAGTTCAGAATGGACAAGGTGACAGAGTGGGACACAAGGGGGACAATCAGAAGAGTCTCATTTCCTGGCAGTGGTCTTGATCTTGGCAAGTGTCTCTGGCTTCTGTCTGGGTTGCAGAGAACGTTTGCAGGGTTGTTCACCTTCTGCAGGGGTGGGGTGCTGGTGCCCTGTGGGTCCTGTGGCAGGTTCTCTTGTCAACTAGCTGCAGCGGAAGTGGTGGGCTGGTCAGTAGACTGGCTAGTGGAAGGGGCTCGCTGGTGTGCTGTCCATTCCCTCATGATGTTGGCCATATCTGCCAGCACACCTGCTATGGATACCATGGTGGTGTTGCGGGCCTGCAAATCCTGCTTGTTCTCCTGCATGTTGATAAGGATCTGTCCCATCTTGTCCTGGGATTGTTGATAAGCACCCAGGGCATTAGAGAGTGCCTCCTGGAGAGTTGGTTCCCTGGGGCTGTCCTCCCCCTGGCACACAGCTGTCTTTCAAGTGTACCTGTTCCACTGTGCCTCTGTCCCCTCAGTGGTGTGTCCACTGCCACTGACCCCAGGTCCCTGATTGTCTTGGGTGTGAAGTGTGGACTAGGGTCCCTGTACAGGTGGGCACAATGCTGATTGACGTATCCTGGGGACAGAGGTGTGGGGAGGTTGGGGGGGTGCTGTGGTGTTAGATGCTGACGGGCAAGGCTCTGTGGTGGACTGTGAGTGGGCTGAGGTGGCTGACTGACCAGTGGTCCCTGATGGGCCAGGTAGTTCATCCAGATCCTGAAGTCCAGAGTTACTGTCATCACTGGGGTTGTCTTCTATTGGGGGACTGGATAGTTGTGGCACCTCCTTGCCACTAAGATTGGCTGGGGCATCAGTGGAGATGTCCGTGATA